>NC_089514.1:36999504-37624504 GCF_036850995.1 Saccopteryx leptura | reverse complement strand
TTTTTCCCCCCCCCCAAAAGTGGAGGGGAAAATGCCCATGTGTCTTATGGAGCGAAAAATACAGTATTTTATTAAATATTTTAACACACCATTTGGTTCAGAATATTTTTTTCTTATTTTCCTCCTTAAAACCCTAGGTGTATCTAATGGTCAGGTGCGTCTTAATGGAGTGAAAAATACAGTATATGAGTTAAGTGAAAGAACGTAAGTTGTACATTTCATATTTTTTTGTTTCTAAATTAACAAGTTACTTTGGATTGTCATAGCAGTTAAACAACAAACAATAAGCAGCCACTGAAGAAAATAACAAAGGGGGAGAAAAATAGGTTTTTCTCATCTGGTCTTAAGTAGTCTAGAAATTTTGCACCTCAACCTACACCAGTGCCAACCAGGGGAACTGGAGGAAGGGATAATTTGATCATATATTCATGTAGCTAGAAAACTATCTGCTGTCACTTAGGGCTTAAAATGTTGTTACAATAAAGGGCTTTCCTCAGTGTCTGTGTCCCTACATCTGTGACTGGTACTGACAACAGCTCCTGCTTACACAACCCGCCCTTCCATACAAGAAGGCAGCTCTGGAGGTGTAAAGCCAGTAGCCACGACCACCATCACAGCAGCCTGGCCCATGCAGGTTCACATTGGATTCGGACAGTCGGTAAAGAAACAATGGAGCCAAAAACTGGTGGGCCTAGCTTGCACCCGGCGGGCAAGTAAAAACACACACTGGGCTCCAAAACCCACTCACATTCAGTGCTCACAAAGCTACTGACTTATCCGAGTTTCCTAGAATCCAAGGTTTCTAGCTCACCAGACTTATTCACCTCTGTTCCCCATCTCCTTCCTTCTCCCTGCACAAACTCTGCACAAACTGACTTTTCTTTCAGCACCCGGCCATCTCGGCTGCTTCTCTTGGTCTCTTCCATGTGGCCTTTC
Organism: Saccopteryx leptura; assembly: GCF_036850995.1. Taxonomy (NCBI): domain Eukaryota; kingdom Metazoa; phylum Chordata; class Mammalia; order Chiroptera; family Emballonuridae; genus Saccopteryx; species Saccopteryx leptura. The sequence continues at coordinate 37,623,568 of NC_089514.1, read as the reverse complement.
TCTGCTCTCTGCTCTCTAATGCTAATGTCAGGAACCAAGACAGCAAGCTCCCATTCTGCCCCTATTCTATAGTGCAGAAATCAAAACCTTCAACCCAATATACAAAATAGGGAAGTCTCCAATACAAAGTCACCCATCTGGGGCATGATGGGATTGTACCACCCCACATCTAAAAGGGTGGGATAGGCTTAGTCCTAAAACCAAGCCCCAGGCTACAAGGATCCTGACTGCCCACAGCCCTCCCCCAACACACATTAATATCACCTGGGCAACAGGCTTCCATGTGAGCAGTGCCATCTTTAACAAAGTGAGCATAATAAATTTTATCTGCCCAACAGGAGGGCTATGGTGAACAGCCGCCACGTTGCCAGCATTACCCCCGTTCTCTCAAAGGTATTCTACTTCCTATTGGCGCACATTTCCTTTTCTAATAAAACTTCATATACATTACACACACACAGCTATCTGTAAAATCAGACTGCAGCAGATGCACCTGTGGTCTGACTTATCCGCAAGGTGACCACTGAAGCCATCCCCACAGAACTGTAAACTTGAGTGTCACCTTCAAGAGCATCTACTCCAAACCTGCACTTGACAACTGGGAAAATGAAATATACAGAAAGCTGGTCTCAGGTTTCAAACCCTGACCTTCCGAGTCCTAGCACAGTGCAATTCTGTTTCTATAACTAGACTAAGCCTCTTCTGCTTCTCTCGTCGTCCCAGTTCCCTTGTCTTTCTTCACAGTGTTTTGCTATGACCATGGTTTCCCTTTGTCTTCATATCTTCCCAAGTCCACTTCCAGGAGCTGAGGGAAGGAAAAGCTGAAGCTAAGAAGACAAGAAGGCCATTGGATGTGTCAGCTATACCTGTGCAACTGTTCCCTCGCACCATCACCACCTGGACTAAGGAGGTTTACAAAGATTTTTTTTTTTTTGTATTTTTCTGAAGCTGGAAACGGGGAGAGACAGTCAGACAGACTCCCGCATGCGCCCGACCGGGATCCACCCGGCACGCCCACCAGGGGCGGCGCTCTGCCCACCAGGGGGCGATGCTCTGCCCCTCCGGGGCGTCGCTCTGCTGCAACCAGAGCCACTCTAGCGCCTGGGGCAGAGGCCAAGGAGCCATCCCCAGCGCCCGGGCCATCTTTGCTCCAATGGAGCCTCGGCTGTGGGAGGGGAAGAGAGAGACAGAGAGGAAGGAGAGGGGGAGGGGTGGAGAAGCAGATGGGCGCTTCTCCTGTGTGCCCTGGCCGGGAATCGAACCTGGGACTTCTGCACTCCAGGCCGACGCTCTACCACTGAGCCAATCGGCCAAGGCTACAAAGATATTAATACGTGAAGACGAGAGCTAAAGGGGAATTTGTTCAGATTGGGTTTTTTTAAGTTGCTTTTATCTGATCAAGTCACTTCTCTTCTTAAACCCCATTAGTGGCTGCTTAATAGGACTTCCAAGGACCTGCACAAGAGGACTGTTGATTCGGCCGTGTCCTCTCAGCGCCTCTGACTCCTTGCCACATGATGCCTCTTGCTGATCTCCAATTCTCTGTGTCCCCTCAGATCTCCGGGCTGCTGTCACTTCTGCTCCCTCTCCCATAGCCTCTGAGCCTCACATTCCAACCACTGCTTCAGATCTGAACTCAGCTATCACTTCCTCTGGAAGCCTGATGCTCCCCCCTTGGCACCGTGGGTTCTCCTGACGACCCATTTCCACCTGTCTCCCCCCTGCCCCCGCCTGCTCACTCATTATTCGCTCTTTGCTCCCGCTGTGTTCATTGCACTCAATTCAGTGCTGAGTTTATAGCAAGTGCCTATTAAGTGAAGGCTGAATAACGCATGCAGAAATGAGAAAAATAAAATCCTTGAATAATCTTCCACAAATTGCCCCAAGCGGCACAATTCCTAGCATCGTACTTGACTGCAGATTGTTACCTCATCAAACTGTGTTTTTAGTTCACCTGGATATGTTGATCAAAATAAATCCATTCTCACTTCTGTAATCACTGACGAACACACTGAGGCTCTTTATTTCACTCAATTTTAAAAGGAAGCAAAGAAACGTCCTATAGGCAATCACATTAGGAGTGCTTTCATAAGTAGGTGAAATGCTGTACACTAAAAAGGCACCTTTTAATTCCCACTTATACTTCAGATTATGGCAAGATGGTAAAATATTTGTTTAAAACTATAATTTATTTCTAAAAGCTCTTGTTAGAAACTGAAATCATACCCTAACGTTTTGCCCAGCAGGAGACAAGCTCACAAACAAGAAGGCAGCATCAGTGAGAGAAGGAAGAAGATGTTCCAGCCACACGTGGGTTTAGAGCAGTCAAATCCAGCCCACGGACTTAGGGTGTTTGGCCTATGCAATGTTTTAGAAATTTATTATTTAAAAATTGGAGGATTTCATGCAAAATGCACAACTTTCGCTCTTCTAGAAAATACAGATGTAGGTAAAAATTGTTGTATCTGGAGCTATAAAACCAGCCCCTTATACCAGGCATCACTGCTATGGTACCCTGCCCTCCTCATCCTCCCACCCAAAGTGACAGAAGCTCTCATAGACTGTTATTTGATGGACCTCAAAATTTGTGATCTCTGAACGACTATCTTTGAATGTATAAGCTGCAACAATTATGAGGAAGCTGGAGGTAACCACCTCAAGGTGGGTTCTACGAATTCCACACACCAAGAAAGTAAGAAAGGGGACTAATGCAGAAGAAAAAAGTGTTGATTGTAGGAAGATCACAATCTCTACAAAGAACAACAGACAAAAATGAAATTATAGCCATTTCAAATTGTTCATCTCAAAGTCCCACTGAGAACAGCCCAGTGGAATAGGAACCTGTAGGATTATTGAAACAAGACCTTGTTTTTTCCACGTCATTTTGAATAGAGATTCATTGACTGATCGAAAGCAATCTTGGAGGGCTTTTAGTCCAATTGATGCAGACAAGAATACAAGGGAAGGCAAAAGTAGGCTTACGATTGTATTGGATGAATAATACAAGAATAAATTCTGTTTCATGAATTGACCACTGTAAACCTACTTCTGCCCACCCCCGTGCTGTGGCCCAGAGAAACTGTCAAAAGTCACGGAATTTGGTATGTCACTTTCCCTTGCTAGCCCTTTTTTCTATAATTCATCCTCAGAAGCTTAGAAAAAACATCATGTAAGCAGAAAACATCTGATATTTTACATCCAAGGAAAACGAGAAAGAAAGAAACAAAATGGATTTATTCAATGTAGCAACAGTGAGACCGTGGCCCGAACCATGATGCCAGGCTCTCACCTGGAAAACTGGTGTGAGGTCTGAGAATACCCAGACAGTGTTCACAGGCTGACAGACCCCAACCCCAATGCACAAACTGAATCACTAAATGGGGAGGAGGGCAACCATCCAGGGAAGAAACCTAAAGCATGAAACTCAGAGCAAATTAATACAAATAACATTAAACAGTGACAAGGATATAGAAAATAAACTCATCCCACTACTTGAGGCCGAATGCTATCAAGATGAGAGGGAAGATGGGTCAATATCTCTGTCTCTCTGTCTCTCTGTCTCTCACAAATCAATAAAAAAAAATTTTAAACTCCTGAGGATTTGCAGTCAGATGCAGAAATGAGCAAAGTCAACATAATAAAAGTGTTCTCTTCAATGTTTCAATAAGTGAAAAAATTTAATAATCTACCCATTCATTGTGTTCTGGTTAAATAAAATATGGCATATTCGTGTAACAAACTGTGTAGCCATGAAAAAAAACACAATTGTTCTCGAAAAGCACTGATGTCTAAACATGTCTAAGATGTATTTAGTGGGGAAAGAAAACATCATGTTGAAAGCATTATGTACTTAAAAGGGAAGTGAGTGTGGGTGGATATTCTCCAGAAGCTATGAACAGAAGTTACCTGTGCTGAATGACACGGCTCAGCAAAGTGTAAGGGGAGTGATAGTTTACTTTTTCTCTTATACTCATTATTTATAATAGTTTAATACTTTTTACCTAAGTCATCTATTATTTTTTATTAAAAATGTAGCTAATAAAAATTAGAAAGTTTTTTTCAAAATCCTCTTGTTTTCTACACTCTTCCTAGGCAGGTATCTATTTTAAAAAGTACTATTCATTCATTCAATATTCAATGAACAGCTATGATATGCATACGATTATCTAACCTTGGAAGATCGGAAAGGTACTACAAGTACTGGCAGATTTGAAGATTTCACTCCTCTAGCAATGCAAGTCAAATTCACACTACAGGTAGGTTAGCCGTGGAGTAGACAAGCATCCAAAAACAACTCCGTATGACTTGGTATGACCTGCCTAGAGAAACGCTCTGAGAAGTGCAATTCCCAGCCCTCCTTTTCTAAATAAGCTAAAGCAGCTGAACCATAAATAAATAAGTGTCCTTGTTACACACTACACCCTTGCCAAACCTGATGGTGCCTTCGAAGGAAAGAAGGTGATGAGGCCCTGCTTGCCCCGCCCCCACTCATATAGCAGCTCTGGGTCATGGACCAGCCAGAAACAGAGGCTGAGCCCCAAGAGGAGACCACCGGTGCCACCTGGTTACTCCGATGATGTTCATTTCCCAATGGATCACCTCATGAAACCAAGGCAAGGGATGGGCCACACCAGCACTGATCATACCCACAGCTGGCCACACCTATCTTCTGTCCAGACCGCAGTCCCAACCCACCTGTGTGGGGACCTAGGCAACTGGTGTGTCTGTATCATTTTCCTCTTTCCCTGTTACCTCAACAAATAGATTTCTTCTTCCCATTTTAGTCCCTGAGGTACTGCTCAGTTTGATGGATACAGAGTGGTCGCCGGAGATGGCCTCCTACAAACAGCCCTGGAGCCTGAGGGCAGAACATTCAGCAACAGCACACACATGGTGCAGCGCAGGGACTTGCCTCGCCTAGAACTGCACTGAAAGCAAACTGTCTACTCAAGTGGGTGAGAAGGAGCACACAGATAACTTTACCACGGAGCTGCGTTAGCGCCGGGAGAGCAACAACTGAACAGCTAAAATACTAAGGCGGGAAGAGGAAAGAGAGAGAACTCCAATGGAAGCAAAGCGTGAGGCTCTTATAATCCAGATGTTACAGGACTCTTCTAGAAGAATCTATGGATGTGCTAGAAGGAGATGGAACATTCTAAGCTCAAGGAACATGGTTGTGGGGAAGAAAAAGAGTCATAAAGGGAGAGTACTTACGTACCTTACTCTATTTTGGCTAAAAAATAAAATGCCTGAAGGGAAGTAATGAGGAAAAGGTTTGAGACAAAGGTTTCCATTCTAATTTCTCGGGTTCTTATGGAGCTTAATTATCTTTGTATACAAAGAAAAAGCACTTAAACTTCTAGAAAATTCATCAAGCAGGACCAGATAGAATGGACTGCCATCCCAAAAGGAAGAGGCTCTTTCACATCAAAGTAAACACCTGAATATACTATTCTCATGACAGCCTGACAGAACAGCTGCCAATGGGTAGAAACCAGATTACTGCCATCCTAGCTCAGTGGCATAACAGTGTCACCAAGGAGAGAAAAACAACTCTTATTTTATTTTCCCGGAACAATTCATGTAGGTATTACATTAATCGAAATGAAAATATACATGTCTAATAAAAGGTTAGCATTGAATGGTTTCTGTTACTTGTCATGTAAATAATATAATTTACTACAACAAAACGTAGGAGAAGGTTTGTTAGAAATGTATTCAAACCAATGGCATCAGATAAAAGAGCTTGTAAAAATTATCTCTGCTTGCCTGCACACTGTCCGGGCAATTTAAAATCGGACATTTTATTCCCAGCTAGTTTCAAATTACCACTTTATTTTGAAGGAAAAAATGAATTACAAAAAGAATACAAACAAGAAATTCAATTTTTTTAAATTTATTGATTTTAGAAAGACACAAAGAGAAAAGGAGAGAGAGGGAGAAAGAGAGAAGCATTCATTTGTTGTTCCACTTAGTTGTGCATTTATTGGTTGCTTCTCTATGTGTTCTGACCAGGGATCAAATGCACAACCTTGATGTTTTAGGACAATACACTAACCAATTAAGCTAACTGGCCAGGGCCACCAATACGCTAGCCAATTAAGCTAACTGGCCAGGGCCACTAACTGAATTTTCTGATGGAAATTTCTCCCAGAAATTACTGTTTCCACTTAATGACATTTTTTATTTTTATCTATTTTTAAATTTGTTATTTTCAATTACAGTTGACATACAGTATTATATTAGTTTCAGGTATATAACACAGTAATTAGATATTTAACTTATGAAGTGATTACCCCAGTAAGTCTAGTATGCACCCAGTACCATACATAGTTATTACAATATTGACTATATTCCCTATGCTGCGCTTACATTCTGTGACTATTTTTATAACTAGAAATTTGTACATCTTAACCCTTTCACCTCAATTATTTTTGAAAGATGAAGAGTAATATGAAATCTTTAAAATAAGTAAAATAAAAACACACATCTAAAAATGTTTAACTAGATTTATATAATGCAATTTCTCTCATTTAAATACCTTCAAAATTTTAAATATGTAGTTTTAAAGCTCAAAGATCTAAGTAATGCAATACCTCCTTAGAACACGTTAAGAGAACTCATTCGTTCATTCGGTAAAAGTGCACTGAGTAGCTACCATGTGAGAGGTGCTGGAGACACATAAGTGAACAAGAGACAAAAACAGCAAAAATCCTGCCCTCGTGATACTAGCCTTCTGCTGGGGAACCACAAACAAAAAAGTAAATAGAAGGAAAGAAAGTGCCAAGCATGTTGTTTGTGATAAGCACTAAGGAGAGAAATAAAAGACTTCTGTACTTGGGGTTTCCCTCTTCCCTGCTGGACACAACAAGGGAGCACCCAGTCCCAGGTGGCCATTTTAGAACGAAGCCACCAACCACGAAGGAAAGAGCTGCAGAGAGATGGCGGAAGCGGGGGTAGGAGCGGGGCTGTTCACACCGCACCGAGAGCCCCACCGTTCCTCTAGACTTCTAATGTGAGATCGTCCATTTCCTCTTCATTTAAACCCCGAGTGAAGGTCATCTGTGACTTGCGCAGAAAACATTCAGCTGCACACATGGCACTGAGAGTTTCTTACCCACCGTTTGTTGACTTCAGAGACGGGGCTAAGATCACATGAAACAAATTTGGAGCTTAAAAATGAAACAATAATTTTTACCATCTCTTCTGAATATTTGTGCAAAATAAAATATAAATCTAAGCCAGGAAATGGAGAATTTTCTACCTAGAATTTCTGAGAAGATAATTTGAGGCTTTATCCTTCATTTAGGGAAGAGACCAAAACCCAGCATAGGAATTTAAAAGCTTCACTTCCTAACTTTAAAACCAATGCTCTTTTCTACCCTCTGGACGAACAGTGTGAGCAGAAAGGGAACTTTTTCTATAATCTAGACCAGTGGTCCCCAACCGTTTTTGGGCCACAGACTGGTTTAATGTCAGAAAATATTTTCACGGCCGGCCTTTAGGGTGGGACGGATAAATGTATCACGTGACCGAGACAAGCGTCAAGAGTGAGTCTTAGACGGATGTAACAGAGGGAATCTGGTCATTTTTTAAAAATAAAACATCGTTCAGACTTAAATATAAATAAAATGGAAATAATGTAAGTTATTTATTCTTTCTCTGCGGATCGGTACCAAATGGACCATGGACCGGTACAGGTCCGCGGCCCGGGGGTTGGGGACCACTGATCTAGACCAAACCCCTCGTTTTATAGATTAAAACATGAGACCCTAGAAAGTTAAACGCCCTTGGCTAAGGTCAAGGTTTTTTAAAAGAAGATTTCAAATTCATGTTTCCTAACTCCCAAACCTAAGGACGCTTCCATAGGCAGACTCCCTCTATGCTCCAGTATTAAGTGCCTATGCAGTTAGAAATTAGAGTGCTTGTCTAACTTTTCAAAGTCTGCTGGCTGAACTTGCATAGGCTGTTTTTGGCCTGTGGCTCTATTATATGCCTGTTGTTACAAAGCCATGACACAGTGAGGATCTTTTTTATTTTTTTAAATCTATTACCTTTTAAACTACAAAAATCAAAATTATAACTTGGTAGTTCTGTGAAAATAGGATGAAAACTTATATTTTACTTAGAAAAATTTTCAAAATGCTCTGTCAATAGAAGATTGGGGGATGAGATACAGTTCAGTAAAAATTACACTATCCTATACACGACACAGTCAAAACTTCATTACCTGTGGCAGAAATAATATACGAGCCACACAGATTAGTTCCTGGATGGGCCCTGGCCAGCTAGCTCAGTGGTAGAGCGTTGGCCTGGCGTGTGGATGTCCCGGGTTCAATTCTCAGTCAGGGCACACCAGAGAAGCAACCATCTGTTTCTCCACCCCTCCCCCTTCCTCCTATCTCTCTCTCTCTCTCTCTCTCTCTCTCTCTCTCTCTCGCTTTTCCACAGCCATGGCTTGAGTGATTCAAGTGTGTCAGCCCCAGGCACCAAGGACAGCTCTGTGGAACTTCTACCTCAGACTCTAAAAATAGCTTGGTTGCAAGCATGGCCGCAGATGGACAGAACACCAGCCCCAGATGGGGTTTCCGGGTAGATCCCAGTCAGGGCACATGCAGGAGTCTGTCCCTCTATCTCCCCTCCTCTCATTTGGAAAAGGAAAAAAAAAAAAAAAAAGATTAGTTCCTGCCTACTGAATCTCCCTATACAAAGATTTTCCTCCCTCTCATCAGAAAATGGACTTTGCTTTTTGCTTTCTAGACCAGAAAGTTCTCAAGGAACTGCTCCCGGCTCTCATAAGCACAGGGTAAGTTGCTTCATTTCCAGGGAACTGAGATCCTACTTCAGGCAGCCTTGCCATAGGTCTGAGTCCAAAATTATCCCCCATCAGAGTGGCTGCCACATCCAGAAAGCCTTCCATTCAAGAAGAGGATTAGGTAGGTTGTTTTCCCTAACAAACATTACGCTGAAAATTCAGAGGTGTACAAATACGCCCCATATATACAAAGCCAACCTACTGAGACGGAGATTGTTCATTCCCAGTGGTTTAAGAATATCATCACCAATTGACCTTAATGAATAAAATAATCAAGTCATTAATCAGTTACTGGATAAAATGCAAAATTAATCTAAAAATATCAAATCACTATGTTTATATTTCACTGTGTGTGACAAGCATAGATGACTTACATTAAACTAGAAGTACAGATTTTTTAAGGAAAAAAGGGGCTGAAACATATGACTCGCAAGCCAAATTATCAGAGCTAAAGAGAAACAGCATTATTTGGTGCCAATTTTTGGTTTATATCAAATTCATATTACTTCTAACTGCACGTCAGTAGCTCCTGTTACTGAAGATATGAATTTAAGGAACAATTGCAGTATCTCTCACCTACTTAAAACAAGCAAACTAAGTAACAACAGAACAGCCCTTACAGTACAATCATAATGTCTTGATCCCAATAATAACAAGTGTAAAAGTTACCATTCCTGTGCAAATCTCTCCAATAAAAGCAGCATTAGCAATAAGGCCGCTTGGTTCCCCCGTGAAAGGTATCTGCTCTCCAACTCAGCGGATGCCATAGCGCTTCTTGTCAGACTCTCACCCAACTCAGACGCCAACAGGAGGACTAAGGGGTTTCACAAGCAGGATTCCAGGTCCTCACTGCTATTTCTAGTCAGAAGAGCACTCAGTACTCCACCATACACTTGTTAACTGTGATACCAACTATGGCTATAAAGGATGCCAACTGTGTGTGTATACACGTGTGCACGTGTGAATGCACATACATGTGTGTAACTGTCAGAGTGTGTCTAGCACACTCTGGTTCTTCTGAGAAAAACACGTGTTTTTCTGTGTGAAAGGCCTTCTCTAGCGGCCGCTGCCTTCTCCCGTCTGCGCCACTTGTTCCTGACCTCTCCCACTCCACCTGCGTCTTCCTAAGCTGCATTACCAATTATTCTCTGGCACCGCTCCCCCCTGCCCGCGTTGGCACTTCACCATTAAGTAAACATTTCCCGCCTTACCCTGGCTTCTTTCAACCCTTCACAAGGCCCTCATGTAAAAATCATTAGACAAGGATAAAGAAAATGAGGTTAGACGCCCCACATTATTGCCGAAACGTCAAATGACAGTTTCATGGGAACAAAATGGCATCTTGTGGGAAAATACATAAAGGAAGGTGCTAAACTTGGCTACTGCATAACTGAGAAACAGCACTGTAGGAAGTCAAAAGAAGAGGTGGTCAGATACATCTGAACTTTAAGCTCTGGTCTCTGCTAGCTTGTGACTTTGCTCAGGCTGTTCCTCATCTATGAGGTGCAGGGAAGATCTGTATCACAAGGACACCACAAAGGGTCGCTGAGGGCATATGGAATCCCCAGCAGAGCACAGAGGGGTCGGACCTAGCAGAGCACAGAGGAGACTCCGTGAAATGGTTTCCTCCTTCCCTTAAGCATGTGTCTGGAACTACTAGGGACATAGGAAGTACTTCAATTAACCACAGCCATCTTCTAATCCTCAAGTACTCCTGGCGCCACAGGGGAGAACTGACAGGGGGGTACATACAGTGAAAACACATTACTCCACCAGTAACTTCAGACCTAAGTGCTACTATAGTGAAGTTCTGTTACAGAGGCGGCTAACAGCATGTTCAGTTACCATAAAAAATGTAACAGTACTCTATTTCTTTTATTTTTAAATAATAGGCTTTATTTTTAGAGCAGTTGATGGTTTATAAAAATTGATCAGAAACTTCAGAAGGTTCCCATATATCAGTAGTAGTCAACCTGGTCCCTACCGCCCACTAGGGGGCGTTCCAGCTTTCATGGTGGGCGGTAGCAGAGCAACCAAAGTATAAATAAAAAGATAGATTTAACTATAGTAAGTGGTTTTATAAAGATTTATTCTGCCAAACTTAGCAAAAAGCTGACATAAAGTATTTGGTAAGTAATTATTATTATATGCTTTAACTTGCTGTAACTCTGCTTTATAATTTTATAAAGTAAAGTTACTTCCCTATTTTATAAATCACCATTACTGTGGAACCGGTGGGCAGTTAGAAAATTTTACTACTAACAGAGATACAAAAGTGGGCAGTAGGAATAAAAAGGTTGACTACCCCTGCCATATACCCTGTCTTCTCCCCTTTCCTTCCCACGGTCCCTCCTATTATTCACATCTTTTGTTAGTGTGCTACATTTGTTACCATAGATAAACTACTACTGATCTCCATTTTAACTAAAGCCCATAGACCACCCTTTATGTTGAACAGTCTATGAGTTTTGACAAATGTATCTACTATTATAGTATCATACTGCAGTTTTACTACCGTAAAAATTCTGTGACTTTTATTTTTAAACAAAAATAATATATTCACTGTAAAAAAATTTTTTTTTAACAATTTAAAAAGATAGGAGAAAAGAATATCTTGGTTTGAAAGTGACAGTTTCTGGTGACAGTGACAAGGTAATAAGATAGTTGATCCCTTCTTAGACAGACAGTAGACAGAGTCTGTCCTCAGAAGCAATTTATTTCCAGCCTCCCATCCACCTATCCCCCCCAAAAAACAAAAAAAATCTTTGATAATCTCAGCTGGTATAAAACTGCAATTTTGGGCCTTTCCTCCTTTTTTTCCCCATACATATAGCACCATATGTGTATGTATTTGTGTGTATATGTGTATTCTCTTATATCTTCTCTTTATTCACTTGCAGTTTAATTTAAATAAACTTAGAGTCAATGAAACAGTAAAGAGAAACTCCTCAGAATTTCTACAATGCAGTACTGGCTAAACCTCTTAAAGTAGACCATCTGTATTCTTTTCAGTATATGAGAATCCATTTGTTAAGTGGTCTGACTCAGTTCGAATTTATACAGCTCTTCAGAGCTTCACCTTGTTCTGCCTTGAACTCAGACCACCAATAATCGCTTTTGTTTTCAACTGCCCATCCAGCAGCCATGCCCAAGCAAAGCAAGAAATGGGAGAGACCACAGTTAAATGTCAAGAAATCATTTTAATCCCTGTTCTCCTGCCTACCTAAGTCTTAATATATTAAAGAGGTTTCATAATTATTTTTGGAAAAATGTCCTGTTCAGGTACTTTCGTTGGATACTTTTGGCAAGTCACTAAGGCAGGGGTCGGGAACCTTTCTGGCTGAGAGAGCCATGAACGCCACATATTTTAAAATGTAATTCTGTGAGAGCCATACAACGACCCGTGTACATTACGCATTATCCAATAAAAATTTGGTGTTGTCCCGGAGGACAGCTGTGATTGGCTCCAGCCACCCGCAACCGTGAACATGAGTGGTAGGAAATAAATGGACTGTAATACATGAGAATGTTTTATATTTTTAACGTTATTATTTTTTTTATTAAAGATTTGTCTGAGAGCCAGATGCAGCCATCAAAAGAGCCACATCTGGCTTGTGAGCCACAGGTTCCCAACCCTGCACTAAGGCTTTAAAGAAAACTAAAAGCCTTTGGATATTTTTAAGTGTCATGAACTTTCCAAACTTTATTATTCAAGTGATAAGTAACACTGAGCTCTGACTGTTGCTTGATTCCTAAAAATCACTCTGACAATTTCCTCAATGGGGACAACCATACAGCTATCTTTTCCACTCATTTAAAATAAATCAGAGCTTTAGAAGGAAGATAGGGAGCTGCTAGGCTAGAAAAGATAGGAGAAAAGAAGCTCTTGGTTGGAGGGTAACAGCTTCCAGTAACAGTGACAAGATAATAAGATATTCACTTGAAGTTTAATTTAAATAGACATAGAGTCAATGAAACAGTAAAGAGAAACCCCTCAGAATTTCTACAATGCAGTACTGGCTAAACCTCTTAAAGTAGACCATTTGTATTCTTTTCAGTATATTAGAATATATACTGTCCATCTGAGAAGGGACGGAATATATACTGTCCGTCTGAGAAGGGACAGCAGGTCCCTTCTCAGACGGACAGTAGATGCAGCCTGTCCTCAGGAGCCATGTATTCCCAGCCTCCCATCTACCTATCCCAAAGTTTAAATGACAGCTTAACTCTCACCCTTCATTCTCTAATACCTTTCTGGATGTCTGCACAGTCAGTATACAATACACGTTGGCGGCCCTGAACTGAAGGCATGTCCCAGCAAGCAGCCCCATGTGTCAGCACAGTGAGGAGGGATGAAGAATCACCGTAATGGTAAGAAACAGTTTTCAGTAAGGAAAACATTCACGATTCACAAGCATTTGGTAATCCATTCCAATTTGAATGTGAAAAATAACTATGCATAAAAGTCTGTCTTAAACTACATTTCTCTAGAACCAGTGGTTTACACTAAATTAGTGGAAGTAGCACAGCATTTAGGGATGTCATTTGGAAGAAGTCTGAAAGCTGACCAGAAAATACAAGTATTTGTTTCTTACGTGTGCCATGGGATTTCTCTAAGACCTTCCTAAAATGGCCCCTCGTTTCTGAATCTTGATTAAGGCATTGCAGTAGGTAGCAACCATTGAGGTATATGTTCTAGGGCAAAAGCACATGAGGCAGGAGGAAGTAAACAAATGGGCTTCCCTGGTTACAGCCTTTACCACTAGAAGGCTGCCCTGCCACGGACTCCACCACACTGGAACAGCAGGACTGTTCATTACAGCTAATGAGCGTCTCTGTCGGGAGCCAAGGGCGTATGCATAGAGGAAAGCACAGGGGTAGAGCTGGAGACCAAGCTATAGTCTCAATTCCACACTATTAGTGAGGCAGCCTCGGCGAAATCAATTCACCTCTGGGACTTGCTTGATCCCTTTCCTTACCTCTTAAATAGCTGGGACCAGATCTCAACATGTTTTCACTCAAGCTATCTAGAAAATTTTGTCACTTAACTGCCAATACTTCTGTCAAAAGGATTCAGCCACAGTCAAAAGGAGTATGGCCGGTTGGCTCAGTGATAGAGCGTCGGCCCGGCGTGTGGAAGTCCTGGGTTTGATTCCTGGCCAGGGCACACAGGAGGGGTGCCCATCTGCTTCTCCACCCTTCCCTCCTCTCATTTCTCTCTGTCTCTCTCTTCCCCTCCTGCAGCCAAGGCTCCATTGGAGCAAAGTTGGCCCGGGTGCTGAGGATGGCTCCAAGGCCTCCACCTCAGGTGCTAGAATGGCTCCAGTTACAATGGAGCAATAGCCCAGATGGGCAGAGCATTACCCCCTAGGGGGCATGGCAGGTGGATCCCAGTCAGGCACTTGTGGAAGTCTGTCTCTCTGTCTCCCCGCTTCTCATTTCAGAAAAATACACACACACAAAGTATTATGGCACATGTATGGCCTACCATTTCTCTTTATGGAAACAATAGTCATACTCTACATGTTTTCTAAAAACAACACAAGCTTTCTTCTCCACAATTCTTGTATACAACCTACCACAGGCTTGAAAATCACTACATTAAAAGATGTTCCATGTGACTTCAGACACTAATGTTTTCAGAATCTACAAATATTAGGTTCACGCTGCGAAACCCAGGCACACCTTCAGACCCGAGATGGTGTCTGCACGTCCCTCTGAATCTGCATACCTACTTGCCCTGACAGGGGCAGGCAGGAACCTAAAATGCAGAATCTAGTTAATAAAAAAAAGTTAAAGAAAGATGGCTCTTTAGGCTTCTAAATCCATCTCAGATACTCTGGCCATGCTTCTCTTGGCCCAGTATGACTTTTCTCCTACAGATGTGACACATCAGCCTTTGAAAGAAGGCAACAAAGAAGACAGAGGCATTGATGAGAGCGTGGCCACTGACCCCTCTCCGGCCCTCTCTATGTAATCTATAATAATTCTGCTATTGAAGTCTAACATCCTAAGCTTATCATTCTGCATTCTGGAATTTGTAAATATCACTAAAAAATATTTTTCAGAAGTGTACTACATTTGAAAGCAAACTCCCTGGCCTCAAAATTTTCTCTCACATAAACCTGGCCCTGGATCACAGAGCCCAGGAACGATCATTGCTCTGCAGTCCATAACACAGAGGGAAAATGGACCAGTTATTTCATTAAACTCAATAACTGAGTCTTAATCCAGGGACCAGGAAGAAGCACCTGATGTTCAAAAAATCCCTGAAGTGTGTGCCAATTTTTGTGACTTAGTATTTTCCTGATAGGGCAAGGTTGATTGTTTATAACAAGTTTTAAGAGTCTATAATCCAAAAGGGTGATCTAATAAGTTAATCAAATTTTATAAATAAATAAATAAATAAAATAAAAACATCTTGTCATACAGGCCAGATAATCTGGTACTTTTTGACCCAAACTCTCTAACCCAAGAATAAATCCAGGGCACCCAATCCCATGTAATCTCATCCCGACTTCCCTCCACTCTGATAAACCAAATAAAAAATCAGCTTGATCACATTGTGCCTTTCATGGTTTTTTCCCCCCATTTTCTAACTAGACAGAAGCATTTTTTAATAAAAATTAAATTTATTGGGGTGATATTGGTTAATATAATTATACAGGTTTCAAGTGTACAATTCTATGACACATCACCTGCATACTGCATTGTGTATTCACCATCCAGAGTCAAATCTTCTGTCACTACCACATACTGACCTCTTTTATACTTTATTATCCCCCCATCTCCCTTCCCTCTGGTAAGCATCATACTGTTGTCTGTGTCTATGAGTTTTTGTTTTTCTTATTTGTTCATTGCCTTCAGTTTTATATCCCAAATATGAGTGAAATCATATGCTTCTTGACTTTTTCTGTCAGATTTATTTCCCTTAGCATGACACAAGCATCTTGACGGCAGAGACTAGGCCTTGTAATTCTTGTTGTGTCCCCAGAACAGTGGTTTCAAATATCAAAACTTAAAAAGTGCAATCCATGCACCTAAGCCCAAGCTGCAAAGATTCTGACTCAGCGGACCTGTGTGCGCCCAGGATCTGTGTAGAATCACACGCCTAGTGCTTCCCAAGGGATTCTGATGTGCAGAATGTCCAAGGATCACAGCCCCAGAGCCCTTTCACGGCTCTTGAATCATAGCCATTACTTGCTTAACGGTTTCACAAATCTTAGAAATGAGGTGGCTTCCAGGATCAATCAACTAACATTTGGAAGCATGGGATATTATAGACTATACATGAGATTTGAAATGAAAGGCGCATAAGAAACAGTAAGCGGCGGAGCTGAAGCAACAGCCAGGCCCAGTGATTCTGAACTCCACAGCCACATCGCTCTGCTACTTCTCCAGAGAAAAGATAAGGGCAGAGTCAAGAGCTATGTGCTGATGTGGTGGATGACAAGGTGAGGGCGGGCGGGATGGGAAGCACAAGGCTACGAGCATGAGAAGAGACCAGGCGCGGCATGAGCCACTCTAGAAAGTTCCCCAAGTCCTTACCCATGTGACCTTCCTCATCTCCATGGACGACGCTGAGGAGTGTATCACTATCTGAAGTGCCTTTCTCTAAAAGAACTTCTCCAAAGCCTTTTCTATAAGCTCTTCTTAATGACTTACATTTTGAGCTAAAGAATTTTATCATACCTGATCTCAGGCTCACATCGCTCAAGATGAAGCAGGAGGAGGGCTTTGTGTACTGGATGGCACGTTCAAACCTACAGGCTTGTTTTATCCTCAGTGATATTTCAATATTTGACAACATGTTCCTTTTTTTCATCTTGGATGATATTTTTAAAATGCAAACTTTAAAGGGATTTTCAGATATTTAAAAATATGTTTATCTTCTAAATACTAGGTGTTTTACTATAAATTACTCTGTATATAAAGTGGCTTTAAAAAAAATTGTAAATGGCAACGTTGAATGTAAATTCCATGCTGAAGATGGCCAGTAACTTTAGTAACCCTGCATCTTCAAATAATTTTAAATTTTTCATTCTATTCTCAACTTTGTGATTATACCACTAATTTTACTTCTAGTTTTACGTACCATAAAGATGCAAGACATGACAAAAACTACTTCAATCAGCTAAGGGCCCACTGACAAGTGCTTTAATGACACTCTGCTATGTGTAACTTACAGAAGACTCCCTTCAACCACTCAGCAGCAAGGGAGGTAGAGAAAATGGTTACTGTAAGCAAGTAAGACAAGATCAAGGGAATCTAAGACCAAGAATCCAAATGCCTCACAGACGCTCAAACCCAAATCCATTCATCATTTATTCAGTAAATACCGTAGTTACTGAATGATTGTTATAAACCAGGCAGGCAAAGCCCTTGCTTTTATTGGACTTTCATATATAATAAGGAACTCATTCATTCACTCATTCATCAAGTATGTTGTGTTACAAGTGTTACTTACTAGTGTCGGGAACTATGGTAGGTATTGAGAATATAGTAATGAGCTACTAACAATAAACAAATGAATATACAGGGCAACACCAACTAATGGTAAGAACTGTGACTAGAAATTGATCAGTAAGAGACTACAGAATGACAGAGACTAGGGTAGAGTGTATGGGGCAGAGGGTGCAGGGAGGGAGTTTAAATGGAAGAGCAATTAGATGTACTCTGAATCCATGCCTGAGAAGGTAACCTTCAATGTGAGGGGCATTATTAGCATCTCTGCCAGGGCAGAGAGCTATAGAAAGAAGCACAGTAAGTCCAAAGGTCCTGAGACAGAACTTCATGTGGTCAAGAAACAACAAGGAGGCCAGGTTGATTAAGGACTCTGACCAGACATGAGGTTGGAGAGAAGCCAGGATTTAGAACATATTGGTTAAGAATGTGGATTTTAATCTATTATGATAAAACCATTGGGTTGATAGTGGAAGATAAACTATCTGATGATCTATGTTTTAAGATTGTGCTAACTGCTGTGTAGAAGGCAGACTATGGATCGAAGATGAGGGTAACTATGGAAACAAACAAACAAAAAGCCATCAAGAGGCTATTTAACAGTAGAGCCTAAGAAAGAGATAATGGCAGCTAAGGACATGGTGAGAAGTTGTTAGATTCCAGATATCTTTGCAGGTGGAGCCAATAGAATCTATCAATGGACTAGCTATGGGGACTGAGAGGAAGAGGCAAGTCAGCCCTAGAAACCCGATTTAAAATACTTCATAACGAATCTTTTGTGAAGAGCCTTTCGTGTGTATGACACTCACTCTTACCAATGATAGATAAGTTTATATACAATATAAATGTCACACAAGATCTCAATATCTGAATTCTCAAAAAGACACTTTCCTTAGTAAGTATGGCTATTGGCCACTGTTCTGTCAGTGAGTCATTCAACATTCAGATGCGTATCTCACTCAGACAGAGCTGGAAGCTCCATCAAGACAGCTGTCAGGAGTGAGACTTCAGCATTGGGGCGGGAGACAGAAGTGTGAGAGATAGGGGGAATTGGGGAGTAGCAGATTCAAAGAGCTTTCAGAGCTCTGACCTAACCAGACAGAAAAAATATAAAAATACAGAATTTCATGAGGAGACAAAGAGATGAGTTGAAAGAAGTTAAGTCGATTCTGATTTGGGGAATTGCAGATGCAAAGAATTACTGAAGAGTAGAGAACCGGAATCCTCTGTTAGTCCACTGGCCGTATAACATGGCCCAGCCCGTCCTGTCGCGACTTGGGGAGAACACCCGGACACCTACAGCAGCTCTCCACCAGGTGTCAGAGCCTGACCGGTAAGTTAGCTACAAGCCTGCTTGTCCTGGAACGATAACTCTACACCACTCTGGGAGACAAAACCTATGGGAAGGGTTAGTTTTCAACAGAGACGTAAACACCAAGTCAAACCCACAGTATTAAACCTTTGAGGTTAAGTTTACAAATCAATGTGTAATCATTTGGACACGGTTCGATATTATCATGTTTAAGATAGTTTGCTATATTGACAGACTCTGCTTGCAGTTCCAATTTAATTTATTTTAAATATGTGATTTTTAAATTGAAAGGTATAAAAGTTTTACGAGGTTCTCACTAGCACTGGCATTCTTAAGAGGAACTATATCTGTAAATTTTTTATTATTAGATTTACAAGAATATTTTAAGTACTTGGAGAAGTTCTGGTTGTTAGATCAAAGCATTTGAATGCTTAAAAAAAGAAGGAAAAATATCTAAAAAAAAGCAAATAGCCTGATGGGGTGGTGTTATAGTGGATAGAGCATCGCACTGGGATGCAGGGGACCCAGGTTCGAAATGCCAAGGTCACCACCGGCTTGAGTGTGGGCTCATCTTGCTTGAGTACAGGCTCACCAGCTTGAGTGAGGTATTGCTGGCTTGAGCATGGAATCATAGAAACGACACCATGGTCGCTGGCTTGAGCCCAAGGTCGCTGGCTTGAGCAAGGGGTCACTTGCTATTCTGTAGCCCCTGGTCAAGGCACATATGAGAAAGCAATCAGTGAACAACTAAGGAGCTGCAATGAAGAATTGATGCTTCTCATTTCTCTGCCTTCCTGTCTGTCTGTCCCTATCTCTCCCTCTCTCTGACTCTCTCTGTCAAAAAAAAAAAAAAAAAAGAAGCAAATACATTAAATTTATAAACCCAGTTTAAAAGTGTTTATAGGAATTTAATTAGCTAGGACCCTAACTGAGACTGATTAAGGCTGTTTATTGGTACTCTTCTAAATTATTATGAATGGTAACCATGAGGGGAAAAAACATCCTTCCATCTTCTCCACCCCACTAACCCACTGGCAGGGGATAATCTAGTGTTTGCAAACCTTTGCTGAACCCATATTTTAAATTCAAATAGTCAATGTCTCCCCCTTCCCAACCTCCCATTATTATAGGAATGGCTTATCTTTATCCTCATCTATATATACTCAGTGTGTACTCATTCTCTTGGTTAAAAACAATTTAAATTAAGTACCCAAAGCCATGAAAACTTATGTCCACACCAAATCCTGTACAAGAATATGTACAGAGCTTTATTCCTAGTTGCCAAATGTTGGACGTAACCAGGAAGGTGAGTGGATAAATAAACTGTGTTATATCCATATGATGGAATATTATTCAGTGCTAAACAAGGTAAGGCGAAAGCTTAAATGCATATTTAAGTGAATGAAAAAAAGCCAACCTAAAAAGGATACATACTCTATGGTTCCAACTATAGTATATAGCATTCTGGAAAGGCAAAACATTCTGGAAAGGCAAAACTATAGAGACAGCAAAAGATCAGTTGTTGCCAGGGGTAGGGAGCAGGAGTGAAAGGGGTGGGGAATGACCAGGGGGAGTCGGGGAATTTTTAAGGCAGTGGAATTATTCTGTGTAAGACTCATGTTGGGTACATGTCAGTATGCATTTGTCAAAGGCCACAGAATGCACAACACAGAGTGAATCCTAATGGAAGATGGAGACTTTCATTAATTATAATGTATCAATATTTGTTCATCAATTATAACAAATTCTGTGCCGGGGAAAAGGAGTATATGGGAACTTTCTATATTTCTGCTCATATTTTCTATAAACCTAAAACTATTGTAAAAAATCAAGTCTATTAATTTTTTATAAGCACATATATGCAACTGAGTATTGAAGTTTAGAGAAAAAAATTTCTAATAATAAAAACTATAGAAATTAGAAATTAAGCCTTTTTTTTAAACCTCCCCCATTCTTCCCTTCCTCCCAGACCTGGCATCTCCAGAGAGATGGCCAACAGTGGCCAGGAATACTGAGCTTGCGAAAAAGGTAATAGAGAAATCAATGCTTTATTCAAGAATTCAGTCAAATGGGGAGACAATCAGCCTGAAGAGCTTTTTGATTGCTAAATTATAGCACTTAAGTGTTTCTCCCTAAGTTACTGGAGGTTGAACTCAGACATTTACATACAATTCACTCCAACAGCTGGAATTAACTGGTACCCTTGCTCAGTTTCTCTAGAAAGAATTCTTCTAATATAGCTATAATTGCAAAAGCAATTTCTCAAAATTTCTATTCAGATTACCAATTAAGATTTTAACTTAAAAAATAAAACTGCTAGGAGTTTTGACTAACAAAAGCATACAAATTATATTCTGAATGGTCTTTTTTTATGTTAATCTACTCTCAAAGGATCTTTTCCAAAACATGAGTAATAAAATTTTTATGCAATGATAAATTTATGATGCAAGACTTTTGTCAAACAGAGCAAGTCCTGTTATCAAAAAGTTTATTAAAAAATAACTCACGCTTTTTCCCAAGTCCCCAATATTAATGTCCATAAAATCTGAAAAATTCTGTTAGTAGGAACTGTATTTGCTATAACTTGCATATCAAGCAATTTTTTTAAAGTTAGCTATACGATAAATACTATCAGTTTCTTCTGCCTGACATTAAGTGTAGGGAAGAAAATGTTCTATCCAGTGAAAATCTTCCACCCCTAGAGCTGTTCTGAGCTGACAGAAACATGGCTTCAGAATTCTGTGAACTTCTTAGAAAAATGTGGCAATAAAATCAGAACCATTAGGAAAAAAAAGTCATCCAAACAAAATCTGATGTAAAAGCAATCACAACTCCACTACCTCCACCACAGCCAAAAAGCTTCCGAGCATTTTTCTGAGTCCAGTTCTGCTGAAATGCAGGCACGCACACGCACAACATGCATGCAGGTTTCTGTTGTTTTGAGAAAACTACACAAAGGAAGAAGTAGCGCACTCTTCGACAAGACAGGAAGTCTTGCTTTCTCCTAGCCTCTTAAAGGCATCAACCTGGGTTCAAGATACGGAATAAGACAGGGAGTTCATCCAAGTGATGCCCATTTTTTTTGCTGGAGGTTTGTTTTGTTTTGTTTTTGTTTTCTTCTGGAGTTTTGAAATATGGAGATTAACTGGAAAATATTTAATTTGGAAAAATGGCAGGCATTGGAATCACAGGACTAATTCTTGAGCAATTTTTACGATCACCTGTTTCTGCTCCTAATGACACCTTGGTCAGCACTTGCACTTGTGCAGTTAGGGCACTTCTCGGAGGTACCCGGGAAAACCTCCAGTCAAATGTCAGCTGGGGTTCTGCACTGGAGCCCAGTCCCTCGGTGAGCACTAAGTGCCTGAGAAGTCCAAGTCCCAGTTAGAATACACGTAAAATCCTGTTGTTACAATTCACCAAAATGCAATTTGCCTATAATAGCTAAAATAAAATAAAAACAATCATTTCTAAGATATATTTGTATACATATCTTCACTACTTATACCATGGCAAGAAAGGCCAGTGTTGCCTGGCCTGTGCTGGCACAGTGGATAAAGCATCAACCTGGAATGCTGAGGTCACCTGGGCTTGCCCTGTCAAGGCACATATGGGAGTTGATGCTTCCTGCTCCTCCTCTCCTTCTCTTTCTCTCTCTTATCTCTCATAAAAATAAATAAAGTCTAAAAAAAAAAAAAAAGGAAGGCCAGGGTACTGACTACTGACTGAAATGAATGTTTACTAGCTCGAAGGAAGTCCCTCTAAGAGTACTTGAATTTAATTTCAGAAATACTTATGTTATGGTTTTAATAGTTTTTGTAAGACATTTCACTTAAAGAAATGATTTGCAAATAACTAAAATATTGCTACTATCTCTCATTTATACAAAATTTTCCTGGGGTGCCCGAGGGGCCCTTCATAAATCTCAGTTGCTAACTCTGAGGCATCCGCCATTCAATCAGCAAGCTCCTGCCCAAGTCATGTGCTCAACTACATATTAACACAATCAGACCTGCAGATGGCTGCATTTCAGCCTGTGAGTTAGAGTACAGAGTATAGAAGTATAGTCTCTACCTACTGGCAACACTGTGAAACACAAGTCACTTTAGCTAAGTACATAAACCTTAGTTATGTCCATAATCCTATTCTTTATGAACAGGCCACAAGTGATTCAGATGTTAATTTGGCCATGAATCTTGAACTGAAGCCAACATTTCAGCATTGTAGGCGGTACAACCAAAGGTAACCTTTCATGATTTCCTGAGGAGAATTTAATTGCTTGTTTGAGCCAAGAAGGTCATAAACTGCAAATCTACCAAAACAACTTAATCAGCAAATATTTGAAATGCTGCCAACAAAAGGTAGTTTAATTCTGGTGGCCATCTGATGCAAGTCATTACCGTCTATTTTTACTTCTATTTTTAAATGATTATTATTATTATTATATCATCAGCATCATGTTAGTGTCACCATCACCATGTCTACTACTTATACTGTTAATAAAAATAACCTACTGGCCCCAGCCAGGTAGCTCAGTTGGTTGTCCTGATACATCAAGGTTGCAGGTTCAATCCCCAGACAGGGCACATGCAAGAATCAACCAATGAACACATAAAAGTGAAACAACAAATTGATGTTTCTCTCTCTCTCTCTCCCCTTCCTCTCTCTAAAAATCAATCAATAAATAAATTCAGTAGCTTCTTTTGTAGCACTTGACAATCTCATAAACCCAGGAGATGGTTATAATAGCCCTGTAGGGCAAAATGGTGAAGGATATTATCTCTTGACCCTTTTTGAAGAAACAGACACTCTGTTGAGTAACTTGTCCATAGGCACACTGCAGCTAACAAGTGACAAGGGCTAGAAACCAGTTCTTCTCACCCCCCACACACCTTCTTTCCACTACACTAGTCTACCCTATATTAGTTACTGTTCTGTTGGGATTTAGGAGAACAAAAACAGTATTATTGATTACCCCATCGATTCACATCTCCCTTGGGAGCAACTGTTTCCAAAACAATTTTAGTGGTATCCCCTATAAACACCATGTTCATTCTTAGAATGATATAACCGGCTATCAGGGTTTGGACATCTGCCACCTTCCCTCACTAACTGCGTGGCTCTGGGCATGCTGTGTCCCTCCTCTGAAGCTTTGGCTTTTCTCATGTATAAAATGAAGATCATTCCAGGAGCTACACTTCACAGGGTAGTTCTTCAGATCAGGTGAGATAACACATATAAAGCAAAAACTCAAGTGCCCAGCTCAGAGTCCATAAAGAATCAACATTATCTGCTGTCATTATGATTAATTTTCTAAAACAAAGGTTTAGGCACACCTACCTCTGACAAACCCTATCTATAAGAATCTTTATTTACTTTGAATCCCATTTGTACTGATGGAAGACATTTGTACTACTTGCTAATATATGACCATAACATTGTTATTTAGTTCTTTCATAAAATTCTATGTAATTGTTTGAAGAGGAAATATTGCTTTCTTCTATTTATTTTTATTTCCCAAATGTGCAGGAAGCACTTACTACATAATACCTGTACTGAAATACTGCGTATTCAGAATGATAATCTGGAAATGTGTATTCTTTCTGTCCCAGTCCTGTGTCACCACAGCAGAAACCGTCACAGCCCTTATAGGCAATATTGTAATAACTATGAGTGGTGGCATATGGGTCCTAGACTTACCAGGGTCATCACTTAATAAGGTATATAAATGAATAATCACTATGTTGTACACCCAAAACTAATATTTTATGTCAACTGTAGTTGAAAGTTCTTTTAAATAGTAAAGAAAAGTCACAGACTTTTTAATTGAGCACATATTGAACGTGGAGCTTTACAATCATCATATCTAGTCCACATAAGAATCTTGCATGTGAAAAGAGCTTCGTTGCCTGACCGGTGGTGGCACAGTGGGTAAAGCCTCGACCTGGAATGGTGAAGTTACTGGTTCAAAACCCCAGGCTTGCCTGGCCAAGGAACATGTAGGAGTTAATACTTCCTGCTCTCCACCCCTTCTCTCTCTCTCTCTCAAATAAATTTTTAAAAATCCTTTAAAAAAATAAAGAAGACAGACATGAGGATTTCATTAAAAAAAGATAACTTCGTTACTGTGCTTTTAAAAAAAGATTGAACCATCTGCCCAAGTTCCCATACTTACTAAATACCAAAACCCAGATTAGAGACTAGGTTTGGCTGATCCAAACCGAATCTTTCTCAGTAGGGCATTCTACCCACACTTTTCCTGTATCTGCCTGTCCAATCTGATCACATTAATTTACACCACCAAGGGAAAGTGGAGAAGTCCAGCAGGGTCTCCTCTCTCTATTGCTGGAAGTCTTCGTACCGTGAAAAAGTACATCCCAGTTGAATGATGTAGTCACAGAGAACAAGTAGTAATTCCCCCTCTCCCTCAACACATTCCTTCTCAGATATTCTTAAGTATTTTAGCGGACAATTTTTTTCAACACAGATTAGTTATTGTCTATCTAGAACCCCTAAGGAAAATCATGTGCAACTGTTTCTGAACTCTTCTTGAAGACAAAACAAAGAGTCAAGACACTTCCTTTGCCATAAGTAAAATTAATATGATACGAAGGGAAAACAATCTGATAATGAAGCTTGATTGGAAAAAAATGTTCAAGACTTTGAACAAGAGTTTTTCTATTATTAATGTACAATAATGTCCAGTAACAAAGAGATGAATTTGATGACATCTCACTCTTCCCCAGAAACACCATGACGAGAGTGAACAAAGAGAGTCAAGTTCATGACTCCTCTCGCTTTTATTGATTGATTGGTTGATTGATTTTTGAGAGATGAAAGTGGAGGGAGTGAGGAAGAGTGAGGGAAAAATACCAATTTGTTGCTCCAAATGTTATTAATGCATTCATTGGTTGACTCTTGTATGTGTCCTGACCAGGGATTGAACCTGCAACCTTAGCATATTGGAATGACTCTCTAACCAACTGAACTACCTGGCCAGGGCTCCTTTCTTTCTATTAGTACTTCTGGGAACAGCAATACATGCCCCTGGTCACAGAAGGGCTCATAATGTGATCAGCTCGCCATGCACAAATATAATTTTTCAAAACTTTTTGTCATAAGATAACATACATATAAAGAAGGACCAATCCTAAGTACATAGCTCGCATCCATGAAATTGGTACTAGATCAAGAAATAAGGAAATCCTAGCAGTCCAGAACCCTCTCGTGTGCCCTTCTAAATGCTCTGTCTCCCAAGAGTTACTGCTATTCTGATTATCACAGCTCATAACAGCACAGACTAGCTTTGTCTATTTTTCTAACGATTATTATGTGCTCTTTTGTGTCTGGCTTCTTTCAGCCAACATTACATTTTGTTGTGTGTAAATGTAGTTTGTTCACTGATACGTGTACATTTTGAAGGGGAGGTGGCCAGAAGGATGTTCAGAGGTGATGCCCAGGGGAGGCTGTTCTGTGGGCAGAGGGGTCACTGGGCAGCTGAGGGAGGAAGGAGCAGAGGGGAGCAAAGTGCTGGGTACAGAGATGGGAGGAACATTTCTAAAGGGGGCCCAGAATCCCGGAGAAGGAACCACAGGCTGCATGGGCCCCGCACAGCGTGAGGAAATGAACGGGACACGAGGACAGGAAACTGCTATTAACTCCATTTACTTCAGGTGTTCTACTCAAGAGACATGCAAACCCTTAGAAACTTATAACTCGGAGAAACTTTTAGAAAATTTCATCCCTTGAGCTCCATCTTATCTCACTAATCTGAGTCTTCTTTTTTTTTTTTTTTGGACGTGTCATTTTACAAAACACTCAGGAAATAAAACAGCCACTTCCTGATCCTCTATTCTAAGACAAGCATTCTGCTAGTCTATCAAGACTACCAAAGGAATTTAAATGTCTCACTTTCCAGAATAATATGTTAAAGAACAGCACCCTCAAACCTAATGAAAATGCGATGAAATACACAATGCAGTACAGACTGTTCCGTGCTCCCAGACTGAGCGTGAAGGAAGAAAAGACAGAGGAGGAGGACTCGCAGGAGAGAGGACAGCAGAAGCAAAGGCGGGAGGTCTGCAGGGAGGTGCAGCGTGGACAGGGGTGAGCAGGGCTCTCAGGGGCTGCAGACCAGTCTTCACCGCTGGGGTTATCCTTTACTGGACTGGAGGGCAGGTGGCGAAGGCCGAGAGACTGAGCTCTAACAGTGGGAAGTGCGCCCGGATGACGGAGGGAACTTCAAGGCCAGGCAGAGACAATGACCTTGACGAAGCGGACGAGGCTCCTCCACGGACAGTGAGATGTTGAGTGTGGCGGCAGTGGGCCCTGTCGGGCTCGGCTTGCCACCCTCCTCAGCGCCCACCTCTGGGCTGCTGCTTCACAGCTGTGCCCAGTTTCGGAAACAGCCCTTGGCTGCAGGGTGGGCTTCCCTCGGGTTCATGCCTCTTCTCGGCGGGTGACTTGCTCAGAGCCACTTCAGGAGACAGAAAGGACATACATGGTGGCAACAGACCATAGGATAGCCATGCAAGAGATTAATTAGAGTCTTTAAAATGGATCACATCAGAGGCCTCTTGGGAAAGTTAAAGGGGTGTAAGTGTCTAGCCCTTTGCTTCAATTTGTAACTGTGAAAGCCCACTCAGCTCTAGAACATTCTATAGGATTAACTAAGACTTCAGGTATCACTTCACTGCTGGTCAACTCCTCTTTCTGCCCAATCTGCCTTCCTCACTTCCTTGAAGTTCTATCTCCTGAAGGACTCCCCACTAATCCTGCATCCAACCCTGCCTCCCAGTCAGTTTCCGGGGACCCACCCTAACACTGTGCCAGAAGAGGACTCATCTAGCACCAAAGGGTAGAACTTGAATGGGGCAGCATCTGAATCAGGGACTCAGATAGGATATTATTTCGAGAACCTTCCCTACTTTATACCTGGCCAGGAAAACAGCAATAAAGAGGGGAAAAGAAAGGGACAAAAGTGGTAGCCATTCCGATGAAAACTCTACAATAGTGACAGATTACTTATGAGGAGACAGAGTAGTCTAACATAGCATGACCCCAGCACAGAAAACATGATCTCTTTCAGTCAATGAAACTAATATTGACCTTGAATGCAATGGGATCACTGGTCCAGGGCATTCAAAATAGAATTTGGCATGGTCATGTTGATTGAAGATATGAGCAGTACATTCAATAGAAGTTCTATTAAGATGTCTGAATTTGGGGGCTAAAGTAGTCAAGGCTAGAGATGTGGACTGGGGAATCAGTGACAGCTAAGGCCAGTGTGGATGAGCTCTGGTGAGAGGTGAAGAGAGCCAAGTCCATGGGCCTGTGGGATGCTCCGAGGAAGTAGAAAGCTGAGGAAGCCACCACACAGAAGAGAGGGGGGCCTGACCTGTGGTGGTGCAGTGGACCAAGCGTCAGCCTGGAACGCTGAGGTTGCTGGTTCCAAATCCCAGGCTTGCCTGGTCAAGGCACATACGGGAGTTGATGCTCTGCTCCTCCCCCCTTCTCCCTTTCTCTTTCTCTCTCTCTCTCTCTCTCTCTCTCCCTCTCTCTCTTCTCTAAAATAATTAATTAATTAATTAATTAAAATGTGTTCTTTTTAAAAAAAAGAAGAGCGGGGTCTCCAAGATGCTAGATTTAACCAATAAAAATACAAGACAGGGTTGCCAGTCACATACTGCAAGAGTCATTCATTTCTTCAGTGTCCAATTACAAACTAGAGTTAAGGATGACAAAAAATTGAAAAGGTCATGAGTATTTGCTAATTGGAAGTTACTAGTTATCTTTAAGGGAAAACATTCTAGTTTTTATTTGAAAAATTCTATAAAAGATTAATTGAGTCCTATGTTTGCACTACTGTGTGTGCTTTCTTAATTTGATTTCTAATGAAATTATTCTTTTAACAAAATTATCAGAAAGGGGGGAATTTCATTGCCTCTCAAGAGAAAGGGCATGTGTTCAGCATTAGAAGTCCTCTTCGGACTGAGGGAAGATTAATATTCCTCAAAAAGCTGAAAACTCTCAAAAGACTGGTTGTCTACGTTAATATTATAAATGACTATTTAAAGCTCTACAGAGATGTCTTCTCTTTCTTCTCTAAGGGCCACAAATTGCTTAGCATGATTCCATGAACCCAGGGGGCCCACAGCAATTAAAAGGAAGACAGTTTCCTACATGTCTATTTCTGTGAAACTGAAAATAAAAATCACACTCACCAGGGAAATGAAAAACATGAATCACACTTATTAAACATGAGTTATCTAAAATAAGCTTTTAATTTGCAGGGGTGCAGCAATGTACGTATCCATGTACGTGCAGAAAGAAAGGACTGTGTCCTGGAAATGTGGGTATTAAGGAAGGCTTGCTAGATATTGTCTGAGTCACATATGCATAACAAATCACTCCTGTTTCTTCCTTGTAACAAAGAAAAATAAACATTTTATTAGAAAAGCCTATAACTTGAAAATCTCAGCTCTTGAATGTCATTTCAAATTTGCTTCTGCAGTACACTTCATCTCTGAAATATAAAAGGCCATGTACTGCCCTCCAATGACACATAAAGCTTCCACTAACAAAGCTGTGACACACCAAAGCAATATATCACCATACTTAAGGATTTGCTGAGATGCTTTATGATGCCCAAAAGAAATACACAGCGTAATCAAATCATTGAAATAATATGCCCACATATTTCTTTGAACATATTTTTGCTTCAGGTACTGTGATATATATAATAAAATGGCAGCAAATGAAAAGTTTGGGTAACCAATATCATACAAAAAATATTGGCCATTTCTCTATGTGGGTTTTAAGATTTTGTTTCATTCAAAACCTTTTAAATCGATGAAGCTTTTTATAAAAGCAGTAAGGCAGGATTTTCTGTTAAACACTACAGATTTCATGCCTGTCATTTTTCCATCTCACTCAAAATATTCAGAATTCAAAAAAAATCTCCCAAACAGAACCAAACTTACTATAATTCTCTTGCTTTAGAATATTTTTATCACTTTATTTTTAATGGTTTAGGTAAATCTGAACTGATAATAGGACCAGCTTACCGGAAACATTTGCAATAATACTGAGTTAAAAATCTTCTGGAAATACATATGCCTAGAAGTATACTTTTTCATAAGCCAGCAGAGATCTCCAATTTTGAAATTTTTCAAGCAAGCATTTGAGGGGAAAAAATTGTGTAATAAGCAGCTGTACCTTCATATTTTTCCATTTTCACTTTGATTTAGTTCCTCTGATGGAGCAACGCTTTAAAAATATTTTCTTTGGCAGTAATTACTCCACCATGAGTGGGATCAATAAGTTCTGCTATATTAATCACCTTATGAAATAGCAGGATGTCTAGATTTGGTTAATCTATGTTCCCAAAATGTAATTGGTGATGGTGAACCCTGCTGGGCAAGTTTCCATTGTTCTCTGACATACTCGTGACTCTGCTGGGACGGACTGCGCGTCTTAGGCTAAGAAAGGGAGTCTGGGGCAGGGTGAGGACTTGTCCGCAGCTCTGGGCCCATCAAGTAGCAAATCACTTCTGGGGTTTTTTTTTTTTGTTTTGTTTTGTTTTTTTGAGAGAGACAGACAGACAGACAGAAAGGGAGAGAGATGAGAAGCAGTACTTTCAGTTGTTCACTGACTGCTTTCTAATATGTGCCTTGACTAGGGGGCTCCAGCTGAGCCAGTGACCCCTTGCTCAAGCCAGCGACCTCGGGTTCAGGCCAATGACTACGAGGTCATGTCTATTATCCCATGCTCAAGCTGGTGACCTCAGGGTTTCAAACCTGTGTCCTCAGCATCTCAGGTAAATGCTCTATCCAGTGCACCACTGCCTGGTCAGGCCAGGGTTAAGTCTTAAGCTCTACGATCCCCCCTTTGGGAAGCAGCAGGTCTAGTGCTGTAGTCGGCTGGACCTAGATTTGAATCTACCCAGTGACTAATCCTGTGGGTTTATAATCGGCTGGTGAGAATGGTAGGTGTGAGAAGTTACTGGTTCCCCTTACTCTCACCAACCCCAAATGTATTAACATTCCAAATGCACGAACAAAAGAGAGGCAGATTCAAATCAACCCTGGAAATCCCTGAAAGAGTTAAAATGCATCTCTTCCCACAAGGCTTACATTCTTCATAGTATAAGAAAAGACACTAAGAAAGCAACGTCACAGAAAACTATTATGAAATGACTAGTATGCATTCACAACCTTTAAAAAATGTTACCCAGGTCATCGTAAATAGACAACCAATCTGCTGCTCACGATGGAAACTGCCTCAAATCTGGCAAAAAAGAAAAAAATGCCCCTACCAAAAAAAAAAAATGAGTCCTGGTCTTCATCAAGAAAATTTGATAATCGTAAGTCCTTCTGTGAAATCAAGCTGTCATTAAAACTGACCCCTGCTGTTGGTTCCTACTCACACGAACTCCAAACTTCAGGACAGAAGGAAGGAGTGTCAGCCCACAGATGACAGAACCACTGCCAAGTTCTTGCATATTATTTCCTTTCATTCTTTTTCTTGGGCCCTGTTCAAATTGTTAGCGTTTTGTTTTGTTTTTTTCTATTATCAATTCAATTCTTATGAGTAGACTGTTCAGGGACTTGCCTGAGATGGCATGTATCCAAAAAATATAAATGTCCTACACTAACTTTCCTTTAACTTTTTACTTCTAAAGTTTTCCCGTGATAAACTAACTATATGGTACATTTTTTCCACATCTGGTATTAATTTGCTTTTTAAAAAATTAAAATGGGAATTACTTGATTGTCTTTTGAAGAGTTCCACCACATTCCAAAATGTCAGAGGAAAATGAGAAATACAGAGAAACCTGAATGACGTACCTTTTGGCTCGTCCCACCAAGAGCAGATATATTCTGTGGGGAGAGCTGCGTTTTAAAGATGTGATTCACGCCAGATCTCTCACCATCTTCTCTATTGTAATGACTCCCAGGACTTTCACTCCAAGCCTGAACTTTCCCGATCTTTGGGAGTTCAAACGACCCACTAAACTCTCTACGTCTCAGTTTGCCCTTTTGTAAAATGGAGGAACCAGATTATATAACCACTCAAGTTCTCAGCTCAAAATCCTGTGAACCAGTGATTTCCATGGGAATAAATGGCTATCACCTCAAGTTTAACATATAAAAACATCTATTCAACCGCTGACCCTAAAACCACTGCCACACCTGGCTTCCTTGTTTCTGTAAATGGTTCTATGACCTCAAACTCACCCTTGTGTAAGACACGCAAATCACTCCCAGCTTCTCACTGATCCCCTAGACCAGACACGTTTCCTTTCAGCATCTTATTCTCTCTTCTTTCCCAGCCTTCGTGCCATTCCCTTAAAGATCTGTGGTCTCTTGGGTTTTCCCCCACCAGTTATCCCAGATGCCCTGGCCATAGTAAGGACCCAGCATCAACAATGAGACTCATGCCACAGTAACTAATGTGAGAGTAATAAAAAAACAAAAGAACAGAACTCTTAGAAACTAAGTTTTTGCATAAAACAATACTCAGATTATCTTTTTAGTATCATAACAATGAACACAAGAACAACTAGAGTTTTCACCAGAAAACATTTAGGAGCAACCCATAAATCCTACCATCAAGATCTTTAACTCCCTCTATACCAACCAGACTGGTGATGGGGTTGAGGGGGAAGGAGGCAAGATTTCCTACCTTAGCCAGCTACCCTAGTGGGCATGCCTTCCCCTGATCACTTCCTCTCGTGTAAATCCTACCTATCTGTTATGGTCTGACTGTGCAACACCCCTCCCACACACATACAAATTCATATGTTGCAATTCTAACCCCCAAAGGTGATTGTATAGGTGGGGGCTTTTGGGAAGCCATTAGATCATGAAATTTCTGTTGTTCATAAATGTTGGGCAGATAAAATATATTATGCTCACTTTGTTAAAGATGGCGCTGCCCACCTGGAAGCCCATTGTCCAGGTGATATTAATGTGTGTTGGGGGAGGGCTGTGGGCAGGCAGGATCCTTGTAGCCTGGGGCTTGGTTTTAGGACTAAGCCTTTCCCACCCTTTTTGATGTGGGGTGGTACAATCCCATCATGCCTCAGATAACTGACTTTGTATTAGAGACTTCCTTATTTTGTATATTGGATTAAAGGTTTTGATTTCTGCACTATAAAGTGGGGCAGACTGGGAGCTTGCTCTCTTGGCTCCTAGATTAGCATTAGAGAGGAGAGCAGAGAGGAGAGCAGAGAAAGGCCACGTGGAGGAGGCCAGGAGAAGCAGCCAAGATGGCAGGGTGTTGAAGGAGAAGCCAGTTTGTGCAGGGAGAAGGAAGGAGATGGGGAACAGAGGTGAATAAGTCTGGTGAGCTAGAAACCTTGGATTCTAGGAAACTTGGATAAGTCAGTAGCTTTGTGAGCACTGAATGAGTGGGTTTTGGAGCCCAGTGTGTTTTTACTTGCCCACCGGGTGCAAGCTAGGATTAAAGATGATGGCCCACCAGTTCTTGGCTCCATTGTTTCATTACCGTCTGTCCGAATCCAAAACGAACCTGCAACCTGCATGGGCCAGGCGGCTGTGATGGTGGCTGTGGATACTGGCTTTACAATAAACTACTGAGTCTCTGGTAGTTTGGAATAGCAGCCTGAACTGACTAAGACACTATCATCTGCGCTCAGCCCAAATCCCATCTCTTTCCTCACCACACCAGCGATCTCTTTCCCTTTTCATTCAAAACCTACTATGGCCCTTTTCATTACTGCTGAAATTCCACAAAACATTACCTGGACTCTGGGCTAGTTCCATTCTGACAGCAGTAGAGAAAGAGCTGAGGTGGCTAGTCAAAGTTTGGTTCTCACTACAACCCTCAGAATACAAGGCCCCAAGAGTTATCAATAGTTTACGATCAAACACAACTGACGATAGCATAAAGTATCATAAAAGTGAGTGCTAAAAGATAAGTGTATAAGCAAAAAACAACAGAACAAGCAAACAAAAAGAGCACAAAAAGGAAAATATGATTCTGGGAGAGCCAGAAAGCTTTCCAGGAAAATGCAGCACCTTAACGAAGTCTTGACAGACAGTCACAGCAGAGTGAGGGAGGGGCTGGAAGAACTCAGGCTTGAGAGCGACATTCGTTCCCTCAAGACAGAGCTTCTCTGGCTGATTCTCCACGGTGGAGGCGTCAAGTTCAACCTGCCAGTTGCCACTTACACTCAGCTTCTTGGCCACATAAGTTACAGTGATTTGGGGCTTGTATTGGGTTGCTCTAGCTCACTGAATGGGGAGCATGCTGTGATTAAAGCTGTAAGTTAGAAACTGACAGCAATGACGGACAGCTTCAGATGCAGCCCCACAGGACGCCTCTCCTCCCTCCTGCTCGGGAACAGGGCAGGTCACTCCCTGCACAGGGCTGCCCTACTCCTGGTCTCTCCCTCCCGGAATTACGAAGGTTACAAGAGCACCAGTGTCAACACTGTTCACCCGGGGACTTAATTTCTGACTAGTGCTACTGGAATGATGATTTCTTTTTAAGTTCCAATGTAAAATGTGACCCATGGGTCATGTAATGAGAGAACAGGCTGGTTAACACCACCTGGAGACCCTCGAAGTCCTCCTGACTGGCTACAGCTCTGCTTGGATGCCACCTCTTCTATCATTATTTCAAAGGCTATTTGACTTCCCAGTTTCCTCTTACTCTTTCCCTCAGTTGACTTTGCAATCATAGTCTTATCATTCAATTGATAACATGTTTATCTTTCTGCACTAATAAATTTTACAGTATTTGAGAATAAGTTTTTATACTGAATACAGTGAGTTTATTTCTGATAAAAGTAAAACGGCTTTAGAGAAATTGGAAGAATTAAAAAGACAAAGATTTTATAGATTTTACAATTTAATAATTTATTATTAATAACTAAAGGTTTAATAATCACTAGTTTAATATAAGTTTAGCTAAGCGTATACATATATTTTTTTTTTCTACAGAGATAGTGAGTCAGAGAGAGGAATAGACAGGGACAGACAGACAGGAACGGAGAGAGATGAGAAGCATCAATCATTAGTTTTTCGTTGCGCGTTGCAACACCTTAGTTGTTCATTGATTGCTTTCTTATATGTGCCTTGACCGCGGGCCTTCAGCAGACCAAGTAACCCCTTGCTTGAGTCAGCGACCTTGGGCTCAAGCTGGTGACCTCGGGGTCTCGAACCTGGGTCTTCCGTATCCCAGTCCAATGCTCTATCCACTGCGCCACCGCCTGGTCAGGCTATACATATATTTTTAATGGAACTAGGTGAAAACTTATTTGAGGTATAATTCATAAATCATAAAATATGTCCACTGTAAGTACAAAATTTGATGATTTTTAGTAATAAATCTATAGAATTCTGCAGCCATTATGCCATAACTCAGAGGTATCCAGCCAAAGCTCTATCCAGTACTAGACAATTGCATCTTATCAGAGAGTGGTGAATGTTTACAGTCAAGCTCCACTCCCAACGCCAGCCCAGGCAACCACTGATCTGCCTTCTGTCTTTATAGGTTTTCCTCTACTGGGAATTTTATGTACATACACAAGGTTTATATAACTCAGCATAATGTTTTCAAGGTTCAAACATGTTGAATCATGTTATCAGTAGTTATATCCTTTTTATTGCTGTATAGACATTTCAAGTTTTTGTTAATTCAACAGTTGATGGGCATTTAGATTGTTTCTTGATTTGGGCTATGCATAGTAATGTTGGGACCATTCACACATGTGCCTTTGTGGGGAAGTATGTTTTTCTTTTCCCTGAGTAGATGATACTCAGAGGTAAAGATGCAAGGGCATATGGTAATTTAATATTCAATTAAAAAAAAACTGTCAACGTGTTTTCCAAAGTAGCCGTACCATTTGATATTCATACCAGCAGTGTCTGTGGGGCTCCGGTCATTCCACATCCTTGCCAACACATGGCATTGTTCTGTCTTTCAATTGTAGCCACTGTACTGGGTATGTAGCCATCTCTCACTATGGTTGCAATGTTCATTTCCCTTATGTCTAACAAGTTTAAGCATCAATTCATAGGCTTTATACTAGCCATTTGTATGTCTTCTTTTGTAAAATATCTATTCAAATTGTTTGCCCATTTAAAAATTGAGTCTTTTAATTACTGAGTTTTGGACCTCTGTAAACATTTTACATATTTTAAATATAAACCCTTTACCAGATATATTATTTTGAATTATTTTTCTCCCAAATTGTGGCTGATCTGAAAATGTCCTCAGCCTTTATTTTTGAAAGATAGTTTTGTTGGATGTGGAAGTTTTTGTGAATAAGTCATCTGTTTTTACTATATCCCTACACTGCCTTCCTGCTTCTAGCAGTTTGGGTGAGAGGTTAGATCCTTATCTATTTTTTTCCCTCTTGCTGGTAACGCACTGCTTTCTCCTAATTCTTTCAACAGTAAGACTAACGATGGGTTTAAGTTAGGCTTTCTTTATGTTTCTCCTAATTTTGGTTCATTCATCTTTAATAGATTCACATTTTCCAATAAATTTAGTAAGTTTTTGCCAATTATTTCTCCAAATATGTTTTTCCCCCTTCTCGCTCTCTCTTCTCTTTCCAGGGCTGTCAAATTCCTTTCCATAAAGTTAGTTCCAATATACATGACACATCTTTTTTAAAATGAAAATTAAGAAGTCTCTTTGTTTACTATTGTCATTGGTATTGTTCCTTACGTTCAAGGATTTACATTAATCTAAAACTTGAAGATAAAAGACACTGAATGCTGTCAGTGGTCATGACACTGATCATGAATTAATTAGTGCTCTTAGTTTGTCATCATTTGATTACTTCTATGTTACTAGATAGTACATAGTTTAGGAAGTAAAACAATATAACAGCTTCACAAATATTATGAAGTACAAAGGTATGCTAATGGTTACATATTTATAAAGTAACTTGTAGTAGCTATGACAATATCATGACAAGCAATGTATATATAGATTATGAATTCCCATCACTTTTCTAAATTAGTCAAAAATTTTTGAAAGGAAGATACATTATTTTTGGAACAAACACCTCAGTTAAAAGACCCCAGTTAAAGTCCTTATGTAGCTGTTTACTAGCAATTTGTTTGAAACAAGACAATTTATTTATCTCTAAGATTCAATTTCTCATCTGTGATTTCAAGATATTGATACCTATGTATACTGTAGAATTATTGCAGAAATTAAGTGAGGGAAGATTTTCAAAAGGTTAGAATAGTAGGTAATAAAAGTCCATGAAGATTTTTAACCAGTTATAAATGGCTTCAGATTAAAGCTAATTATATTATCTTTCTAAATGAGTTTTAAATATAAATATATTGTGGTTCACGTTATATTTCCAAGATAATATATTTCCAAATATAATTTCAAATTTGTATTTCCAAATAAAAGAGGATAAAATGTCATATAAATTTTTTACAAATTTAAAGCAGACAAGAAATGTTACTTGATTTTTAAAACTTTATCCTTTAAAATTAAACATGAAAAGAAACATGATTTTCATCATTTTTTGAATTCACATGACCTAACAGCTTGTAATTTTTTTACATCAATTGGCAGATTCCCATCAAATTACTCAGACTTACAAAGAATAACAATTTTGTCAATTTACATAAACTTACTTAGAGTCAAAGTCTAGACTCATGGATTTTTATCTTCCATTTACAAAGTTTTTGTCTGTCAACTGTCAAAGGTTCTGAAGCAATTCATGTTAATTTCTGCAGTGACAGGCATAAACGGTTATTAGAGGGTTTAAAAGAAATATTTTAAACACAGTAAATGTGCATCACATTACAGCACGTGTGTAGCAAGAATACTGATGATACAATTAGAGATGTTTTATCCAGGTAAAGATTCGTACTGGTCCTATTATTTTAATCATGAAGCTCTAACACTAGATAGTCTCACCCCTTCATTTCAAAGATAAAGAAACTGAAGAAAAATATGTTAATTGACTCACATATAATCCCATAGCTAGCAGCACAGTCTCAATGAAAACTCAACATTTTTTACTTGCGGTATGGTGTTTTCCAAACTTTATTTCTCTACCTCTTAGTAGCCTAGGAAAAAAAATCTATGTACAACTTTGATCATCTAGGTTTCTATGTCAACTATAATGAGTGTAGTAGAATGAAAAGAAATGATTTGGAGTTTATTGACTCATCATTCAGTCACTCATCAACGTGTACTGAGCAGTTACCATGTGTCAGGCACAGTTCTGGGCATAGATAGCGTGGAAGACCCAAACTGACTCTGTATCTGCCATATAATTATTTGTATGACTTTGGACAAATAGTTCCTTAGATCCCAGCTCCTTAATTATTAAAATGATGATAATAACATCAACCTTCCTTATGAGGTTGCAAGGTTAAATGAGATCATATACTTGAAAGTGCCAAGTATAGTCCCAAATATGGGTGCAACTGACCCATTATATAAATTGCACCACCCTATAAAACAACTGCCACAAGAATACCAGACCTCAAACTTAACATGTTAAGACTGCAATCATTATCTTTCTCTTTTTCTACCTGCCCACACTCTGGAGTCTCTTTCTATTATTAGCTCTACTATCTACCCAATTTCTCAAGCCAGAATCCTGGGAGTCATTCTGCACACCTCCACCCCTTTCCAGCTCTGTGCCTGGTCCAACCCCAGCCCTCGCAGGTGTCCCTTTCCAGCTCTGTGCCTGGTCCAACCCCAAGTGCTC
Source organism: Saccopteryx leptura (assembly GCF_036850995.1). Classification (NCBI taxonomy): domain Eukaryota; kingdom Metazoa; phylum Chordata; class Mammalia; order Chiroptera; family Emballonuridae; genus Saccopteryx; species Saccopteryx leptura. Next base: position 37,585,255 of record NC_089514.1, on the reverse strand, counting down.
GCAGGTGTCTCTTTCAAGTTCCTCCCAAACACACTCATCTAGTTCTCCCTTCTGCCAAGGCCTTTTACAGGCCCTCATCATTTTTTGCCTTCAGTACTTTATTATCTCTTAGTCCCTCTATATTAGCTTCATGATCTGATCTGAAAATAAAGAGATTCAATAAAACTCTGCATGTTGAAGGGTGAGAATCCACCACAACTCATGTCTCTTACTCAGAGGCCACGATGTGGGCAGCAAACTTAAATCCTCTAGGCAGCAGGTTAAAGAACCTCTTCCGCAGAAATGGAAGAAAAGACCCCCACAAACCGACATATAAGGGGCTGTGAGGAGGGAAAAACCTGGTCAACCCAACCCCACCACGCTGCAATGAAGTCCAGCAACCGACAGCATTCCCCACCCAAAAACTGAGTTTCCAGTCAGCATGTTTGTGTCTTACTCTTAAATGAACTGACAATCAAGATCACCAGGCAGCTGAAAGACCGTTCCAGTAAGAAAGAGAACAAAACAGACAAGCAGAAAAATGAAAGAGAGACAATATAGAAGACAATTAAAGAAACTACACCATTATTCTCACAGAGGTAGGACACAATAATTCTTCTTGATCTTCTTTTGGGCATTTTCCTTGAGATCATCCTCCAAATCTTCTCCTGAATTTTTAATTCTTGATAATCAATTTTTTCCCCAAGAAACCTTCATTACTCCTTGATTGTTTATATTTCTTTGCCTCATCTTTGTATTGAATGATTACAATATCCTAACAATCCTATGAGGTTAGTAGTAATTGTTTCCTTTTTTTACAGATGAGAAAACTGAGGCACAGAATGTTTAATAGACTTGCTCAAAATCACACACTTAGGTGAGAATGGAAACCAAATTTGAATCCAGGCAGTTAGATTTTAAGAGCACAGCCTCATAACCACAAGTGAAACTAATTCTTACTGGTCGGTTATTCATACAATTTGTTAAAATTAACTACGAGATCTGAACACGCAGCTTGTGTGTCACCAGTATGCACCTGAGACAGCCCTAGACAAGGCGAACTCTAAACTCTGACTTAGCTTCCAAAGTAGCTCATCTAGGACTAATATATCTCAAACAATGGTGGCACAGTTAGTGCCTTAAAAAACACTTGCCAATAAAACAGCTGAATTCAGAAATTTCTAAGCTGAGCCCAGAATTACTGAATCCTAGGAGTTATTAAGACCCTTGAAAGATACCCAATTTAACCTGTCACCCAATGCATAGAGCAGGGGTCCCCAAACTTTTTACACAGGGGGCCAGTTCACTGTCCCTCAGACCGTTGGAGGGCCGGACTATAAAAAAAACTATGAACAAATCCCTATGCACACTGCACATATCTTATTTTAAAGTAAAAAAACAAAACGGGAACAAATACAATATTTAAAATAAAAAACAAGTAAATTTAAATCAAGAAACTGACCAGTATTTCAATGGGAACTATGGGCCTACTTTTGGCTAATGAGATGGTCAATGTGCTCCTTTCATTGACCACCAATGAAAGAGGTGCCCCTTCCGGAAGTGCAGCGGGGCCGGATAAATAGCCTCAGGGGGCCGCATAGTTTGGGGACCCCTGGCATAGAGTCAGATGTTGCATTAGCACAGGGGAAAGCCTCACTAAAAGCTATGCTTATGATCCACTTGTTAACTTAGAAACCATGCCAAGAAGATGAACAATTCACAATACTGATATTGATAAATACAAATGGGAACAGATGGCGCCGTCTCCCCTCCTTCCCCAGCCCTGTGGTCTGGTCCTACTACACAAGGAGCCACTGCCCATCTGCGCCCCTCTCTCCAGTCAGCTCCTGGAGCCCGAAGGAGCGACGCAGGTCAGGGGTGAAGGAAGCAATGACACAGTGACTTTTCTGGCAGACTCCCCCTCTCCCCAGGCAGCTCCTGGAGCCCGAAGGAGCGACGCAGGTCAGGGGTGAAGGAAGCAATGACACAGTGACTTTTCTGGCAGACTCTCCCTCTCACCAGGCAAGGGTCCAGACACTCGAAATTCAGAAATCATGCTGTCAAAGAAAGATATTACAAAGAACTTTTAGGTTCTATTTGATCTTAAGAGTGATACAACTGTTTGACTACATATCTGGATTTAAGAAAGACTTCTTGTGGAACAGCACAGGATCCCAATCAAAATTTATATTTTGTCTTTGGGTAAATGTGCTTGAACTCCCATCAGTCAATACATAGAATTGTGGAAGCAGACTGTCTGTGGTCCTTTCACATCTACTTGTAGCCTAGGGGATCTCGATTCTATCAGTTCTCAACGCTGCCAATCTAACTACCAGTGTCCCAATCATATTCACTACCCCGTCTGACATGATTCTCTCCAGACAAATAGTGCATGAGTCCTTCAGTCATCCAGGAAAGTGATACTTTTTTAAAAACAAAAATTCAAAAGAACAACAAAAGAACCTATGTAGAAAGAACCAAGAACAAGTCACCTTAAAGAAAGTTAATGCATCCATTCATTTGTCTAATATATATACACTCAGTAAAAAGAAAACAATGAGGAGTATGATCAAAGCCACTAGACAAATTTCTCCTAAGCTTTCCAAGGTACAGTGCACGCCCCAGTCCACTATTACTGATAAATCTTTCAGTGAAATAGAGAGGAATAAACAACTGTAGTGGGCTGAATTAGTATCTCCCCAAAATTCACTCAGAACCTCAAAATGTAACTTTCTTTGCAGTGTCTTTGCAGATGTAACTGGCTAAGATGAAGAAGTGCTGTGTTAAGGTAGACTGTAAGTCTAGCAACTGGTGTTCCTGTAAGAACAGGAGAAGGCACAAAGTAGAAGGCCATGTGATGACAGAGGCCAAGATTGTAATGATGCAGAGACAAGCCAAGGAACACCAGGGGTTGCTGGGAGCCACTGGAAGCCAGGCAGAGACAAGAGAGGATTCTCCCACAGACCCCTCAGAGGGAGCACGTCCTGCTTGATTTTGGACTTCGAGCCTCCAGAAGTGTAACAGAATAAATTTATGTTTCTTCAAGTCACCAAACTTGTGGTAATTTATTATGGCAGCCCTAAAAATGTAATACAATACCCCAAACGTGAAATGCAAAAAATAAAACTCAGATTGGTTAATTACCAATTGAATGACAACTCAGATATCAAACCTAACATTCAATCTTCATAAGCAATTATATCAGAGAGCTACAAATTGTGTGATAAAATAAATAAATAAATAAATAAATAGAGGCTGTGCTATAAGACACATGTGATAACAAAAATCAAATAGTCAAACACCAAGATGTTTAATGCTCAATTAAAATGAGCCTCATTTTCTATGTCATAACTTTACAAAATTTATAGAAATATCAATAACTTAGATAATTTATATACCAAACTTACTGTACTATGAAAAGATTTAATTACATAATTAAATTATAATTATACAATTAAGTAACTATTAAAGAGTCAATTACTCATTTTACCAGCAGAGTAACTGTTTCACATAAAAAGATACTGTCTTTCTTTCTTAATCTCCTCTTTAATTTCTATCTACCTCTGCCTTCCTGAGTACTTCAACTGTTATTAGAAAGCTAAAACGTTTCCCCAGAATACTAACAGAATAAACAGTGGGGACGCAGGGTCAACTGAGGCACAAACGAACAAACAAACACTCAGAGGAAGAGAGAAAACCTGGTCTATTTAAATGGGTATTAAAAAGAATATATTCAGCCTGACCAGGCAGTGGCGCAGTGGATGGAGCGTCGGACTGGGATGCAGAGGACCCAGGTTCGAAACCCCGAGGTCGCCAGCTTGAGCATGAGCTCATCTGGTTTGAGCAAAAAGCCCACCAGCTTGAACCCAAGGTTGCTGGCTCCAGCAAGGGGTTACTCGGTCTGCTGAAGGCCCGCGGTCAAGGCACATATGAGGGAGCAATCAATGAACAACTAAGGTGTTGCAAAGCGCAATGAAAAACGAATGATTGATGCTTCTCATCTCTCTCCGTTCCTGTCTGTCTGTCCCTGTCTATCCCTCTCTCTGACTCACTCTCTGTCTCTGTAAAAAATTAAAAAAAAAAAAAATTCAAATAATGAGTTCCCTATTATACAGTTTAACATTTCTGGGTTCTTCTTCTTCTGCATGCCAGACTGTCCCTTAGCTACACAGCTGATACAGGTTCTTTTCCTGTTTGGGACCCTCGCTTGCCCTCCACGGAGGCTGCCCCACAGTTTTTATTGAATAACGTGACTGTACTTTCATAAACAAGCTTTCCCCCTCCATTCCACCTCCCCACAAATCTTTTGTGCTTACCTTAATTAAACGGCAAAAATATGACCCTCTGCACAAAACAAATATGCAGTATAATTCAAACTTTCTGCTTAAAAATCTCTCATCATACATAGTGTACTGTTAAAGTGTGGCCTCTGGAGGTGACTAGCCAGAGTCAACTTTTAACTCAGCCACACACTAGCTGTGACCTTGGGTGAGGGACTTAACCCCTCTGTGCCCTACTTTCTCCACCTTAGGAGAGAAATGAAACTGCACACCTTAAGGGTTTAGTGAGACTTCAATGGGACTAGGCCTGGCTGTGTATGGACAGTATATAAGCACACACTAAATCCTGTTCACTGAAACTGTTAGTATTATAATTTTAAATTGTTCTCTATTAGAACATCTGCATTTCTCTTTAAACATAACAGATTAGAAAACCATGAGGGCCCTGGCGGGCTTGCTCAGCGGTAGTGTCAGCTGGCGTGTGGAAGTTATGGCTTTGATTCCAGGTCAGGGCACACAGAAGAAGCGACCATCTGCTTCTCCACCCCTCACCCTTCTCTCTCTCTCTCTTCTCCTCTCACAGCCATGGCTCAAATGGTTTGAGCAAGTTGGCCCCGGGCACTGAGGGTGGCTCCTTGGCCTTGTCTCAGGTGCTAAAATGGCTCAGTTGCTGAGCAACAGAGCAACGGCCCCAGATATGCAAAGCATCACCCCATAGGAGGCTTGCTGGGTGGATCCAGGTCAGGGCACATGTGGGAGTCTGTCTCTGCCTCCCCGTCTCTCAATAATAATAATAATAATAATAATAATAATAATAATAATAAAAAGAAGGCCCTGGCCGGTTGGCTCAGCGGTAGAGCGTCGGCCTAGCGTGCGGAGGACCCGGGTTCGATTCCCGGCCAGGGCACACAGGAGAAGCGCCCATTTGCTTCTCCACCCCTCCGCCACGCTTTCCTCTCTGTCTCTCTCGTCCCCTCCCGCAGCCAAGGCTCCATTGGAGCAAAGATGGCCCGGGCGCTGGGGATGGCTCTGTGGCCTCTGCCCCAGGCGCTAGAGTGGCTCTGGTCGCAACATGGTGACGCCCCCTGGTGGGCAGAGCGTCGCCCATGGTGGGCAGAGCGTCGCCCCCTGGTGGGCGAGCCGGGTGGATCCCGGTTGGGCGCATGCGGGAGTCTGTCTGACTGTCTCTCCCTGTTTCCAGCTTCAGAAAAATGAAAAAAAAAAAAAAAAAAAAGAAAGAAAACCATTAGATATTTAAGAATCCACAAAAGGAGACAATTGGTTCCCTCACTTTCATTCTTTGTCTGGGGAAAATATGGTCAAAAATAAAAATGTTTGAACATCTAGGCTATAATATCTCAGAGTAAGAACATGCATATTTTTAAGTGTTTTTAAAGCTGGCATAGCCTAAGAAATTCCATCTGCTCCCTTTCAAGCCTATCTGCTGATTCCTTATCAGCACCATTAAATACCATGACGCCATCATATAAAGGTTTTGAGTGAAAAGAGAAAAGCTGGCCCTCAGCACTGCCCCTTAGTTCTCTAAGCTGCCATCAAAGACAACGTTTCACAGTACCTGGACCTGAATTCAGCCATTAAGCACTGTAGCTCTCTGGGATAAAATTCAAAGTCCATCTTTGGACATAAATCTAAGTAAGATTAGGGTTGCTTTCAAGTATTTCCACTTTAGGTGAAAATTACGTGTTAAAATCTAAGTTCCCAGGTAAGCTTCTAAGTGGCAAGCAGCCACTTAAAAATTTCGTTACTGTGCACAGGACTTTCTTGCTTTGAAGTCTTGCGGCTGTTGACATTTTGTGAATAAGGAAATTGACCAAAACAGCCAAAAGGAGGCAAACTAAGATTAAAGTGTTTCACTGCAATTGAACAAACCATGCTATTCTATTTCCTCATCTGTGTAAAAATGAACACATCCCAAGCTTCTCCCACCTTTGTCCTAAATATTTCAAGCTCTACCACAAGCCACACAGAGGAGTTATTATGCACAGATTTCTAAAAGTATTAATAGCAAAATATCATGAGCATTGGTGACAGCTTTTGCCTCCACACATAAATAGCAGAAAAATAATGCTACGAAAGGCAGTAATGAGAAGGCAAAAGAGGAACAAATAACCAGAGTTCCACTGTTCTTCTTACTACAGGGTCATTTATAGCCATTCAAAATCACTCAGAAGTCCTATTTTATTAGGAAGACCTCAAAATATTTCATTCAAAAGAAAATACAATGCCCTTTTGTGATCAGTTCCTCCAGGCTTCAACAATTCCTGTTATTTTCTGATTTCCAAAACAGTTGAACTCTGAGTTTAAAGACTCCTTGAGAAATCAAAACCACAGCCCTGGCCGGTTGGCTCAGCGGTAGAGCGTCGGCCTAGCGTGCGGAGGACCCGGGTTCGATTCCCGGCCAGGGCACACAGGAGAAGCGCCCATTTGCTTCTCCACCCCTCCGCCGCACTTTCCTCTCTGTCTCTCTCTTCCCCTCCAAAAAAAAAAAAAAAAAAGAAATCAAAACCACAGAGGTAGACAGTTTCTAAGAGATGACACAAACCAACACCTGTGTTCTACAAATTGGGTTACTGGGGTCCAAAGCCATTAGGCGGTGCTATGGACTGAATTGTGTCCTTTAAAATTCCTATATTGAAGTGCTAACCCAAGCACCTCAGAACGCGACTGTATTTGAAGATAGGAATTTTTTTCAGAGGTGATTAAGTCAAAGAGAGGCCATTAGAGTGGGCCGTAATCCATTACAACTGGTGTCCTTATAAAGAAAAGGAAATTTGGACACAGGCAGGTTTAAAGGGAAGATGGTGTGAAGAGACAGGGCGAAGATGGCCATCTACAGGCCAAGGAGAGAGGCTTGCAACGGATCCTTCCCTAATGGCCTCCAGAAAAAGGGCCCTGAAATCTTGACCTTGAATTTCTAGACTTCAGAAACATGAGATAACAAATTTCTGTTGTTTAAACCACTCAATCTGTGGTACTTTGTTACGGCCCCGGCAAACTAATACAGGTGACTTGCCTTATATTGTACAGTGATGAAGAACACAACTGGGATCAAAACCAAACCCAGCTTTCCAGATTCTAATATCCATGGGGCTCCACCTCACTACACTGCCGTGCAACTTAACTTCCTATTTTCACTCAAAGTTCTCCCACAAAAGTATGATACTTGTTCAACTTGTGAAGAACCACACTAACTATATACTAGATAGACTGAATTCTTATGAGCTAACGCCTACATAGCCAACAAGACATTGTCATACAGATGTCTCATGAATGCAAAATGCCTAAAACCCAACCCAACTACCACTCAAAGTTAGCACGACACTGTTGTGATTCAAGAACATTTAGGTACAAGATCCAACTCCTTGTATAAGTCATCTTAATTCTCTGAGCCTCGATTCCTTATTTATAGTAGAGATTCTATAAACAGTATAAATTCTATAGAGAAAAAAAAAGCTTCAAAGAGCTAATGTGAAGATTGAATTGGATACCAGCGCTTTCAAACTGTAAAGTGTTAAAAGCAATGCTCCAGGCAGTCACAAACTACTTCTCCCTCTGGCATCATTTTACTATTTCCAACTCAAAACCATTGATATTTCCCTCTCAGATCATCTATAACCAATAATTAAGCTAACTCTGACAATCCACTCTCTAACCATCATTTTTTGTCACTGCTTTCCAATAAACCTGAGTCCTCATAATGTCAAATCTGCCCTACTTTGAATGACTGATTTATTCCTTTCCAGGTTCCTTCTTATCTAATTTATATCATATCCTAACATCAGATTTATCTTTCTAACACATTCAACTCCACAGTTTAAAGAGGCTCTCCAACCCGCAAAACTAGGTCCCAGCTACAGAGTCAGCCCTGCATGCTACAGCGGAACTGAATCCCAGGGCCAGTTCGTAAGCGTATGGCCAGACTCACCATGTGCCCAAGGGCCTGTCTCACATCCAGGCAGTATAAACAGATAGCTCATCAGCAACTTCAAATGACCTGATCCGCTTCTTTCCTCAAACTTCCCATGGATATACCCGACTGTCACAACTGGATCAGTGGTCAGACCCAAATAATTTAAATACTGGTTCTCTGCTCTAATGATCATTTTAGGTGTAAAAAAACAATATACTAAAAGGTAGTTTATTATTTCATGCATTTAATATTTAACTAAGAACAATAAAAGAGGTACATAAAACTAGATTACGTTGTGAGTTTTAAAATATTAATGAAAAAATATTAAATAATACCTGACAAAAAACAAAACTGTTATTTAAGGTATTTCCATATTGCTTCTTGGTTGGTATCCTCACTTGCAATTTTTTCACCTATGGACGGAATGAACATTACTATGGGTGTTTACAATCCGCTGTTGCACAGATGTATGTTAAAAAAGAGTAAGGAACGTAAATGTGTAATTTCCACATTGGGCGGCTGCACAGGCACCCACCATAGAGAGAACCCTGCTTATAGTGCCATTTTAACAACTGGTGCACTGAATTCAACAAAAAAATTAGGTACCGGTTCTGCCGAACCAGTGAACACTGGCTGAATCCCACCACTGAATCGGATCCAGTAGCGTCATTATGAGCTGTCTCTTAACAGGCACCACCAGCAAGGCTCGGCTGGTTAACCGCAGCGCACACCCCACCCGCTGGGGAGCTTGCTTGCTACTCAGTTTCACTTTCCTCCAGCTCCTCCCTAGGTCCAGCTCTCTTTCCACGCCCCAACGCCCTGACATTCAGGAACTACCATAAGCAAATTCAATAGCAGTCTTAACCTTGCCTCCCTCCACAGCTCCACTGGGGCTCGCTGCTCCACCTCAGCCAGTGGTTTCCAGTCTCCTCAGAGCCAGCTCCCTCTTCCATAACAAATACTTTATAAAGATGCTTTTACTACAATAAAAAATTCGCAGATAAAAGGACCTGCGTGCACACATAATTTCAAATATTTATATATAGAAATTCAAATATATCTATACGTAAATGAAAAATATATCTATACGCAAAAGAGAAATAAAAAATAATTTATAATAAAATGATGTACTTATTAATAAATATATAGTCCGGCACAGCTATACTGGAAGTCATACTATATATAGAGTGGTGCTCATACCTGTGTGTGGAATCAGCAGAAACACAACCACTTCAAAATGAGACTGTGTGAGTGTTACATGAGCAACTTCTATAATAATGCAAGCAGTACTGCCATTAGATAAGTCACTTTCCAAAACAGTAAACAAGATTTAGTAAAGTTTTAAACAAAACAAAATACAATTTTCCTTCGACTTACCCTGTAGTTGTATTCCTAGAAAATTGGGTACATATTAAATGCGTGCAGAGCCTACTTTGGGCTTCGACATAAAATAGTTGGCTAATAGCCTAAGACAGATATAAACAGGTTTTCACCCTGCATGAATGCCCACTAGGACATTCAAAAGGCTAATGGGACATAAAACAACTGTTCATGTCCCACTGAGACAAGTTTGTAAAAGGCCAGACAGTATATACTTTAGGTTTTGCAGACCATGTACTTTGTCACAACTACCTGATTCTAAGGAAGCAGCCATAGACAATATATAAATGAATACAAGTACTTTGTTCAATTAAAGTTTATTTTCACAAACTAGCAGAGGGACTCACATTGTAGTTTCCCCACTTCTATATTAAAGTTTCCTACATATTGCAGAATGTCCAGCTCATAAACACTAAATGCCTGTTGCACCATCCAATTATTGTACTGATACTTTCTATGGACCAATAACCATCCCATCTCCACACCCACCAAATGAGAACTCCTGACCTACTCACTGCACTTGAGCTTTCTGGTCTGGGCTCCTTCTACACTTCTCCGGAATGCAACTGGTCCTCAATCTACTCTTCACTGCTTATCTCTCTCTTCCCTAATTCAAGACCCAGCTGACACCTTACTTCCCTTGACTAATGGAGGAATTTCTTTTAAATAATCTTTTAGAAAGAATTTGGCATTTAAATGCCACCTAACATTATTTCTCAAATTATTATCTATATGTTCTATCTCTCGCATGGAAGGCAGTTTCCTTGAAGGTAGAATCTGTGTCTAAAACTCTGCTGTGGCCCTGGCCAGTTGGCTCGGTGGTGGAGCATCGGCCTGGTGTGCAGAGGTCCCGGGTTCGGTTCCTGACCGGGACACACAGTAGGGGCGCCCATCTGCTTCTCCACCCCTCCCCCTCTCCTTCCTCTCTGTCTCTCTCTTCCCCTCCCGCAGTCGGAGCTCCATTGGAGCAAAGATGGCCCGGGCACTGGGGATGGCTCTGTGGCCTCTGCCTCAGGCGCTGGAGTGGCTCTGGTCGCAACAGAGCGACGCCCCGGATGGGCAGAGCATCGCCCCCTGGTGGGCATGCCGGGTGGATCCCGGTCGGGCGCATGCGGGAGTCTGTCTGACTGTCTCTCTCTGTTTCCAGCTTCAGAAAATAAATAAATAAATAAATAAATAAATAAATAAATAAATAAATAAATAAATAAATAAATAAATAAATCAAAATTCTGCTGTATTTATAGACTATAGCTCAATGACTTACGTTAAGTTGCTCAATAAATATTATGATTACCATGCTAGATGGTGAGGATACAGCAGTGAACAATCAGACAAGGTTCCTGATCTCACTAAGATTATATACTGGTAAAGAGGAGTGAAACTAATTAATTTCAGATTCCAAGAAGAGCTATAACGAAAAGAGGGTGATGACATGATGCGTAAAAAAGGGTGAGATGATGGGCAGCTGCTATTTTAGATATAATAGTCAAAGAAAATTTGTCTGAAAAGAAAACATCTGAATCGACACCAAGCATATAAAAAGAGCCAGAGAAGAGTATTCCAGCCATAGGGAACAGTATGCGTAAAATCCCTGACACAGGACATCTCATAGTGTGTTTGGGAAAAGACAGGTCATACAGTATTTGAAACTGAGGCTTTCAAATAAGAAGTGACATATGATTTAGATTTTTTGAAAGATTATGCTGATAACAGACTAGAGAAGGGATAATAAAAAGATTTAAAAAAAAAAACAATGTGGAGAGTACAAATAATAAGCTACTATGGAACACCAAGCAAGAACTGATGATTCCCTGGACTGGGGGTGGCAGTGAAGACAGAGGAAGTAAAGAGATTTGAGATGTGTTTTAGTGAAATAACTTACAGGACTCCTTCATGAGCAACATCTGGGGAAGAGGAACACTGGTGCTGCTATTATACTAACACTACGTGGACAAAAGTGATTTGAGTGATGGCCAGGGGGACCATGAGTTCCATTTGGATGTGCTAAGTTACACATTGATTTTTCAAGATTGAACCAGCCTTGCATTTCTGGAATAAACCTCACTTAGTAGTAATATACTATACTTTTTATATATTACTGCAGCGGTTCTCAACCTGTGGGTCGCGATCCCAGCGGGGTCGCCCAAAGCCATCGGAAAATACACAATGCATATCAGGTATTTACATTCCGAATCATAAATGTAGCAAAATTACAGTTATGAAGTAGCCACCAAAATTATTTTTTGGTTTGGGGTCACCGCAACATGAGGAACTGTATTGCGGGGTCACAGCATTAGAAAGGTTGAGAACCACTATATTACTGGATTCGGGCTGGCTTTAGCTCAGCAGTTCTTTCCAGTCAAGTTCACTTGCTATATTACTGGATTCAAGAAATGTCAGGTAATGGATATAGGAGAATGGAAACAAAATCAAGGTCTTAGCTAAAGACAGGCATGTGTAGGTAATCAGCTTAGAGTTGCTATTTAAACGCATGAAATAACAAATTCACATTGAAAAAAGTACTGATTAGAGAAAAGAAGGCCCCTTCCTTGTCCTAAAAACTCCTATTTAGAATAGGAGCCGGAACAAGAGAAAGAAAAAAAAAAAGCTACCTACTCGGGAAATCTCGTGTCACAGAGGAGAATGTTTCAACCATATATGATCAGCTAAAAGGTTTGGTAAATTAAGAAAGAGAGATGTCAACTTGATTTTGCAATAAGAAGGTCACTGATTAACTCTGTAAGAACATTTTCAGCTAAATAGGAATTAGGAAAAGCAAATGGAAGTGGAATGAAAAAGAGAGTGAAGGCGAAAACAAAGAAGACTTTTAAAAATAGCGTAAATAATAAAAACAGCTGTAAAAAAACAATTCAGACTAGGAATGCACTATATTTAGTTCATCAATGCCTTAAAAATACTACTGCAGAAAATCACTGATATTTACAGCCCATTGTAGATCAGCAGAACAGGGCACTGTGCTTTATTCCGTGCAAAAATAAACCGAAGTTCTGTGTCAGACTATTTGTACTTTTACCACCGTATTGTAGTAGAGGTAAAGCTATTAATACTAAAGGTTCGGAAACTGAACTTAAAAGTTCTCACTAGTAAAAGAAGATACTTTATTATCTTGGAATAGAGAAACTATGTAGAAACTAATAAAGGAAAAGATAGAACAATTGTATTTAATAAAAAATTTTAAAAATAATATGTAACAAAATAACTGCATTGTAAAAATAATTTTTTTATAAAAATGTCAGAAGAAACTACAACATAAATGATGCTAATATGTAACAAGTATCCATAAGTCAGTAAGAAAAATAATAGAAAAATACAGTAAAGGATAAAACAAAGAAATCAAGAAAGAATACAAATGAGTAAGAAGACAGTATGGTCCCCCTTTTTAAGGACTTCCCTTGAAAGTCATAAATATAGAGTAATGCTAGAGTAATATGTACGTAGGAACTCTGAAAACAAAATCAGATATAAAATTCTTCAGTTAGTGATCATCTCTCATCAATACCCAGCAGTTTGTTTTTCCCACACCCGACTGTGCAGGAGGAGGATCTTATTTTATTTAACTTGACCTGATATGACTACAGCAGGTACTGATCTTTACATTTCAGTTTACACATTCCAATACGAGACATAATCATACCATTTAGAGACTTGGCATGTTCAGAGGTGCATAATATTTAAACAATGACGGGCACCAAAACAAAAGCAAAAATAACAAGAAAGTATGCCCACCTTCCCTGATAGCTGTAAAAGGTGTCCCTTCTTCTTCTTGCAGCCTGATCACCTTCAGGGCCACCAGCTTCCCATTTACCCTGGAAAAAAAGAAAGGAAAAATGAGAAGCAAATCCATGAAAATCTGTTCCTGTTACGGGTCTAATTGTCTTCCTTGCAATTTATATTTTTGCACTGAAAATGTCAGTGACTCAATTATGCCGCCACATGATTAATTTCAGTAAGGCTGGGAATTCTATATCATCATCATAAATATTCACACTTCAAATGCATTTTAAATAGTCGCACTTGCATAGCCCAAAATTTAACTGAAGTTTTCTGTGATTCACTCTATGTTCCTTCCAGAATAAACCAATGCTTAACAAAACCACCACGCTCTGTCAATTATTCTCAGATTAATTAAAAATCAAATAGCTCTCTTTGTTTCTCCAAAAACTCTTTTGTTTCTTTTGCTGAAATGTCTTCATCTTCAGTCCTAAACTGAAGTTATTCAACCCTCAAAAACAGACAATTGACAACCAGCCTTCCTTCTTCCCTCTTTTTTTCTCTTCCCTTCTCACCCTCATTCCCTGCATCCCTCTTCCCTTCTAAGTCACCCATTTCTCCCTTTTCACAATTTTTTTCTTACTAGAACTTCCTAAATTATATTTGGTCTGATTGTGTTTTATAATACCATGTATCATCAAAATAAATTTATTAATATTTTACTATTACAAGGTTAACACAAGACTTATCGAAAGCAGATGGTTCTTCCTGATGCATTCTATATGTTCTTCCTGATGTATATCAGCTCTAATTAAAAGTAATAATGCAACAGGCAGGTAACTCTGTATCCATGTTAACAAAGGCATGACTAGCTATATTAGTCTTCTAGATGAATGCTTACTTTCTGCCTTTACTGGATCTAGCAACATATTTTGTTCATTAAAATAGGTAAACATGCACATATTAAAATTTTTGTAAAAGATACAAGAAGGCTTTTAATAAAAAATAAATCACTGTCACACCCTCACTCAGCCACCCAGCTCCCATCCTCTGCGGTCACTACAAGCCATTGTTCATATATACTTACACACACACACACACAACATGAGGTGGACAAAAGCAGGTAACAGTTGTTTAGATGGGAAATAACACAATAATTACTAAGTAATGGTACAAGAATAAACTCTGTTTCGCATAGTCACAGCTGTAAACCTATACATATATATATATATATATAAACCTATACATAAGCCCAGCCCGAATACATATACAGACACATAAACACACGCAAACATATACACAGTACATGCATACACAAGTGGTAGTCATGCCATACAGAGTACGCTGCATATAGTTTTTATCAGTTAATATATTTTGGTGCCTTCCTCTTAAATTCTTAGAAAACTGTGTTTTGCTTTTGAAAGACTACAAGGTATTCCTTTGTATGATTAAATTAAATTTAATCCCAGTCCTTTATTGCTAGGCATTTGGCATGTTCCCAGTTTTTTACTACTAAAACAATGATGCAATAAATATTCCTGGGTATTTAACTTCATATATGTAAAAATATGTCTGTAAGATAAATTCCTTAAAATGAAATTGCAAGATCAAAATGTACGTGCATCACTAAAGTCTGATTCTGATAAATATTGGGAAATTATACTGCATAGAGTCTGTACCTTACACTTCCTCTAGCAAATGATAAGAACCCTGTATCCCTTCACCTATACTGTTATCCACCATTAAATCTGCCAATCTGATGAATTAAAAAAGATCTTTAATTGCAACAAAATGAAACGAAAGATCTTTCATTTCATTGCAACGTTCAATTTGCAACGAAAGATCTTTCGAGTTTATGGAACTAGCAAAAGAGAAATGAGTCTGAAATAAGGAATTTGAATATCTTTTTTAAGAACTAAATCCATTTGGTCTGTTTTTGCTCAAGAAACTGCTGCTGACATGAAAACTGAAAAAGGCCAAGGAATGTATCACAGGCCAACCATGCTACTGGCATTCTTCATTAAACTGATTGTTGAACATATATTAGTCACAGTAATCGAACAAGGGCATCTGATTATAAGGCTCCCCAATGTGCCATCTACGTTGTGTTTGTGTTTCCTTGTGTTTCAGCTGGAAGGTCAGACCAGCTGCTTTCCTGGCCTGCAAATCCCTCCGAGCACAGCACTGAATATTCTCATCTGGAGTGTGCCTAGGTATCCAGGCTCAGGCAGGACATAAATGCGCACATGGGGTTCAACTGCAGGCTGTAACTTGTGCTCTTCGCTTTGTCCGTTACGACAGAGGGAGACCTTTGACGGGCCTGTGGCTGGGACGCAGTCGGTGCTGACCTCTGCCCAGATTTTTCAAAGCTGGGATGAACTCATCATCAGTCCCAAGGAGGCAGGAACTGATTCCAAGGTTTGGAATTTCCCCCTCATTTACTGATATTTTCCCCTCACCCATAAAAGAAAAGCACACACAACCTTCTTCCCACAAAGCTCTCTCATCTCCCTAGAGATCGTTAACTTATGTGTACCATAAAATGAATCCTGGGATACAGGAAATTCATGGTTTTGAAGGTTATAGTCTTAAAACACACTCTCAGACCATGAAGCCATGATTGTCCATTTGTAATACACTAAAAGGAGATGAACTTTTTTATTTATTTATTTATTTTTCCTGAAGCTGGAAACGGGGAGGCAGTCAGACAGACTCCCGCATGCGCCCGACTGGGATCCACCCGGCACGCCCATCAGGGGGCGACGCTCTGCCCCTCCGGGGCGTCGCTCTGTCGCTACCAGAGCCACTCTAGCGCCTGGGGCAGAGGCCAAGGAGCCATCCCCAGCGCCCGGGGCCATCTTTGCTCCAATGGAGCCTTAGCTGCGGGAGGGGAAGAGAGACAGAGAGGAGGGGGGGGGTGGAGAAGCAGATGGGCGCTTCTCCTGTGTGCCCTGGCTGGGAATCGAACCTGGGACTCCTGCACGCCAGGCTGACGCTCTACCACTGAGCCAACCGGCCAGGGCCAAGGAGATGAACTTTTAATTGAGCCAAAACTCACTTTTTAAATGAAACTAGAAATGGGACAATTTAATCTCATAGACTAAAGTACATTATTCTCATTGTGAAAAACATTTTTGAACATACCATGATAACTGCATAAAAGAAGATCGAGGATTCTGATTCTGAAGCATGATTCTCCATGAATTAAATCTCTAGGTATTAATTTCTTATAGTTATGTTAATCACAACTAAAGACATTGAGATTATGTGTTGCATCATATGAAATGAAACATTTTCTTAAGATTTATACTAGCCTGACCAGGCGGTGGCACAGTGGATAGAGTGTTGGACTGGGATGCAGAGGACCCAGGTTTGAGACCCCAAGGTCACCAGCTTGAGCGCAGGCTCATCTGGTTTGAGCAGAAGCTCACCAGCTTGGACCCAAGGTCGCTGGCTCAAGCTACTCGGTCTGCTGAAGGCCCACAGTCAAGGCACATATGAGAAAGCAATCAATGAACAACTAAGGTGTTGCAACGAAAAACTGATGATTGATGCTTCTCATCTCTCTCTGTTCCTGTCTGTCTGTTCCTATCTACCCCTCTCTCTGACTCTCTTTGTCTCTGTAAAAAAAAAAAAAAAAAAAAAAAAAAAGATATATACTAGACTATTAACTTCAGGAGCAAAAGAATTTTTTCTGTTTTGTTAACTGTTATAGGCCCAGGGTCTAAAATTGCCTGGCTCTCAAAATATTTTATTCAATGAATATTAATAATGTTAATTAATAGCTGATATTTCCTTCCTTTTATCAGCAAGATAACTCAAGAATAAAATATAAAAATGAGTGCTCAACATCACTAATCAGCAGGGAAGTACAACTCAAAACCATATGGGATATCACTTCACACCTGTGAGAATGGCTGTCACCGAGAAGATGGGACAATGGGCTCTGGAGAGGACAGGGCAAAAAAGGAACCTCAGTACATCACTAATGCGCATGTACACTGGTCCAACCACTACGGACAGCAATATGGAAGTTCCTCAAAAATTAAAAATAGAT
Organism: Saccopteryx leptura; assembly: GCF_036850995.1. NCBI lineage: Eukaryota > Metazoa > Chordata > Mammalia > Chiroptera > Emballonuridae > Saccopteryx > Saccopteryx leptura. The sequence goes on along the minus strand of NC_089514.1, from coordinate 37,567,896 downwards.
GATCTTAATAATTTCTAGCATGGGATATAGACTCCAATGAAATGAAAGGATTTCAATGAGACAGCTGTAGTCTCATGTTTACTGGAGCACTATTCACAATAGCCAAGATATAGAAACAACCTAAGTGCCCATCAACGAATGAATGGATAAAAAAGAAGTGGTACACATACACAATGAAATACTATTCGGCCATGAGAAAGATATCCTCCCATCTGTGAAAACATGGAAGGACCTTGAATGTATTTTGCTAATTGAGATAAGTCAGATAGAGGAACACAGTACTGTATAATATCACTTATATATGAAATCGAAAAATGTTAAACCTATAAAGAAAAGAGAGTAAAATGATGGTGACCAGGGAACTGGGATGATGACAGATAGGAGTGATGGTTTTTAAAGATACAAACTTGTACTGAGTAATAAACACGCCATAGAAATCTATTGGACGGTATAATGAATATAGACAATAACATTGTCCTGTAATTATATTATATAATGCATAATATGATAAGTATCACTGCATCGGAAATCATATTGCAATAAATAAATGTATCAATGCAACATATTGTACACCCTAAACTTATGCAATGTTACAGGACAAATTTATTTAATTAAAAAATTATTTCTTTCAAAAAGTTCAGAAATCTTAATTTTTATTTTCTGAAGTTGGAAACGGGGAGGCAGTCAGACAGACTCCCGCATGCCCACCAGGGGGCGATGCTCTGCCGCAATCAGAGCCATTCTAGCGCCTGAGGCAGAGGCCATGGAGCCATCCTCAGCACCCGGGCAAACTTTGCTCTAATGGAGCCTTGGCTGCGGGAGGGGAAGAGAGAGACAGAGAGGAAGGAGAGGGGGAGGGGTGGAGAAGCAGATGGGCACTTCTCCTGTGTGCCCTGGCCGGAAATCGAACCCGGGACTCCCGCACGCCAGGCCGACGCTCCACCACTAAACCAACTAGCCAGGGCGAGAAATCTTAAATTTTTATAAATCTTTCACATCTTTCACATTTGTTTAAATATTTATTTTCTTTTTTGAATTAAATGTGCAGTCTCTTTGTTTATAATGTATGCCGATATGGAAAGTTTCCATTTCCTTATAGTTTGAGAACTTTTTTCTTTTTTTGTATTTTTCTGAAGTTAGAAGCAGGGAGGCAATCAAACAGACTCCCGCATGTGCCTGACTGGGATCCACCCAGCATGCCCACCAAGGGGCGATGCTCTGCCCATCTGGGGCATTGCTCCGTTGCAGTTGAAGCAATTCTAGCCGTCCTCAGCACCCAGGCCAACTTTCCTCCAATGGAGCCTTGGCTGTGGGAGGAGAAGAGACAGAGAGGAAGGAGAGGGGGAGGGGTGGAGAAGCAAATGGGCACTTCTCCTGTGTGTCCTGACCTGGAATGAAACCCGGGACTCCCATATGCCAGGCAGACACTCTACTGCTGAGCCAACCAGTCAGGGCCTAGTTTTTGAATTTATAGAATGCTTTGTTAACTAACCTTTTGCAAACTCTCACTATCCTTTAATAATATGCACCCCAATCACTGTTTCTTCCCTTCCCCAATGACTTCATTGGTTTCCCATTAAGAATCATATTGATTTTCAAATTGCTCTTTAACCTAAGAGTCACTGAGACTTTCTCTTTTCTTCATTAGTTTTTCCCTACATGTCTAGACACTCACCAACTACTGAAATCACTCAATTCCAAAATCTAGTAAAAATGTCAAGTCACTGGCTCCACTTTTAGAAAAAATATCTTTGGAAAAAACATTATGCATTTTCTAATGGGCTGAAATAATTGAAATTCTGAGTTACTACTCTAACAAAATGTCAGCTTTTAAAGTTACCAAAAGAAGATAGTTGTTATTCTATGAAAAACAAACTAAACATTGTATCTAATAATTACCTGTGGATTAAGCTATTTATTAAAGATTCAAAACATACACTTCAAACACTGATTTAGGTTCTTTAGAATAATTACAAAACTCTAATTGAATCAATAAATTAAAGCTGTTTACAGGAAAACATTGAAGATTCCTCTTTAACAAGTCTTATTAATAAAATCAAAGGCTAAGCTAATGAACAGAAGGCAATCAAGGCTTGATTGGCAATGGAGACATAAACCAGGTAAATAATATGTTTCAAAATAAATGCTTCAAACTTTGTTACTATTACCACAAAACATTCTACTGGAGATAACTGGGGTTTGTGTCTTGTCGTTCTCAGCTATATAGGGGCCATTTTAATTTCAGAGAGTCCTCTATTCTCTCATTCTTCCAACTGCCGTCCCCAGCTTGGTCTCACGGGGAGGTTCACTTGAGGCCCAAGGACGAGTGACTCACTGTGTCAGTCTGCCTGTCAAACTGGACAAGCCATCAAGTGCAGCATGAGGAAGAGCCGGGGGAATGCCACGCATGCACAGAGACCTGGGGACACTGGGTGTCCCAGCGGAGCCACGCTGAGGTGGATCCAGCTTTCAAAACGGTTCTAACAACCAATGCAAGTCTCTGCCAACTTCAGAACTCTGCCCACAGTTCTGTGTGCCCTAAGTTCATAAGCAATACATCTCTCGCGAGAGGGACGCTTTGAATGCAAACAGCCTTTTCATTTTTTCATGCATTTCTTCATTTGTCCATTCAATATTTTGTAAAACCTGTAAAGGAAAGCTCCTCGGTTAGCTCAGGGTGAATTTTCCAGGTGGAAAAGGTGATGCGTGAAGAGAATTTCGTTATAGGCAAGCAATTCCCAAAGGAAAGTCCAAAGATTTTCTGTTATTAGTTACCTGAAATTAATAGGATAACTTTGTATAATAAAACAAAATTACAAATATTATTCAGGTCACCTTTGACAATGGTATCCATGTGCTAACACGTAGAAGAAATTATATGTAGAGGATATAAAGAAAATTAAATCAATATACCTAGAAGAAATTTAATATACTCTGGGAAATTTAATATAGTCTCCCTCACCCTTCTATTATGATTTTGTCTCAAGAGAAACTGCTAAGGAAAATAATATTGAGTTCAGGCAGATACAATGCTTTTGTTTCAGAAGTGTATTGGTTTAGAAGCAACAGAAGAAAATGTTGGTATTACTAGGGAAGTGATTATGACAAGATGAAGTATACCAAGTATAGTATTTGGGTCAAATTTATAAGTTTTTGGCAAAATCATTAAAATGTTTTAAAAGTTTTACGAATAACACTTCTTTTATTAATCCCTATTAAGAGAAGCATTAAAATGCTACCTATACTGTATTACATATACACTTCAAGAATTAAAAACTTAACTAGGTATTCATGGCCTTGCTATCCCCATCTAAATTCAATTCTTATTCACCTGTAAATAAGAAATCACTTCAGTACTATTTAACCTTTGCTATTCTAAAATACCCTGAGAGTGCTGCTATATATTATACTTCATTCTCAAATAAAAAAATAGAATTTCAAGGTAAATTATCTGTAATTACATCTCATCCTAATCATTATCAAAATACTATAAAAAGAAGTAAAAGACTAATGTTATTTCTATTAAAAATTTTAACAAAACCCAGAGATTAATTAGAGAATAGTCTAATGGCTATTTATTAGGATGTAACCCAACAGTGCAAAAAGTCCAAAGATTTAGCACAATGAGAAAAGGGTATGCTCAATTATTACATATAAAGAAAACGAGAATACTTCTTCATCAATGTCATATAAAATATACAAACTCATAATTCTCTGAAACATAGAGTGACATAGAAACATTCATGGAGAAAACAGAATTATGTACATTTCAACAATTTTAAACCAGCCAACTTTGCACCTTTCCAAAACGAAAATCTGTCAACAAAAAATTTGACAGTCTTATTACTTTGCAAGTAAATAAACCTCAGTGGCCATTCAGGCTTCTTAGCAGACAGAAAGATCCTTTTTGGCTTGATTGTCTATCTTGGTCCTCTCACCGCCTGGAAAATAGTAGCCCTCTCCAAAACCGATGGAACTCAAACTCGCCTAGAATACTTCCCCCCCAATGATGGTACTTCATTACGTTGAGCCAAAATCTGTTCCTGTATTTCTACCCTCTGATTCTAGTTCTGACTTTACATGGACTAAACTAAATGTTCTTCTACCCGACAAACCTTTACGTAATTAAGTCTTGATACTCTGCCCCTCATTCAACCAATATTCATCGAAAGATAATTCTTTGCTTGGAATTAAAAACAAACCACAAAGACATGGTCCCTGCACTTAAACATCTCTCACCAAGGAGAAAGACATAAAGCACGTAACTCCAAAGATGGCAGGTGGTTCTCATTCATCAAAGATGGGACAATTTGAGCATCACTAAAATAATACCTATAATAGAAAGGTATCAATTATGTTTAAGTCCATATGCTTATAATAAGACTTAAAAGAAATCTCATCAGCTATATTTGGAAGGTACTATGAAATCATCTCATTAGATAAAAACTGTTAAATATAGAGACTATATCAAGCATTTATCTTCCTTTCATATATTTTCACACACATTGTACCTCATTATAACCAGGTTATAAACTTGCTGATATGCAAGTTTCTCTTTATAGATGCACTGCATGCAACAAATGAAGAAACAATGATAGAATTTGAATAACACCCTTTTGCTAACCATAATCATTTAATGGATCAGTAACAGTTGCTTAAAAAAAAAAACTATAAGGTATCATGTGCCTCTTGATGGAAGTGCTCCTCCCCCTTCAGAATAAATACAAATTGAATCTGACCAAGTCTATATCTACTTATTTTAAAGAGCTAGGGAAAATCTTAAATAACATTATTAGGCTACATCAGAAAAATCAAAACTGCAGGTAATCCTTCATACTAGAAAAATGACTGTGTTTCTTAAATAAATTTCTTAAAAAATGGGAGGGGACCCATACATGAAAAAAGAGATATCAGCTAATTGCAATGTATTGATCCAACTTTATCTTGACTCCAACAGCATATTTTAACACTGGCTCTATCTGTATTTGATGATATAAAGGAACTGTTAAGTATTTTAAATGTGATAATGGTATAAGGCTTATGTGTTTTAAAATAGAGTTCTTATCATTAAAGAATAAATGTATCATGATACCATGATGTTTGGGGTTTGTTTCAAAATAATTGGGGGAAACAAATACAAATAAAACAAGGTCAGACACGGGCTGTCACTTGCCACTTGTTCGCCATTGGGTGATGGGCTCATGGAGATTTTTAATAATGAGTTCTCTATTAATTTTCCATAATAAGTTTTATAAATTTTTAAAAACACCTAATATGAACTGGGATAAATGCAATTAAGGTAAACTGTAATGTGCTGTATAAAAAAGATAAAGAATCTATTTTTAAGGTGACCAATCGTCCTCCTGTAGGGAGGACAGTCCTTCTTTTGTAAGTTCCATCCTCCCTTGAAAAGTGTCCTCCTACATGTCTTCCTTTTTGATATTGGACGACTAATCTGTAAATGTCTGTATTTGATCCATGCAGAGTCGATCCATTGTGTGTGATGTGACATATTTGTATCTAAATGAGTACTTTTTTCTTACAATTATTATTAAAAATTAATAGGCATGTAAGCATAATTACAATATAAAATATTACAAATGTTTTTATTATAAATTTATCATATTATAGTGTATTGTTGTTACAATGAATAAAATGTTTCTTTTATTTATGATATTGCTTTCTTCCATTTATTTTTGTCCTTTTCATTGTGAAAAAGTTGGTCACCTTAATATTTTGGATTAAACAGAGAAGGATTCTCTGAAAATATGACATTTAAGCTGAAACAAGAACTATGACAGAGTAAGAAAGAACGTCGCAGGCAGAGGAAACACCTGCACAAAAGCCCAGAGGCAGAGAACACCGCGCATGAAACCAGACTGGAAGGAAGGAAGAGCGGCTGGAGCTGGCTGGCAGGGAGTGGGGGGGGGCGTGCCCAGACAGAGGGTAGGAGGGTCTGATCATGGAGGTCCTCAAGGGCCACAGAAAGGATTGCTAAAAAACCACTGGAGGCCCTGGCCAGGTAGTTCAATTGGTTAGAGCATTGTCCCAAAATGTATATCAAGGTTGTTAGTTCAATCTCTGGTCAGTCTGGGCACATACAAGAAGCAACCAATGAAGGCATAAAGTGGAGCAACAGATAGATGTTTCTCTCTCTCTCTCTCTCTCTCTCTCTCGCCACCTCATCACTCTGTAAAATCAATAAAAAATAAATAAAACCATGGAGGATCTTAAGAGAAATGCTGATGTGACTGAATTATGCCTGGACCTCACTCAGTGGTGTGAGGGGTGGGCGAAGGCACACAGCAGCGGGGAGGGTTCTGTGCCGTGGGCCTGGGGCGAGGGGTGGCCACAGAGAACCGCCCGGCACCGGGAGGGCACCGGGAGGGCAACCGGAGGGGGAAAGGGCCACTCTGAAGGCAGGACCAACATGCTGTCAGAATAGGGAAAGGCGTAAAGGACGGCTCCAAATGTCCTGACCTCAGCATCTGGGCGGAAGGAGGTACCAGTTACTACTTAATATCGGAGAGCTGAGAAAAACTAAAGAGGAGGAGATTCAGACCCAGGGCACCAAGAGTCCTGTTTGGGAGGAGCTCCGTCTGGGAACACTGAGGGGAGACGTAAAGGTGTTTGTGGCTCTGGACCTCAGCACAAAATCTAGGCCAGGTGTAAAAACTGGAGTCACTTGGCAGGCTCAGGGGAAGTTAAAACCTCAAAAGAGAGGCAGTTTGGCCCTGGCCGGTTGGCTCAGTGGTAGAGCGTCGGCCTGGAGTGCAGGGGTCCCAGATTCGATTCCCGGCCAGGGCACACAGGAGAAGCGCCCATCTGCTTCTCCACCCCTCCCCCTCTCCTTCCTCTCTGTCTCTCTCTTCCCCTCCCGCAGCAGAGGCTCCATTGGAGCAAGGATGGCCCAGGCGCTGGGGATGGCTCCTTGGCCTCTGCCCCAGGCGCTAGAGTGGCTCTGGTCGTGACAGAGCGACGCCCCGGAGGGGCAGAGCATTGCCCCCTGGTGGGCAGAGCGTCGCCCCTGGTGGGCGTGCTGGGTGGATCCCGGTCGGGCACATGTGGGAGTCTGTCTGACTGTCTCTCCCCGTTTCCAGCTTCAGAAAAATACAAAAAAAAAAAAAAGAGAGAGAGAGAGAGAGAGGCAGTTTTCTGTTAAAGCAAGATAAAGAAAACACACCGAAAGACATGGAAGATATGTAATTTGCTGATCAGAGAATAATGTTCCAGATCCAGAAGACAAGGAAAGAATCGAAGGAGGGGAAAGAGACAGCACAGGAGGTGTGGAGAGAAACGGGGTGAGGTCTGGGAGCATCTGCCCAGGCAGTGATCCCTCAGGCAGTGGACCTCGGGGAGCAGGGAGGTGAGGCTGCGGGGAGAGCCCCTGCTGCCAGTCTCTCCGCAGGAGTCGGGCTGCTGGCTGGGCTGCTACTCAGGCCCCTGCCCCTGTGTGCCGCAGCCCAGCCACGGGAGGGTGGGCCACCTTGGCAGCTGGGCAGAGACTAAGGTCCAGGTTCCCAGCCCTGGCTGCATGTGGGGATCAACTGGGGAGCTCTCAGACACTCCATTATACCAACGAACTATAAAATACCCAAGTATTATATGATCTCACTTATATATGGAGTCTAAAAAACAATAAATGGCAAGCGCAATAGAAGCAAACTCCTGGATACACAGAACAGACTGATGGGTGCCATGTGGGAGGGGGGTGGGGGGCTGGTGAAAAGGTGAAAAGGGATTAACTATGTAACTATGCAGTTACAAAACAGTTACAGGGGTGTACAGTACAGCATAGGGAGCAGAGTGAACAATCTTGTAATAACTATGTATGGTGCCAGGTGAGTACTCTCACTCTGTAGGTTATATGTGTTTAACCACTACGCTGTACAGCTGAAACTAATATAAAATTGAATGTCGACTGTAATTAAAAAAAATTTAATTTAAAAATGGTACGTTTTATTTATTTGTTATGGGAGTAAATTCCTTGCACCTGTATTTTATAAACACCCCAGGTGACTGTAATGTGCAGCTGGGCCGAAGACCTCTGGGTTCGCTTCAGACGCCCACGCCCACGCCTCAGTGCCTCGCTTCCCTCGTCTGCTCTCCCCAACATTGAAGTCTCCCTGTTACTTCTCACAATAGACATTCAAACATTTTCAGCTATTTTAAGTGCCCTCATCGTCTTGGTCGCAAGCTTCCTGATAATGCTCAGCTGATGAATCCCTTTTGAAAAGTGGACAGGGTGCACACACAAAACAGACGCGGTCTGGCAAGCGTGCGTGGGCGGGAGGAGTGCTCTTCTCCAGTCCAGAAACCAAACCTGTACTAATTGACCTCGGCCTGAATTGGAGGGCGATAGCCACGGAATGTAAGCTCATATTAATCCGGCCAGCCATTGAAACCCCTGAGTTTTCTTCATGGGCCCTGCAACCACGCCATCTCTAACTTGTCCTATACCTAATCATCTATTTTCCACCCCCAATAATACACTTTTTAAAGATGACTCAGGAGTTTTACTTATCCCTAATAAAATTGCAACTTGTCAGCAACCAACTGCTCAGACCTGTGGTATTGTCTCAATGCCACCCTGTTCATGACAGGCCCTGGCCACGCCTCCTTCTATGTGTGCCCATTGGGGGGACAGGATGAAAACACTAACAGGGTGAGGTCCAGGGCAGGTGCTCTTTGACACCACACACCTGACTCCCACCCCACTCTCCTTTTGGGAGATCTGTCTCCTCTCTCTCTTTCCCCACCCTCCTTCTCGTTTCACTTTCAAACACCCTGCTCCAGTCCTCCATACCCACGCTCTCGGCCAGGCTCCGCCCCCTGCCCCAGACCCAGCACTGACTTCCTACCTGACCCTGGACCGTGCTGCAAAATGTGCACCTGACACAACTTCTGGCACACAGGGGGGCGCAGTGAGAAATGAATGGGCCAACCACTTACCATATAGAAGGGGTGCTAGAAACCCCACTGCTGTTCACTAGAGTTAACCAGCTTGATTTAAATCCACCACCTGCAACAGTGTATCACCCAACTGCTACCTCTCCTCTATCATTCAAGACATAACCATTAACCTACACTTGATCAACAAGCAGATATGCAATATCTACTGTGTTCTGCTAATGATATACAGTTAACAATCTGACCATGAAAAGGAATTAAGGTTATTCAGGTGTGACATCATTTTTTATGAACTCCTAGGTCATTAATTTGCTTTCAAACTATTCAGAAATCAGAACAATAATCTGTCCTAAAACTTCCCATTGCAGGAGGGGGAGTAGGAAGGGCCTGCGGAGGGAGGGCTGCACCATCTCCCTGGTTCGGGGTCACGGAACCCCCCTTCTGCATTTGGACATCGCAAGGCTGCTAATGCCCTCCCAATTCTTCATAGTTCCTCAAAGGCTGACAGTGATGCGACAACCGCAACTCCCAATTTCTTTAAAATTCTGTGAAACAGTCATCTCAGGTCTTAAATCAGAACTATTTAGAGTTCTTACATTCCATAGCTCACGATGTATCTAGAAGTTAAAATAGATCATAGCATTGTTAAACTTCCTCAGACATCGGATAACTGAATTCGCTCCTATATGTTCTGTACTTTGGTACCGGAAGCTACTTCTCCTTGGTAGCAATGATGTAATCAAAACAGAAGGTAAATAACTGCATGTGTTCTCTATCACCTTTCTACCGGAGTAGCATCTTTTGTGTGTAAACTTCAAACCTGAGATTTCCAATGCTACCCCTCCTTCCCTCACTGAGCTAAACTGGACTGCAGTTATCTGGGCTAATGGTCGTCGGGTTTTGAAAGACTTTTATCATCCATTGGGACAAAGTGACCTTCTAAAGTCGTAGGCGATGAACTGGACACTGCCTGGTATCCTTCTGGAATACCTCCAGATGCAAGGAATCATTCTGGGTAGAGCAAACAGTCCCATGTGCACAGCCCTTAAGGAAACTACTCACCAAAGAAGAAATAAGACAGAATCCAACAACTAACGTGCATGAATAACAAAGGCATGTTTATTTTAAGCAGTTAGGCAAAGTTTTCAAAGACAAAGGATGCGAACATAAGAAGAGACCTGAAAGCCTAGAGAAGAGGCCAGGACAGCCACCAGTAAAGGTGGCTGGTTACACAGGCTCCGCAATGAGAGAAGGGCCTTGTTTGTTTGATGGGATGACAGGGTTTCAAAAACTAAATGTAATGAAATGTAGGCTATTATAAGGATTTTTTCACAGATTGGTGAGATTTGAGACTTACTGTGCTAATTAGTTCTAGAAGTTTTTATCCAAAACATACAACAGTTTATATCTTTATATATATAACAACTTAAATACACAAGCACTCATATGCACTGAAAACAAAGAATGAAGGCATGGTGGAAAGATAAAAAAAAAAAGAGGCTAGGATTATTTTTGGGTTTTGTTTTTCCCTAGTCCCACTTTCAAGCACACTCAACTGGAGAAACATATTACTGAGGTCTTAGCAGAGGCTCATGTTACATTTTAGAGAAATCAGATTTTCTCCTTCTGATGTCAAGTTGCCACTTCAGATAGATTTTTATCCTCAGTAGCTCCTCTCCACAGAATATGCTTCACAAAGGCAGAACAGGAGCGTACGTACTTCTGAACGGTATTAACACTTTTCCCTATCTTACATCTCCTCTTACAGATGGTCCCCAACTTAACAATGGTTCAACTTACAGTTTTTTGACTTTCTGATAATGCAAAAGTAAGACACATTCAGTAGAAATCATAGTTCAAATTTTGAATTTTGAACTTTTCCCAGGCTATCGATATGTGCTACAATGCTCTCTCTTGCGATGCTGGGCTGGAGCAGCGAGATGATTTTGCCCAACTAACTATATGCTAATGTAAGTGTTCTGAGCATGCAGAGAGTAGGCAAGGCTGAGCTATGATGTTTCATAGGTTAGGTGTATTAACTGCATTTTCAACTAACAATATTTTCTACTTCTGATGAATTTACTGCGATGTAATCCCTCATAAATTGAGAAGTATCTATATTTTCTGCCAAATTCTTACAAACCATATCTAAAAATAAAAATAAAATTCACTTGTTCATAATTCTCTTTTTAAAAAGCCTAACTAGCCTGACCTGTGGTGGTGCAGTGGATAAAGCGTTGACCTGGAAATGCTGAGGTCGCCAGTTCGAAACCCTGGGCTTGTCTGGTCAAGGCACATATGGGAGTTGATGCTTCCAGCTCCTCCCCCCTTCTCTCTCTCTCTGTCTCTCTCTCCTCTCTCTCCCTCTCTGTCTCTCTCCTCTATAAAAATTAATAAATAAAAAAATTAAAATTAAAAAAAAAATTAAAAAGCCTAACTACAGCATCATGATCTGAGTGAGTCAACACATGATCTGGGATTAAAGAAAAGACAATAAAGTCTGATGTTCCAACCATATAGCATTTCAAGCTTCCCACTTCAAACATATGTTTAAACATGATGTTCCCAAACTCTGTTACTTCAGTTAACAGTCATAAATGTTCCCCTTTCCCTAGTAGAGGCATACATATTCAGCATCAGAAGAGAGAAGTCAAGTCTTATTTCCACAAAGAAGGGGTCTCCAAGAAGTTAGATGGCATGCACTGTAGAGGTCCTGAATAGGAATTTAAAATAGGGACAAGGTTCAGTACCCTAAAGTAAAGGCCATGGTGACTTTACTGAGAAAAGTACTTAATGCAGTACTGTGCTGAACACAGCACAATAGGGATAGAATTAGCAATTCTGATTAATTAATAGGTGGGGACATGTGAGCTACTCCCTTGCCCTTTAATCAGCTCTAAAAAAGATCTCCTTCCTGACTTCCTCATTCTTGTCCCAGCTTCTATTTTGTGGGAATCAATAAATACCCATAAGAACTGGGGGTCAGGGCCACCCCATGAAAGCTGTACAGGGACTGTGAGGCAGTGTCCCCTAGGTCCCTCGGTGCCTGCCATGTGGTCTCTGAGTAGTCATTGTTTCCGCAATGCACCAGAAGGTACATCACTGATTCACCACAAGGCTTCGAGCAGTCTCCAAATACTCACTGCCAAGTACTGTTAACCAGAGACTTTGCATTTTCCATTCAAACACTGTCATACAAAGTTAAATGAAGTTTGGAACAGCAGGACAAAACAGTTAAAGCAGCCCTGGAAGCTGCTGAATCAGGGGTATTCGGAGTTCAGACTCCTCTCAACCCAATTCGAATAAAGACACACATGCATACACACGTGCATACACGCTCACACACTCACACACCAAGTTAATATTAATCATCAGGGTAGAAAACTAATATTTTCTTTTTGGGCTTTGGCTGAAAAGGCCCAAGGAGAACCAACAAATAAAATTATTATAAAAGCATGTAGCTTGGTTAAAGGTCTGCGAGACATTTCAAGTCAAAAGTATTATGAAAGCCTGACCAGGCGGTGGCACATTGTAAAGAGTGTCAGACTGAGGACCCAGGTTCAAAACCTCAAGGTTGTGGGCTTGAGCGTGGGCTCATCCGGCTTGAGTGCAGGCTCACCAGCTTGAGTATGGGGTCACTGGCTTGAGCGTGGGATCACAAACATATCCCCATGGTCGCTGGCTTGTGCCCCAGGTCGCTGGCTTGAGCAAGGGGTCACTCGCTCAGTTGTAGCCCCCCCTCCCAAAGCACATATGAGAAAGCAATCAATAAACAACTAAGGAGCTGCAACGAAGAACTGATGCTTCTCATCTCTCTCCCTTCTTGTCTGTTTGTTCCTATCTGTCCCTCTCTCTCTCTGTCTCTGTCACAAAAAAAGTATTATGAGTTTTATTTTCTCCAATTAAAATGTATTATTCATAATTACAGAAAATATGTCATTGTTAAATACCTTTAAAATGAAATTAGAATAGGGCCTTGGCCAGGGAGCTCAGCTGGTTAAAGTATCATCCTGATACACCAAGGTTGCGGGTTTGATCCCCAGTCAGGGCACACACAAGAATCAACCAATGAATGCATGACTAAGTGGAGCAATAAATCAATGTTTCTCTCTCTGTGTGTCTCTCTCTTCCTCTCTCTCTAAAATCAATAAATAAATAAAAGTTAAAAAAACAATATAAAGAAAGACCAAACTTACCTAATTTGATTTGTCTTTTATGACAAAAAGGGATTGGAGAACCTCTATGACATCATGAACTACCTAAATCTAAAACATTGTTCTAAAAATAAAAGTAATGCTAAAATGGACTGCTTTATAGGCAAGAAAAGTGTCAAAGTAAAAAATGATTCAATTAAGTATTAAGTTGAAAACAATCTACCTATACCTATTGAAGATCAGGTTTTATATTAATAAGCTCTTTAGTATTATGAAAATGATAGAAAATATAAAGAAAGGTCTTTATAAAAATTATATATAATTGGTAAAATAAGATTGATGCCAGTATTACTACTTCTAGAACCTAGCAACAGAGGCAGAGTACGAATCAGTTAGCCTAGCCTGACTTGGAATGAAATGTTTTATACACAGCCAAAAACTTAAAAGTCAAGATAGTTGCCTTTAACTCAAAAACTTGTGCTGAATACCCTTACTGTTAAAGTACCTATAACTAAGAAATCACAAAAATCAGCTTTCCTGACTGTCTTTCCTTTGTGTATATCAATCTTTTCAGTCATTAACAGAAAGCATTCTGATTGAATGCATTTAAGTTCCAAATAATATTAGAGGAGTGAAGCCCCTGACCTCAGGGCCAACATTTAGATATTTGTTCTGTTTTTACCTAAAATGAGAAACAAATGCAACTGTCATCTCTACTTTCCAGCTGAAGCAGATGGAAAATCATCAGTAGTCACCCAGGTGAGGAATTCTTCCCAAACTGCACCGTACATACAAATCCCAGTCCAGAAAATAAATGAGACTTTAGGTAGTGCAATATGTTACCTTATAATGAGTATTTTTAAATGAGTGACACATCTGTAAATTGGGTAAAATGAATATAAATATCTATATCTATGTCAAATAATTGTAAATAATATACTTAGTCACTTAATAACTGTCTATCATTTTTCTTTTTTCTAAGATTTTGCTATATTCTATGCTTACTAAAAAAATTGAATGAATCTAGATAAAAATTCCTATAAAGATGGACACTATAGCCTGACCAGATGGTGGCACAGTGGATAGAGTGTTGGCCTGGGATGCTGAAGACCCAGGTTTGAAGACCTGAGGTAGCCAGCTTAAGCGCGGGGTCAATGGCTTGAGCGCAGGGTCGCTGGCTTGAGCAAGGGGGCACTTGCTCTGCTGAAGCCCCTCCCCCATCAAGGCACATATGTGAAAGCAATCAATGAACAACTAAGCTGCCTCATCTCTCTCCCTTCCTGTCTATCTGTCCCTGTCTGTCTGTCTGTCTCTCTCTTTCTCGATTAAAAAAAAAAGATGGACACTATAAAACTAATAATCCTATATCCATGGTAGATAAATGGCTTTGTCTAATTGTAACACACAGGATTACTTTTCCTTTTTTTCTTTTCTTTTTGAGTACACAAATTTTTAAAGAAAATTCATTCCTTATAAAAGAAAAGACATTCTTTATTTTCATATTTTTACCACAATCTTAAAAGTCCATACACATGTTGGGCAAACCAATGTGTTTCAAGTGTGAAACAACTGTGTTTAGTTTTGCTCGCTGGTATTGGAGCAGCACCAGTGCGTAGTCTATGGAAGGCTGCCGCTTGCCCCCAGGGTGGCAGATTATTCACTGCTGACTGACTGCCTTCCTGGCGAGGGGCAATTGTTTGCTGTTGTTTGCTGGAGAAGGGGTATTTTCACTGGGCCTTTTTTGCTTATGGGGGCCAGTGAGTCCGGGTGAGTCCAGAGAGAGAGAGGGAGTGGTCTTCCCTGCCTGTTTGCTCGTCCCCCCTTACGAGACTGTAATAAATGAAATGACCCACCATTTTCTAGCTCCACAGCTCTTTCACCATCTGCCTGAATCCCATGGGAACCTGAACCTGCATGGCCACAATGGCGGTGATGGCCACCGGCCATACACCATGAAAGAATCAAGTGAAATTCAGAAAATGAATTTCAAAAGGTGAGAAAACAGGATTAACCAGGTGTCAGAGAAGCATGCTGTAATTATACTACAGAACACTCATTTTGAGAGACTAAGGAGAGAGTATGGCTGAATTATACAGGATATTTTAAAAGGGGGAAGGGATTTACTGATCTCTGATAAATGGAATGGCTCCAGTTCTAACATATCATAAGAAAATGACAGATGAGGCCCTGGTCAGTTAGCTCAGTCAGCTATGAGTGTTGTCCAAAACAATAAGGTTGTGGGTTCAATCCCCGGTCAGGGTACACACCAGATAATGCACGACTGAGTGTAAAAGCAAATGAATATTTCCCTTCCATCTCTCTTCCTCCCTCTGTCTCTCTAACAGAAATCAATAAAAATTAAACCCAGCTCAGTTGGTTGGAGCATCATCCCAGAGTGCAGAGGTTGCCATTTCAATCCTCAGTCAGGGCACACACAGGAGTAGCTCAATGTTCCTGTCCCTCTCGTTCCCTACCTCAGGAAGGAAGGAAGGAAGGAAGGAAGGAAGGAAGGAAGGAAGGAAGGAAGGAAGGAAGGAAGGAAGGAAGGAAGGAAGGAAGGAAGGGAGGGAGGGAGGGAGGGAGGGAGGGAGGGAGGGAGGGAGGGAGGGAGGGAGGGAGGGAGGGAGGGAGGGAGGGAGGGGACAAAACAGAGGAGAGGTTGAGAAACCCAAGTTTTACCTTTCACACATATATGTATGGGTATATGTATGTTCGTGCATTATATAAATATTGTTAACAGAAGAGAAAGTATTTCAAAAGTAGAGAGGAGACTATATATAACTGCCCAGGTTTTTAGTGGCTCCTAACACTGTCCATATGTAGAGATCTCGCCACGATAGCTTGAACAATTGTATTTTTGATGAAGCATCAACCATGTAACCCTTTTTATTAGATAAAATAAGATTAAATATGCTTGTTCTCTCCAGGTCTTACTAATTAAACAAGTCCTTTTTCTAATAGGTCCATCAGTGGTAATTTAGCTCAGGTCACATCAACAATCACAGAAATGATTTATAATTTAATTATATGCCATCTAAAAGTTTATGTGAATAAATGGATACAAACAATATAAATGTACATGTGTAAATACTAATACATAAGGAAGTGGCTTAAAATAAAAACAAAGACTATGAAAATTTGGCCAGACTTCCAAATGGCATAACAGATAAAGACAATCATTTTTTCCTCTTTATTTAATTCTGAATGCTTAACTACATTAGTGGTGGGAACACACTTCAGATGGGGGCTCAGGGTGCTGAGTTTCTGATTTACTCAAAAACCTATCTGAAGCAATTTAAACCTTTTAAGGTTCTGTTCTTGCTATATTAGATAGTGGTTCCTCCGATATTTATGAGGAGAATAAAAGGGTTGTAAAGGTGCTGGCAGGCCAGGGGTTATGCTTACCATGTGAGTTGAATAAAAAGGAAGTAAGAGAAATGGATGTCATCCAGTCTGTGGATGACAGTGACCTTGGGTTGAGGTTCACAAGGAGAAGGCTGTGATGGAATGGAAAACCTTGTCCAAAATAAAAGTATTCACTGAAGAGTAAGGGGAACAGTGAGTTTCTGTTCACTGCAGGCACCTGCTATACAGAAAGCCACAGATCACTTGGGTGGAATAGGGGTGGAGACAGCTATGATGCCACTGTGCAGTAGCATAGAGCAGCAGAGAATATGAATGAAAAATAACTAAAGAGAAATTATTTATAATGCTGTCATTATAATGCTGGGAGTCATGGGTGAAACTGGCTATGTACCCCAGAGTCAATCGTTAACCCAAGGGTAAAGGAAGAATAAATTTAATAAAGCAGATTTCAAAATTTTTCTAAAAAACAACAAATAAAAGGATATAAAAATTATAACAGCTTAAATTGGACTTGACTGACTTCAGTTTCTAAATCTGTAAAACGGGGGAGATAAGTCTTATTTCAAAGCTTTTCTAGGGTTGTTATTAGAAACAAATAAAAAAGTAATAGCTGATATTCACTGATCATGTACTATATACAAGACAATGTTCTAATCTAAACACTCCAAATGTGTGCATATGTATTCCTACAGCTGTATGAAATCAATTCTATAATTAGCCCTATTTTTATGGGTGAAAAGATTTTTTTTTTTCCCTTTTCTTTTTCCGAAGCTGCAAACGGGAGAGACAGTCAGACAGACTCCCGCACGCACCCGACCGGGATCCACCCGGCACGCCCACCAGGGGCGGCGCTCTGCCCACCAGGGGCCGATGCTCTGCCCCTCTGGGGCGTTGCTCTGCCGCGACCAGAGCCACTCCAGCGCCTGGGGCAGAGGCCAAGGAGCCATCCCCAGCGCCCGGGCCATCCCCGCTCCAATGGAGCCCTGGCTGCGGGAGGGGAAGAGAGAGACAGAGAGGAAGGAGGGGCGGGGGTGGAGAAGCAAATGGGCGCCTCTCCTATGTGCCCTGGCCGGGAATCGAACCTGAGTCCCCCACACGCCAGGCCGACGTTCCACCGCTGAGCCAACTGGCCAGGGCCAAAGTTTAACCCAATGTTCAATAAATATAAGCTTTATTTCATAATCCTAAATTGTAAAGAGAAATAAAAGATTCACAAAAATAGATACTGTTATTAAGAAATGACACTAGTATGCCCTGGCCAGATAGCTCAGTTGGTGAGCATCTTCCCAAATCATAGAGGTTGCCAGTTTGATCCCTGGTCAGGGTGCATACAGGAACAGACAGATGTTCCTGTCTCTCTCCTGCTCTCTTGCTCTCTCTCCTGCTCTCTTGCTCTCTCTCTCTCTCTCTCTCTTAAATCAATAAAACAAACATTTTTTAAAAAGTGCCTTGGCTGATTGGTTCAGTGGTAGAGCATCAGCCCAGTGTGTGGATGTCCCGAGTTTAATTCCTGGCCAGGGAACACAGGAGAAGCCCCCATCTGCTTCTCCACCCCTCCCCTTCTCCCTTCTCTCTATCTCTCTCTTCCCCTTCCACAGCCAAGGCTCCAAAGGAGCTAGTTGGACTGGATGCTGAGGATGGCACCATGGCCTCATCTCAGGCACTAAAATGGCTCTGGTTGCAGTGGAGCAACAGCCCCAGATGGGCAGAGCATCACCCCCTGGTGGCTTGCCAGGTGGATCCCGGTCGGGCGCATGTGGAAGTCTGTCTCTCTGCCTCCCCACTTCTCACTTAAGAAAAATACAAAAAAAAAAAGAAATTAAAAATTTTTTTTTAAGTTTTAAAGAAATCACAGTTAGTATCAAAGGAGTAAAACGGGCCAAGAAAAGAAATCAATGTTCTGCACAGAGCTCAATGAGGAATCTGAACTTTTAAATACAAATAAAAGTAGAAGAAACACTTAAGAAGGATAATATTCTTACAGGTCTAAGTCCTGTATGAGATGAAGCTGGCAACAAAGACAGCTGTTTCAGAACTATATACTATCAGAAGCAGAAAAAGGAGACCACCCATTTACAACATACAGAATAAAGTTCAAGTGACAGAGGAAACAGCTCCTCAGATTTCTTCATCAAAATTCCATACTTCGTTTCCTTAATCACTTTATCTCTCCCTTTTTACTGACTCCTTTGTTATCATCTATTTCATACTCACGTCTTTCCCATTTCGTGTAAAACAAACAAAAAATACTTTCTTTTTGTTCTTTCCTTCCCTGCCTTACTCCTGAAAGTCACAGCTTGCATTTCAGCCTCCATTTCTTTTTACCTCCCTTTCTCTCCCTCTTCAACCTAAAGCAGATAGGTAACTTTCCCCACCAACCCCCAAAAAATACTTAAGAAAAACCTTCCTAGTTGCAAATGTAATGGATTCTTCGGGGACTCACTTGACTCGACTTGTGGACCACGGGGCCTCCTCATCCGCCCTCCCCTGGAACTCTCTCACCTCCCTGGGACCTGCCTGGTTTTCTTGTGATCTTTCTAGCAGTCCCTCTCATCTTCTTCGGTTCTTCCTTTGTGCAACTCTAAATAAATACTTGTGCTCTGTTGTCTCATCTCTTATATTTCATTCAGAGATGAGACATATTCTATTTTAATTTAATAATCATCTATTCTTTACTTTGGGCACAGTCCCAGGCGCCCTCAGCCCTCCAGAGCTCAACCCTGCAACTTTCCCAGGAGCATGAAGCTAAAGTGCCATTCTGTTCCCTATGCCTTCACCTTCTCATTAGGAATTCAGCTTCCTCTGGGATCCCCAGTAGGGCTTCTTTGTAACATTTCTTTGATTTCTCCATATCTCCATTTCCCTCTTCTTTCCCGAGAGGTTTGATCAGAGTCACAACAAAAGCCTTTGGTTCCTTTCTTGTTTCCTCGGGGGCTTTTTAGTCGGTACCTGTGCTGGCTGCTAAGTGCTTCCCAGCTGACTCTCTTGTCTCACCACCAGGCCAATTAAGAACGACTTCTACCTTATTCTCTGTTGAGTTACAACTATTAACCAAAGTGCCTAGTGTTTACAATTTTCCTTCAGCTCAGACAATGCTGGTGGACCTGTAGGACCATTGACCTAAGTCCCTGAAAACAGGCAACAGTTGAAAACACAGCAATCCCAAAGATCATTTTGAACTACAGACAGAATTATCTTTTACATTTTCAAAAAAATCTGTTTATATGGGAAAAGGGATGTCTATTCTTTCCAACCAGCCATTAAGCTTTTTTTAAGCTCAGGTGATTTTCTAGATAGAAGCTATTGAGCATGTATTATCTTTTTCATTTTCAGATTTTACTGCCACAGGTAGGTGTCACTGTTGAGTTCAACGATGAGACAACAGGAATCTGACCTTGAAGTTCCTGGGCAATACTCACCCTCTTGGGAGGGGGCGGGGAACAGATCAAACCCCAGTCCTTTTCTTTTCTGATCCTGGCCTTGTATTCCTCAAAAGTGTCCCCATCAGCAGTGTCCACAACCCAATCTTGTACTTGATTACTCTATGCAATTTGTAGTCCTAGATTTTCAGCAACATGCCATCTCTCCATTAGTATAATTGCTCCTACTGGTACAGCACACCTCTCTTGTACGCCTCAGTGCTAAACAGACTGTGAGTGTTTGACTAGAACTCACTGACGCTATAACCTATTATTAGCTTGGAGCTCTAATAGCGCCTGCCTGCACCCAAGCCCAGTTTACTCATTCATTCATACTTCAAATTTCCAGCATTTCTACTACCTTAAATTACTCTGAGCCTATCCTTATGTTATGAGTAGTAAGGGATCTAGGTCAGTCATTTGAGTTTTAGACTGATCAGCTGCTTTTTCACAAAAAAAAAACCACACCATGAAATCTAGTGTGCATACCTTACTGTCTGAGACCATGTGCTCTACCTCCAGCTCACAAACCAGCAGAGAAACATTTGAAATGAACAAATCTTAGAGATTCCATGACAATTACCTACAATGCAAAAAGCTCCCCAAAGAGTCATTAAAATTAATGCTTCTAAATACTTATTATGAACCCCACAATAAAATATTTTAATCAAAGTTCAGTTTTGGGCAAAATGTTTTTTTCAAATTTCTAAAAGAATAAGGCATTATATAAGTAAGGTGATCATATAATTAATTCACCATCCAAATGTGGACATTGAATTAGTAAAAAGAAGTATTTGTACAAAGACAAAACCATAAACCAGGATTGTCCCAGGCAAAGCAGGGCATAAGGTCCCCCTCTACACAAAGCACCTCATTCCAAACAGACTGTCCTTCTCAAGAATGTTATCTAAAACTGGGTGAGGTTCATTCAAAAAGGTGTCAATGAAAAAGTGGTCAGAAAAGATAACTGGAGAACTCTGTGCACAGGTAACAACAAAGATTTAATTCCGGACTAGAATGAAATCCAAACTCTACCTACTGTAGGGTTTTAAACATGGCCCCAAAATTCTTTGACACTCCTCATTAAGAGGCCCAGTCTATGTTGCCTACCTTTGAATCTGGTCTCTTCAAACACCTGATCAATAAAGTATGTGAAAATGACACTACCCGTTCTAGACATTGGCCTGAAAATATTGGCAGCTTCCATATTCTGTATCTAGATAGTGCTGTTCAGGTCATCTCGCTACTGATCTTTCTGCGGGCTGGATCTACCCATTGCTGACAGCTGTGTTAAAGTCTCCAATGACAACAGTTGATTTGTCCATCTCTCCTTCCCATTCTATCAGTTTTTACCTCACAAAGCTTTAGCACTCTAGTGTTAGGTGCATACACAGGAAGACCTGTTCTGTCTTCTTGGGAAACTGGCCCCTCCATCACCGTGTAATGCTCCTCTTCATCCCTGACGGTCTTCTGAACCATCAGAGTGTCTGCTTGGTCTGAACTCAATATAGTTACTCCAGCTTCCTTTTATGAGTGTTGGAATGGTAGCCTACTCTGCTAGAAAAAGACTGTTGGGAGCTTATCCCAGCATGGGGAAGAAGGGGTTTTCTCCTATTCAGTCTCTCTTACAGCCAGCCTCCTTTCTGTCTCACCATAGGGGGGAGAAACCATAGTCAGTAATTGTCAGAACCTTAATAAATTAAAAACTTTTCAAAATCCATGACAGACAGTAAACCACAGATTCATGAAGCTCAGAGCACACCAAGTAGGCTATACGGAAATCCACACACACATACATACACGTGCATCTCCACACCCAGGCATATCCTATTCAAACTGCAGAAAAACAAAGACAAAGAGAAAACCTTGAATGAAACTAGAGAAAAGTTCTATTTCTCCTTCACATTTGAAGGCTATTTATTGGCTATAAAATCCTAGATTGGTGCCAGAGCCACAAAGGGTCCTTCTGTCCATGGTCTTCACTGTGAGAACCGTGTGGGGTTCCCTGAGGCAAAGTCCGAGAAAATGTGGGGCTTTCCTACGGCCGCAGGTCCTGGGAGTTTTCACTCTCATACTGGTCCACACTCAGCCACTGGCAATGCATCAAAACGACTACCAGTTTATGGCTCCAGTAGCTTGTGCTCCAGGTAAGGACTTTATGGCTTTGTCTACCTTGACACGTCTGTCTCTTTTGCGTTTAGTAGAGTAGTTTTCCCTGCGACCTCTGTCCTTGGATGAATTGGAATAAACCTGTTTTTCACTTTGCCCAGCTTCTCTGTAAGGATGGGAGCAACAACTCCCAAGCTCTTCACATGTCGGCAAAGCCTGACTTCTTAGTTCCAATGTTACAGGATGCTCACTCTCGACAGAACGCTATCAGAGAGCCCAAACCATGTGAACGGCAGCTCCAGCTGTCCAGCCACGTGAGTGAGCCACGTTGTCCAGGGATCGCTCATACCTCAGACAAGCTGCACAGAATGATACCACATAAAACAGAAACAAACCTTTCCTGCCCAGCCCTTCCCCAACTGCAGCTAATTAAAGGACAGTGTTATTTTAAGTCTCTACATTTTGGGGTGATTCACTTTGCAGCAATATATAAGCAGAACATTCCTAAGATGACCCTCAAGACCTTGCCAAGTTCTCAAACCTCAACTCAGACAAATCTCCCTGAACACATCTCATGCCCCGTCACACAGGGCTCTCCAAGTCTGCAGACCCTCCAAGCTTTTCTCCGGGGCTGGGCTGAAATACCCTTGTCCTGACTCTTGACCTGGTTAGTCACATTTCCTGCTTTGGATCCAAGCATCTGCCCCCTTCTTGCAAGGCTGCTATTGCCCCCCCCCCATGCAAATAGATATAGTCCACCACTCTTTATCTGAATTCTTTCACGTAGGGCTCTTTTTCTATCAGCAATTTAAAATAATAAATATGTCTGCTAATCTCATTCATCTTTGCCTCCCCAAGTACATGATGGCTCCAAGGAAAGAGGAGCTCAGTTTTGTTCAGCACATATTCAGTGACTGGCCCAGTACACAGAACACCATAGGGCAGGGGTCGGGAAGCTTTTTGGCTAAGAGAGCTGTGAACGTCACTTATTTTAAAATATAATTCTGTGAGAGCCATACAATGGTCCGTGTACATTACACATTATCCAATAAAAATTTGGTGTTGTCCCAGAGGACAGCTGTGATTGGCTCCAGCCATCTGCAACCATGAACATGAGTGGTAGGAAATGAATGGATTGTAATACATGAGAATGTTTTATATCGTTAACGTTATTATTTTTTAATTAAAGATTTGTCTGCGAGCCAGATGCAGCCATCAAAAGAGCCGCATCTGGCTCACGAGCCATAGGTTCCCGACCCCTGCCATAGGGGCTTAGTAAATACCTCTCAAGTAAAGAGCCCTTTTATCTGTCTATCTGTCTATCTATCTATCTACCTATCTTAGAAAAAGAGGAAGGAAAAGAAAAAAACATCAATTCATTGTTCCACTTATTTTTTTATTTTATTTTTTTTTTTGTTTTTATTTATTCATTTTAGAGAGGAGAGAGAGAGAGAGACAGAGACAGGGGGGAGGAGCTGGAAGCATCAACTCCCATATGTGCCTTGACCAGGCAAGCCCAGGGTTTCGAACCGGCGACCTCAGCATTTCCAGGTCGATGCTTTATCCACTGTGCCACCACAGGTCAGGCACCACTTATTGTTTAATTGTTGTATGTGCCCTGAACTGGGATCGAACCTGCAACCTCAGTGTAGTGGGTCGATGCTCTAACCAGCTGAGCTACCCAGCCAGGGAAGGAAGGAGCTCTTTTAAATAAACATTGCCCCTATTCAGTCCTTGTTTAGACAAGGGTTTCTCAACCTTGGTACTATGAAACACTAGGATAAACAATTCTCTGTTGCAGACGATTGTCCTATGCAATCGTAGGGTAGTTCAATAGTATCCCTGGCCTCTACTCTCCAGAAGCCAGTAACACACCCACCTGTCCCCAAGCTGTGAAAACCAAAACTGTTTCCAGATATCATCAAATGTATCCTGGGGAGAAAGATCAAGAACCAGCTGAGAACCATTGGTTTAGACTAGAAAGATGCTACCTCCTGAGTATCCTGGTTTAAACTAAAAGGGTGACAATAATAATGAAGCAACTCAGGAATGTGGGCATACTTTATACTGAAACCATCTCATCAGCACCCCTCCCTCCAGTCCTCCTCAGAGACTATTTAAACTGAACTAGGGGAAAGGTTCCAGGACCCCTGGCATCAAACTAATGGGAAATTTTCACACTACCTCTTTCAAAAAAATTCTTTCACTAACCCAAGAATTTTTCTACTTTCACCAGCTGGGCATAGCTGATTATATGACCTCAATTTTGGAGACAGCAAATATCACTGATTATTTTGAGGGGCTCCTAATCAAATGATCAAAGAACCCTAATTACAAAAATGACCAACAGAGGCCAATACATTTAAACATTGTCTCACAGGAAAGTTATCCCTGTACAGTTTAGACTAATAATTGAAATCATGCCTCTTGCCTAAACAATGTCCTCATTGTCACTTTTGCCAGAAAGATTAGGCATTGTTTGTTTATCTGCTGCGAGCTAAGTGAAACCAGCTGGACCGATGGACCAGACTCTCATGCCTGCATTCTTCTCTAGAGGAAGCCAGGGCTGAATCTGCAGCCTGGACAGACTTTCTGGTTTTTAAAAGTGAAATCAGCAGATGTTGGTGGGTAGGCTATTATCCTCCTTGGCCTAGGCATGGATAAGAACTCAACTTTTTCAACTTTTTCCTATACACATGGAACACTACATCTGCAAATCACACAGAGCAAAATCCATTTACTCCATCAGCTTCTTTGAAAAAATCCAATGATCTTGTATATTGTCACATATTTTGTGCAATCAATTACAAAACTCACACTGATTGTATTATCGCACTATGCCGACATTTCCATCCCCTGTACTAATGGTGCCCAGACAGGCTTGATCTGAGAAGGAGCTGTGATAATAAGCTTTGGCTGATGGACCCAAAGTCGGAAAGAAATAAAAGTAGACCCAATGAGGAAGAGAGGGCGGGCCCGGGGAGCACGCTGCAGCAGAGCCCAAACAGAGCGATCAGACGTGCCTCTCCTTTGTAGAGCCCCAGTTGGGGGCAGTAACCTCTCAGGACACTGGGAGTCAGCGTGACAGTCCAGGTGTCAACACTTAACATGGACATTTCAATGAACCAGGAGTTGAGTGTTTTCCATCTGGGCATTGCTACTTTTAGAATTCTTTAGACTCCTTTTGATAATGTTTCATGGAGCTGACCTTCAGGGCCAGTGGTAAAGGCCACTTCTTTAATATCACGTGTTCTGAAAAGGTGGTTAACTGCCCCTGTCTCTCTCCTGACTGCTTCTTGTTTTAATTAACAGCATTTCTCCCTGGGCCTTGAAGAGCCCTCTGAAATGTATTTAGTATATTTCAGTCTTGGTTTGGGCTAGTCTCTCAATTTATGAGGTCGTTCCATTCAAGTTCAATAACTCAGCACAGGCTGGCGGAATGAAATACTAAAAGAAGAGTGGCACTTTCAATCACGTAAGTCTCGTGTTACACAGAGCGCGCAAATTCCTCCATTGTTCCCATTCGCCTCTAAGATAACACTGTAGGGCTGGCACCAACCAGCATGGGCAGGCTCCCGCCTTCAGCAGGCTCCCGCGTTCAGCAGGCTCCCGCAGGAGCAAAGCTCTGCATCTTCACCTCAACAGAAACTGAAGATAAGCAGAAAAAAATAACCAGAAATCAGGACCATCAGTGGGAGGGCTTTGGAAGAGTAAGTCCAATCCTCTAATTCCAGAGATGGAACGAGGAGCGAGGTTTTTCTCTCTCTAATGACACTGGCAGTATGAGGAAAAGCAAGCAGCTACAGCCTCATGCCCCTTGATTAGAGGAAGAGAGGACTCTGTCCCGGCCACAGTGAAGGTGCAGCCCCCCCCATGTGGAGCATGGAAACCGGGGGGCTCAGGCACCCGGAGGGATTTGGGGGTGCTCCACCAACTGATCCCAGGGCACTGAGGACCATATGAAACTCAATGCACCTCAAGTTTGGGAGGGGAGGTGGCCAGTGATTGGAGCTTTCATCCACCACAGCCACACGTTCATGGGTGTTAACAGATTAACAACTCACTAACCCTTCCAAATCATATGGCTGAAAGCCAATTCCACTTGCACACTCAAACATAACACTTTTACTTAACCAAAATTCACACAATAATCAAAATGAATCAGCTTGCTTTTACCTCAAGGCCCTCAGGCTTTAACAAATTTAAAGGGAGTCTAGTAAGAAAGGGTGAAAATCTCGTAATAGCTGCTTGGAGGACCAAGCCCCATCAGGGACTGTCAGAGGGAGTCCCACAAATACACACAGCATTGAGGGAGGCTTGGTTTTAAAGCAAATGATCTGTGGGTCTGGTTCTATGCCAGTATCATGCTGTTTTGATTACTATAGCCTTGTAGCATTGTTTGATATCAAGCTGTGTGATACCTCCAACTTTGTTCTTCTTTTTAAAGGTTGCTGTCACTATTCAGGTCTTGTGTTTCCACAAAATTATGTGGATCATTGGTTCTAGTTCTGTGAGAAAGGCCAATGGCATTTTGATAGGAATTTCACTGAATCTATAGACTGCTTCCACTTCTGGATATATAGCTGAAGAAATTTAAAAACAGATTTGAAAGAATAAATAATGTGTTCAATGTAGCATTATTTACAATAGCCAAGATATGGAAAAAACTCAAGTGCCTATCAATAGAGAAGTGATAAAAAAGCTTTGGTATACACATGCAATGGAATACTACTCAGCCATAGAAAGAATGGAATCTTACCATGTGCAACAGCATAAATGGCCCTAAAGGGTATCCTGCTAAGTCAGTCAGGAAAGACAAGTACCGTATGATTTAACTTATATGTGAAATCTAATGAACAAAATAGAAACAGACTCATAGATACAGAGAACAGACTGATGGATAGCAGAGTGCAGGGGGTTTAGGGGGCGCTGGGTGAACAGGTGAAGGAATTAGTACTAATTGGTAGTTATAAAATACACAGGGATGTAAAGTACAGCATAGGGAATATAGTCAACAGTACTGTAATAACTCTGTATGGAGCCAGGTGGATGCTTGAAATATCAGGGAGATATTTGCACTTTTCAAATTTATGATTGTCTAACTACTATGCTGTATACCTGAAACTAATACAAAATAATACTGAATGTAAACTGTAATTGAAAAACAAAATTTTTAAAAAAGCAAATGAATCTGTGAATTCAAACACTCACCACTGGAGAAAACATATTTAAAATACTATGGTCGACACCATTCTCTCTTCCTCCTTTTGAGAGCCCAGACCATTCTACCTGGTCTTTCTTACTGAATTCCGGTTTATACAGAAATATTACATTCTAACTGCGCAGACTTATTTATGTCCCTTCAGGACTGATATGTTTCCTGACAGCAGAATCTGCTTCTAAGATACTATTTTTCACAGTACAGGAACAAAAACAACCTAATAAACACTCAGCATCAGTTGAATAAGCTCAGAAAATGTTAACAAGTGTCTTAATGTACAAATGTCCCTGGAAAACTGAAAGGTAAAAAAACAAGACTTCATGGAGATGAATTAAAGACATTTTAAAATGCCACCCACATGCTACAATGCAAAGTCTTATACAATGTGTGATTTTTCAAATCCTATATTAAATGTTAAAAGGGCCCTGGCCAGTTGGCTCAGTGGTGGAGTGTAGACCCACTGTGTGAAAGTCCCGGGTTTGATTCCCAGTCAAGGCACAGAGGAGAAGTGCCCATCTCCTTCTCTACCACCTCCCTCCTCCTCTCTCTTGTCTCCTCCCGCAGCCATGGCTTAATTGGCTCAAGTGCATCGGCCTCCCGGCACTGAGGATGGCTCCATGGAGCCTCCACCTCAGGTGCTAAAAATAGCTCAGTTGTGAGCATGGCCCCACATGGGCAGAGCATCAGCCCCAGACAGGGGTTGCCAGGTGGATCCCGGTTTGGGTGCATAAGGGAGTCTATCTCTCTATATACCCTCCTCTCACTTGGAAAAGAAGGGAGGAAAATGTTAAAGAGATTTAGAAGAGAACCCATAATCAGAAAACCAAACCAGGACAGAGATTAGTATTCAGGGTGACGACAAACTGCTTCCCTGCCCCCCACACACACACAAATAATCATGAAGCAGGAGATCACTTGTTTTAAAAAAAAATCTCTACTCAAATATGAAAGTAGAAAAGTTTAAAGCTTAAAAAAAACATATTTTTGAGTGTTGTGTATTGACATGGTTGCAGTTAATCAGCCATAATCTTTAGAACCCAGCTCATTACCAGGGCAATAACACAGTACAGGAATCTCAGTCAACTCCTGACCCATGTGTCCCTACAGAAATAAACTTAGGGGAATTCAAGAGTAAAAAAAGCCTTTCTACTCCTTCTCAGGTTTCTGAACTATGGCTAACAGCAACTACTATACCAAAATCAACAATTATACAAACCTCTTGTTGGGGGCGGAATATCTTTTGCTTACGTTATTTGAATAAGCATGAAGCTGGATACTCAATTTGTTAGAGCTTCATCTCGGTACACAAAGGTTGCCAGTTTGATTGCCAGTCAGGGCACATCCAGAAACAGATTGATGTTTCTCTCTCTCTCTCTCTCTCTCTCTCTCTCTCTCTCCTTATACTCTCTCTCAAATCAATAAATAAAAAATTCTTAAAGAATAAGCATGAAATAAAAGATGGCTTATATAAACCATAAGTAGGAATGGAAGAACATTGTCATAAACACAATGCCCAATTAGTGAGGTTGGAAATTCCTTAGTGTTACAGACTGAACTGTCCTTCAAATACGATTTGTTGATGTTCTAACCCCTAATATCTCAGAATGTGGCCTTATGCGAAAACAGGGTCTTTACAGAGGTAATGAAGTTAAAAGGAGGTCATGCAATATATGATTAGAGTGCTTATAAAAAGGGGAAATTGAGAGAGACAGACTCACAGGGAGCACACCATGTGAAGATGAAGGCAGAGATCAGGGAGATATGCCTACAAGTCAAAAATAGCCAAAGATTGCCAGCACCCCACAGAGGCAAGGAGAGAGTCAGGAAACTGCTCCCTAACAGAATCGACCCATACAAAGAACCAACTTTGCCAGCACCTTGACCTTAGACTTCTGGCCTCCAGAACTGGAAGAGGATAAATTTCTTGTTAGTGGTACTCTGTTTCAGCAGCCTTAGCAGACTAAGGCAATGAGGTTCATGGCAAATTCCAAACTTGATATATGTAAAACAGACATATACATAAAATGCTCTCCAACCCCAAATCACTGAGAGCTGTATGAATGCAGGCAGCGTTGGTGCAAGGCAACACTAGTGGCTCTAGGAGAAGATGCTAAAGACTATATCTAAAGATGGAGGCAGGGCTGCAGACATTTATGAAACAGTGGTGAGGACTTTCATAGCGCCTGGGATCTCCACATTCAGTTGACTCTTTAAATTCTACAGCTCTTCTGGGGATGCACCAAACAAACAAGATGGATGGCACATAACTGCTGTTCTTTGGCCTGACCTTGCCACCTTCAAGCAAACAAGCACAGCAGCCTGTCATCCCTTAAAGGAGGTGAGTGGTCAATGGTTTTCATCTCCAGCCAGATGAAATCAAATACTACATGTGACCAGCAAGCTTGAAACTGCTTGAGAAATGCTGACAGGATACATTTAGACCTGCGGAGTGAAAGGTATTACCTGTTCAGAACCATCCTTCTCAAAGACTGCAGGCACTTAGAGGGCAGTCTTCCTCATATTCAGGCATAATGAACGAAGGATATTTCAACCATTTCCAAGACTGTGACATAAATCGCAAAGTTAAACACCTAACAGAGTTATTAACTTAAAATGGGAAATCAGCTGAGCACATCTTTTGTAGGGAGGCACTTCAAAGTGACTGGTTTGGTTCCTTATAATGAAATTGTGTGTTTGCTTCCATTTGATTCATGATTAAACCAAGTCAGATCATATGTGAGAACCATCTGGAATATTCAACAAGGATCAACTCTTTCCAAGGAAGGCCTTCTACAGGGGAAGCGGAGCAGTGCAATGGTTGGGAAAATAATGGCTTCAAACCAGATAGGTATGAGCCAAACAAGTCCTGCCCTCACCCACCACAGACTTGGACAAATGGCCAGAACTCTCCAGGCACCAGTCTGGTCGAACAGAGATGAGAGTAGTGAGATCGTATCTAATCAAGCATTGTGCGAGGCAGACAAGGAAATGCATACAGCATATTATATAACGTAACTGCTTAATCCAGTGTAGTTATCTTCATGTTATTCACTTTAAATGTACAAGCAATTGTTATACAGTAGTGTCTATTTTTCTTTAGAAAAATGTTTAAAATTTGGGACATAACCCCTAATGAAATTAGCTCAACCATTTAGACCATGACCATGACATTCTACAACAGTCAAGCAATACAGTCATTAATAGTCCTCTAGATTTTGTTTTCACTATTCCTCATTTTTCATTCAAATGTAAAAGACCTTTTTTTCAAATACCTAAAATCTCCAAATTTATACCAGTATTTTGACTAACAGCATTTCTGCACTTCCTTGCTTATATATCCTTCTTTATCAAAAATACTCCTTCACCTTAACTCAAAAATCATAAACAGCCTGACCAGGCGGCAGTGCAGTGGATAGAGCATTGACCTGGAACGGTGAGGACCCAGTTTCAAAACCCCGAGGTCATTGACTGAAGCACGGGATCATAGACATGACTCCATGGTTGCTGGCTTGAGGTCAAGGTTGCTGGCTCGAGCCCAGGGTGGCTGGCTTGAGCCCGGGGTGACTGGCTTGAGCAAGGGGTCTCAGGCTCAGCTGGAGCCCCTCAACCTGGACACATATGAGAAGCAATCAATGAACAACTAAGGTGCCACAACAACAAGTTGATGTTTCTCATCACTCTCTCCCTTCCTGTCTGTCTGTCCCTGTCTGTTCCTCTCTCTCTCTTCCTTTCTCTCTCTCAATAAAAAAATCATGAACAAAATTATAATACATTCATACCATAAAAGCCAAAACCACCTAAATCAGCATTAAGTCAAAATTTCCAATTACGTGCTCAAAATGATACTTCAGAGAATTTTTTTCTATATCTTTTCATTTAATTACTTAGCTTAAAATTTCCTAATTTTTATAATGACTTAAAAGCGATAAAAAGCGGAACAATCTAGAAAATCATTCTTCAACATTATTGGGTAATGTGATTAGACAGAACGGGCTTGCATCTCCTGCAATTACTTCTGAAATAGCATCAAGTTTTCTATGGGCTACATGCTACCAAATACAGTAACTCTGTGCTCTTCATCAGTCAGGGAGAGGGAGGAAGCCTGTCAGAAACACGTTGGGGTGAGCTTGCGAAGGATCCAGACCTGTGCACTGACCTGGGATAGTGCAGGGGAAGAGGGCAGATGGGAGAAGAGCGTTTCTCTCTGTGAAAACATATACAGCATAACACCAAAGCAGACACGCGGGGGGAAGAAGAAAGTACCGGTGTGTATTATTTTTAATTAAGTAACTTCAGAAAGATGGAATAGAAGCTCATTTTAAAAGAAAAAACACACAAATATATATATAACACATAGACACAGACAACAGTGTGCTGGCAGCCGAGGGAAGAGCTGGCTGGGGGTAGGTGGAGGCGGGCAGAGGGTGGGGCGGGGGGCCGGGCACAGGAGAGACTCTGCTTGGGGCCATGGGCGCACAGTGCAGTGTGCAGGTGGTGTTTTATTGAGTTTTCACACCTGAACACCTGTACCCCTATAAATTCAATTTTAAAAATTATTTAAAAAATAATAATGGCCTAGCCTGACCAGGTGGTGGCGCAGTGGATGGAGCGACAGACTGGGACACGGAGGAAAAGAAAAGAAATAACCAAGGATGTAAACTTTATAAATTAAATAACAATTATGTAAATACACTGTGCCTTAGTGGTAACAGAGCAGTACATTTCACACGTGAAACACAAAACAAAGGCACTTACTTGCTCTTGCCTTTGTATACTGTAGCGTAAGATCCTTCCCCTAGCTTTTCCAGTTTCTCGTACGAGTCAGCTTTTCCAAATTTGGGACTTGTTGGCTAAAAATGGAGCAGAGGGCAAACAAAACAGATCATATCAAACTAACAATAAGTAACCCAATATATAAAAATAAACAGATCTATCACTTTCTAAAAGACACTTTTCTCACATAAGAATGCTTACGTTTTTTTGTTTTTTTTTTTTCTTATTTTAAAAAACAGCATCAACATTCAGGGTATAAAATTCCAAATATACAAATGAACAGTATAGACGTTTAATCTATAATCTAACCAACAAAAGGGAATCATCATTAATATTTTGATATCTCTTCTTTCAATACTATCTGTATACCAAAAATTGCTTGTTTTACAAAAATGGGATTACATCATACATACTATCTTATAACCTGCTCTTTTTTTTTTTTTTACTTAAAATATTGACTATTTTTCAAGTCATTATATAAGGGCTGGCAAATCCCACTCACTACTTGTTTTCATATATTCCATAAGCTCAGGAAAGTTTTTACATTTCCTAATAGGGAGGATCAAAAGAAAAATAAAACTTCACAGCATATGAAAATCAAATTTTTTTTTTTTTTTTTTTTGTATTTTCTCTGAAGCTGGAAATGGGGAGAGACAGTCAGACTCCCACATGCACCTGACCGGGATCCACCCGGCACGCCCACCAGGGGCGACGCTCTGCCCACCAGGGGGCGATGCTCTGCCCCTCCAGGGCGTCGCTCTGCCGTGACCAGAGCCACTCTAGTGCCTGGGGCAGAGGCCAAGAAGCCATCCCCAGCGCCCGGGCCATCTTTGCTCCAATGGAGCCTTGGCTGCGCGAGGGGAAGAGAGAGACAGAGAGGAAGGAGGGGGGGTGGAGAAGCAAATGGGCGCTTCTCCTGTGTGCCCTGGCCGGGAATCGAACCCGGGTCCCCCACACGCCAGGCCGACGCTCTACCGCTGAGCCAACCGGCCAGGGCCGAAAATCAAATTTTAGTGCCCATAAAGTTTACTGAAAACACAATCACTCATTTATTTACATACTGTGTTATAATTTCAAACTACAACGGAGTTGAAGTTGCAGCAGAGATCACACGGCCAACGACGGTGAAAACAGTTACTATCTGAACCCTGTTGTAAACCATGACTGTATAAAATTCAGTCCTCTAAAAGTATTCCTCTAGTATCTTTCAGTGACCGTGCAAACAGATAATCAAAGACATATCATTCAGATATCACTAATTAATACAAAAGGAACTCTCTCTTATGTGTACATAAACCAATCCTTAAAATTTAGCTGCAACAAAATAACTCTATCTTAAGAAATGGTGTGCCTCACTGTGACCACAAAAGTGCTAAGAGAGTGAGTGATATCACTCTTGCTGTGTTCAACTCCCACCCCAACTTCACCAGAGAGCAGTCTTCCATGGAAGCAAATTATCTATTATTTTAATGTCACTTGTATGAAAGGATAATACCAAAATGTATTAGAAAATGGAAATTACATAAGGAATTAAGGCCCTGGCTGGTTGACTCAGTGGTAGAGCTTCAGCCCGGTATGTGGATGTCCCAGGTGCAATTCCCCATCAGGGCACATAGGAGAAGTACTCATCTGCTTCTAGACCCCTCCCCCCTCTCCCTTTTTTCTCTATCTTTCTCTCTTCTCCTCCTGCAGCCATGGCTCAATTGGAGCAAGTTGGCCCTGGGTGCTGAGGATGGCTCCATGGCCTCTGACTCAGGCTCTAAGAAGAGCTCAGTTGCTGAGCAATGGAACAACACCCCAGATGAGCAGAGCATTGTCCTCTAGTGGGCTTGCTGGGTGTTTCCTGGTCAAGGCACATACAGGAGTCTGTCTGCCTTCCCTCCTATCACTGAATAAAATAAAAAGCATCTGAGAGGGGTTATCTGAACACAGTTATATAATTGATGAAAAGTTGCTAAGAATTGTGGTACTTTGTAAGTAACCAACTCTAGAAGTTTAGGGAAATAACTTCTTCCAAAAAAGTTTACAGAACACTATCCTTGAGCATATGCTCTTATACCACTTAGGAAACAACACACCCTACTGACAATGAATCTGACTCCCACTATACATAAGGATCTACTGTGTCAAACTGAGCACATGCCATGCAGTGACTGAAAAGATATTGTTCAAAAAACAATAAATCAGAAAAAGGAATGAGAAACACAAAGGAGTGCCGATATCTAATCAGAAATGTTGACGAATTCTAAAAGAAGTAATCAGGATCAAAATATTAAAGACAGGGGGAAACCTGAAGCCCAACATGTAGGTGAAACCTATTAAAAGTAAAAGAAGCAGGTGTCTGTAGGTCCATATAAGACTAATCAACACAGCTGAGCATGCAGTGTCCTCCCAAGCAAACTGCAGAGACATCTGCACAGAGAAGACAGCTGAGAATGTGGGTATTCAGGATAGAGGGGCAGAGCAAGGATGGAAGTAGCCACTACCTAGAGAAAATGACATGCACTCAAACCCAAACTGTAAACCCTGCCTCTCTCGATCAATTCATCACTAGAGACAATTTATGGAAAACAGAACAAACTGACAGCAATTCTCAAACACAAAAATGAGGATACAACCGAAGATCACAAATCCTTTTAGGAAAAGCAATAAAGGAAGCATAAACTTCAATGGGCAGTTAAACCAAAATCTTGGTAAAAGAGTTGACATTGCAAAGTTAAAAATAACTTCAAATAAAAAAATAGTATCTTCAGAGATATGAGAAGATATCATATGCCTTTAAAAGAAACAATTAGAGATTTAAAGATTAAATATTTCATTACTGAAATAGAACACTTGGTGGGCAGTGAATAAAAGAATAGACACACATGAAAAAGTAGTAAGTTCAATGTTTGAACAGAATTCTCCCAGAACACTTTGGAGGCAGGTTGCATCTAAATAGAATAATTACCCAACAGCATAATATTTTTATAGACAACACTGGCTGAAGAAAGATAATTCAGCACTTTAAAAATTAAAAAGGAAAATAATTTTGAATCATGAATACTAGACTCAGTGACAGTCCCTCAAGTAGGATGGAAAAGCTGCTATTTTACCATTATCAGAAAAATACATGGCTACAAAATCCCATATTATCTCAAAATAAAAGGAAGTGGGAGTGGGGGGAGAATTGCAAGAAGGCAAGGAACAGGAGGGTAGAAGAAATGAGGCCCATTGGGATTCACCGGACTGACTGCAGATACTGATTAACCATGTATGTATCAGTTTGAGTATATTTCTTAACTCTTAAAAGGTAATCCCTAGAACAGGGGTCCCCAAACTACGGCCCGCGGGCCACATGCGGCCCCCTGAGGCCATTTATCCGACCCCCGCTGCACTTCCGGAAGGGGCACCTCTTTCATTGGTGGTCAATGAAAGGAGCACATTGACCATCTCATTAGCCAAAAGCAGGCCCATAATTCCCATTGAAATACTGGTCAGTTTCTTGATTTAAATTTACTTGTTTTTTATTTTAAATATTGTATTTGTTCCCGTTTTGTTTTTTTACTTTAAAATAAGATATGTGCAGTGTGCATAGGGATTTGTTCATAGTTTTTTTATAGTCCGGCCCTCCAACGGTCTGAGGGACAGTGAACTGGCCCCCTGTGTAAAAAGTTTGGGGATCCCTGCCCTAGAACAATAGAAATAAGGTGCACAAATTCCAAGCAAATTTTGGGGGAAAGGAAATAAAAAAAACAATTGCAAAGAAGAGGGGGGGAAGAGAATAAAAGGTGGGGGACTAGAGGAGGTGGGATTCTAAACAAGGAAAGCATGTTAAGTGAAAAGTCATAAAATAAGAAAGTTAAGTCCAAACATATCAATAATTACAATAAACATAAATGAACAAACTTCCTCTATTAGTAGAAATGTCTCCGATTTAAAAAAAAAGATAATTTAGCACTACGCTATTAAGAAGAAAAAAATTAAAGCAAATGAGAAATATGAAAATAAAGTACAGAAAAAATATAGCAGAAATAAATATTTTTGCAAAATCATGTACTTTAGCAATGTTGATGACAGACAAGATAGAATATACAAAATAGACTAAATTAACACATCTCATTAAAATTATCATAAAAATCTACCAAGAAATTGAATACTCATAAACTACTTTGAGCCAAATAACAAAGTTTTGAAATATATGAAACTGCTGACAGTAAGAAATGAGAAATTGTCAAATCCGTAGTGTTAATAAGAGACATACATCGCACAGACATTAACAGCAGATAACTCATAGGTAAAGGGCATGTGGGCTTGCATATTAGAATTAACATTTTCATCTAATAAACATATTGATATATATACATTTAACATTCATTTTAAAAAACCATAGCAAAAATAAAGAATAAAAGGAAAGCTAAATAGTTTAGCCATGTAGGTTAAAAACAAAGTCAAAACTGAAAATTCATAAGTAAATATCCAGCACTAAGGACATGACATTTTAAGACCCATGGAATGCAGCCAAATCAATACATGAATAAAAATGTAAATATAGCCTGACAGGTGGTGGCACAATGGATAGAGCATTGACCTGGGACCCTGAGATTCCAGGTTCAAAACCACAAGGTCACCAGCTTGAGCATGGGATCATTCAGATGATCCCAAGGTCGCTGGCTTTAGCAAGGCGTCACTGGTTCACCTTGAGCCCCCCATCAAGGCACATATGAGAAGCAATCAATGAACAACTGAAGTGAAGCAACTACAAGCTGATGTTTCTCATCTTTCTCCCTTCCTGTGTCTTTCTCTATCTCTCTCTCAAAAAAAAAAAAAAAAAAGGTAAATATATATGCACATACTATAGAAAAGAAAGCTTGAAAGTAATGAATTGGACATTTCTAACTGCAGCTCGAAAAGGAATAAAGTACACAGTAGGAAGTAACTAATAAAGACAATGGACCACCCATTCTTTCCCCCAAGAAACTTGTAAGGTACAAACCATGTGTTGAGTTGAAGCAAGTAAAACTTAATGGAAAATTACATTCAAAATCACCTGACTCGTCCTGTGTGGGTTGTATTCTCATGCATTTTTCATCGCTGGGAAACAGCTTGCGAATGTTGCACTTTACCATCACCCTCCTGAGCCAAGTTTTAAATAGAAATTTAAAAACCTATATTAAACTTCAGTATAAAATGATCTTCAATGGGGAAAATATTGTGTTCACAGTTCCACTCTAAATTATTTAACATCAGAATGAGAAGTCTGCATGTTTGCTTTCGCGCTCCTTTAAGAATAAATCTAATCTAAGTTGAAGTAAAATGCAGCAGCAGAAAATCGCCTCTTGACTCGTATTAGGAGATAAACTGCTAATGCGTATTTAGAGCAAGTGAGAAGAGACAGTCACACAAAACTTGTAAGAGAATATTTTCTCTGCTGGGAAGGCACAAGTAATTTTCTAAAAATTATTCTCTTCCTAAACTGCTTTATATCATAGAGTTGATACAATCATTTTGAGATACAGATCATTCTATATTTACAACTTGAAGGAATTTAACTGAGGAAAATAGAAAAACAAGGAGAATATTTTTTTAAAATATACCCCATTTATACAGAAGAAAAATCAAGTAAGAGGAAATGCTAATGGCACAAAGTAGTCCATTTTCCTAATTGAATGGATCTGAATGCATTAACTGCCATGGTTACAATATAGTCTATGAGCACTGTGATGGTAGAAAATTAATATTTCCCCACCTTTGGTGGTCACACAATCAATGCTATTTGCCCCGTGAAACCAGTATGTAGACATTATGGAAATGTATTGTAACATAAAGACCAATCATGCTAGCTCCATAGCAACAATTGCATACATATACAATAATTCCTCTCTAAAACTTGCTCTAGTCCACAAAAGAATGTGCTTATGGAAGAGGCCATGGCTACGAGAGAGTCTGCGCTTTCAGAGTTAAAATTCTTATAAAGTCAGTCTCCTATTTTGAGTATGCGAAAATGTTCTGATCTGTAATTACTATGTAAATTAATAAGGAATTCAAGTGCTAAATCTCTCGGGAGGGCAACAATAAAAACCCTTCCTATCAAAGGAGCAAAACTAAGAATAATTCAGAGGAGAGGTCCTCTTTTGTTTAATAATTAAAGATCAAGCCTTTTGGTTTGCCTTATTTTCCCTGCAATTTTATTAAATCATCATATTTAAATAAAGATGCTAGACCAAAGCAGGATGCTGTCAACCCTGCACAGCATCTCTGACGGCCTGATGTCAGGTGCACGCATGGGCGGGCAACAGTGTTACAGGACAACTATTCTCGGCTTATCGCTTCCCCTCTTAGAGTGCAGGCTTGAGATAGCACTTCAGAGAACTGGAAATGCAGGGGGCTAATCAGCAATTATTGATGGACACTAACTGCGTGGTGATGTAGAATTTAATGAGATAATGTTAATACTTTTTTTTTTTTAACAGAATAAAGGTACAGAGAACTGTCAATTGTCTGGACCAATGGAGGAGAACATTGGCATGAATAATGAAAATGTGAAGATACTATTCCAGCTGAATGGTGTTTGCTACCCTGGCCTTGCTAGTTCATTGTTTGTGTAACCAACAAAAACTAGCTATTGTCAAGTGTTTACTATGCATCAGGCTGAGCTAATCACTTTAAAAACATTATCTAAATTTAATTCCTGTCACACCACCCTGAGATTGGTTCTGTTAGTTTCCCCATTTGAACATGAAAAATTTAAAGAGTGGAGAAATAAAGCAACTCATCTAAAATCCTATAGCTAATGGCAAAGCTAGACTTCAAACCAAGTTGATTGGAATAAAAAACCAATTTTCTTTACCACTGCTACGTTGGTGGAATCTTCATGAAGACCTAACTCCCACGCAGAAAAGGATATTAAATTAAGATTAGGTCTGTCATCTACTGAAATCCTAATCCTAAAAGCAAGGGTGGGTTTTTGAACTGTATTTATTATACAGGGCAGAGCAAAAGTAGGTCTACAGTTGTGCATATGGAAAATAATACAATAATTAGTAAGTAATAAAACAGGAATAAACTGTGTTTTGCCCCACCCTGTATTTACAAACTGCATCGGTACTCTCTGTGTTCATGCAATGATACTATGATATGGCTGTAAGGATGTCCATAGTTTCACACTGAATTCACTGAAATAGATTTTAACCTTTATACATAACTCCTTGATTAAGATTCTTGATGAGTCCCCAAATTTCAAGAAAACCACAAATAAGAATCACCACTCCAGCCTGACCAGGCGGTGGCGCAGTGGATAGAGTGTCAGACTGGGATGCAGAGGACCCAGGTTCAAAACTCCATGGTCACCGGCCATTAGTGCGGCTCGTCCAGCTTCAGCACAGGGTCGCTGGCTTGAGCATGCGATCACAGACATGACCCCATGGTTGATGGCTTGAGCCCAAAGGTCGCTGGCTTGAAGCCCAAGGTCACTGGCTTGAGCAAGGGGTCATTTGCTCTGCTCTAGCCCCACAGTCAAGGCACATATGAGAAAGTAATCAATGAACAACTAAGATGCTGCAACAAAAAATTGATGATTCTCATCTCTCTCCCTTCCTGTCTATCTGTCCCTATCTGTCCCTCTCTCTGTCTCTGTCAAAAAAAAAAAAAGGAATCACCACTCCATTACATACTATAATTGTGAGACTGGGTATGGGAATAAGGCAGGAAGGATTCCACCAGAACTCTGTGGCCTGCCTCATCAGATAACCAGGATTTGAAGTGAAAGCCATGGCTAAATATTCTTCTGCCTTTGAACTCAAGAACAGGCTCTATGATCCTGCATTCCTAGCCCTATTAAACATAGCCTCACTAAGGTAGAGCATACTGAACGGGTAACTTGGTTACAAAATAGATCTACATGCTAGACAGAGGGATAGACCCAAGCATTGTGAGTGGTAACAACCTGACAGGGGGCTTGGTTCTAGCTAGGAACTGTCTAGTACCTACAAGAAAAAAGCAATGCCAAGGTAAGACCCCCAAGGATGACCATCTGAGAACTGAAGTGGAACTCTCGTTTTCAAGTTTGTACCTTCCTCCCCTCTCTCTAAATTGGACCCACCTATCATATAATGTAGATTCTTTTTCTTTTTCTTTCTTTCTTTTTTTTTTTTTTTTTTGGTGATGGAAGAAGGTAAATATTGAACAACTTGGGGAATGTATACAGGACAGTAATCTGAATATGAATATCAGAAAATAGGTTTTCTTTAAGTTCAGATATAACAGTACAACTCAATACAATCCCTTCTAAATTGAGCTAGCAAAATAGGCAGGCAGTCCTCCATAGCTCGCCCAGTGGTCCCAGCTACTGGAGAGGGCATCTGCTCGGAGGAGGTGACAGACACAGGGGAGGGAAAGTCTGTCCTGTCAGTGATGGCACAAAACATTTTGCAGGAAATAGACCCAGGAAGAGGAGGCACTCAAAAAAATGTCTAAATAAATAAACGAAATATGTCAAACACCTCTTAAAATATATCAATTTAGATAAAATCACATTCTTTATATTCTGACTGAATTTTAAAGTGCCACTCTCTGGACAAAATCAGGAGAGACAGATGAATGTCAAGGCACTCTTGGTTCCTTGATTTCAGTCATGACCCTTAATATAGACAATGACCAGTATGTGTGGGTGACTAAGTGGTTAGAGCATCGTCCTGATACACCAAGACTGCAGGTTCTATCCCCATCAGGGCACGTACAAGAATCAGCCAGTGGGTACATAACTACATGGAACAACAAATCCATGTTTCGTTCTCTCTCTCTCTCTCTCTCTCTCTCTCTCTCTCTCCCTTCTTCTCTCTCTGAAGTCAATAAATAAATTCTTTAAAGAGTAAAAATTAAAAAGTCTTTCTCTTTAAAAAGATTCAATGTCTGGCTCTTAGACTTTAAGATACTGAAAACAATCGGGAATAAGTAAACGAGTTTTAACATTTATTCTGAAATGATACTCTTTGTCAACTTTCCAAATGCAAATCTATCCTCACTGTCCTCCCAACAAAGTTCAACATCCTCTCCAAAGGGTTTTAATTATAAGTCCCTCTAACCGAAAAAAAAAAAAAAAAAAAAAGACATTTCCAAAAATAAGTTGAATCATTTCCTACTTGCTTGTTGGGTGCTTATGAATGAAGACTCTACACCTAGTCTGACCAAATACATACTCACTCTCTCTTTCAAGACATTAAACCAGTGGTTCTCAAACATTTTTATTTTGTTTGTTGTTTTTTTTTAATTTTTCTGTAGCTGGAAACGGGGAGGCAGTGAGACAGACTCCCGCATGTGCCCGACTGGGATCCACCCGGCACGCCCACCAGGGGTGACGCTCTGCCCACCAGGGGGCGATGCTCTGCCCATCCGGGGTGTCGCCATATTGCGACCAGAGCCACTCTAGCGCCTGAGGCAGAGGCCAAGGAGCCATCCCCAGTGCCCGGGCCATCTTTGCTCCAATGGAGCCTTGGCTGCTGGAGGGGAAGAGAGAGACAGAGAGGAAGGAGAGGGGGAGGGGTGGAGAAGCAGATGGGCGCCTCTCCGGTGAGCCCTGGCCGGAAATCGAACCCGGGACTTCCGCTTGCCAGGCTGACGCTCTACCACTGAGCCAACCGGCCAGGGCTCTCAAATATTTTGAAGTCAGTGCACATTTAAAATCCTAGAAATAATTGTAGGCGCACTATATACAAATTTCTGAGAAATATGTTATAATAATTAAATCAAATATTAAAGAAAAAAATATAAAGTCCAAGCATGCTTTTATGGTAATTAAACAAATAAATACAACAAAATTAAATTTATTCTGACATTAAAAAACATTTTATGTTACATTTTTGAAGTTATGTTTTTTAGAATTCATAAAAAAGAGGGGTTAAAAATAAAAAAATGACAAAAAAGTTATCTTTTTTTTATATACAGTGTGTTCGTCAAGTCATGGTACACTTTTGACTGGTCACAGGAAAGCAACAAAAGATGATAGAAATGTGAAATCTGCACCAAATAAAAGGAAAACTCTCCCAGTTTCATACCTATTCAGTGCAGTTCGATGTGGGCTCACGCACAGATTTTTTAGGGCTCCTTAGGTAGCTATCCCGTATAGCCTCTACAGACTCGTCACTGACTGATGGCCTACCAGAATGGGGTTTCTCCACCAAACTG
This sequence comes from Saccopteryx leptura, assembly GCF_036850995.1. Taxonomy (NCBI): domain Eukaryota; kingdom Metazoa; phylum Chordata; class Mammalia; order Chiroptera; family Emballonuridae; genus Saccopteryx; species Saccopteryx leptura. Next base: position 37,525,783 of record NC_089514.1, on the reverse strand, counting down.
CAGGTTTCCTTCAACTGCTTATCCCACCGAGTAATGTTATTCCTATGTGGTGGCGCTTCGTTATAAACGCGCCGATATTCATGTTGCACTTTGGTCACGGATTCGAATTTAGCAAGCCACAGAACACACTAAACTTTCCTCTGTACCATCCACATCTCGACTGGCATGGCTGTGGGCTGCTCCGCTGTATACACAGTGTTATGTCATCATCTGTGCATGCACACATGCTGCCACATCATCCTACAGAAACTGGGAGGGTTTTCCTTTTATTTGGTGCAGGTTTCACATTTCTATCATCTTTTGTTGCTTTACTGTGACCGGTCAAAAGTGTACCATGACTTTACGGACATACTGTATACATACATTCTCAGTAAGATTTAGTCAATTTGGCAGGTCCCAGTGTAAATGTGTTCAGTTTTTTCATTCTTGTGTTTATGAGGAACATGAGCCTGATGTGTTCTATTGATTTCTTCAATGTCTGCGCATATATTTGAAAGGCAAACTCTCATTTCCTCATCAATACATTGAAGAATTCCTCTGGTTTTACTCTTCTTTTTTAACGATTTTATTTATTCATTATACAGAGGAGAGAGAGTGAGAGAGAGAGAGAGAGAAGGGGGGAGGAGCAGGAAGCATCAACTCCCATATGTGCCTTGACCAGGGAAGCCCAGGGTTTTGAACTGGCAACCTCAGCATTTCCAGGTTGACGCTTTATTCACTGTGCCACCACAGGTCAGGCCTGTTTTTGCTCTTAATTGTGTTGAGTGCAGAAAACCCCCACCATACATATCATCTTAACTTTACACCAGACAAAGGATAGAAGAAACTCGCCTTCAGTCCTTCTGGGGAACGTGGGGGGTAGTGTAAACAATCCAGCACCACAGCTTAACAGCCTTTTGCAACCTAATCAGGCAAATGAGGTGGGGGGTTGGGCAGACTGTCAGCTTACAGCCAATTCCCACACCTCTGTCCCCCAAAATCTAAACTCCAAAAACCCTGTTGGTTTTTTGGTCCCGAACAGGCATATATTTCTCTGGAATATCATAGGCACACCTGGAAATCTTCTAGGGTGCACCAGTGTGACCTGGCACACACTTTGGGAACCAATGCATTAACCATCCTGGGAGAGAATACATCCTAAGGCACTGAGAAAGGCATTGCCCTCTTCTGACACCGTGTGCTACTCTTCGAAGAGGGCCACTCCCGTTTCCCCACCAGACAGGAGAAGATTGCACTCACCGAGCTGGGGCTGGAGTGCCGCCTAACTTTCGGAGACTCTTTGCCGGAAGAGGAACTCTTAAAGTTAATGCAAGCATTGTTCTCCGAGTGCACCCTCTTTACTTGATTAGTCGGTTTCTCAAATGGGTCAAAAGTGCTCTGTGTCCTCTGAACCCTGACTTTTTTATCCTCAGGAATTGTGTCCAGGGGTTTGATCACTGAGTCCATTCCCTGGCAGTTCCGTGTAGACATCTTTGTGACACATATCTAGAAGAAGAAGAAAAAAGAAATTAAACTCAGAACTCTTCCCTGAAACTTTAATATCAAAAACATGCTTATTTGTCATCCTAAAAAGCATGCCACTTTTAATATCAGGGAAGACCCAAAAAGGCCACATTCTAAAAGTTATACCTGCTTAAATCACAACATGAAGAATTCCTCATTATCACTCTTATCCTCACTTAGGATGGACACTAAAAATGCAACTCCCAAACAGGAAACATAAGGCCTAGACTGCTTGTGCCCCAAGGCGGTTCTTGAACTCTGTCATGTTTTACCACCTTATGGCAAGTGGGGTTATTTCTGAGTCATTAAGAAGCTGGAAAATTTGCTGTAATAAGAAGAAAGCAGTTGAGGCCTTGGCAGGGTGGCTCAGTTGGTTGGAGCATTGTTCTGATACACCAAGCTTGTCGGTTCAATCCTCAGTCAGGGCACATACAAGAATCAACAATGAATGCATAAAATATTCAACGTATAAAACGATGTTTCTCTTTTTCTCTTTAAAATCAATCAATCAAAAACAAACAAACTAACAGTTGAGCTAAATCACATGGGCATTTTAATTCATGGGCCATCATGGAAGCAGCTACCAGAAGCTAGAAAAAAAGATCATTATGTTCTTTTAAAAGTTTTATGCTTGAATATATATGTTTAAAGTCTGCCCCATTTTGATTATATCTCCAAACGGGAACAAAGCATATTCAAAGGCTAATTTGGTTGGAGATGTTGAATATGTTAAAAATGTTTTGTTTTATTTTTTTGACAAACAGAGAGTGTCAGAGAGAGGGACAGACAGGGACAGACAGACAGGAAGGGAGAGAGATGAGAAGCATCAATTCTTCATTGTGGCTCCTTAGTCTCCTTAGTTGTTCACTGATTGTTTTCTCATATGTGCTTTGACCAGGAGGCTACAGCAGAGCGAGTGACCCCTAACTCAAGCCAGCGACCTTAGGCTTCAAGCCAGTGACCTTTGGGCTTAAGCTGGTCAATCTGCACTCAAGCAGGTGACCTCGGGGTTTCAAACCTGGGTCCTCCGCATCCCAGTCTGACACTCTATCCACTGTGCCACTGCCTGGTCAGGCAAAAAATGTTTTACCAAAACTATGTAAATACCAAAACTAATGGATGAAAATGAATAATACTCTAATAGAAAAACATCAACTAATAACATTTCAAAATTTTGCTCACACTATTCAGCCTGACTCCTACCCTTCCCCATCTTCTCCCCTCATTCCCTTCGTGCACGGCCTTCCCCACTCTCTCTCCTTATTTAGTCCCTCTGACGTCTGCTCCTTGTTTTCTACTTTTTTCTCTAATGCTGCCATTCTCCCTATGCTCTGGCCACTCTGTTATTCTTACTAAATAACTTATGGTCTCTGGCTTGTCTGTAAAGCTAGATAGCTTTATTATTCTCTCTAGAGAATAGATTCCTTTTAAAGTTTTTATTTCTCTTCTTGTGAAGTTCCCACATTCCTATTTTAAAAGGCAGGAAAACAAGATATTTCAGATAATCCTGTATTTGTTAAAGTAAAACTGTAAAGTGTCTGAGTAATATATATATATGTTACACACACACATACACACACACACATATAGGCTGATTGCATATGAGAATTAATGTATCCATTAATAGATACAAATAGATATCGATAGATACAGATATGCCTGCAGGCAAACACAGACAGAGATGCAGAGTTCTGTGTGTGCCTGTAGCAGCACAGTGAAATGTACAGAAGGAAACACACCAAGTTCTGTGTATTGTTCAGCATAAATGCTGCCCCAAGAGTATCTCAACTACTAAGTGCAGGTTAGATTCTAATTAAGTCAAACGAGAAGGATGTCATCCTCCTTTTTTATAAGACCAGAAAATAGCTGAAGATGTCAATAAAAGAGTTCTCTATTCCTAATCAAAAGCTCACAATGTATCACAAGGAGATTAGAGGCCCTCAATATTTTTAAGGCCTTCTGTGTCCTTCCTAGCCCCCAGTTCTTGACTGTGGGCTGCGTTTGTTGACTTGCATCCAGAAATCCTGTCGTCTCACTTCTGAGAGAGATTATAGAAGAGCATGGCTTCCCTGCTGGTGCTCTCTCCCTCTCGATCCTTGTCTCGTAGATCACTAGCTCAGGGGAAGCAGCTGCTGCCACACAGGGCAGCCCTGGGGAGAGGCACATCTGCAGAGGCTGAGCCTGAAAACAGCCACGTGAGCCATGCTTCCAAGTACAGCCGACTCCTGGCCTTCTGCTTGACTGGAACTTCCTGAGCCCCCGAGCCAGAGGCACCCAGCGAAGGAGCGCCTGGATTCTAGGCCCACAGAAAATGTGAGATAAAAAAATACTTGTTGTTTTAAGATGCTAAGTTTTGGGGTAATGTTTTATGCGGGAATAGATGACTAACACAGGGATCTTTTTTTTTTTTTAACCTTATGATCATCTAAATAGACTCAGAAAAAGCATATGACAAAATCTAGAACCCTGATAAGGGCATCTACCAAAAAACTACAGCTAACGTAAAGCTAATGGTGACAAACTGAATGTCTTTTACCTAGAAACAGAGACAAATCAAGGATGTCCACTCTCATCACTTTGATTCAACACTGTCTTATAAGTTCTAGACCAGAGGTAGTCAACCTGGTCCCTACCGCCCACTAGTGGGCGTTCCAGCTTTCATGGTGGGCAGTAGCAGAGCAACCAAAGTATAAATAAAAAGATAGATTTAACTATAGTAAGTTGTTTTATAAAGATTTATTCTGCCAAACTTAGTGAAAATCTGACATAAAGTATTTGGTAAGTAATTATTATTATATGCTTTAACTTGCTGTAACTCTGCTTTATAAATTTTATAAAGTAAAGTTACTTCCCTACTTAATAAATCACCATTACTGTGGAACCGGTGGGCGGTTAGAAAATTTTACTACTAACAGAGATACAAAAGTGGGCAGTAGGTATAAAAAGGTTGACTACCCCTGTTCTAGACAATGCCACAAAGCAAGAAAAAAGAAATAAAAAGCATTCACACTGGAAAGGAAGAAATAATATCAACTTTATTCACAGAAGACTATGGCCTATGTAGAAAATCCAGTGAAATCTACCCCCCCCCCCCCAATAAAAGCCACTAGAATTAACAAATAAGTTGATTACGGGCGCAAAACACAAAATCAACATGCAAAAATCATTTGTATTTCTAGATACTAGCAATAATGAGAAATTTATATTTAAAAAACAAATTACAACAGCTTCAAACAATATAAAATATTTAGTGATAAATCTGACAACATATGTGCAAGGTCTATACACAGAAACTGCAAAAACATGGCTGAAAGAAGCAAAATTAGAGGGTGAAAAACAAAACACAGGTGAAGGATTAGCCAAGTTCACACATACATAACACATATACAGACAGTAAGGTAGCGACAGCCAGAGGGAACAGGTGGAGAGGGGAGCACAGGGGAGAAAGAGGCGGAAGGAGACTCTGCAGGGGGTGTGGGGGAGGGGCTCAGTGCCGTGTGTAGAGGTTGTTATATTGAGTGGGTCACTTGAAACCATGTCAACACAATACACTAAAAATTAAAATAAGACAAAACACAAGAAACAATTCATGGATCTTTCAATTTACTGTGACATTTTCAGAAAGAAGCTAATATCTGTGTTTCAGCCATAAAATTCATTTTTTACTTAACCTAAATGATTTACATATGCATATATAAATTAAATTAGGTGATAAATGTGTATGGAATGATAACATAAAAATAGATAAATGGGGACTGAACTGATACGTAAATAATGGAAAAATGGTGACCATGATCCAACTCTATCCGTAAAACTAGCACCAGGAGACACAAATCCCACAGAAATATCTCTTCGTTGTGCCAAGAAAAATAAGATATATTCTATTCAACCCTACATGCTATTTTTTATTTCAAGTCTTTGAACTATATTAGTAAAACAGGCTTTATTAGCTAGAGTACTCTATTTTCTAAATTTGTGGGAAGATATATGAGGAAATTTTTTTCTAGATACATGCAGAAAATTTTAGTATAAAATATAAATCTGAAGCACATGGACACCGACACAGCCACAGCACAAAACATTAGCGAGGACTAAATGACAACTATAACCTCAACAGGTCAGCAAGGGGAAAGAGCCGCTGGAAGGGCACCATCAAGCCTAAAAGAATGAACTTGATTTTTAACCAGTTCGTGAAACCACATCAACTCATAGAAACCTTTCATCTGCTGCCCCACGTGCTCCCAGTGTCGACAAACTAAGACTCGCAAGGCTGTTAACTTCCAGAGACAAGTACTCCAAAGGAAAATTGTGATAACTCTCTGAGTCCGTACAATTTAAGCAAGAGAAATTATGACAAAACTTACTCCAAGTCTTATCCCCTTCCTCGTGCCTTACATAAAGGTCCTATGTTAATATAGTCGTCGGGTAGCCTTTCATTGAATGGATCTGACTCTGACACACTTGATAATTGTAAAAATCAGTAAAAGCTATGCACCAGTGGAAAACCACCTTCTCTAAGGTATTGTACATTAAGACACAAGTGTAGCTGCTTTTTCCTTAGTTTTAAGAGAAAAAAAGTATTGCAATAAAATTTTCTAAACTAAAAGTATTTCCCACATTCTTAAGCACTTCGCATTTATCAACTTTATCATCTTACTAACCAATGAGACACTTACAAGTAGAAAACAACCATTACCGTAAAGTCAACTTCTTAGAAACAGCATACTTATATGAAAACATGCCTATGGTTGTGATTTTACTACAATCACAAATATATATATCTTGCTAGTTAGTTCCTAGTTCAGATGGAAACTTTACGACATATCCCTCAGGGGCTCCGGGCAGCACGTCTTCCAGGCGCCCGTCAGCAGAAGACACTGGAGACGCAGTCTCTGCTTGTACAGCTCCGCACAGGCGAAGACCTGGTACTCGTGATGCACCTTCTCCTACAGTTCCCGCTCAGGGCCGGGCCCACGGAAGAGCTCAGTAAGGTTTTGTCAAATTAGCAAATCAGGTTTAAGAAGGTTCGTTCAAAATGGTAGTTTTCATGCTTTCTTGCTGAAAAGGGCTGAAGCTCTGAAACATTTATTATTTAAGAGTTATTGTCTAAAAAACAGCAGTCTTGACACAAAAATAATAAACATATATATATGCATAGATTGCTATCAACAAAAGTCAGATTTTTTTTTTTTATTTATTGATTTTAGTGAAAGAGGAAGGGACAGAGACAGGATCATTAATCTGCTCCTGTATGTGCCCTGATCAGGGATCGAACCAGCAACCTCTGTGCTTCAGGATGATGCTAACCAACCGAGTTATCCAGCCAAGGAATGTAAGATTATTTTTAAAACAAGCTCATTCTGATCAGCAGAATTCTAACACAACAACCAATGTTCCCCACCTTTAAATAACCCTCCCGTCTTTCAGTTGAAAATGGTGAGATATCACTCCCGTGATTGTGCTATGTGACAGAGCGAAGAGGACAGGATCTTCGGTGGGCTTGGCCTCCTCGGGAGAGCCACTTAAAAACGGGGCCTTTTTCCTCCAGCTAGTCACAGCAAAGAAAGAGATGTGACCTGGCTAGCCTGCAAGAGAGCAAACATTTCCTGGCACGGTCTGAAGGGGAGCCTCTAAGCGCTGGCAGCCAGCAAGGAAACGGGGACCACAGCACTACAACCACAAGAAGGTAAGTTCTGCTAATGCGAGTCTGGAAGAGGATCCTGAGCTCCAGTGAGGACCACAACCACGCCCAAGACCTTGATCTCAGCCCAGTAAGACCCAGGGCAGAGAAATCAGCTATGGCGTGCCTGGGCTTTCTTCTTCTTCTTCTTCTTTCTTTTTAATTTATTGATTGATTTTAGAGAGAGAAAAAGAGGGGAGAGAGAGAGAGAGAGAGATTAATTTGTTGTTCCACTTATGTATGCATTCACTGGTTGATTTTTGTATGTGCTCTGACTAGGGATTGAACCCACAACCCTAGTGTATCAGGACGATGCTCTAACCAACTGAAGTACCCAGCCAGGGCTTCCATGGCTGGGCTTCTCACCTACAGAAATAGATGTAATAACCTGGTAGGTTTGTGGTCACGTGTTACACAGCAACAGAAAACTAATACCCTAGCTTTACTGAAATTGCTTGAAGCACTTTGATATCTGAGCAGAATGTTCTGAGGAACATGGTGCAGACACCACTTTCTGAATCTGATACACTGTATCAGCTCCAGGAGAAACAGTGATGAGTCTATGACCACTATCAATAAATGACCCCACATTGGGAGTGTTCTGCCTGGTGTAACTCCGTCAGCATTATAAAGCCCATAAGCAAGTTCTGCACATAATCAAGTTGATACACAATTTATGCTGGTTTCCTCTTCGTCGGGGGTTTATGTGAGTTATACCAGTATTGGCACGTGCTTTCTGCATGCATCCTCATCCAGGAAGTAATCTATACTTGAGTTTTCCACATTGGGCAAAGTGACTATTCTGGAAAAGTTTCAAGTTTCCAATCTTTGAGATAAACAACTTAAACGTGGCCTGGCCATCCCTGTTCACCACAGTAAGCACAGCAGAAAGCATAATGCAAGCCCTTCATCAAGGATCTGAGGAATCAGCCCTGTGTCTGACCCCATGAGCGTATCAGGCAACTCACCCTGCAGATCCCAAAGAGGATTTTAAAGCAGGGTTTGGTCTAGGGTAGGACGCAGGCAAGGTAAAAAGTAAGAATCATACTCATTCCTCCAGAAAGCTGCAATTTCTGGCAGCTTGTAGAATAAAGTCATTGAAGTATCCTGGGCACATGAAGAAAAGAGTGAGCGGACTAGAGTCCTAGCAATGAAAGAAGGTTCTAGAAACCAGATTATGTACTGGTGTTACTTCCCAGTGCTCAATCTTCATTTGAATTCTTCTGTCAATCTGTCAACAATTTAAATAAACTTTCTTGACAGTCCCCAAATAGAATCTGCCTTTCATCCCACAACAAAATGCTTATGGCTCAGCACAGAAGAAAGTCTTGATGAAAGCTAAAACCCCATACCATAAGGAACCAGAGGGCAAAAGCACAGTATGTCAAGTTGGAAAAAGTAATGGAAACCAACAACCTCAAAAAAGCAGTTTTTCCCAAACATCATTTAGTAGCCCTTTGATCCACTACCAACTTTCATGTACACTGCTAGTGTCCAGATTTTGATCTATGCTCCAATTCTCCACTATGAGGAAAGAGGATCTGATTCCAGTTCTCAGGGCAGGAAGCACAGAACAGCTGCAGAACAGCCAGCTGTTACCAGAAAACTAGGATCCTTTCCAAAATGTCAGGGACAATGCGTGAAGGACAAAGGAATCTGCCTGTTGGGACTCTTACTGCCTGAACTATAATGACATATTTGAGCATCAAAACGAAAATAAAATTACGGTTAAATGGAACAAGTTGAGTTATTGAAAACCTGTTAGTTTGGTGTGATTTCCAGAAAGAAACATTTATATAAAGGACAAATGGCAGTTGTAAAGGAAGGATGAATACAAAAGGATACAGTTGGTTTTTTAACACATGGAACTGCGCATAAGCCAAGTATAAAAAGAAGGATCATTACCAAGAATAGAATGATTGAACAGAACCTGTGGAGAGAGGGTCTGAGCAACACAAATGTAGAAAGATCAGCCACACAGGATGTTCCAATGATGACAGGCCAGGTCAATATAACACAATACCAGTCTAAAGGGTATGTGATGTCACCTAAGCAATGTTTTACAAAGAATACATGTATCTGGTAGAGAGATACCAGATTGCAAGGAAAACTTACATGAAACAAATGTGGAAAGTGTTTTTTAATAAGTTGAATTTTAAAGCTATGGTAAATTTAACCCTTAGAAAGAAAACATAACTTCACTGCTAATCAGTGACTCAGGTCTGATTCACTTTGGAAAAAGCAACCAAGACCCCAGCAGTCCATAACTCATACCCTATACCCGGCTATCCTGAGAAGACTCTTTAGTTTTTAATTGTGGATCTGTAAACATTACACAACACCAAGGAGATTCAAAAAATATAATTACTGAAACCCCTGGATGGAATCTAAATACGTAAATCAATAGTTCTAGGAAGAGATACAAAGAAACATAGAAATGATACTGAAATAATTAAACCGACAGCATCGGTGTTTTAAAATAGGATAGTTTAGTAGCATAACTTGCAATAATCATATTTGTGTGTGCTTTAAGGTGTCTGAAATATGTTAATATAATTATTCACGCTAAATTAGTATTTGAAATTTTAAAAATTTAATGGTCAGTAATCAATGCTTAAATAGATTGAGAAAATGGTTTTCAAAATTATAATAGCTATATACATGTTTAAGGATGGGGGCACTTGGCCAAGCACAAATGTCACTAACTGTCCAGGCTCAGAAGACCCCTGGACATTGCACACCCATCAGCCTTCACTGTCCTTTACACATTCTGTGCTTTCAGCACGGGGCACACCAACCCCAAACCACGGACTGGCTATAGCATTCCAGAGCCCTCTGAAATTGCCTTTGCACAGAATTAGTGATTAATCCAATGCACTCGAACCAATGCTTTATTAAGAGTTCACCTCAGTGATTGTGTATTTATTCCACTCCACTCCAATATTTTGCAACCCCAGGTTGTAATTATTCTTCTGGGAATACTTTAATCTCAACAACATGATTGTCTCCTCCAAGGGGGAAAGACTGTTTTTTCCTCTTTATGTTATAGCCCCCAAAAGTACCTTTTTCCTTCAAATCTGTACTTAAGTGGTCTGACAAAGGCTTTTTTTATTTTTTTACTAACTTAAAGAAAGTGAGCGGTTTCCATGGGTGAAAGCGGTTTTCTCAAATCACGGTTTCAGAAGCACACACCGCTGGGGCCTCTGCCCAAAGCTATGCACAGCAAACACCTACACTGTCACGTCAGCACCACCTGAAAACAACCGGTGTTCCGATATTAACAGGAATTGAGGATATAGTTTCCCCAGGACTGCAGTTTTTCACACTTCCCTGGCCCGTTCAGAAACTGAAGTGACAACAGTTACATAAGCAGGGCTGTCTCATGGCACTTGAAAACACAGATAAAGAGAAGTCACTAATACCAAAAATAAATCCCTGATTGTTTTTTCTTTTCCAGTCAGTTCAATAGAGGCTAGATTTTTAAACAAGGTTAGAGATGCACCCACACATTTGGGTGATCATCTGAACCAATTATTTTGGTTTACTCATTATTAACAGGGGTCTGTACACTGGCTAGCAGGCTCAAAACTCAGTAAAAACTTAGATATTCACACAGTGTCGGAGGCTTCAAAAGTCAGGCTGACCTACAGTTTTAGCTTGGAGCGATGTAAAATCCAGGCAACGGTCTGCCACACTCACAGCGGTGGATCTGAAAGAGCACAGCTTAATTCAGTTAAGGTTGGCATTCATTTCGAGTGAATTCATTTGGGCTGAAAATTGTCCCTTTGAATCAACCATTTTCTGGTGATTGGCATTTGACTGAGTTCAGAAGGTGCCACAGTCTCCTTCTCCGCCTCTTCACTCCACCCCCTTCAGGAAGGCCGACTCCAGAAAAAGCACTAGTTTAAAAGGCTCCAAACTGACCCACAGCAAGTATAAAATATGCATCATGCATAGCCCTCACTATGCAAAACTGAAGTAAGCAAAAATCTTGACAGGCAAACGACCTCTTATATCTGTTTTTCTCTTCCTTCATTACCTGCTGAGGGCCTGGTGGCTTTCTCCTACTCAGTATTTTCTTGAAATCTGCTCCCAGTAAAAAAAACCACCACTAGTCATTGACAAATGTTAGAACACTTAAATCACAGCATTACTTCTCACAGAATTATCTGAACTTTAGGCAAAACAGAATAAAAAGTTTCATCCTTGTAAAAGGAACTTTAGCTATTAGGGGATGGGGGACAGGGTATTTGGGGGGATGGGGATTTCTAAGGCCGATGGAATCATAACCTATGACAGCCACCTTTGTCTCTAACCTAAACCTGTAAGGTCTAAAAGTACGCTGTCCTCTCTTTGGATATAGTCTTTTTTTTTTTCTTTTCTCACGTGTGTGTGTGTGTGTGTGTGTGTGTGTGTGTGTGTGTGTGTGTGTACAGGTAGCAGTGTGAATGGCTATATGAAACAAAGATATAGGATGTGTTAGCTATATGTATATACAGGGATATATGCATGACTATACTTTTACTTACAGCTATGTTTTATCAGAACCAAGGTCTTGTCCCAAATCACCTTCAGAACATTAGCTAATACACAGGCAAGCCTGCTGCTCACTTAAGTCAGAACCAATGAATTTAGAACAAGTCAGTCACTTAAACTCTCTGGGTCTCAGTTCTCTCATCTGTACAATGAGACGGCTGTAGTAAACAGCTCTTTAGATCGTTTACAGCTCGACTGTTCTATTATGAATACTAGGCAGCCATTTACGGCTGGTTAATGATTCTAAATGGATCAACTAGATGAGGCCAGACACATAAGCTCACTTCTTTGTGCCTCCTTGTGCGTTCCACTTCCCTTAGGATTAGGGCTGAGACTGGGTCCCACTGTGACCACGGCTCCTGCTAGCTCCGGTCTCTGCGGGTCTTCTTAACTCCGAGACCCTGCCGTGGCTTCTCAGCATGGAGTCCTGGGCCTCGGCTGAGGAAGGAGCTGTGAGCAGCGCAGCGCAGCAGTCACAGTGCAGGAGGACACTAGGCAACCTTGGTTCTTTCTACTAAATGCTAGTTGTGCCCCTAGGTCACCGTCACTGTCGCAATCAAAAATGACCTCACTCAGAGCTCCCTCATAATTTGTCACTGAAATCGATGGTGTCTCATATGCTTTCACGAGCAACTGAGCGGTTTGTTTTCCTTTGCTTGGCTGACACTGGGGTGGATGGAGGTCTTCGTTCTGCTGTTTCTCATGTGGTTATTATATGTCTATGACCAGACTATAAACAGAAACCATATCTCCCATATCTTTAATGTCCCCAAAGCCCAAAAGACAACATGAAATGGGTGTTCTGTTCATATTTGCTCAAAATGGATTGTTTAACATATTATAAGCCTTCCTCTTTAAATAAACATAGGCCATTTTAAAAAATCAGCCCCAAGAAAACTATGTAACAGTGAGTCACGTTCTGAGCCTATATCTTTCCAGTCAAGGACAAGCCTTTCCTCAGCTGCTCCCACTCACCAGAGTGCAATGTCTAGTATTGTGACTTCAGTTTTTAAATGCTTATTTTCCTACTGACTGGTTTCTCTGGGGTCTGACTTAATTTCATATAACCCCTGAACCCATAGCTAGTGGCCACCGCTGAATGGAGAACTCCTGAGGACATTACATTCCTTGATGCCAGGTCAGTGACTAGCATTTCGTCACAACCCTCACCAAGCTTCAGTGTATACCAGCAGGAGGCTTGAAAATCGTCTTGCTAATTCTGTTATAAAATATTTAGGTGATCTTCGCCTTTGTGTTGCCCATTCACTTTTGGAAACTAGTGAATGTGATGTCAAAAAAGGCGTAAACTAAACGCTTTGCAGCCCTTTTCCTGCCCTTGAGTTTGATTCTTTGGTGTAGGAGCTGTGTGAGTGACAGTTAAAAAAAAAAAAAATTTAGGTGATCTTCCTAGCAGCTTAAATTTCTAGTAGATAGTGCTAACATGATTTTATTTATTATAGTTGCTTTCCTTTCTGTTATAGTTATATACTTGGTTTAGATACAAAAGGTATAGTTTTAATCATAGGCTAACACAGATAGATGCATATATTTATTGACATCTGGGTTCTTTACTTCATCCTAGTCATAATGGTAAATTTAATGTTAAGTTTAATGAACATTCATAGTAAAAGTAGAAATACCATGTCTATTGTTCTTTGTGGCCTATATAGGTTTTTCAGAATGTAGTTATCTTTGAAGATCAGAATTTCATCTGGAATATTCTCTAACCACTTGCTGGTTGCAGACCAGCAAGCCCTGGCATCCCCCAGAATTCCAGGACCCCTCCCCTGCCCTTCCCACAGTCCCACTGAGTGAAAAACCGAAATTATAACATGATCCCAACAGGAATGGTGTGCATGTTAAGTGTGAGGCACAGTGCTCTAAACTGGGTAATAATAGGTTCTGCTACCACAGTCAAATACGAGATTGAGCTTGTGAGAGACGTCATCTTTCACAGGAAAATGTACTATGGTCCCTGGGTTCAATATGGGTGATAAGCATTTCTGTATTTCTTGGGTGACTATTTTGCTCAAATGCCTCAAAAAAGATCATGGTAACTTTAATAATCCTTTAATATAATTTTGAACTCTGAAATAAAGTTTTTCAATAAGGTACATCCAATATATTTATAGTGGGTATACACCCAATATACTAAGAAATTTCTTAAAACCAATAGGATTAAAGTGAGTGAGGAGTAGAAATAGAAAGATATACATGGGTTTTAACAGCATATGTAACATTATTTCCTGCATAGAAATTTATGGTTGTCTGTTTTAATACAGAAGCATTATTTTACCATTGGCCACCATATCTATTAGAAAAAATTACCACAAAATTAGTCTAAGGAGAATTGAACCCAGAATCTTGCTTTACTCTTTATTTACCAGAGTTTATTTAGTAGCTTTGAAAAAAATAGAAGGAAGTTACTTCAGGATCCAGAAACAAGATTTTTTATTAAAAAATCTTTTACACCTGTGAAGAGTACAGTGTATCCTAAAACAGATCGTCCTCTAGGTGGGGGGGGAAAGTCCTTTGTCTACAAGGTGCCACTGAACATTTCCACCCTCAGAATGGACAAAACACAGGAATCTCTAATCCCAAACTAAAGGGCATGGCAATTCTGTTGAAGTCTGGGTCACTGTTTCCACTAAAAACTTACTAAATATCCCAAAAAGGTCTAGGGGAGAAAGAAGAAGATGGGTGAGTTTTCTGACTCTCACTTGACATCTATATGTGTGCTGGTTAAAATTCCGTCACGTAAATAAGACAGAGTCAGGAGGGTACCATCTACATCACATGGCCAAATGAACACCTAGTGTCGGAAAGTAAAACCGAGTTGACATCCATATTGCCTCCCTCCACCCATTTACAGCCAGAGGGCTCAGCACTGGGGTACAGGAAATGAGAACCCCCCCCCCACAACAACGGAGTGGCTTTCTTGTGATTCCACAAAGCAAAGCCTATTCTGACCTACAAAATTTCCAGAGCTGCCGTGGGAAGCGGAATACTCATTTTTGACAAAACAGAAGAATCCAGCTACGAAGTGGCTCACACAGCATGGTCAGTGAGTTTCTTCATCAAGACACTGTTCCCTTGAAGCTCTTCTTCTGCATAAACAAAATTCCGTGCCTGCAAGTAGGGACTCTCCCTACCCCACAGACTGTACAGGTTTAAATATAGATTTTTTAAATTAGGTTTTTGTTTTCTGCGTCTTTGCCGTGCAGGGGTGTGAAATGACCTGGCAAAGGGGACTAACCAGTATGAGCCACAGCAATTTAAACACATCTACCTCGGCAGACGCTCTAATAACCACTAAACAGATCAGGGTGAGCTCAGATTCATAGATGTTCAAAATCAATAACATGGTCCAGGATGCTTTCTACCTGTACACATATGCTTCATGTGTGAGGGTTTTGTTTTTTTTTAACATCAGGAGGACCAGAAGCTGTCGTTTGTCTCAGAGGCTGTGCAAACAAGCCTCAGGTGCCTTCTGAACGTGGCGCCGTTTCTCTTCCGAGTTTCCCTACACTACCCGCAGCTTCTCTGAACAACACCAGGCTGGCTGTTCCCTCATACTTACACCTTTCAAATATGTGTAGCGTGCTACCCTGTCCCTCATGGAAGATAAAGCATCCAGAAGGCACAACAACATTAAAAGTGCAAAATGAACAGACGCTACTGGAGGTTCTGACTGATTCATCGGGGCCTGAAGTTCTTTCCCTGGGTAACCATATGAACAGCATTTAAAACAAATATTATAAATAGTTTTAAATTCCTTTCCTGAAGGAGAAATAAAATTGTGAACTATCTTCTTACTCTGAAACAGATGGCTATATAAATGAAAACAACTCACATCTCCTCACCTACAATAACCATCTTTTTAATAAAATGTAAATGCATTATTGATGCTTGGATAATAATTTAGTGATTAATGGCATGAGTGATGGTACAAAGTTTAAGTTGAATGTTTCTATTTTCATAAAATAAATCTAGATGCAAACGCAATCAAAGAATTCAGAAAAATATAGGGCATCACGCAATGTAGGATCGACTTTTGAAGCTCTTAAATTTTTCAGAGAATCATATATGGGTCACTAACCACACGGAGCTTATGAAGAGAAACACAGGGAACAATGAACCTTCGGGGAAAAATGGAATGCCGCTTTCAATGCAGCTTTAACAACTGGTCCATCTATTGTAAAGAGCTGAGATTTTAGCTGTAATAGATTTGACAGCAATCCATTAGTATAAAGCCCTAACTGATTTCATGAGCACTGGTTCTGGAAACCTTTCCTATGCCTGAGACAAGTCAATCAATAGCGAATCCTCACTGAGCTACCTAAGGTGAATAGAGCAGAGCAGTGGGATGCACATCCCCAGCTGCTCCTCTGCCACCTGAAAACAACCCCCAGGGCTCCAGGGGCATTTCATGGTCACCTCCGTATTTTTAGCAAAGTCTCATTTAGCTGAGAAATAGGCAGCAGGGGAAAATCTGTAGCAGTTGGGCAGGAGAGGAAGTCTAAATACATGTCCTTCCCAACCTGCCTGACAACAGACAAGACTGGAGCATTCTTCACAGCCTCCTTTCATACACTCAGACTCTAGCATTAAGAAACCATCATGTATGCTCAGTAATCAAGCAAATGGGAGAAGGAGCTTGGGCAAGATACAACGCAAGTGGGTGGAAAGCAGAGAGGGAGATTAAAGATTTCTATGTGACAATGACATTGATCATGGTGGCTCTTATTGAGCTCTTATATAACAGGTACTATGAAAAATGCTTTATTTGTAGTTTCTCAATCTATACAACAAGTCCATAGGTACTACAATTATCCCGATTTTACAGATGATTACAGTGAGGCACATACGAATTAAGGAACATGTCCGAGGCCAGAGAGGAAGCAGAGGAAGCAAGATTTGTTCCTGGACCCTGACTACGAAGCCCAAGCCGCTGGCCATCAGGCTGTCTTCTCTAGAACTTCTCTCCTGAGAGAAACCAGCAAAGGACAGACGGGGCCTGCAACACTCTTATTCTTATTCTTTTTAATTCTGACGCAAAAGGAAAGCACTTTTAAAGCTGAGCAAAATACCTGCGCTGTGGGCTAAGGTTTCCTGACCCACCTTTCACCATGCAAATTTAACAGCTTTTGATTAATCTAATTCTGCCTCATATCAAAAGTCAGAACTAAAAAGCTAAGTAGTGGGGGGGGGGGGTGTAGTAGAAAGCATAAGACTCATTAAACAGGACAAGCTGACAGGGTAATGGGACGTCTGGGCATTGGACATTGCCAGGTTGACCCTTCCTCCTCCACACATGTTTGTGTTTCCTGACTACTTGCTAAAGGCTGAGAATCATCAGATCAGTCGATGGGAGATAAATGAACAGCTCTGGGAGCCTTAACCTGGCTTTCTAAAAAGGCTCCTCTATCAGAAAAACCATCTGGATTTAAGAGAGGCAGTATCACGTAGAAATTTGAGAAGGAGAGTGCTATGTGATGAAGCCAGGCTTACCTCATCCAATGGAAAACTGCTTAATATGGCCTCAACCTCCCTCCCTCCCTCTTTCCTCTCTAAGTCAGAAGGTAACCAGAGTTTCCAGACTGAGTGTCCACTGAGGACAGCAGCGGGAAGTGACAGAAGGCTTGCAGCAGGCAGCAGGAGACCCCCATTGGCTGAATGAGCAATGATGAGCCAATGGAATAACACAAATGCTGAAATATCTGCCCCTTCTAAGAGTCTCCACTTCTATAAGAGGACCTCAACATAATCCGCTTTGCTTACAAAGTTAGGTAGGGTGAGGTACTAAAAGCAGAGTGGGTGCAATTCAAATAGTAATAATGACAAAAGCCGCCGGCCAGTCCTCCACTGTTTCAACTGCCTGTTGTGTTGCTCTGTAGCAGCTAAGAACGGACACGAAAGTGTAAGCAGCACAGCTCCCATGCTCAACCGCCCCGCTGGGTAAAGAATCCAAACGTGTATCCACAGGTCGTGCCCTCGGTGCATTTCCAGTCCTCCTCCCTTCCCCTGACCAACGTCCTGTCTATAGCGTTTCTAAATTACCTATTATGGTGTCCACATGGGAACCTGATTTAGTGAAATCCTGGGGGGAGGGCTGCTGTCTTTTCCATATAGAAATCAAAGCATACATTCAAAAGGGCTGAAAGACTGACACGTGCTCCAACATGACGAACCTTAAAAACAGGCTAAGAGAAATAAGCCAAATACAAAAGGACAACAGCTGCATGATTCTCCTTGATGTAATAACCTTGAAAAGGCAAATTCATAGACAGAGAAAGAAGACAGAGGTTACCAGAATCCGGGGGAGGGGCACTGGGGAGTTATTTAATGGGCACTAGAATGGCTTTGGTTGCAACAGAGCAACGCCCCAGCTGGGCAGAGCATCCCCACTGGTGGGCGTGCCGGGTGGATCCTGGTCGGGCGCATGCGGGAGTCTGTCTGACTGCCTCCCCGTTTCCAGCTTCAGAAAAATACAAAAAAAAGGTAAAGTTTGTTTAAAATAAATTTTGTTATGTATATTTTATAACACAATTTAAAAATAAAAAAATCAAAGCGTATAGTATCTGTTTTACAAGTACTGAAATGGGGGGGGGGGAAGTGCCCCAAAATTTCTCTTTGAAATATTTTAAAAGGAAATAGATTATAAGTGGTTTGAGGACAGGGACCAGACCTATTTTACTTATTGATACACAGTAGTTATACTATAAAGCAGTAGACTTTTTTTTTTAACTTTATTTATTCATTTTAGATATGGGGGAGAGAGAGAAAAAGAGAAGGGGAGGAGGAGCAAGAAGCATCAACTCCCATATGTATCTTGACCAGGCAAGCCCAGGGTTTTGAACCGGTGACCTCATCATTCCAGGTCAACACTTTATCCACTGCACCACCACAGGTCAGGCACTGGCTGGTGGCTCAGTGGATAGAGCGTTGGACTGGCATATGGATCTCCTGGGTTTGATTCCCAGTCAAGGCATACAGGAAAAGCAGCCATCTGCTTCTCCTCTCCTCCCTCTTCCTCTTCTCTCCCTCATCCCCTCCCACAGCCAGTGGTTCGATTGGTTTGAGTGTGGCCCTGAGCGCTGAGCATAGCTCTGTTGGAGTGCCTCTGTTTCAGCCTCAGGAGCTAAAAATAGCTTGGTACTTGAGTATTGGGCCCAGATTCAGTTGCTGAGTGGATCCTGATCGGGGTACATGTGGGAGTCTGCCTCAGGAAGGAATGAAGGGAGGGAAGGAAAGGAAGAAGGGAGGGAGAAAGAGAGGGAGGGAGAGAAGAAAGGCTAAAAGAAAATAGGCCTGGCCTGGCTGGTTGGCTCACTGGTAGAGTGTCAGCCAGTATGTGGATGTTCCAAGTTCAATTCCTGGTCAGGGCACACAGGACCATCTGCTTCTCCACCCCTTCCTCTCTCCCTTCTCCTTCTCTCTCTCTCTCTCTTTCTCTCTTTGTCTCTCTCTCCCCCTCTCCCGAAACCATGGCTTGATGAGTTCGAGCAAGTTGGCCCTGGGCACTGAGGATGCCTCAGTGGAGCCTCCATCTCAGGAACTAAAGATAGCTCAGTTGCCAAGCAATGGCCCTAGATGGCCAGTTCATCACAAGTAGGCCTGTAGAAGGCTTGCCCAGCAGATCCAGGCAGGGGTGCATACAGGACTCTAACCTTCTATCTCCCCTCTCCACTTAAAAAAAAAAAAAAGAAAGAAAGAAAGAGAAGAAAGTAGGCCTGACTGGAGATGGTACAGTGGATAGAGTGTCGGCCTGGAACGCTGGAGTCCTAGGTTTGAATCTAGGTTGCCAGCTTGAACACAGGCTCACCAACTTGAGCACAGGGTCACCAGCTTGAGCATGGGATCGTAGACGTGATCCCATGATCGCTGGCTTGATCCCAAAGGCTGCTGGCTTGAGCAAGGAGTCACTAGCTCAGCTGAAGCCTCCCCCTCCCCCCACCAAGGCACAATGAGAAAGCAATCAACGAACAACTGAAGTGACACAACTAGGAGGAGTTGGTGCTTCTCATCTCTCTCCCTTCCTGTCTGTCTCAAAAAAAAAAAAAGAAAGAAAAGAAAAATAGTCAAAGCCACTATATCTAAGCTCCTTCAGTTCAAGAAAGGGAGCGCTACCTATTTCATCTGTACTTCCTCACAGCACGTCCTACAATCTCTTAGACATAGAGATGGCTGATAAATGTTTGTACAATGAGGAATTTAGAAATGTGTGATCGTAAAATCAATGTCATATTATTGCTCTACTATTTATTCCTCTTTTTAAAAATCACTTACTTTTGCAAATGTGCAATTCCTTCTGTCACGGGGCAAAAAAATAAACTTCACAGCTTACACAGAGTGAAGGGAAAAATACAAATGGCTAAAACCTATCACTCTCAGGAAAAGAAACTGTAAATATAGAGCACATCAGCTTCTAAATAGAAAAATAGTTGTTTGTTTCTTAAAAAGAACAACTGAACTATGAGAAATAATAGCTTACAATCCATCTTTACTCTTTAAAATAATTATTTAAAAATGTCAAAATTAAAAAATCTTAACTCTCTTCGGAAGAGAATTCAAATATTCACTGTCCAAAATCAATGTCCAACCCTTACAATAAACAGGTAAGTAAATACAGAAGCATATTTAAGGCTCTGCCACCCAAAAAAATCTCTAGTGAACCCTAATATATTACCAATATTTCTCTCAATTAGCCTATCACATAATCAGGTGTTCTTTCTGAAAAATGCCTATGTCACAGAATTATACACATTGGCTTATGGCCAGCATGCTACAGTAGTTACTGATGATGTTAACAGATATTCACTACCTACATCATTTATATTTTACATGAATTACTGACTTAAATATACAGAAGTAGAATATTTTTAAAGCAAAAAATCAAATGCTGACATCCTTAACATTCAGCAGCTTTATAACAAATGGATCCTTACAGATTCACCAGGCTCATGTAATGTAGTAGCCTCACTTCGAACAATATTAAAACATGTCCTTCAACTTCAACCACCCCTACCCACTGTACTCTGTGCCAATTAACAAAGGAAATAGGAATTTAACCTCTGCAGATGTCGAGGTTTGCATTTCTGTCTCTCGATTGTTAACTCCTCAGGAGCTGGTGAGCATCATTTTGGAGTAGCCTGTCTGCTGCCCCACGCCTTCGCCATGCAGGGGCTCTTCCTGCATTTGCATCCAAAATGCTAACGATCCACTGTCTGAGCCAGCTCTCCAAGCAGAGCTGCATGAAAGATCACCACTTCCAGACATCAAAGCATAACCACTACAGGTGTAACGATGCAAAATACCAGCACACTGACCTCTGCCAGGCAGCACACTCTTAAAGCAGCGCGTTTCTGTGCTCCAGAAGGGGAGAGGGTGGCATGAGCAGGGAGGAAGCGCCAGGTCGCTAATATATCAAGATATGTTTATTCTACTCGGGTCCAACCCAGCTAACTCATCATGCACATCAGTTTACCCAAATGAAAAAAGTGGTCTCTCGTCCTTTACTCGCTGGACTCAGAGGGCATGCAGCCAAGCCTGGCCAGGCAAACAATCTGCAAGCTCTCTTTAAGCTGTAATAAATAAGTTTCACAAGAAATAAGACTCCGCTATGGCAAAGAAGCCCAGTCGCGAAACCTTTTCCTCATCTTCTCGTTGCCACTGGTGTTTACAAACTACAAGCGGTAGCCTCGGGCAGAGGGAGTGCCTCCAGAGACACTCCCTGGAGTAACCTGCTGGCAGGTCCCTCATCTAAATCCCCCCGGATCAATCTGGGATGTTTCTGGCAGTTAAATACCAGGAGATGAGTAAAAGGACCTGCATAAAATGAATCCTTTTCAAGTTGTAAGTGAGTGAGTCAGGATTCAGACTTGCCGAGATGCTCCAGCTGAAAACCCCTGATCTAAACGTAAGCATGCTCCCTCTTACCGTTCTGCAGTTGTCTCTCCCAGGCTCGATTCACCTGGAACTCGGTAACATGTCTCTAGCAATGTGTTTGCACCAGGCCGGGCGCATCCAGTAACTGAATTCACATCTTTCTGCACTAGCAAGCTGAAATGGTACGGCCGTACTACAACCAAGAAAGGGGGAAGCAGAAGCAAAAATAAAAAATAAAAAACCAGAAACCACCCCAGAGAAGCCAATCTCAGTGGAATAAGACCAAAAATGGTTCAGAGGAACACAAAGGATATGCTAACATTCAGTATCAATAGCTTTGACAGCTCAATATTTTTCCCCTAAAAAATCTCATTTTTTTTTCTCCAAACACGATGGACTTGCCTGTGGAGTTCCCAGGAAGGCAGAGTAACCGGGCTCTGCAGCAGCATTGCAGCCAAAGTAACTGTGCCTATGCTGTCCAGGCAATTCACAACACACTGTCTCCTCAGAAAGACATTCGTTTGCAATGCAGGGTTGCTTCAAAAGAATACAGAATTGGAGCCAAACAGCTAATGGTGATTGCACGGGAGGAAAAACATTTAATCAAGGGGATGCACCTCATCATGCGTAATTCAGTTTTTTAAAAGCACTGGAGGAAGCCAGTCAGTACCCTGAGTGACAAGCCCATTAAACAATAATCCGAGGTCCTACAGAAGGCCAAGTGTAGGCTACCATCATTCATGCTGCAAAAGCCACCGTAATGGTTTAATGTGTCTATGCACATATATTTCTCACCTGAAAATGGGGCATAATGAAACTCTAAAATAATAATGCACCAAATTCGTGAGGTTAAAAAAAATGCACAGGTAGCATTTATGGACTAAAATGATAAAATACAGTTAAGAGCCTGTAGAATTCTTGGTGGGATTAGGCTCATACCACACTCAAAAGTGAAATACCAACACAAACCAGATCTCACAGTCCTTAGGCTAATTGTGTCTAGTCATACCACCTGGTGCTGGGAGGCAAGGAAGTAGGCCAAACTGCTACTCTCATAGCGACCCCTACAGGACAGTGGTTGATCTACAACTCATCTTCGTTTACAGTGCTATTTACCATCAGAAAATAGAACCACAAAAGGGCATAAATTAGTTTAAGATACAAGGAAACAACTGAGAAATACGTTAGGCAGGAAATTTTTTAAAAGGTTAGGAACAAAATATGACTTCATAGATACTCAGTTAATTAAGAAATTAAAGTACAAGAGGAGGTAACTACTGTGTCAGTGATGAGTAGCCAATGTTCCCATAGCTCCTGGGACTTATAAATCAGAAAGTGGGTGCACACTCATAAATCAGAAGGTTCAGGGATAAGCATCCCTTCACATCCTAATTGGCTTAAAGGAGCTATCCTCCCATTTCCCCACTTTCAAACTATCTTTACTTTCATCCTTCTGAATGACACTGAAGAAACTGAGATTTAATTTTTTTCTGCAACACAAAAGCTCACTCAAAATCATATGAAAAGTACACCAAATTTTATGCACGCCCTTCTTCAACAAAGCCAAGAGAAAGAGCTATCTCCTTAATATCTGGAAACTATGAAGTTCTACGAAGAACGTCATATTTGCATAGCAAACTTCATTTCAATAAGTCTTTCAAACATCTGAGGTTTTGTTTATGATTACTAAATCCTCCGGCCCACAAAGACCCCTTTTCCAGAACCAATAGCACTTCTTATTTAAATCATTTAGAATTTAGTCACATGCTGCTTCATAAAATTCTCTTGAAATATCGGCATTTCTGCTATTTTGAGGCCCTTGAGGAACAAATGGTATCAACTGCATCTTTTTTTTTTTAATCCGCCAAAGCACATAACATAATGCTAGGCATCTAGCAATATTAAATAAATATTTAACAAATTAATGAATTTCTCAACTCTGTATTTTAGGGCTTCCATAACCTCCCCACCTCCCTCATTCAATGTTCCCTGGGGAAAATCCACATTAGAAGTGTTACCTTGAGTCACTTCATCTAAGTAGTTCCTCTATCGTTTTTTGGTAGAGTTGGTGGATAAGAGCATTTACAGTATTTGTATTCACTGAGCTAGGCTGTGTAAAAGCCAAAACCTTAACATAATAAAGTCTCTCCTTTATTCTTTCATTAAGTCCATCAAAAAGCATGTATTGATGCACCCAGCAAAGTGAACAACCCTGTTCTCTGTATTCCAGGAAACCAATTTAAAAATAAAGCAGGTGACCACCACTCAGTGAAATGAGTGTTTTCCGAGCACTGTAGTTGGATACAAACAGTGCTCCTTGGGTAGCTCCCAGGAGACTTCACTGAGGAGGCAGCAGGAGCTGAGGCCTCCAGGCACCGCCCCGAGGGGACAGAGGGGACAGAGGGGACAGAGGGGACGTGCCTCTGAGAACAGCAGGACAGGGCCAGTGGGTCAGAGGCCTGAACCAGAAGCTGTCTGCAGAAACCACCGGGCAGCTCACACGGGGGGAGTGGCCAGCGCCAGGGAACACTGGGCACTGTGAGCTCTGCTAACAGAGTAGGTGCTTCAGCCCACAGGAAGCTGCCACTCAATCCAACAGGAAGTAACTACAGGGCTATAAGCAGAAGGGTGGCTGGATGGGGTTTTTCATTTCACAAGGAGGTAATGGTATAAAAATGGACTAGACAGGAGGGGAGGAGGCCACTCAGGAGATTAAGACAGCAGTTCAGTCAAACCCTGAGCTGACGCACTAAAAGTGGAGATGGAACGACTAAGGGGAAAGAGACGTCAGGGTGAGGGACGACATGAGGACTAATGGAAAGGGAAAATCCAGGCAAATCCAGAAAACTTTGAATTCTGAGTATAATTAGCTGAAAGGTGGGGTCACAAACTAAAGGAGTAGATACAGGAAGAACAAACTCTTGAGGAGAAGGGGAAACGACCGTGAATTCAATTTTACACATGGGGAGTTTGATCTTTGGAGCATTCAAGGGGACATGGTGGGTAAGCGCCTGTCTAAAGATCTGGAGCCCAGAAGAAAAGTCAGAGTTTACTTACGTGTGTTAGGTCAGGGGTTCCCAGAAAGAGAGCTGAGCCAGGATCCCCGTTCATACAACTCACTGAGGACGGGCTCACAGAGAAAAGAGGTGAGAGGCAGGGCAGGAGAATGGGGGAAAGCCAAGAAGGCTCGGGGCCTCGAGTGAAACAAATGCGCCCAACATCAGCCCCAGGAAGCAGGACGGCCGCTGTGCACAGCCGGTGGCTGCCACCGACGAAGCCTGGGGAGGGAGGGCCGCCACTCGGCCTGGGTGGCCCCTAAGCAGGGGACTCGCAGAGGTCACCACACTGGGCTTCGAACACAATGGGAAAGTTTTCTTTGCCACAAAGCTGATTCCTGCCCCAAGAATCGTTCTTTGCTGCTCTGTCCGCTTAGCATGTTCATCCCCGGCAACTCCTTCCCATTACTCATTTGGATCCCAGGAAACTCCACCTCCAAGTCCTGCTCAGCTCCCCGCTTCTGCTGGGACCTTCCCTCCCCGATGCCAATGCTGCAGCTCGGCTTCAGCACCCAACTGCCTGAGTGGTTTATCCTCCAAGCTGCACTAGAACGCAGACTGCTCGAGTGGGTTCCGCTCATCTGTTCTCTAGCCCTTCCTGGCCCAGGGGGAAGCATTCAGTACTTGTTGAATAAGTATTAGAAGGAGCTGCAGATGACAGTAGTTCACACTCATTCTCCGAAGCCCTGTCGAGTGGAAATGGATAGGGAGCTTGAGAAAGGCCAAAAAAAAAATGAGCAGCATCAACATATGTACACAGCTATGCAAGACACTTGGCCACAGAGAAGAAGAACAGGGGACAGAGGGCAAAGCTGCAGGAAACTCATCCTGTGTTCGTGTCACACAGGGTTCACAGGGTATTGCTATTCAGAATACGACGTATCTGAAAGAACACCATAAAAGAACAACAATAGAAAGGGTCTATCTTTAAAGAGAAGAGACAAAAAGTCTTCTGTGAAAGTCACATCTCAGTGGCTATAGAGGAAAAGGAAGAAAAGTAAACCACTGACAGGAATGGTAGAATCTGACATTTGCTTAGGAATTATGCAAAAAAATGAAAATTAACTTATTGAAGTGCCTGCCTTTATATGTGATTTTTAAAAATTCTAAAGAGTGTTATGCAGTACCCTGACTTTTTTTGTGTGTGTGTAACAGAGACAGAAGAAGTGACAGAGAGAGGGACAGATAGGGACAGACAGATAGGAAGAGAGAGAGATGAGAAGCATCAATTCTTCCTCGTGGCTCCTTAGTCTCTTTAGTTGTTCACAGATTGCTTTCTCATATGTGCCTTGACCAGGAGCTACAGCAGAGGGAGTGACCCCTTGCTCAAGCCAGCAACCTCTGGGCTCAAGCCAGCGATCCTGGGGTCATGTCTATGACCCCACGCTCAAGCCAGCGACCCTGCACTCAAGCTAGATGAGCCCATGCTCAAGCCGGCAACCTTGGGGTTTCGAACCTGGGTCCTCATCATTGCAGTCTGACACTCTATCCACTGCACCAACGACTGGTCAGGCTACCCTGACTTTTTTTAATGGATTATGATAAAGACAATCCAATCTTCAATCGACAATGAGGTCAGTTATCAGCATTACTGACAGCCATTAGGGTTTAATGGAGAATAAACAGGACCACGGGTCCTCAGTTCAATAACTAACATCTATGCGATTCTCCGCTTCATTCTCCATGGTTCATTCTCTCTTTGCCTTTAGGGTTCCTTTCCTATGGCTGTAAGTGTGCCTCCCCCTTCTGACACCACCACACTTCTCAGTCTCGCCACAATCCCTCCACCATCACGTACTGGGCAACAAGGTAAGCAGGCTTATTAGAAAACTGTGGGCAGAGGTCTGTGTTAATAGATGGGTTCTAAGCAGAACTAGGAATTTTCTCCTGAGTGGAGAAATGTTAGCTTAGGCACCCACCAACCACAGGTTGTGCCCTATGGGCTCTGTAGTTCTTCTCGCTGGTGCAGAACTCATTGTTTCGTATCAACTGACCTGGAGCTGTCTCAGGCCTATGAGGCTGCCGGAAGCCTGACCTTCACTATATAAGTAGATCATTAGACAGATGGGCCCCCACAAAAAAAAATTGAAAAGAAAGAAGTAATTGAATAAAGAACTAGAGAAAGAATTTAACTGAAAGAGGAAAAGAAGCATTAAATGAAAAAAGTTTTCAAAAATTAGAAAAGAGGTAAGAGTAAAGACCACTTACGCATATAAATCTAATGCAAGTCACCTACTTTTTAAATGAATTTCATTAAAACTTTAAGCTTTGAAGAAGAGAAAAATGTTTTATTATAAAAAGTGATACTAAAAAAATAAAAATTTCCCTAAAAGAGTTTGAATTTCAAGTTATTTCCATATAACCCTTGCAATTTCCTTCTATTGTAAACTTTTACAGTAAAATGTTCAGGAAATGACTTATCAAAATATGTTTATGATGTTTTAGAAAACTTAAACCCTAATTTTTTATAAACCCTAAAAACTGTATGAATTACTGCTTCTCTACGGATGCCAGTCATTAATTTACACTCCCATATATTAAAAGATATCTTGCTACTTAAAATATTTTCTCAAAACATTGTGGAAGTTACTTAAAGTACTTTCTCAAAACACTCCAAAAGAGTTTGCATTAAATGGTTAAAAGCCATTCGTTAACCACAATACTAAAAATAGCCATATGTCATTCATGACATTTCATGGAAACTTTAGAATTTTCTTCTTAATATTACACAACTTTGAGTATTTTCTGGATTCTGGAGAGAAAAAAAATGAACAAATTTTATCATGTAATTCTATCACAACCCAATAAATCTATCTCTGAAAAAACATTACATTATGTTAAATTCCACCCAAAAAACAAGAGGGCTTATGCAGAAAATAAGATTGGGGGCAGACCATTCAAAACCCTAATATATCCAGAACACTAGTAAAAGCAAGACGCTCCTACCAAACACGCCCACATGAGCCATACCTTCTTCACCTCTTCTGACCCCTACAGTGCCCACCCTGGGGCATCCACAGGGTAGACGCCCTACTTCCGGTTCTCGCTAGAGATAAATCCTGGGCTGCTGACCTACAGAAAATACGTCCAGGGAAAGAAAGTTCAGTCATGGACTCCATCTAGGTTGGAAATCAAAAGTTCAAAGACAGAACTATAAGAGGGGAACTTTAAATTATGTTAATAAAAGCAGCATGGAAGGTTGAGGTTTTTGCAGCTAATAACAGAAACAGGTAGATGCCAATGACAATAATAAAAAGATAGGCCTTATTTTTTGCCTATATTTCAAAAACCTGAAATCGGATACTGCTACCCTACTCCTCTTTAGAGAACAATTTTCTTCCTCCCTGTATGCTGTGTTCCTGGTTGTGTGCCCTCAGTGACCCCAGGTAACAATGTCTGCATCTCAGTCTTTGCTTTCCTCAGTTAAATTTCTAGTCCTTTCCACAGCAGACTTGTACTTGCATTAAACATATATTACGTGGTTCCTCCATACGTATACATACCCATTTACGTAGTTATCATTTATTCAGGTGATCTATAAAATGCAGGCATTTCCTTTTTTTTTTTCCTATTCATGCCCCAGCAAAAACACACAACTGGATTTTTGATGTGGCGCCAGGCCCCACATGTGAAATGAAGCAGACGACCCAGATGTCCAGGTGATTTTATTATGACTGCATTCACAAAAGAACGGTATCAGAGAGCTCCCATTGTGCAGCGCTCATATGATCTGAGATATGCGCATTAAATTATAAGGCTTCAGTGGCAGACACAAAATCCTCAGGTAGCAGCAAGAAGAAAGGCAAAAGGCACTGAGAAAAGATGTGAGGACTTCTCTCTTCCTGATGTCAGGATGCTGGGAAGGGGAGAGCCGACAAATCCAGGACGATCAAAAAGCTTCTTAAGGAGCTAAGGCTTGGTTTTTAAAAACTTAGCTAAGTTTTTAAGTTAACTATGAAAAGGGAAGAGAAGGTTTTTTAGTTCAGGGTTATAAGTCAGCTTTATTGTGCTTAGGAACTGTATGCCAGCTTTGTAAAATTTCACTTAGTTAGAAAACCAGAAAAATCCCCAGAAGGAAGAAAGCTCCCTGCCAAGTAGACAAATGGGAAATAATTTCCAATTACCTTTGACATTTTTAAATCGAGAAATTCCCTGCCACCGAGCTAATATGTACTTTAAAATATTAAAATGGAAGTAGTCATTAAATAATTTGCTTCCTTTGTCTTACTCTATACACCTAAGAAATAAAATAAAACAGGAAGGACTATGGGAAAGAATGAATAACAATACTGCCCATTCAACAATAAACACTCACAATGATGAAAAGATAACCAAATCACAAATGAAATCAAAATATGTGCTCCTATAAAATTTAATTAACTTTCCTGCGGCCAATGTCTTAATGTTTGACTCATCAAAGCTAATACTGGTATTAATTTAGATCATTCTAAAACTACATGTATATCACTCTCAAAGAACAGAAAGCAAACCAAAGTAACCATTTCTCCAAGGAAGAACGAGCAGACGATCGTACCACCAGTGCAGTCTCACTGTCATAAACAAGAAGGAGCTCCACTGCAAAAATGCACACGTGACAGTGACATTAACGCTTCTGAGTGTTTTAACTTACTCCTACACTCCTTTTGTATCCAATTGAGCAGTGACAACAGCAGAGCGCAAATATTGGTTGAATCCTTTCTGCCACTCCTTGTGAAATGTTTCTCTGGAGTGGTTGTTAAAGAAAGACAGGGTCCTGGGATGGCTCCTTCAGCAGCCTGCCCTGAAGGAGGCAGGGAGGGCTGCACCCTGTCCAGGACCACACAGGGGTTCCAACTTCAGCCAGTCGTTCCTGGGACTTTTCCAACCAGAACTGCGTTGCACCCCATCTCTCCACCCCTGGTGGCGGCAAAGCAGAGAAAGCATCAGCTTAGAAGCCACCCGGATCAGTGTCACTAGCCCTGAAAATGAAGTGTGGGTACTCGGCCCATGTTTCTGCCCGGCCACACTACCCTCCCAATAAATCCTGCTTTCTTCTCCAGCTACTGCAGGTTGATCCTCAGCTCCCCATAAGCAGGAGTGCTAGTACCCATAGAGATCCACGTACAGACCAACGCAGAGCTGCTGTGAGACACTAACACCCAGGCCAGAGCTCAGAAACTGAACGGGTGTGCTGCTTCAAATCCAGGGAAAGGAGACTCAAGGGTGATGCTGACTCACGTCATGTAGGAAAGGACAGATTCAGGAGCAGCCCAAGGTTTTTACAAAGCAACTTCTCCCTCCCATGATGTACAACAACATTTCTATAAATTTATACTAAATTATCATATATGTTAAAAATTGTTAATTTCTTGATAGAACTTACAGGGAAAATTGTATAACTGCCACAAGTCACGGAGCATTATCTATTAATCAGTTCTCTGCACCTGTCGGAAGCCTGAACACTTGGACAAATTAATTTAACCAGGCATCCAGGTTGCTGTGGTAGTGGGTACTCAAATTCTAGGCACGGTCCCGAAAGGGAAATAAACTGACTTAGCCTACAGACTCCATTTATGAAGTTTTGGTAAATATCACCACCCATAAGTAGCTAAGAAATGTCATAGGAATTACGAAAGGGAAGTCAGGCTGTTACATCAACTCTGAGCTTTAAAGGCTTCTGGACATGAAGGAAAGAGAGTTATTAAAAATTAAAGAAGTGGATCTTGGAAAAAGCCACAAATGTCCACTAGGGACTAACGAAATATGTAAAGAAAGTGCTAAGAAGACATTATAAAGTAAACTGCTTTTTCTGTACTTCATTACTAAAGGATTTTTGTCATGTTCTACTCATTTGCCAATCATTTAGTAACCTTTGTATTAAGTACTACATGGGTATAAAGATGAATGAGACACTGCTCCTCTCACAGCTATTTATACAAATACATGTAAGAAATAACTGCCACAGAAGTATAAGAGAAGACTATGGGAGTTCAGAAGGAGGGAGGCCTCAGAACAATGGATCACAATAGGCTGATTTTCAAATTCTGAATACTAGAGTCACAAAGAATTCAATAAATGTTAGGGGGAGCTGTATATTCAAAGACTAGCGATGATTACTCCTAGCACAAGAACTGTTATCTCTATCTGGATGTAATTTGATAATTTAACAAAGAACCTTTGTAATGTCATAGGAGCACAGCCTAGAAGAGGAACAATTTCCGTGACTTGAACCCTCATGAACAATGGTTCTTTTCTCTCTTCTGGTGGAAGACTATTTGGATGGATTCCAGGGACACCAAGCACACTGCCTGCCCAGATGGTTCAAAGATGTGTTTTTTCCTAGTTATTCTGAATGCAGACAACCAAACTCCTTTTCCATATTCCTAAAGAAAAAGGGAACTTTGGGAATTGTCACAACAGCTAGTTCTGGGGAACATGGGAACCATCTTTCCCTCTTACTCCTCTCCCGGCACTGATTCTAATTTAGGGAAGATGGAGTCGTACTTATCACAAAACCAAGACCAACTGAATAGCATAGTTTATGAATCCCCCTGAAGCATCAGAGCCCCTCAATAATCATGGTGTCTCCTAATCATTCAAGGAAGATTCAGTTCACATAAAAGTTCACACAAAAAGCAACTCATACTTTCTAACTGAGCCCATCACAACCAGCTCCTTCTCTGGGCACATAATAACCACAGCACCGGCTGGACCACCCACCTGCCTTTGAGGATCACAACCTGGCACAGGCCCACCTTGGCTCACACATTTCCTCTCCACACCCCCCCCCTCATGGTTCTTTAACTCAGAACTCTAAGGGATGAAGCAGGTTTGATAAGGAGAAAAGAAGCACCATGGATGAAACCACATAAACAGATACACTGAAGCACTAACTTCAATGTAAGTTCAGATGCAGAACAGCTAGATGGAGAAGAACGTGAGCTCAAGAACTGGACCAACCTGTGTTCCAAATCTGTTCTCGGGCAAGATATCTAACTTATGAGAGTACTAATACGAGGTGGGCAAAGCAGGTTTAGAGTTGTGAAAGACTTCTATTCTTATAAGTTATCAATCATTGAATTATGTATTTGTATTATCACTGTAAACCTACTTGTGCATACCCCTGTAATAATAATAACAGTCATCTCTTTAGAGGGTTGTTGTGAGAGCGCTAACTAGTACATAGACCACTTAAACCAATGTTCAATAAATTCAAGGCCTTTACACCCCTGTGATAAGGATAATGTGTATCTTGTGGTAACTGAGTACACTAAGCATTTAGACACCGCAAACACCCTTTATCCTGGGGCTTGTACTTCTCTGCATGAGGGCTGACACCGGTCTCAGCTCTCTTGCTTCACATCAGCCAGAGCACTTCCTTCTGTTTTTGTTTTTATTTTTTAAACCACAGGAGAGTGTAAACATAGGCCCCACCACCATATATTATGCAACTGAGTTCCCCACTTGTGAGGAAATGGCAGGGACAGCACGCCCAGAGTGCCATGGGTGAGCCTCGCTCTGGGAAAACCGCTGTTGTGATGGCGGTCCCTCCCCTGCTGGGTGAGGGCGGGGCTCTTCCTTCTCATCAGTGTGGGCTGTCACACTCCTTGTCTCAGTCACTCATCAAGAATCAATTTTGCCAGCAGCAACCTAGTAACTTTTCCAATAAACAATCCCAAATAGGCAGGCACACATTTCTAATAAATTTAGGGCTGTTTTAAGAGAATCGGTACCAATCAGCAACCAGGACTTCATCTTCTGAGACTGCACAGAATAATAATGTTCCGTCTGATTGAAGAAGAAATAAAATTCAGAAGCATGAGCTTTCAAAACATACACAAATAATTGGCTTTCTTGTTAAAATGTCATGAGTCACCCATGATGATCATCTATGCAGAAGCAGATGCGAAACTCAATCACAGGTGCTAAGCTTAATCACAAGGACACACCATAGTCTGCTCTTTCTCTCATTTACAAAACAGCTACGTACAAACAGCATAAAGTAGGGCAGCTAAGAAACTGCATTTTAAGAGTTGGTAACATACTTTATCGGTACAACTCATTATTGTGCTATTATTGCAATTAGTATGAAATTAAAGCAAGCATACACATACACTAATAATTAGTGTGAGAACAGTATATAAAGCACAGGTGAAGATATCAACCCCACAGGACTCTGAAGAAGACCCCTTCTCCAAGATAGTCTCTAAACGCACTGAAAATGTAAGGTAAGCATATATTTGTGCGGGCAATTAATTTTAAGTAAAACTAACCCAACCTCACCTATCAGCCTATCAGAGCTAACATCAATTCGCATACATGTATCAACTACTTTTCTTCAAGTATTTTTTTTTAATAATTGACATATCCACCCAATATTTCATTTTTAGTTGGAAAATGTTTAATTCTTTTATTTCCATTTAGGTATTCTAAAAGACTACTGTAACTGTTACCAATCTTGCTTCAGACATAGAAGCCCTCTCTAGAATTTTTACTCTGAAATTACTTCTAGATTTACAGAAAGTCTCACACAGGGCTGTTCAGCTTTCTACCAGATCAAAGACACCATCTAACATCTGAGAAGTTAAAAGAAAAGCACATTGCAAATGCACTCAAGTCTGATACTTCGTAAAAAGATTTTTAACACCATAGAGAATGTAAAAAGCTCTGTGTTTCCATACTTTTCTCATGTTCATAGGGACTGTAAATATTAGCGCTCAGGACAGCTTCAGCTCAGCATGTCTTACTGTTTAACAAAAAGGAGGGTGGGGAATGACAGTGTCATTATTCCTAAAAGTATCGGCCCTGGCCGGTTGGCTCAGAGGTAGAGCGTCGGCCTAGCGTGCGGAGGACCCGGGTTCGATTCCCGGCCAGGGCACACAGGAGAAGCGCCCAATTGCTTCTCCACCCCTCCGCCGCGCTTTCCTCTCTGTCTCTCTCTTCCCCTCCCGCAGCCAGGGCTCCATTGGAGCAAAGATGGCCCGGGCGCTGGGGATGGCTCTGTGGCCTCTGCCTCAGGCGCTAGAGTGGCTCTGGTCGCAACATGGCGACGCCCAGGATGGGCAGAGCATCGCCCCCTGGTGGGCAGAGCGTCGCCCTCTGGTGGGCGTGCCGGGTGGATCCCGGTCGGGCGCATGCGGGAGTCTGTCTGACTGTCTCTCCCCGTTTCCAGCTTCAGAAAAATGAAAAAAAAAAAAAAAAAGTATCTTGGACCTTAAATCTCCCTTGATCCCTCAACCCTCCCAACTATAGCGTCATTGCTATAGTTCCCTTTATAACAAAATTCCTCAAAAAGCAGTTAATCCCATTGGCTCCACTTCCTCTCCCTGTTTTCTTTTTTTTTTATTTCACAGGAGGAGGTATTGAGATATAATTGACATATCACATCGTATTAGTTTTAAGTTTACAACAACGATTTGATATATATACATACTGTGAAATGATTACCACTCATTGATCGCCCTGGAACTCTCTCTTCTCTGGGGCTTTACAGCTCTTTTCTTCCTACCTTACGTCCTCTGCCTTCTCAGCCTTTTAGGCTAATTTCTCTTCTTCACAAACTCTGCAGATGGAGGTGTCCCAGGCCTGGAAATTTGGACCTCTTTTCATCTCTTCCTATACTCGCTCCTTAGGCAATCTTAAATGTAATGGTTTAAATGTCATCAATACACTGAGGGTCCCCAAATTCATTTCTCTAGGACTTACCTTTCCCTTATCCCCAGATTCATATATCCAACTACTTTCGTGACAATTCATTTCATATATCAAATAGGAATCTCAAATTTTACAAGTCCAACACCAAATTCCTGACTCCATACCCTCCCAACACTTTGCTCCCCACCCCACTCCATCTTCCATTTCAATAGATGGCCCTACCATGAATACACTTGATTTCTCTAATCAAAAACTGGAGGATCTTGATGGTCCTCTCTGATATTCTACTCCAATTCAACAGCTAGTTCTCTTGACTCTACTTCAGATCCCACCACCTCTCAGACCTCCACTGCTTCCGTCCCAGCCCGAGTCTCCATGACAATGAGAACAGCCTTCTAATGTGTCTTTCCACCGCTACTTTCCTATTCTCCCTGCCCACAGTCTAGACCAGGGGTCCCCAAACTACGGCCCGCGGGCCACATGCGGCCCCTGAGGCCATTTATCCGGCCCCCACTGCACTTCCAGAAGGGGCACCTCTTTCATTGGTGGTCAATGAAAGGAGCACATTGACCATCTCATTAGCCAAAAGCAGGCCCATAGTTCCCATTGAAATACTGGTCAGTTTCTTGATTTAAATTTACTTGTTTTTTATTTTAAATATTGTATTTGTTCCTGTTTTGTTTTTTTACTTTAAAATAAGATATGTGCAGTGTGCATAGGGATTTGTTCATAGTATTTTTTATAGTCCGGCCCTCCAACGGTCTGAGGGACAGTGAACTGGCCCCCTGTGTAAAAAGTTTGGGGGCCCCTGAGCTAGACAAAGCAGCAAGGATTTAAAAACAATCGCTCTCCTGGTCAAAATCTTAGTTTCTGACCTAGAATGAAATGCCACATTCTAACCATGACCTTCTCACCACGCCGCTTGGTCACCGTCCCCCACCCACCGAGTTCCATCCCCATTCCTAAGAACAGAAAGCCTCTGGACAGCTCAAGGCCGCCACACTCTCTCCCTCCAGGTATTCCCACAGTCTGCTGCCTCCCTTCTTCGAGATCCACCCTCAAACACCACCTTCTCAGAAAGAGGTTCCCTGACACTCTTATTAACACTCCCCCTCGGGTCTTTCTTTCCCCTTTCCTGGGTTTGGTTTATAACCTTATACCTCTTCTTGACCATTATATAGTGGATTTCTATTTATTATCTCTCTGTCATCTCCACTGAAGGAAAAGTTCCATGGTGGCAGAAGTTTCTCCCTCTTGCTCACTCTTAAATCTCCAGGGCCAAGAATAGTGCTGGGCAAACAGTGTTCAATAAGTATTTATTGAATAAATACATAAATGAGTCATTTCTATATTCCTTCTCTTTTGCTTACTGGGGTAGAGAATAGATATTTTGACTGTTTATTACTTTAATACACATGGTATAATGCTGAATGGAGCCATTAAGTATTTTTCAAGTTGTATTTTTAGACCCTCATAATGTTAGCCAGGGGATTGTTAGACGGCAAGAGCAGCCTGGGTACAACAGAGAGGTAGGAAACAGCAGAACATCTTTTGGGGAATACAGGTAGCTCCCTAAAGATCTGGGGAGTGCTGGGGGAGAAGGGAGCAGGACGAGTGAAAGGTGAGGCTTGGAATGAGGCTGAAAACAGATGAGGGGCAACCATGAAGGGGCCTGCGTGCCAACCCGAGCTCTGGGTTTATCCTGCAGCAAGCGAGTCGTAAGCCAAGAAACAGCAATTGGGATTTCATTTGGGAAAAATACTCTGGTCACGTAAGATTGTATCACCCAGGTGAGCGTGTCTGCTCTTAGGTAAGTAGCAACATAGCTGCTCCAGGTCCTCACAGAAACAAGACATGCCATCTAAGTCTTAAATTCTTCTTTCACTCCTCATCATCCATACCGAAAAGGCAGCCATAGTTTCTTGCTCACAAACCTCCACTAATTTTCCAAATGATACATTTTCTCAGCATGTTCCTATTTAAATATTTTCAACTTTTAATCAATTAGCTCTTTAATTCAAGAACACTTACATGATAGTCTTCAATTAATGCACACAGATTCTGGTATACGCACAGTGAATCAGTTAATTCACTTATAACACTAAATATTAATACCATATTAAATAGGAAAATATTCAATAAGATTTTTCAGTTATGGTTTTTTAGTTAGTAAAAAAAAACCTGACATCTGATTATTCAGATACCAATATAGTCAAGAGTTTATTCAATACTAGCTTCCAATTAAAACAAAAGAGAGTTCTTGCCCCGGGTAGGAGTCACTGGATAGACCACTGACCCAGAGCACCAAGGTCCCAGGGCTCTATCCCAGTCAGGGCACATACCAGAAGCCACCAGTGAGTGCACAACTGAGTGGAACAAAGTAGGTGGAACAACAAGTTGATGCTTCTCCCTCCCTCTCTCTCTCGCCCCCCCCCTCTCTCTTTTCCTCTCTCTCAAATCAATGGAAAAATTAAAAATAGAGTTCAGTTCAGCTAGACAAGACACACATAAAAAGTTCTTTATTAGTAAGGTTTAAACAGTAGGTTTGATTTTAATATTTAATATGATATTTACTTGTATAAAGAACTATAATATAGAATGCCATAAGTTTCTTAGTTTTCTAAAGAATACTAAGTTTCTTTTTTTGTTAAAGGCCTTTCATTTAATGTTAGATGGCTCGTTTTCATTGGTTTTTAAAAAAATCATTGTTTGCCTTCTATTCCTCTTGGCCCTCTCTGTATCCTTAGTATTTGTAATGTGATCATTACTTTGCCTCTTACTGTAGAGCTTACTCTCAACATTTCATTTGACAGTTACTCCATTTTGGTTACTTCAAAATCATATACCGAATCCCTGCCACATGTCCAAGCACTAAGGTGCAAAAATGAGAAGATAAGAGCTCCACCCTGAAGCAGATCCCGGTGACAGTGATCCCGCCTTCCCTCCTTTTACCCCTGAGGTGTCCACCACGGCGAGGACGACCCTTTTCATGCCTATGACCCACTTCCATCTGCTTTTGTCTCCTTGTGCAAATAACTTACTTCCAATGACACACTTGATCTTCCTCAAGGATCTTTCTTACATTAACATCCTTATGCTATACATCTTTTTTTTATACGACTCTATTTTTAAAGGAAGCAAAATCACATCGATAAATGAACAATGGCACGGTATCTGAGCCAGCTTAAACACCTCCCCTCTGCTCAGTAAGCACGTTTATGATTAATGCCAAGTCAGAGAGGATCTCAAAAGGGAAGCAGTAAGAAGAAGAAAAAAAAGCAGAAGACCCAAAGTCAATGACCAAGTGGCACTTTATGTATGCCTGAGACACCACTGAACGGACTCCAGGGACAAAAGAAGCAACACAGCACAGTTATACTGTAGCACTAACTGGTCCCATTTCTGCTCTCCCTATCCATTTCTCTGAGGAGCCTTTCCTGGAAGCTCCCAACAACACAACCGTGAGTGCACAGTGTTACAGAGAAAGCTAAAAGGAAGGTATCTACCCACGTTATTCACTACATAGACAAGTTATTGACTACAAAAACTCGAGTTTCAGGCGGACGGGGAAACCTCTGCAGATGCGGTCCTGGGCGGGTACTCACGGAGTGGGTGCTGATCCTGGCCCGCCTCCTCCACGCTGCACAGGCTCAGAGAGCATGGGCTGTGCCAGGACTCACCAGCAGCTTAGATAACTTATACAACTTTTGTTCAATAAATATTTAAGTAGGAAGGAGTGTAGATGTTTAAAATTTTTTAAATGACCTTTAGACATCAACCTTAATATTTACATTCCACAGAAGTCATCACATGGTAAATACCTTGGGGAAGAATACACGGAGCAGCCATTTCAAAATGAAAATCAGCAAATATGTACAAAACCTAAAATATTTCCGCTAAGAGCAGGAAAAAGAAATCTGAGATTTCACACACAGGCTACATGGATTATTCTTTTAACATGTGCTTCCCATTTTTATATACCTTTTCCTTCCATACCCCACAAGCTACAGAAGAACCCTGCTGGCAAAACGCCTCCCTCTGGGGAGAACTTTTTCTAACTTGACAGAAACAATGCCTTGAATTTAAAGCAGTTTTTCTTTCTCATCATAACAGTGCAGTGACCTCTATGCAAAACATAATGAAAAATGCAAGTCAATGCTATATGGCAGAAAATGAAACCTGGGTTTATGTCTACAAAGACATCAGATTGGTAACTTTATAGAGTGCACACAACTGAAACAAAATATAAAATAATCCTATTTATGTGGGAACCTCTCTGATGGTGATATCTCCAAAGGGAGGCCCAGAAACTACAGGGGGGGCAATATTGACTACAAGCCTTCTTCACAAAAATCCTATATTGTCAAAACAGATATATAGAAACGCTGGTGAAGTTAAATTATGATTTAAAAAAATTGTGAATATGTACATTCTACTTGCTAAAACATTCCAATAAAATGTACAACCCACAGTAAATTCACAAGTTATTTCAATAAAAAGGGCATCAGACTGAGATTCAGAGAGAATAAGTTCAGTCCAGTCTCAATTGTTAAATTCATGGACAGTATTCTACAAATACTCACTGACTGGACTGAGAAGCTGTATAATCCCGAGTAGGAGGTCTCAAGATTATTATTATTATTTCTTCTTCATAAAATTAACTAATTTAGCGATGAAGAGCGCTCAGTTGACTTTATGATCTAATATCTAGCAAGGAAGCACAAGCTTTGTCCCTTTCTCCGAGACTGGGAATGGGAGCCTGTAAGAGCTAAAAATAGTTCTCAATCCTAAGGAAAGAGTCTCTTCTGGCAGCTGTGAGAAAGACCATCTTTATCCTGAAGGCTACAAGGAGTACTGAAAAGTGATTACCAGTGAGAAGCGTGGTCACATTTGGGTTTTAAAAGATCACAAGTAATAATTTTGAGGGTGGGTTTTAGAGGTATCAAATGAGCCACTGAAACCCAACAGGACCCTAGGGCAGCAGTAATATGAGTGAAAGACGAAAGCTAAAACTAAGGTGCCAGGAGTAGATTAGAAATGTGAGAAACAGCACCTGAAATCAACAGAATGAGCATGCGCAGGAGAGGGAGATGCTGCAACTGATGATGACGATGACGATGATAACCGCAACTAATACTAACATCATTAAAATGTACTGACTGTTTCAATGTGCCAGTCATTGTGCTAAATATTTGTTCATTTAATCCTATTGACTATCCTAGGACAGTGATGGGCAATCTTTTGAGCTGGGTGTGTCAAAATTCGCCAAAAAACCGAGCTTAACTTGGGCGGTGTGTCACTTCGAGAAAAAAACCATAATTTTGTGATATTTATAGTTTAAATAACAAAAATGTATAATTGTAATATATAACTGTATTTAATAAACCAAGAACTATTTAACTTACCTGCTTAGTGACTTCTTTGTTCATCTGTCAGTCGGTTTCTTTTGTTGGTCTTGATATTATTTAACTTGTGTGGGGTGCTGTGAACTAAGGTAAGTGAGGGGGAGGGGGAATTCTTTAACTAAACTGCCTATTAGTGACTTTTTTGTTGCTGAACTCCATTGGCTAAATCTTCAATTGAAAGTTGGTATATTATACACTTCAAGCCCAAGCAAGCGCTAAATAACTTCATCTGTCAATCTGTTTCTTTTGTTGGTTTTGATATTATTTAACGCTGAGAATAAGGTCTCACAAAAGTACGTAGAGGGAAAAATTGTGAGTAAAGCCATTGCTATATTTTCAGGGTGCTAAAAGTGTCTGGTAATCAGTTCCAGGCACTCCAAATTTCCTGTTCGTAGTGGCACTCCTCTTAATTCTCCAAGCGGCACCTCCAGATTCTCAAGCTTTGACCTCAAATCGACAAACACCTGAGCCCAGATGCTGTCTTGAAATTCTGCAAGTTGCATCTTATGTAAATTAAGATGGCTGCCACTATTTCTGATGGCAGGAAACGGCACCCATAGCACAGGCCCTCACTTCTCCCAGCCTCCCCCTCACTTATCTCAGTAATGATGGTCAGTTAGAAATCCATGACAGGCCCTGGCCAGTTGACTCAGTGGTAGAGCGTCAGCCTGGCGTGCAGGAGTCCCAGGTTCGATTCCCGGCCAGGGCACACAGGAGAAGCGCCCATCTGCTTCTCCACCCCTCCCCCTCTCCTTCCTCTCTGTCTCTCTCTTCCCCTCCCGCAGCCGAGGCTCCATTGGAGCAAAGATGGCCCAAGCGCTGGGGATGGCTCCTTGGCCTCTGCCTCAGGCGCTAGAGTGGCTCTGGTCGCAACAGAGCAATGCCCCGGAGGGGCAGAGCGTCGCCTCCTGGTGGGTGTGCCAGGTGGATCCCGGTCGGGCGCATGCGGGAGTCTATCTGACTGCCTCCCCGTTTCCAGCTTCAGAAAAAAAAACAAGAAAAAAAAATCCACGATACCCCAGGATAGTAGATTGGATGATGGTGCTGTGGTTATGTGGTTGCTGGTAATGGCGATCACAGGGCTCCCAGAGATGTGTCCCCTGTGGCACTCCGCTGCTCCCTGCTCCACTGGCCGGAAGTGAGGTCAAAGATCCCCTAACGGCCTAACCAGAAGTCCCAGAACTAGACGCTCTGTGTCTGTTTTGGCCTATAGACCTCTGGCACAGAGTGTCTGCACTACAGCAAATGTTTTATCCTCGGCTACTGCACCTGGCCGTGCAGGAGCCGAGGATGAAACGTCCTTCTCAGTTGCCGCCCATACTTCTCTGGTATGCAGCCACATGCAGCCGCGTGCCATCGGCTTGCCATCACGGTCCTAGGAGGTGGGTACTATTATTCTCATTTTACATATGAGAAAAATGAAGATTAGAGAGCTTGAGCAGCATGAACAAAATCACACAAGTGGTGGAGCCAGGATTCTGCCTGAACCTTAGGATGTCAAAGACTATAGGTCAAATTATTCTGTATGCTCCAAACCCCCTATAATCCTGAATTCAGGGAATTGAAAAGCATTGTTTTACTAAAAGTTCCTAGAGTATTTATTATATGACACTTTAACTTCATACTATTTCTTGTATACTGGTTGTTATCAGTATCTTAATGGCACTATCTCTCACAATCATGTTAACCTCTTCTTAACACAACACATGGTAGCTGCCATGTTGGGTTCAGGTGCAAATAGGATAGTCTCTGCATCCAACTGAGCTTTGTGGACTGGTAGCTGCTCTAGGATTAGATTGTGTGGAGTCCTCCATCCAGCACACTCTATATTCCAACCCAGGAAACAGATAATCCACACTACCTCCTGGCCTAGAAGACTTCATCCCCCCAAATTTATATAAGATCTGGGGAATTCTGATATTTAATTGCTGACCTACAAATGTGGTAAGGACTCAACATCATGTTATCCATTAAAGTCTAATGTATACATGCACATTTTAGGTCCTTAAAAAGAAAATACAGATATTCCAAGTTGAAGGCATACAGATTTATTTCACCACTTCTGAAAATATACCCTCCAATCCATCCTTTGCCAATCATACTGTAAGGTTGGTGGATACAGGGATGGTCACGTGGGGAACCCAGGCCCACGAACTTTGGCTAGGACCGCCCGCAGCCAAACGCGCCAAAAGAAACTTCCTAGGAGTCCTTGGAAAAAAAGCGACTGACTATCAGCCAGTGAGATTTCTCTACATAATATTAGCCCAACTTCCCTAGAGGGACCCCTTTTTAAAATTTACCCATGCAGTCTCTCCATGCGCGATTTTCCTGACCTCCATCTTCCAGACCAGTAAATCTCATCCGAGGAATGCTCTGTACTGAATAAAGCCTTTTTGTTATTCCATACTTCATGGCTCTGAGACCTGTTCCTTCCTTCTTGGCGGGGGAAAAATACCTTACACATACAATGTGGATGGTTACAGAAAAAGCAAGGTTGTAACCTTATGATGGAGGAATCCATTGGGTTTTAGTTAATAATCTATACCTTGGAGACAATAAGGAGCAATGGGTTTTAAATTCTGTAGGAAAAAAATTATCTCCAACATAAAATCTATACCCATCCAAACTATCATTCAAGTGTGAAAACAGAAATAACAGCATCATCAGCCATGAAAGAAACAAAAATTTAGCTTCCAATATTCCTTTCCTTAGGAAGCTACTGACAGTGTCTACAAAACAAGAAGGCACAAGGTATGCAATCCAACATAATGAAGCCCTGAAGGAAGTTCCAGGATGACGGAAACTCTTCAGGCCTAAAGAATAAGCCATCTAGAGTGAAGCTGGAAAAGTGGGAGCTGTGAGGGCCACAAATCATTTCATCAGTTAAAATACAGTCAGCACATCTGGACAGAGGAAAGGGGTGGGGACCTTAGAAAAAGAAACAAAGACCCAACAAATATTCATTATTAACTCAAGTTGAAACAAGAAAAATCATACAAGAATGGCAACTTAGCATAGATTATTTTACTGGATAGTGATTGCATAGTCTTCATAATGAAAATATACATTGATTTAAATAAGAAAAAACAGCAGAAAAATAGTTGAATGTCACTGTCTACATAAATTAAGACAAGTAAAGGAAGACACATGGTAAATACAAAACTGCTTTACCACAATCATCCATTTAGTATAATTTGACATTTTAATGCTCTTAAATGTATGTGTTAGAATTTTTTAAATAATTTTTAAAAATAAACTGATGATTGGGAGAAGAAAATAGGAAATTGTTATTCAATAGGTATAGAGTTTCCATTTTGCAAGATAGAAAATTCTAGAGATCTATTGCAAAACAA
Organism: Saccopteryx leptura; assembly: GCF_036850995.1. NCBI lineage: Eukaryota > Metazoa > Chordata > Mammalia > Chiroptera > Emballonuridae > Saccopteryx > Saccopteryx leptura. The sequence continues at coordinate 37,482,729 of NC_089514.1, read as the reverse complement.
TGTGAATATAATTAATACAATTGAAATGGTTAAGGTGATAAATTTTATGTCATATGCTTTTTAACACAATTTAAAAATAAAACAAAAAAAGTGCATGAGAAAATTAAGTTAAAGAAAAGCTTTTCTCTTCTGCTAGACAACCAATTTGACTAAGCTTTTAGTAACCATAAGTGACATGACTAGGTGTCCATAAGGCTTTTTAAAATAAATCTATAAACTCATAATCCCCAAGAGAATTGTAACTAATCCAGAAATGGGAAACAAGGAAATTTTGTAGCAAGAATTCTTGTAAGATGATATATATAATTTAAAAACATCCCTTATTAGCAGATATTTCATTTACATTGGCAGTAAATGTATTTGTAATATATAATATTTATTTTCAGAGAAATAAAAAGGTATCCAATGTTCAGTAACAGTTTCTGTAAACTCTGGTCTCCCTTGGCCTGAGAGGTGGGGACAGTCACAGTGCCAGGCAGCCTGGGGCAGGAGGCAGAGAACAGCAGGCACAGCCTCTGCCCCCAGAACCGTCTCCACCAGGCAGAGCCCGCATGCACTCCCACTGGCCCGCATCATTAGTCTACTGATGGGCACAAGACTAAATCTGGCGCAGGAAAAGCTGTTGGCTCTTCAGGAGTATCAATGGACAATGTGCCAAAGCAGAGGTTGAATGAAAGGCAATGTCTAAACACTGAAAACCCCTTCAAGATTAATTTTCCTAGATGGCTTACAAGTTAAGTGTTTGAATTAGTATAAAAACAGAATTCCAAATATATATATTTGAGCAATTGTGGCATCTTTTTGGAATAAACACACAACTTCCCAATGTAGATAATGCTTCAAAGATAAATTTCTGAAACATAGATATGTAATGGAGTGTTTGGGCATATCTGTCTAAAAATCAAACCAATAAAATAAAATACACTCTTAAATTGTAGAAAAGAGAATGTTAGATGGGACGATGACATAAGGAAGCCTTCCAGAAACATAGAAACATAAGTTCCTACATACAGGATGGGGCAAAAGTAGGTTCACAGTTGTTTGTATGGAAAATAATACAATAATCAGTAAGTAATAATACTAATTAAAAAAACCCAAAACCAAAAAATATATAATACAAGAATAAAATCTGTTTTCGCATACTCACAACTGTAAACCTACTTTTGCTCCACCCTGTATTTGTAAACAAGTATATCTTAAAACAATTCTAAATTTAAAATGTACATGTTTCTCAAATTAGAGCACACCAAATCTAATTTTCCTTTATTTGTCATACCTTTAATTATAACACACATTGCTATGGAATTATGTATAAAAACCTGCACCTTTCTCCTCAAACTCAACACATCTGAAACAAAACTGCTGACCTCCTGTCCACAACAATCCGAAACAGACTCCTCCAGCAGTTTTCCCACAAGTCAGTTCATGGTAATTCCATCGTTTAACTTATTCAGACCCAAAGACTTGATGACTCTAATCTGATATCCGAGCTGTTAGCCAATCCTGTTGACTACCTTCAGAGTCAATCAGGACTCCACCCGCGTGTAGATATTTCCCAAGCACCCACCCCAGTGGGATGGTGATCTGATCCACCATCCACTGGTCTCCTGCTGCTCCCTACTGTCTTGTCTCAGAATAGCTGATGAAGCAATTCTTTTAAAATGGAAGCCAAATCACCTTATTCTGCTCAAAAATGTCCAATGGTTTCCCATTTCATTAGGCGAACATCAAGTCTACAGCAGTCTACCAGGCTCTATAAAATGTTGCTTATGCTTCTGACTCAATCCTAGTCCTCTCCCCTTTGTTGACTCTGTTCCACTCACATCCTTTGTTCGCCCACCTAAAATACACTCCCCCCATACAGCCATGTAACTCACTCCCTGGTGGATCTCGAGTCTATGCTCAAAAGTCACATTTCTGTGACATCATCTCTGTCCATATTGTTTAAAATTACAAACTTTCCTGCCTCCTCCCTTGCTTTACTTTCCCAGAGTACTTTCCACCAGCAGACAAAGTCTACCTATGTGTTTGTTACCTGCCTCCCTTCCCAGGAGTCCCACGACGGCAGGGACTCCTGTCTATTTTGTTCCTGTTGTAATCTCATGGTTCAGGACTGAGATAAGCATATACTAGATGTTCAATAAATACTTGTAAACTAAGTAATTTCTATGTGCAAATCACCAAATTTTGCATGTGGCCCACTAGCAACGACATTTAGAGTTTAAAAAAATATATTTTCAAGTAACTGTTACCATGAATAAACATAAAACTTTAAAAGTCACAATACACAGTACACTGGGGACTTAAATCTAAGTCAAGCACTGAGAGAATCATAGTCACATTTATAATTAAACTTGCAGGCTTATTCTGGTTTTGATTTTCTTATTTTCTAAAGTAATCTTTGTCAAAACAAGCCTTTACAAGTACTGACTTTAATGCATTTCTTAAGCTCCTAAAAATACCTAGATGCAAACATGATTACCATGAGATAAACTTGCCATATATTAATTTTTTAATTCCGTGGTAAAGTGATGTATATGATCACTACAAACATGACACAGGCTAAAAGATTCTTCATTCTGCAGTTAGAGAACGCCATCTGGCTCAATGTAGGAGAAATCACACTATCAGATTGAATAGTTATAAATGAAGTATTTAGTATTTCTAAAAGAATTTCCTTCTAAGATAAAATAAATTAAGTTGTAGTATTTTGTTCAATTCATTCCATAAACACTGTCTAAATAAAATTACCCAGACATAACAAAAGAAGTTAATAATAATATAGATAATAACAGCAGGTAGTTCCAAGTATCTTTACATGAATTGCCATATTTCATCTGTACAACAATCCTTTGGGGAAGATAGGTACTATTGTTATTCCCAGTCGACAGATGGGGAAACCAGAACACTGAAAAATAAGCCACTTAATAGGAATCCTAGCGGAGCTAGAATTCAACTGGAACATACTCTACCTAGAGCCAGGCGGTTGGCTCCAGCCACATACTCAAGTGTTACACTATCTGCTTCTTCTAAGACAGCAAACACCAAGTAAATCCACCTTGCATGCCTTGCAGAGCACTAAACAGAGGGTGAGATGTGCCTTATGGGGTTTAAAGTCTGAAGATGCAGACCCTCAATTTTGGCGGTACATAACTTCATTAAAAATTAAGATTATTCTCAGAACAAATAATCAGATTCTTTTAATGCAGTTTCCTATGGACTATAAAAAAGTACATTAACTTTATAAATTTTAAATGAAAACTAAAAATGTAAGATTAAGCATCAATAAAGCAGTTAGACTGCATAAGTCTCATATCAATCACAAATTCTAAAATGCTATAAAAATGTTCTCAAAAAAAGACCAAAAGTTTTCCTTCTTACCGAATCATCAAAGAATGATTTCCAGGTAAACTGCAATTCATTAGGAGCTTCACCCATTCAGCAATGATGAAGTGCCTAGACCCTACCTAGGGAAAGACCCAGATACAGGCAAGATATATTTCATATCTTCAGTCATTGGAGCAAATTCCATAGGTTTTCAGATATCACCTTGAGGTAAAAATTCCTTTAGTTCTGAAAATTCACTTTGTGAACACAGAATACACAAAAGCAGTCTGTCCCCAACAACCATAATTTGCTAGTCTTCCCCAAGGAAGACTTCCAGGCAGCAACTACACTACTCTGTGTTAACTGCTCCCCTGGGAGGCCAGGATGGGAAGATCTGAATTGGGAAAATGCCTTCAGTGTTTCTCTAACTCAAAAGAGACTGAGGAGTTGCAGATCATAGCTCACTTACACATTTATTTTCATTCCTGCATGCCCTCCTACTTTAATCCTTTCCTTCCATTCTCTGTCATTCTTGCTCAACAATTTAAAGGGATTCTCTACCCACACCCTGCCTCCCTAAACTTCCCTTCAGTCCATACACTAAACGACAAATGATCCCAAGGCAGTAAAAATAAAGGCAGTGTTTAATCTGTACCCACACAAAGTTTTAAAGCCATAAATCTGAGGTTAAATTAGTTGTTAAAACCAGCACCATCATCTTTTATGGCTCCTAAAAGTAGCCACAAGTCCCTTTAAGAATGCCATAGTCTCGTCTACATTTTCAACCAGTTAGTCATATTTGCTTCTCCTGAACATCAAGATAATTACATAAATGACTCCAATATGCATAGCAGCACTGGATTTTAACTGCATGCTGAACTTGTCTGAAAACTGGGGGCACTGAGCACAATTCAAGCCCCACAAACGTAAACATGCATGAGAGGGCAGGAGACAGTTCTGTCTTATTTATGGCTGCAACTCTGAACACCATGTCTAGTACACTCTTAAGAGCAAAGTCATTCTGGTGGGTGTGATGGAGGAAAGGACACAGGGATGAAGGAAGAGAGAGAGGGCAGGAAAGAGTGACTTTGCATGACTCATATGCAAAGTCATTATGGCATATGAGTTGGTGGTGTGACGAAATCACATTGTAGGCATTGTTTCTGCACATGAACGCTATTTGAAACTCTCTGAAATCAGCCCTGATGGCATCAATGTTGACTTTAACACCGGCGATCTCAGGAAACCCCTGTCTGGGGAAACTGACCCACTGGGTCACCATGCTGACAGTTTTTATTATAACACATTTTCAAAATAGTGTGTTTACTTACACTGTACTGTGTTTTCTAGTTTATTGCAATAACCTGTTAACCAGGGGTCCCCAAACTTTTTACACAGGGGGCCAGTTCACTGTCCCTCAGTCTATTGGAGGGCCGGACTATAAAGAAAACTATGAACAAATCCCTATGCACACTGCACATATCTTATTTTAAAGTAAAAAAAAACAGAACGGGAACAAATACAATATTTTAAATAAAGAACAAGCAAATTTAAATCAACAACCTGACCAGTATTTCAATGGGAACTATGCTCCTCTCACTGACCACCAATGAAAGAGGTGCCCCTTCCGGAAGTGCGGTGGGGGCCGGATAAATGGCCTCAGGGGGCCGCATGCGTAGTTTGGGGACCCCTGCTGTTAACCATATGTTTTTGTTACTAGATATTCCTGTCATTGACTATCAATTATTGACTTGGTGTTTTAACATGCACAATTATGTTATTTACACTTGCTATGTAAACAATGAAACAAAATTTTTAATAATATAATTTTCCATTGACTTCTGAAAGAGAAAGAGGGAAGGGGGAAAGTGGTGGTGAAAGGGAGGAACAGGGAGAGAGAGAAGGAGGAAAGAGAGAGAAGTATCAACTCATTGTTCCATTTAACTGGGCACTCACTGGTTCCTTCTCATAGGTGCCCTGACTTTAGGTCACACTTGCAACCTCAGTTCCAGAATGACACTCTATCCACTGACCCATCTGCCCAGGGCAATAATACAAAATATCAAACATATTTTTTAATTTTATATTTATTAATTGATTATTTTAGAGAGAGAGGAAGGGGGAGAATGGGGAAGGTGGGAAGAGAGAGAGAAATATTGATTTGTTGTTCCAATTACTTATGCATTCATTGGTTGATTCCTGTATGTGCCCTAACCAGGGATCAAACCCGGAACCTTGGCTTATCAGGACGACACCCTACCAACTGAGCTACCTGGCCAGGGCCTAGATTTTTAATTAAGTAGTTCATAGTACTGACATATAGGGGAAGCTAATTATGATCTAAGGAAAAATAGATAGTCTTCAGGTTGCTGGGTTTTTTAATATGATTATAAAATTGCATGCTATTTCAATTTATATTTCCATATATTTAAAAAAAAAATTTTTCCTGAAGTGAGAAGCAGGGCGGCAGACAGACTCCTGCGTGCACCCGAGTGGGATCCACCCGGCACGCCCACCAGGGGGCAATGCTCGGCCCATTTGGGCTGTTGCTCTATTTCAACCAGAGCCATTCTAGCGCCTGAGGCAGGGGCCATGGAGCCATCCTCAGCACCCAGGCCAACTTTTTGCTCCAGTGAAGCCTTGGCTGCAGGAGGGGAAGAGAGAGATAGAGAGAAAGGAGAAGGGGAAGGGTGGAGATGCAGATGGGTGTTTCTCCTGTGTGCCCTGACCAGGAATCCAACCCGGGACTTCCACACACCAGGCTGACGCTCTACAGCTGAGCCAACCAGCCAGGGCCTATATTTCCATTTCTTATTTATTTTCTTAGGTGTCATTGCCAACTTCCATCAGAAGTCTGTATTCACTGGTCTTGACCCCCAAAGCAGATACTGGACATCCACAGCGATCTGTAAAGCAATCATTTTCTTCAGCTCATTTTCGATATAAGGAAAGGTCCCTAGGAAAGTGCGGGGCATGTCCATGCTGACTGCTCTGTGATGACCACAATCCAGCCTGGATTTCTTGAACTTCCTTCCTAATACTTTCCTGAGCTTTTAAACCTTATACTTTGTCATTCTAATAGCGTTAGTATTGATTTACGTGACATTGAGAAAAAAAAATCATAATTCTAAATCACATTTCTCAGGTGTCAAAGCCGGTGACGTAAATCAGGCATTTACTGGCTGTCTTTTCTGTCCTCTGGCAGTCACTGCTTTCGGCCCCGCAGCTCTCCCTGTTTCAGATCATCAGTGGGAGGTACCAGCATTTCACAATTCTCATCAGAGTATCTCAGAAATTGCTTTTTAAATTCAATCTACCTTATTATGACTAATAATACATTTCTCTTTCTTTTCAAATTCCTTTGGAAGCCATGGCCGAGTAGCTCCATGGGTTAGACCATCATCCTAATAAGCCAAGGTTGCGGGTCAGGGCACATACAAGAGTCACAGCAATGAATGCAGAAATAAGTGGAAAAACAAATCCATGTTTCTTTCTTTGTCTTTCTTTCTCTTCTTTTCTCTCTCTCTCTCTCTCTCTCTCTCTCTCTCTCTCTCTCTTTAGCCCCCTTCCTCTCTCTCTCTCTCTCAAACCAATAAATTAAAAATATTTTTTAATTCCTTTGGAAAATAGTTAATTATGTTTTAAAGGTTAAATGCTATTTAACCTTTAGACAGTTTTAAATAACTGCCTAAATTCTTCTTTGAGGTTGGGTAGAAATATCACCCAACGTAGGACAAGTAAAAAATACTGCCTTGTTATCAAGACACCCCAAGAACCTAACATTCAAAGAAAAAGACAAGAACACATTTCACTACTCTAACTTTCCCTTAAATCTTCCTGCTTCTCATGTTTACATGGGGTTTGCAGCCCACCCAGACAATGGATTAAGAAATAGTGAAATTCCTTTTTGAATAAATAATCCCCTTCTGCCTTGATGTGGACGGCTTGATCTAGTTACAAGTTAACATTTCTAAATTGTATAAGTCACAGCTGCGTCATTAAAAAAAAAATCTCTCATGATTAGATCATACATTCACTTATCAGAGGTGGCCGTGACAAATGGTTTTTGAGTCTTTCCTCCTCCCTGGTCTTTAGTTCAGAAACAATTTGGTATTTGCTTAGAGTTTTTCATTTTCTCTTGTGCATGCAATATAATGGAACTGCATCATTCACTTAAAATACACTTTAAGCATGACAGAATGTTTAACACATGGAAGATTTTAATTGGAGACAATAATATTCCACTGACTCGCTCAACAAATCTCTATCTCAAGATCGATGGCCACTAGTAGCAATTTCCATTTATTATATTCCCCACATCTACTTTTAGAAAATAATAACAAAAACTTTAGTATTATCTTGTGCACTCCATATAACAATTTTTGGTCAATCCATTTAGTTGACAATATTTACCAGTACTTATGCAGGGAGATGGGATACACTAAGGAACAAAACAGAGTTCTTCTCTTTAAATAAGATAATGTTGACTTCAGTTTTTAACAAGGCCATTGTGGACAACACATCTTTCAAACAGACCATGTCTTCACAAGAAATAAACAAAACCATATTATATAATTAATTTTTCACAAGTTAATTTCCCAAATTCATTCATTAGGAGTGGCTGACATTCTGACCAGTAAGTCAAAGGCAGCTGAGAATGGTAATGGCATCTTTTCCCTGAATTAAACTGCTTTACAGAAAGGCACTTTGAAATCTTGCCTAATTGGAAAGAGAAAGGGCAATATTTATTTAGAGGTAAATGACTACATATTTGGAAATAATCAAAAATCAACTAGAAAATAAAAAACCACTGGAAACAATAAGAAAATGCAGTGGAGAAACCTGTCAAAAACTAAAAATCATAATAACAGCAATTGACATTTGTTATGAACTATGTAGCAATTCCCTTAAAAATATCGTCTTATTTAAATTAAACAATCCCTATGAGAAAGTTACAACTATTTTGTCTTTTAAAGATGAGAGCAAGTAACTTGCCCAAAGACATACAGTATGCTATTCTGTTTATTAAAATTAATATGCAGGCTAAAACAGCTTTCTTATGCACCAATGTTAAAAAAAAAAACCCAGAAAATATAGTTAAATAAAAAGTATAATCAAAATATCAAGAAAGGAAAAATAAAATATCAGAAAATATTAATAAGCATTCCACAGTAGCTATATCAGGAAAACTAAAAAACAAAAATAAGGAACAGTGAAGAAAACAAATTAGAGACATAACATGTTTTTGAACAAAAAACTTCAATATTCTAAAGACAACAATTCTTCCAAATTTTATTTTAAAACTCAATGCTGTAAATGATCTTATGTCATCATTTCTTATGGCTGGGTAGTATCCATAGTATATATGTACCACATCTTCTTTATCCAACCATCTATTGAAGGGCTTTTTGGTTGTTTCCACGTCTTGGCCACTGTGAACAATGCTGCAATGAACATGGGGCTGCATGTGTCTTTACATACCAGTGTTTTTGAGTTTTCGAGATATATACCCAGTAGAGGGATTGCTGGGACCTTGATAACATTATACTGAGTGAAATAAGTAAATCAGAAAAAACTAAGAACTGTATGATTCCATACATAGGTGGGACAAAAAATTGAAACTCATGGACATGGATAAGAGTGTGGTGGTTATGGGGAAGGGGGGAAAGGGAGGGAAGGGAGGGAGTGGGGGAGGGGAGGGGCATAAAGAAGATCAAATAAAAGGTTACGGAGGACAATTTGACTTTGGGTAAAGGGTATACAACATAATCAAATGTCAAAATGATCTGGACATGATTTCTCTGAATCTATGTACTCTAATTGATTAATGTCACCCCATTAAAATTAAGTGTCTAAATAAAATAAAATTTAAAAAACTCAATGCCATATGCATCAAAATCTCAAAAGGAAACACTTTCAATTTCAAAAATACTTTTCTAACATTTACTGGAAGACCAAATATATGAAAACATATTCTCATGCTTCAATGATTCAGAGTGGTACTAATACAGAACAAGTAGGACGAATGTAACATCATCACTGACATATAGGCCCACATATATATTGAAAGTTAATTTTTATTGGCTTTAAAAGATGTTCATGGCATTTTTGATGAAACATTAGCTCTCTAGTTATCACATATAATGAAATTTATCTCCAAACATATAGATGGAAGAATAATGCAATAAAACAGAAAAAACAGAAACAAAAATTAATGGATTTATAATGGAAAAAGAAAAAGAGAACAGCAGAAATACTCAGAACTGAACTAGGAAAGAGGGGAAAATAATAGATTAAATGGAGGATATTTTATGGAGAAGGATCAGAATTGAGACTTTGTGTGGACTCACAATTTCTAAAACATGTATTGTATATGTGTGAACATGTATGCATGCATACACATATATATATATATATGTATGTGAGTTTGTATGAACATGCTCTGTCTGTTCAAAGGGCCTAACAGGGCCAAAGTTGTGAACATACCTACTCAGAGTTTAATTTCTAACACCAATCCCCACTCAAAGGCGTCAGGACTCCTTGAGGGAAAGGCTGGAGCAGAAGTCATAAGATAAGCCTGACCAGGCAGTGGCGCAGTGGATAGAGCATCGGACTGGGATGTAAAGGACCCAGGTTCGAGACCCCAAGGTCACCAGCTTGAGTGCAGGCTCATCTGGTTTGAGCAAAGCTCACCAGCTTGAGCCCAACGTTGCTGGCTCGAACAAGGGGTCACTCGGTCTGCTGTAGCCCCCCGGTCAAGGCACATATGAGAAATCAATGAACAACTAAGGAGCCGTAACAAAGAATTGATGCTTCTCATCTCTCTCCCTTCCTGTCTGTCCCTATCTGTCCCTCTCTGTGACTCTGTCTGTCTCTGCCACAAAAATAAAAAAGAAATCATAAGATAAGCCTTACCATCTACTACACCATAAAGTAACAAACTGTAAAATTGCAATGGTTTGGCATATCACAAAGACAAAGGAGCAAACTTGAAAAGGGTCCCATTGCTGATTCAGACAACTTGAGCACCAAAATAATTTTAAGAACTGGAATGACAGCATTATAGAGAGCAGAAAAGCAAATCCTGGAGGGAAAGGGGGAGGGCATTGGGGGGAGGGACAAGGGGGATGTTGAGAGGAACACGGGGGTGGGGGTGCATTCAGCGGGACACTTGAATCTATGTAAACACAATACATTTAAATCAATCAATCAATCAATCAATAAACAGGAATGGATTATAAACCATTGGAGGGGAAAGGGAATTTATGAATTCAAGCCAATCATAAATGGGTAAAGAAATAAAAGAGGAAAAGGGGAGGGCTCTTGCTTCCATGGGTCAAGGTGGAAGGGGAAAAATCACCATTTTGAACTATCACAAAGCATGACTAATAGATGCTAAATCTAGGAGCAAAATATCTTCATGGAAATGAAATGTCTTCCTGGAAGTGGAAGGTGAAGGGCGGTGGGAAGAGTCAGAATCAGAGTCCGAGTACGAAGAGTACATGGACAGTGAAGATGAGATGGGGCCTCATCTCAAGCCAGTCTGCATTCGAAAGAGGGATCGAGTAACAGGTCAAGAACGTGAGGCTGAAGCATTGAAAGAGGAGGAGCCGGACCAGGAGGCAAAACACATGGCTGAGGAGAGGCGCAAGAACACACTCAGGATTGTAGAAGAGGAGACCAAGACAGAGCTGGAGGGAAACAGCGGTCCCTGCTGCACTCGGTGCGCTGAATGCCGATGATGGACATGATGAGCAGGACTATGAGGCACGGGAAGTTCCGGAGCTAAAGAGAATCGAGAGGAGCAGGGAAGATAGAGAAGCGCTTGAGGAGAAGGCAGAGATCGAACGTATGTGAAACCTAACCGAGGAAGAGAGGCGAGCTGAGCTTCGGGGAATGGCACAGTTATTACCAACAAAGCTGTTAAGGGCAAATACAAGTTCTTACAGAAGTATTATCACCGGGGTGCCTTCTTCATGGATGAGGATGAAGAAGCATACAAGAGAGATTTCAGCGCACCTACCCTGGAGGATCATTTCAACAAAACCATTCTTCCCAAAGTCATGCAGGTCAAGAATTTTGGGTGCTCTGGTCGTACCAAGTACACCCACCTTGTGGATCAGGACGCCACCTCCTCTGACTCAGTATGGGGTCAAGAGAGTGCCCAGACACAAAGTTCTTTAAACAAAAGGCAGCTGGGGTACAATATGTATTTGAACGGCCATCTGCCAAGAAGCGGAAAACTACTTAAAGTTCAACTACTAATTCTTCCGGTTGTGGGACACAAGGGCATGTCTCAGTGTCTAGCCCTTGATTTTTTATTGTTATTTGCATGGCCCATGTAGCCAGTCTATTGGACTGCCAACTGTAACACTTGGCGAACCCAATTTTTGGAGGTGCTTTGTGAGCTTTGGACTCATGCTGATAAACCCACAGAAAAGCACTTTCCAGGTAGGACTATCTTCACTTAAAACTCTTTCTGGAAATCTTAGGTTTCATCACTGCTCTAGTTTCCCAGATTCACTTGGGACTATTCAGTTTCTTTTTCCAGCCCCTGAGCTTGGGTCAGACACATGGGCATGTAAGTGTACAGCACACTTCTTCTACCTTATAGGAAATCCACACTCATGAAACCTGTTTTCCATGTTTGGCTGGCGTCAGGTTCTTTTAATCCATTTATGTATGTGTCAAGAAATAAAAGAAACACACACCAAAAAAAAAAAAGAAATAAAATGTCTTCCTACATATTGCCTTTTAGGAGGATGGGAAAAAATAGTATACGGAAATCAGCTAATACCCTGACTGGATGATCAAGTGTAACATGAAAACTAGGAGCAGATGGCTATCATGTGCCTCCAGATGTGAGACCCCAAGGACACAACGTCAGTTATGAAATGTTCTGGCAGGAAACACATAACCTGAATCTAAACATCACATGAATGCATGTGAGGGACATTCCATTAAAAAAGAAATCCTGGCCGGTTGGCTCAGCGGTAGAGCGTCGGCCTGGCGTGCGGGGGACCCGGGTTCGATTCCCGGCCAGGGCACATAGGAGAAGTGCCCATTTGCTTCTCCACCCCCACCCCCTCCTTCCTCTCTGTCTCTCTCTTCCCCTCCCGCAGCCAAGGCTCCATTGGAGCAAAGATGGCCCGGGCGCTGGGGATGGCTCCTTAGCCTCTGCCCCAGGTGCTAGAGTGGCTCTGGTCGCGGCAGAGCAACACCCCGGAGGGGCAGAGCATCGCCCCCTGGTGGGCAGAGTGTCGCCCCTGGTGGGCGTACCGGGTGGATCCCGGTCAGGCGCATGCGGGAGTCTGTCTGACTGTCACTCCCCGTTTCCAGCTTCAGAAAAATAAAAAATAAAATAAAAAAGAAATCCTGTATTTAAAAATGTTGATGTCATAAAATTTGGAAGTCTGAAGAATTATTTCCGATTAAAGGAAACTAAAGACAGACACGACAACTAAACACAATGTGTGACCCAGGTTTGGTTTTCCACTGGAGGGAGAAAAATGCCACATCACGATATCACTGGTCAACTGACAGAACTGGAGAACATCATAAATTAGACCAGCTATTTTCAATCTTTTCCAACTCATGCACACATAAACTAATTACTAAAATTCTGCAGCATACCAAAAAGTGTATTTCTCTGATCCAGCAAAAAAAATAAGGTATAATTTTGATTCATTCACATGAACAGCTGTTGTTGTGTTGGCTCTTGTCACTTTTTGATTTGACAATCTAAGAGAAAAGAGGGCAGTGCTCCTGACTAATAGTCAGATAATGCATGTTTTAAAAATTCTTGCAGCACACCGGTTGAAAATTTTTGGATTAAAGTATTATATCAATGCCAAATACACTGTACTTAATTACTACACTGGGGGAATGTAAAAAACCTTATTAGTGGTAAATATATATATTATCATATATGCAACTTACTCTCAAATCGTTCAGAAAAAGATTGTGTGTGTATATATATATGAGCAAGACAGACTGTGTGTATATCTATGTATAGATTACATATGTGTGTATAACATTACGTAGGTGATAGAAAGACAAAAAAATAAAGCAAATGATAGAAGATATTTTAATGTTCTTTGTACTATCCTTAGAACTTTTATGTAAGTTTAGGTTATTTCCAAATAAAAAGTTTTAAAATGTAGCAGAAAAGAAAAATCTTTTTTACACATTTATACATTAACCCTAAAGATTTTTTTAGGTTATTACTGTTTTCTAAGAATTGTCTTACTAGAGAGTGAAAATGTGTGAACTTTAATATTTGGGACTGTAACTGGACTATTAAAAATTAAAAATGAATAAGGTTCCAATATAGTCTCAGTGCACAAACAGATAAAGGGAAATGAATGTAGAATATACAGTAATAATCTACCACTAGTAGAGGTCACTACTAAATGTACAAAGCAAAATGTTACTTAAAGTAGTGATTGACTGCCTGACCTTTGGTAGCACAGTGGATAAGGTGTCGGCCTGGAATGCTGAGATCTCCAGTTCAAAACCCCAGGCTTGCCTGGTCAAGGTGCATATGAAAGTTGATACTTCCTGCTCCTCCCCCTGTTCTATCTCTTTCATCTATCTCTCTCTCTCCTCTCTGTTTCTCTAATAAAAATGAATAAATAAAAAATATCTAAAAAAAATTTTTTAAAGTAGTGATTGACCAAAATCATTGACCAATCTATGCCTTAAACATTTTATTCAACTTAATTCCTATAAAAGGACATTCACTCAAATATCTTGAAATATAGTGAAGAATTTTTCTTTGAAGATGATCCAGAAATTCGGTCTTTTCCTCCCATATTAACCACAAAGCATCATCTACAAATCCCAGTACTGAGCTTAGTAAGAGGAAGATTTAAAGACACATGGGCTCGTTTTCCAAATTTCTACAATCTTTTTTTTTTTAACTGAGAGGCAGGGAGGCAGACAAACAAAATGCCACATTCATCCCGACCAGGATCTACCCGGCAAGCCCCCTACACGGTGATGCTCTGCCTATCTGGGGCCACTGCTCGGCAACCAAGCTATTCAGCACCAGAGGCAAGGCCATGGAGCCATCCTCAGCACCAAGGGCCAACTTGCTTGAACCTTTCAAGCCATGGCTGCAGGAGGGTAAGAGAGAGAGAGAAAGGAGAGGGGTGGAGAAGCAAAATGGTCGCTTCTCCTGTGTGCCCTGACCAGGAATCGAACCTGGGACTTCTAGACACTGGGCCAATGCTCTATCGCTGAGCCAACTGGCCAGGGACAAAATTTGTTTGATCTTTAAAGATGTCTCTTCTATACCCAAGTCAACAACAAAATGTTTAGAATGTGCCTGTATCTCTCCAATGCATTTAACTTTCTTTTCATAGAAACAACCATTCTTTCTTATGCACTTATATTTTGCATTTATTGTTAATTATATTACATTATTAGAAATACAAGTACAATTAACAAAAATATGCAGTTCTCCAATGAGAGCAGCAGTGCATGGGTATCCTAGAGAGTAGCTGAGCATTGCCAGTCCGCATGTTCGCAGAACAAATGGCGAGTACATACCTGGTAATCCCACAAGTCTATTAAGTGAAGATCGCTATGAAAGTGTCTGGTAGATATACAAATGGAGTCCCCTCAGCTAAGTATGTAATGAAAATATTTGTCTCAAACAAGTGAACTAAGCTATTCAAGAATAGCTCTTAGTTTGCCAGAAGTGCATAGGGATTAAAGTGACATTTGATCAAGTTTACTGGCAAGCAAGCTCAATTTAAGAGCCTCCCTGTTTTCTTATGGACCAGCGATATGAGAGAGCAGAAATGTCTACTGCTAGATAATCAACAATAGTTTAAACTTCATGTCTCAAGTAGTCAACTCTTAAAGTATTTCCTTTAAAAAAAAATCATACAAATCAAAAAAGAGTAACAAGAACACAATAGAGAAGGAATAAAAACTCTGACTTTGATACTCTCTTACAAAATAAAGCCAAGCATCCAGACTTTCAAAAACATACACTCCTCCCAAACGCAGGAATTTGACTCTGTAGAATCCATAAAAGAACCTTAAATTATCCAACAGAGTTTTAGGGAAAATGTGTTAAATGTGTACACAGTCATATTCTAAATTATACTCCATGCATGGCTGAAATCTGTTTTGTTGCACAAAGTTTTAAACCATTAAAAATAAGTTACTTAGTTGTCCAATTTGTAATAGTAATTGTGTCTCCATTAGAAATATGTACCAGCCCTGGCCAGTTGGCTCAGCGGTAGAGGTCAGCCCAGTGTGTAGAAGTCCTGGGTTCAATTCCCTGCCAGGGCACACAGGAGAAGCACCCATTTGCTTCTCCACCCTTCCCGCTCTCCTTTCTCTCTATCTCTCTTTTCCCCTCCTGCAGCCAAGGCTCCATTGGAGCAAAATTGGCTTGGGCACTGAGGATGGCTCCATGGCCTCCACCTCAGGTGCTAGAATGGCTCTGATTGCAGCGGAGCAACACCCCAGATGGGCCGAACATCACCCCCTGGTGGGCATGCCAGGTGGATCCCTGTTGGATGCATGCGAGAGTCTGTCTGCCTGCCTCCCTCCACCCCTACTTCTCACTGGGGGGTGGGGTACTTATAAACACACACACACACACACCAATAACATAATGATAAATGCCAGGGTACCTGGCGCTAACTTTTATCACACCCATCTCTTCTCCACCCTAAAGGACTGAAAGGAACAAAAGTGCCCAACACTGCAGCCTCTGATCTGAATCTCTATATATTATGCACATCCAATCTGTGGTGACAAGACATGCAACTTAATGCACTGTCCTGTTATGAAAAGCCAACAAAGGGAGTTTGATTAATTTGCCCAATAGATTTCCAATATATAACAGTGTGTTTGAGAACAAGACAAATAGAAACTCATTCTGTCTGACCCCAGAGTCTCATCTGGCTTCTTCTACACTGTGATTTTAAATTTATTATTCATTGTATATTTTCCGTAATCAATGGAAGAACGAATGCTCTTCCATTCACGTAATATCATATATAAATTTAATTATATTAAATAATATTTGACAATCTAAGATAACAAAAAAACTGTACTTTTTAATGTCCTTCTAATGTCATTGGGTGAGTTACTATTTCACAACATAAATTCAGAAGCTACAGAGGATGACATTTTCTTATTTAGTCCTCAAATGATCACATACATGTATATATAGTTTTATGTAGTATATATACCCAAAATATGTATATATACAAGTATACTTATACAAAATATATATGTAAAATATGTACAAATAAATGTGAACAAATATCTGTAAACTAAGTATGTATAAATAAAACTTATGCACACACAAAGGAGATACTAATGCTATGAACCCCTCATAGCCGACTACACAGAATCATTTTTAATCATGTCTAAAGCTCTAAGAGTAAGATATTGTAGACAAAGGCCTCTGAGCTCCACAGCACATTTATGAGTTGGAGACATCCATCCAGAACATTCTGAGGTGTCTCTTCAATAGCTTGTGGTGACTATGAATCTATAGAGCAAAAGATCATTTTAAAAATGTATTCTTGGCCTGACCAGTGGTGGCGGAGTGGATAAAGCTTTGACCTGGAACGCTGAGGTTACCGGTTCGAAACTCCAGGCTTGCCTGGTCAAGGCACATATGGGACTTGATGCTTCCGCTCCTCCCCCCTTTCTCTCTCTCTCTCTCTTCCCCTACCCTCTCTAAAATAAATTTTAAAAAATTTAATAGGTCTTAAAATATTCATTCTTATAAATCAGAGATTCAATGATTTATACAGAAAATCACATAATATGGCTGCACTATGCCAACAAAAGTGGATTGGTTAAACAAGAAAGTGATTTCCCTCATTCAATCAATCTACTGGGGTCACTAACAGCTTTCTTGCACATTCACGATGTGCAGAGGATTTTAAGAAATTAAGAACCTATTCCAGCTGGGTCTTTCTCCATTCTTTGCAATGTTACCTCTGCCTCCCCTTTAAAATAAAAGGTCTTGGGGACTGGTGTTTCCAGAGGTCCTTGGAAGGAATAAACTATTTGACAAAATATATATATATTTATTCAGTTTGTGATAATTTCCAGTAGAGGCTTTTAAAGAGACAATATATTACCTACCCTAGTAAATCATTAGTATTAGTAGAAAACATAAATAGAATTACTTGGGGTAAATTATCAGAAAAAACTATCTCACATAACAAGCTTTAGAATGTTATATCTGAATATGTAACTGAATTCATTTTGTTAATTAAAGTTGCTATCAGCTAATATATTCTAAGCTGATCACACAATATTATCTCTGAGCTCTGTTTCTTAAGAACTGTTCCCAAGTCTCTCTGCAACTCTTCCTAATACAAATCCTTTGGAAACGATTTAGGTGGACAATTATTCTCTTGCTCTTTTTATTTCAAATATAGAAGTCTGGCCTGACCAGGCGGTAGCACAGTGGATAGAGTGTCGGACTGGGACACGGAGGACCCAGGTTCAAAACCCCGAGGTAACCAGCTTGAGCACGGGCTCATCTGGTTTGAGCAAGGCTCATCAGCTTGAGCCCAATGTCGCTGGCTTGAGCAAGGGGTCACTCCATCTGCTGTAGCCCCCCCAGTCAAGGCACATATGAGAAAGCAATCAATGAACAAGGTGCCACAAAGAAAAATTGATGCTTCTCATCTCTCTCCCTTCCTGTCTGTCTGTCCCTATCTGTCCCTCTCTCTGTCTCTGTCACCAAAATAAAGGAAGGAAGGAAGGAAGGAAGGAAGGAAGGAAGGAAGGAAGGGAGGGGGAGGGGGAGGGGGAGGGAAGGAAAGGAAGGAAGAAAGAAAGGTCTGTGAGCTCATTCTTAAGCCACTGATCATACTGAGTTTTGAGTTCCCAGCTGCTGGCGTGTATTCGGTGGTGCATGTCGGAATGAATGAATGAGTGAACAAGTGAGCGGTGAACCGATAATACTCCTGCACGTCCATGAGGATGGCCCTGCCCTGCGGTTCTGTGTAGCCCTTCTTCATTTAACCCCATAGGTTTCAAAGGAAGAAAAGCGATGTTACACACTTTGGGTTTCTTAGCAAACAGAAAAGTTTAAAAATGACATTAAAAAGAGAAATTTGCCCCATCCTTCAGTTCATTTCAGTAAATGGTGGTGACATAAAATGAATAAGCGTGACCACCTTCAGGGAATCCACACTCTGGTGAGAAGACATAAATAAAAACAAATAATCATACGGGTGGGCTTTGTTCCCTTGGTTCTTGCTATTACTCTCTTCCTCTAAAGCTTTGGGTCACATTTATTTGCTTGTGTACCAATTGATGTGACTGAGGATCCCAGCTAACAATACCTTGCTTTTGCCCCAAGCACTGGCCACGGGTGCCAAGCAACCACTTCCACTCTCTCACCTCTGCTGGGCCCTCTGCTCAGCTTTGGAGAACTCACCGAGTGCTTGTCCTCCAATGGCACGGCTTCATGTGCTATTCTGAATGTAAGCGGCTTCCCTTCAAGCCCCTATATCATATATTCCTAACAGCGCTGTTCTCCAACAAAGACTGCAGCCTCCCTCCACTTCACTTTCATAATCAGTTAATAATCAGGGACCAGACGCTCTGCTCCTAATCATTCAAACTAAACAAATGTTTACACCCATTGCTGAGTCACAGCCTTTCTGGCCCAACTGTTGACTCTGCCTGGTCCAGCTGCTCACCAGCCGCACAGCTGGCGTGGTTGGGCACCTACCCCGTTCTGTTGACAGCCTCAAGAAGCGACATGCCCTGGACTGAGGCACTAATCCATCAGCCACAGAGACCTGACATTCATAACACTTGTCCCCATCTCCCCTTTCCATAAACAAAGAGATAAAATTCACAAATGTCACCAAGATGGAAAAATCAAGTCGTCTTAAGGCACCAATCATCAATTTCAGAGAAAACAGGCCTGATTATACATGCACCAGGGTGCAGATGGTAGACTTCCTTTTCCAATTCACAAAAGGAAAGAACAGCCTCTAAGAAAATAGATTCTGTATTCTTCCCCATCACCTCGAAAATGCAAAGTGAGTTGGTGTTTTCCCCTTTAGAAAATACAGAGAAGAAACTTCAGTAAAACGACTACCCGGCTAGATTTCTGGACCAGAACTGAACCCATGATTTCATAAATATCACTCTATTCTCTTTAAATAAGCAGATAACAAAACAGCCAAGAACACAATAAGACAGTGTGAAAATGACTACAGGGCTTCGGTGGCATAATTTTAAGATACCTTTGTCTGGAAAAAGTATAAAATTAGTCTGAAATGGACTGTTACAAGCATCCCAAGTTTCACAGTAAGTTTTATAGGAACCCATAAATTTAACAGGAAATGAGCATGTAGGTGAATGACAGGAAATTATATTTCAGGGATCACTATTTGCAACTCTGACTGTTTAAACAATTACAAACCACAGGGATCACAGCTTTTAGCGCAGTGTTCTCTTAGCAGTCATTTGTCTAAGTATTCGTAATGCCAAATGGATCCAGACAGGTCTTTTCTTATTTGCTTCCAAAATAAAAAGTGAGGTAGCAAATTTAGAAGTACATCCTAAAATATCTGCTAAAATTTCAAAATAGCCTATGTCAAAGTAAACAGAAAAGAAACTGTAAACTCGTACTGGGATATATCATTCCTCAAGGTGTTGGGCGCTCTGAGCACATAAAAAAGACCTGAGACAACTGAGTAAAATTAGAAACTGTGGCAAGGCTGACTTCTTCGGGTTTATTTGCAGTCCTGCTCTTTCTCACAGGAAGAACCTTGAAAGATCTGGGACGGTGCTGGAGCTGCAGGTGCCACCTCCTGTCATTCTCCCCTCACTCGGTGCCCCACCCCTTCTCCTTCACTACCTCCTCCAAGCACAGCAGGGCCTTTGCACAGGCTGCCCCCTGTGCAAGGCCCTCTCTCCCCAACATCCCTACTGCCCCTCGTGACCTTCCGGCCACATTTCCAAAGTCAATTTCTCAAGGACCACTCCAAAAAAAGTAAGCTTTCCCAAAACACTTCCTACCTCCCGTTCATGCTTTATTTCTTTTTCTCCTTAATTACTAGTTCATAGGCCACACAGAGTGTATATTTTGTTTATTGTGCTTCTTCACCAAATTGTAAGTAAGCTCCATGAGGACAGAAATTTGCCTGCTACTGTATTTCCAGTGCCTAAGACAGTGCCAGGCATATGTTTACTGCATATGCAAACGTATACAGTCTGTTTGCATATACCGCTCCACAGTATTTCCTGCTTAACTGAATGAGTAAACACGAAGATTGTTCTAAGACTGGTACGCCAGTTTGCCTTCCTGATGAGCTATAAAGTTGGCTAACTCCACCTCACAGGACCTTTGCCCAGCCAAAACTTTTTGACATGCAGCCTCTCCTTCCATCCTCTACTCCCCTAGTTCTCTCCTACCTTCCCGGACTCATTGTTTTAACTCTTATTGAAAATGGCATTTTCTGACCTGTGGTGGCGCAGTGGATAAAGCGTCAACCTGGAAATGCTGAGGTCGCGGGTTAGAAACCCTGGGCTTGCCTGGTCAAGGCACATATGGGAGTTGATGCTTCCAGCTCCTCCCCCCCTTCTCTCTCTCTCTCTCTCTCTCTCTCTCTCTCTCTCCTCTCTAAAAAAAAAATGAATAAATTAAAAAATTAAAAAAAAAAAGAAAGGAAAATGGCATTTTATTGTAAGCAACCTGACTGTCGGGGGTGGGGGGGGTGGGGGTGGGGAGCATGACGCACAGAAATCAGTAACGAGAAGCGAGAGCGCGGGAACTGGGAAGGTTTCTCTCTCAGCTTCACATGCTTTTGCAATCTTCAAATCATATTATAAGCTCACCGGGAGGTGGCAGATACTTAACTGATGTATTAAACAGCTGATCTGTGTATCTGTTTGCATATACAGTAAAACATCAATTGCACTGGTGAATTGAGTCCATTCTATTTCTGAGTGTAATTCAAGAAGGTGCTGTTTATAAGTCAAGCATATAAACCCTGTAACAGAGTTACAGTTGGCTGGTTATTTCATGAAGCACATCCCTTCGATCAGTTTTATGGTACCCAAAAGTAACTATTGATACTTTGCTAGCAATGGCCAAATTTACATTTCAAGAAAAAAGTTCTAGATAGTCTGTGCCAACATTCATTTGGGGTTGGGGGAACTTTAGTCAGACCTTAAAAGCAAAGCATTTAAACAGATGAAAAGAATTCAAAGAAATTTGAGAACAATGACCTAAAAAGGTCAGACTAGACATGCTAGGTTTCATGCCAATGTGCTATATGCCTAAAATAAAATAAATAAAACAGCATAGTTTGGGCACAGGACTAAGCATGCAGATAAATGGAAAATAATACTTCAAGAAAAAGAAACACCCTACTATGAATAAAAGGTTAACATATAAAAAGGAATGTTGAATGGGCACGATTTCAGGCTTTTCAATTCTCAAAACCAACCCCAACCCAAAACTATTTCATTTCTGATGAGATCCATGTTGTTGATAAGCCAGCACAAATCCCCCAACATGGCCAAACACCACACAAAGAATGAACTATGCTCAATAAATGGAGACCATAAAATTGACGATTGGGGGAGGCTATATAACCTTCCACACCATATCTGAAAATCAGTTCCAGCTGGACAGACCTGGGCTCCGCCTTCAGAGAGGGGTGGAGTACCCCCTCCAGGCAGAGGAGGAGAGGTAAGAGGAGTGCTTGGCTTGGTGGCACATCCTACTGGGACTGCTGGGGAGAGGTCTTGGTGGCACATCCTACGGGGACTGCTGGGGAGAGGACTTGGTGGCTCATCCTACTGGGACGGCTGGGGAGAGGTCTTGGTGGCTCATCCTACTGGGACTGCTAGGGAGAGGTCTTAGTGGCACATCCTACTGGGACTGCTAGGGAGAGGTCTTGGTGGCTCATCCTACTGGGTCGGCTGGGGAGAGGTCTTGGTGGCACATCCTACTGGGACTGCTGGGGAGAGGTCTTGGTGGCTCATCCTACTGGGACTGCTGGGGAGAGGACTTGGTGGCACATCCTACTGGGTCGGCTGGGGAGAGGTCTTGGTGGCACATCCTACTGGGACTGCTGGGGAGAGGTCTTGGTGGCTCATCCTACTGGGACTGCTGGGGAGAGGTCTTGGTGGCACATCCTACTGGGACTGCCGGGGAGAGGTCTTGGTGGCACATCCTACTGGGACTGCTGGGGAGAGGTCTTGGTGGCACATCCTACTGGGACTGCCGGGGAGAGGTCTTGGTGGCACATCCTACTGGGACTGCTGGGCAGAGGTCCTGGTGGCACATCCTACTGGGACTGCTGGGGAGAGGTCTGGTCCTGCCCCACAAGGTCTGGAGCTGCCAGCCAGCAAAGCAGGAGGGGGCGGTGCTTCCTGGGGAGGCTAATGTGTCTCTGTGGTGTCTGCTCATCATTTGAAAAATTGCCTAGACAAAATGTTTTGGAAAAACATGCTTGCACAAACCATAATTATGTATTTTATGATTTTTTTTTTAGCCTTCTAAGAATCATCCCTAAAACATCAAAATCTAAGTTTACATTTTTTTACTTTCCCATTTAGAAATACATATAATTAGGGAAGCAAATTAAGCTGTTGAGATTACTGTATATAGCTCATTTCTCTTCTCACCTTGAACATGTCTGCATCTGCAGAAATGCGTCATTCATACTCTTCTGTAAGAACCTGGGCCCCCCTTTCCCAGCAGATCATCTTCATCGAGCTATGGCTCTGCTGTCTCTGGCCTGAGACGACTGGATCAGGCTAAACCTTCCAATAAAAATTCTGACTGCCCACCAAGTGATGCCCCCAGCGCACCATGGTCCAACTCCACAGACGCCCGCCCGTGATCCGACCCTGGAGGAACCAACCGTAGCCAAATAATTAACACATGGCTCTGTGTGAAAGGCTTTATTTTTGCTCTTACTATAAATAACCATATTCTTAAAAGTACTGTTTCATCTTTGGAAGCAGCCCTTTTTCTAAGACTTATTCAAAATTTCCATCCTTATGAACAAATAGACCTTCTCACCATAGAACTAGGGCCCAAGACAGCCAACTTAGTTAAATGCCCAAATGTCAAAGAGCGTTTCCATGATGGAATATTTATCCCAAAGCAATCAGCTCAATCGAACACTCTATAAGAGCAGTAAGTGGGGTGTATATGAAGTGACAAAGAAGTTTTTAATTCAGTTTATTAGATCTTTAATATCTACATAAAAATAAGTTTTAACCTTGATATAAATTCAGTGGATATCAGAATATTTAAAAATGCATCAATCACAACATTCCATTATTATATTATATAGTAGTAATCCTGAAAGAAAAGTAAGAATTATTGCAAAATAAATAAAGACTAAGATTTATAGTTTTATGATTTATGAAAAGAATTATTTGTGGTTATTCACATTCAAATTTTTTCACTGTAATGATGTGAATAATTGTCATATTGAAGTCAGAAGACTTATAGAGAAAATCTTGTTAATAAGCACCATTTACTATGTCTCAGAAATGAATTAATCAACTTTAGAGTTGATTCCAAATTCTATAGCTATTAATATAATGAAATAATCAATTCTAATAACACTTATAAATAGAACACTTAGTATTTAACTTAAATCACTAACTTAGAATTTAAAATGCCATTTTTGTAGTAAAAATATTCTGAGAAAACTTATGCAATAAATTGTATTAACTGTAACATTAGGACTGATATTTTAAACTCTAGTAAAAGACATGGTTTTAACATTAAGAATTTCATCTTCCCACATATTCCATTCCATTAATATCCAAGTTTTATGCACAGTAGTTGGATAAAAGAAGAAAAATACTAGTCCAAATATAAATATAAAAGCTCAGAAAAAAAGGTGTCACTATTAGAAGCTCATAGAATATTTTAAAAATTCTGTGCAACTGACAGGGTTTGGTAGTTTGTTATGTAAATGTTATTTATTTAATCTTGTTTCCCTAATAAAAAAGGGGAAGGAATGGTATTAAGAAAAAAAATCTATTATTGTATTTCCCCATGTATAAGATGCTCCCATGTATAAGACGCACCTTAATTTTAGGGACAGAAATTTTTTTTAAAAAATGTATTACATAGCCCTGGCCGGTTGGCTCAGCGGTAGAGCGTCGGCCTAGCGTGCGGAGGACCCGGGTTCGATTCCCGGCCAGGGCACATAGGAGAAGCGCCCATTTGCTTCTCCACCCCTCCGCCGCACTTTCCTCTCTGTCTCTCTCTTCCCCTCCCGCAGCCAAGGCTCCATTGGAGCAAAGATGGCCCGGGCGCTGGGGATGGCTCTGTGGCCTCTGCCCCAGGCGCTAGAGTGGCTCTGGTCGCAATATGGCGACGCCCAGGATGGGCAGAGCATCGCCCCCTGGTGGGCAGAGCATCGCCCCATGGTGGGCAGAGCGTCGCCCCATGGTGGGCGTGCCGGGTGGATCCCGGTCGGGCGCATGCGGGAGTCTGTCTGACTGTCTCTCCCCGTTTCCAGCTTCAGGAAAAAAAAAAAAAAAAATGTATTACATAAAGTTATTGAACTCAAGTTTTATTCATCATAAAATTCAAACAATTCCTCATCACTGTCAAAACTCCCATCCATTATCTTGTCCCCATCTGTGTCTGATGACAAATCACTGTCTTCAACAATGAGCACAAAAACAAGCGCAAAAAAGCGGGAAATGCAAGTAAAAAAATCTACAACCACTGTATAAGACGTACTGTTCTTAGACTCTATATTTTTCAAAAAAAGGTGTGTCTTACAATGGGGAAATATGGTAAGTGCTTAAAAATAGTGATTATGATGGTAACACACAAAAAAATCAGTGAGTAATAGTTTGAATTATTTTATATAGTGACAAAAACAATCTAGGTTCTAATTCAGTTTTTGAAAAGTCAAATTTGAAAAGGACAACATCTGTGGCATTAAGTTTTCCCTGACTCTTTCAAGACAAAGGCATCACTCCCTCTTCTTTGTCCAATTCCCTCCCCAACACACTCAGCTATCTGTTTATTTCCTGTTTCTGCCCCTCCCTGCTCCTTCCGCATCACTCCCATGGAGCCCTGCGGTGCCCACAGGAGAAGGTCCTACCCCTTGGACCAGTGGTTAAAACTTTCTGAAGTCGGGGCGCATTTAAAATCCTACAAATAATTGTAGGCGCACTATATACAAATTTCTGAGAAATATGTTATAATAATGAAGTCAAATATTAAAGAAAAAATATAAAGTCCAAGCATGCTTTTATGGTAATTAAATAAAATAAATATGACAAAATTAAATTTATTCTGACATTAAAAAATATTTTTATGTTACATTTTTTGAGTTATGCTTTTTAGAATTTGTAAAAAAGGGATTAAAAATTTTTTTAAATGTTATCTTTTTATATATATAGATACATTCTTAGTAAGATTTAGTAAATTTGGCTGGTCCCGGCACAAATAGTTAAGTTTTTTATTCTTGTGTTTATGAGAAACATGAGCCTGCTGTGTCCTAGCGATTTCTTCAATGTTTGGGCATATATTTGAAAGGCAAACTCTCATTTCCTCATCAATACATTGAAGAATTCCTCTCTTTTTACTCTTAATTGTGTTGAGGGTAGAAAATACTAATTCACATAAATAGGATGTTGAAAATTGTAGTTAAAAATTCAAAGCTTTCTTAGATATTGCCACACATTCTTCTTTTAAAGAAATCCAAAAGGCTTCAAGAGACAATTCCTTATGTTTAATCATCAATCCACAATCAGTGGATATAGCTGCCAATTCTTTTTCTTCTGTTAATGTTAAACCAAAATCACTTGAAGCTTCCATGAATGGGTTTCTAATCCAATTGTATTGTTCAGTGTTAAGTGATGGAAAATGCTATAAATTAAATTCTTCCCAGCATCCTTCAAGTCCTATTTTATTTACACTTAACTTTTGCTCACTTCCAGAATTGGATTCTTCAATATCACACTTCTTTTTGAGAACTCTATCCATTTTATTTGGGTATATTTATCTAAAAATTATATAATGATGTTTTAATAATAAATATAATGATGTGTTAACAAAAAGAGCAGTATTTCCATAGTGAAATGGTATAATAGAGTAACTATATTTATTTTTATATATGGGCACATGCTGCGAACCAGCGCAGCTAGTAATTCCAAGTCCCAAGTGGGAACTGTGCAGAATTAAGAAAATATGAGTCAGGAGGACCCTGTAATTGCTGCTGGCAAGAACAAATCGTGCCCAAAAACCGCATCTTGCTTTATTTATACGGCAAAGTGAGGCCATTAGCAAATCAATGGTCTCTGATCCAAGGCAACCCAAGAATTTTACCAAGTGCAGAAAACCCCCACCATACATATCATCTTAACTTTACACCAAACAAAGGATAGAAGAAACTTGCCTCCAGTCTTTCCGGGGAACATGGGGGGTAGTGTGAACAATCCAGCACCACAGCTTAACAGCCTTTTGCAACCTAATCAGGCAAGTGAGGTGGGGGGTTGGGTGGTAGACTGTCAGCTTACAGCCAATTCCCCACACCTCTGTCCCCCAAAAATCTAAATTCCAAAAACCCTATTGGTTTTTTGGTCCCCAACAGGCAAATATTTCTCTGGAATACCATAGGGCGCACCTGGAAATCTTTTAGGGCACACCAGTGTGCCCTGGCGCACACTTTGAGAACCATTGCCTTAGACAAAATAAAATGATAAGAGTGTGAGCACCACAGTCTTAGCTAGTGATGTGTATGAGGGAGGAAATTTAATAATTCCTGAGAATCAAACCAGTTTAAATTTTCCAGCTCTATAATTTAAACTAAAATCAGTTTTCTAAATTTTTTTATCTATTCCTTAAATGTAAATACACAATTTTTGCATTCTAAAAGGTCAAGCAGCATCTAAATGATGGCAAACTAACAATGTTTCAGATCCAAACTAACTCCACTTCTGGGTACTTATCCAAAGAAACTCAAAACACTAAATTGAAAAGAAGTGTCTTATGTATAATAGCCAAGATATGGAAGCAACCTAAGTGTACATAGATTGGTGAACAGATAAAGAAGAGGTGGTGCAGATGTACAATGGGTTGTGACTCAGCCATAAAAAAGAAGGAAATCTAGCCATCTGCAACAACATGGATGGACCTAAAGGGTATTGTGCTAAGTGAAATAAGTCAGACAGAAAAAGACTAATGCCAGATGATTGCACTTATAGATGGAACTAAAAACAAAATAAATGAACAATAAGAACAGAAACAGACTCACAGATGCAGAGAACATTTTGATACAGAAGGGAGAGGTTGGGGGATGGGTAAAAAAGGCAACAGGACTAAGAAGTACAAACTTATAGTTACAGAATAGTCATGGGAATGTAAAGTACAGCATAGAAAATATAGGCAATAATATTGTAACAACCATGTATAATAGCAGATGGGTACTAGATTGATGGGGTGATCACTTCATAAGATATATCAGTGTCTAATCACAAAGTTGTACACAAGAAACTAATATAATATTGTACAACTTTTAACAAATTAATTTTTTAAAAAGGAAATAACATGTTTCTGGCACCCTAGAATAATTTCCCACTACTATGGGGAACATATACACAAATGCTTATAGCAACATTATCTCTAATAGCCAAACGGTGAAAACAACACAAATTTGCATCACCTCATGAAGAGATGAACAATATATAACACATCTATATAATAAAAGATTATTCAGCCATAAAAAGGAACACATATATAATACATATATATAAAAAGTCTTAAAAAGGAACAAAGTATTGATGTGTGCTACATATCATGGTGGAATCTTATAAACATGGTAAGTGGAAAAAGCCAGACACTAAAGTCCATGTATTGTAATTGTATGGCCACTTATATAAAATATTCAGAATGGATAAATCCACAGAGACAGACAGAATACTAGTGACTTCGTAGGGCTGGGGGGAGGGGCACGGGGGGACAAAGGGGATGAGGGAGGTGACAGGTAAAGCGCACAAGGTATCTTTTTGAGTGATGCAATGTTCTAAAAATGACTGGGGCAATGGAGATGGTTGCACAACTCTGAATACAGTAACAACCACTGGACTGTATACTTTAAATGGGTAAGTGTATGGTATATGAATAATAGCTCAGTAAAGTGATTACTAAGATAATAGGATATTCTATATTCACATATGCTTCTATATTCATCTCTCAGCTTCACTCGGATTTCACCTCTCCCAGCCACCTTTCCACACTAGGTCGAAGAAATTCCAGAAGCTGCATTTCCTCCCACTTCACTTATCCTCCCAAATAAACTACATTTGATGTGAAGAAAACTGACAATTTATCCTATTCTCAAAGTTCTGGGAAATGGCTCCTGGACACTAACAGGAATGCAGTAATTTTCAGTTAAGCATAAACACAGTGGTCTTTTCATGTCATCTTGGTTGGAGAATGCAAACTTTTAGTGGGTATATGTCATATTGATTTAGTTTTTGCTTTTATATAACACAATAGTAAAGATGCTGAAGGAGGCCCTGGCTGGTAGGCTCAGCGGTACAGTGTTATTCCAGCATGTGGAATTCCCGGGTTCAATTCCTGGTCAGGGCACACAGGAGAAGCAACCATCTGTTTCTCCACCACCTAACCCTCCCTCTTCTCTGTCTCTCTCTTCTGGCTATCCTGTAGCCATGGCTTGAATGGTTTGAGCAAGTTGGTCCTGGGCACTGAGGATGGCTCCACGGCCTCGCCTCAAGCACTAAAATAGTTCAGTTGCCAATCAACAAAGCAGCAGTAGCCCTAGTTGGGCAGAGCATCACCTGGTGGGGGACTTGCTGGGTGGGTCGCAGTCAGGGCGCATGCGGGAGTCTGTCTCTCTGCCTCCCTGCCTCTCACTTAATAAAAATAAAATGCTGAAGGAATTTCTTATTTGTTAGGTAGTTTAGTAACTGCAACAGTGGCAAATTCATTACAAACAATTTCACTGAGCATCAGAAAAGATACAAAGAACTAACCAACACTTGCTTGGGAGCAGAGGGGTGCATTACACTTCTTCCCACAATGCCATCAACTGCCACCCATCACTGTCCCTACCCAGCCATCCCAAATAACATACAAAAATTCTTTTTAGTTTGATTTGGATAGTAAATCAAACTTCAAGACAAATCATCTTATCTGCCACGCACACAGACTGCCCCCTGAGCCTGTTCTACATGAAGGTTCTGAGTGCCCACCCTGGAAAGAGCCGAACACTGGCACCAATTTTTCCTCAAGAAAAAAGACTTTTTACTTTTCTTTATTTTGTTTGCTTACATCATAACATTTTCTTTCTTTCTTCGTTTTAAGATTTTATGTATTGACTTCAGAGAGAGGAGAGAAAGAGAAAGAATGAAGGGGAAGAGCAGGAAGCATCAACTCGTAGTAGTTGCTTCTCACATGTCCCTTGACCAAGCAAGCCCAGGGCCTCGAACCAGCGACCTCAGCATTCCAGGTCGACGCTCCATCCACTGTACCATCACAGGTCAGGCAACATTTTCATATCTCTAATAATAATATTCAAAGCTATAGTGAGTCTGTATAACCTTCTTATTATAGTTTGCAGAAGGGAGAAGATGGTGGCTTAAAGATTTTTAAAAAATAAATGATTTCCTGAGAGTTAGGGGGTGGCAGTCTGTGACTTCTAACAATTGCTTGATCTCCAATTCAGTATGCTAGAAATTCTGAATGCTAGAACTAGGTGTGCTGGCAACCGACATGAGGACCCTAGCTTCCCGCCTGATGTGACAGACGCAGGAGCGCCATCTGGATGAGAAATGGCAGCCATCCAGCCATTCCAGTGGAGTCTGGGTACCAAACTTGGAATGATGAAAACATCCAGCTGGCAATATCCTAAACAAAAGACTCATCCACAGAAAATCCTCCCTTATTCTTTATTTTTTTCCCTCAAGAATTTTACTGCGTCACCAGCTTTTCTTCCTAAGAAAAAGGTTCTTTCTTAAAAACAGGCCCTGAGTGCCATGTGTGGAGAAGATATGAAGTAGCAGAAAGCCCGCACCTAGAATAGGGAAGCCAAGATCACATTACAGTTCAAGTCCTACTGTGGGAATCTGGGCACAGTCTATCACCGAGCTGGGCTATAAGTTTTTCTCTGTGAAATGAATGAGTTGGATGAAATGATCCCAAGTCTACACGATTAGATTAACCTGAGGCACAATACTAAACTGGGTCCTTATCTCAAAAATACATGAAATATAATAAAATAAAAAAGGTTCTGCAAACCTTAATGCTGCTTCCCAAATTATGAACTTTCTGACAACCCGCTATAATTCATTCCCACCTTCTCTTCATGGTTATTAGAAAAGCGTCCGGGATAGCCCACGTGATGGTCAGTGCCATAGCACCTTTACACTGTAACAACACATCCATCTGCGATAACATAATAAAAGTATGACTTCTGCAGGCTGAAGCGGGAACTCAGTTTTGTGACTTACAGAAAGTCTTAGTGAATGCCAATCCATTTTTCAATTTAAGACTAATCTTTTTGAGGGCTTTTTCATGTTCCTAACTCCTGCCCAACAGTTGTGCTATCCACCTATTTCATAGATACGTCTACTCTTGCATTTGTCATTCATTCATTCATTCACTCTTTCCCTTCTGGGTTGCCAAATCCATGAAGGCAGAAAGTGTCTAACATGTCGTGTCTTCAGCTTCCAGCACTCCATCTTTGTAATAACAACTCTTTCAGCTGAGACTACAAAGAGGACTACACAGACTCATGTATCTGACAGGTCCAGAAATAGTCTAGGCTACAGGCAAGTTGGCTTCAGCTGTTCAATAAGAATCCATCTCTCAGCTCCCCTTTCCTCCTGCTGGATTTCTAAACAGACATACCACCCTTCCAGGTGGTAAGACAGCAGTAATTTCAGACTGTGCCAGTTTTCTTTCCCACTACTGACAGGTATCTCTCATGCCCCTCTTTGGGTCAATGTCCATCTTTGAACCAAGTACTATGGCTCTAGAGATACAATCTTCATTGGCCAACTCACCACAATTTGCACATTCCCCAATTTTTTAGCAGAAGTATGTGTTGTAAGATCAACTTATAGACAGAGAGATTGGGAAGGAGACTCTACAAAGAATAAACAAGTCCCATTTCCAGAAAAATAGGAAAAAAATGCAAATGCAGCAGATGTCTATTACAACTTGGTTGTTTGCTTAATTAAATGTAATCACATTTGTAATAGAGACTTTGTCCTCTCATAAACTCTGTGCTCCCTTCTACACATAGATTCTAATAACTTATGTCATGATTAGTTAAGGATGGAGGAGAGGGGGGTGAGGCATGAGGTGCATCTGTGGATGTAGGCACAGGAAAAATAGCTATCTTTCTAGGTCACCCTGAAAGCTAAAGCTAAAATTTTACCTTTATTATTGTGGCCCCTTCCTAACAACATACAAGAAAATTAGCAGTGGATAGAGAACCAAGGTCACTGGTTCAACCCAACATCGCCAGCTCAATCCCAGTTTCACCAGCTTGATCTCAGGGGCACCAGCTCAATCCCAAGGGCGCTGGTTTGAGCCCCAGTCAGGGCATGTATGAGAAGCAAGCAATGGGTGCAAAACTAAGGGGAACAACAAGTTGATGCTTCTCTCTCTCTTTCTCCCTTTCTCTCCCTCAAGTCAATGGAGAAAGAAAATTAACCCAAAATGTATCAAAGATCTAAATGTATTAGCTAAAACTATAAAAAATAAGCATAAATCTACATGATCTGGAATTAGAATAAGTTTCTACGTATGACATTAAAATCATAAGCAACAAAAGATAAAATAGATAAATTGCACTTGGTCAAAATTTAAAACTTTAGTTCTTCAAAGGATACCATCAAGAAAATAAAAATACAACCCAAAGAACAGAATAAAATGTTTACAACTAATATATCTGATAAGGGACTAGTACTTAGAACATATAAAGAACTCTCTGCAACTCAATAATAAAGATAAAAATAACCTACTTAAAACCTAGGCAAGTATTTGAATAGGTATTTCTTCAAA
This sequence comes from Saccopteryx leptura, assembly GCF_036850995.1. Classification (NCBI taxonomy): domain Eukaryota; kingdom Metazoa; phylum Chordata; class Mammalia; order Chiroptera; family Emballonuridae; genus Saccopteryx; species Saccopteryx leptura. The sequence continues at coordinate 37,450,355 of NC_089514.1, read as the reverse complement.
GAAGACACAAAAACTAAATGAAAAGGTGCTTAACATCCTTAGTCATTAGGGAAATACAAATCAAAACCACAGTGAGATACCACTGTACACACACTAAGAGCTAAAATAACACGGACAATAACAGGTCTAGGTAAGGATGTGGAGAAATTGGAACCATCATAACTGCTGATGAGAATGTAAAGTGTTGTCATCACTTTAGAAAAGTTTAATAATCCTTCAAAAACCTACCATATAACAAGTCAATTCTACTGTTAGGGATATACCCAGGAGAAATGAAAAACATGTCAACACAAAATCTTATACATGAATATTCATTATAGCATGTTTCATAATAACCCCAAAGTGGAAGTATAGCAGATGTCCACCAACTGATGAATATATAAACTGTGATATATCCATACAATGGAATATTACTCAGTGGGAATAAAGTACCGATACATGTAACAATACAGATGAACTTTAAAAAACATTAAGCTAAATGAAAAGAGCTAATCACAAAAGACCACATAGTCCTAGAATAGGCAAAATCTAAAGAGAGAAATTAGGTTGGGGGTGGGGGGAGAAAAGGGAGTGACTGGTAATATGTAGGGATTTCTTTTTGGGGGGTGATAAAAATGTTCTAGAATTAGACAGTGGTAGTTGCATAACTATAAATATCCTACAAACCACTGTATTATATATGAAAAGAGGGAATTTCATGGTATGCAAACTATATCAGTATTTTTCAAAGTTTAAATATAGACTAGATGTTAGACATTACCAAGAAATTATAATTTTGACAAATGCAACAACATTACGGAGGTCCTCTGAGGCAGTGTCCGGTCTGTGAAGAGGCACACTGCGGAGTGTAGCCGCGCAGTGACATGAGGCACGCTGCGGAGTGTAGCCGCGCAGTGACATGAGGCACGCTGCGGAGTGTAGCCGCGCAATGACATGATTCTTCGGATGTGCCTTAGAAAAGCTCGGCAAGAGAGGGTAGGTGATAAAGAAAACAATGTGGCAGAACTGTAACTGTTGAATCTGGTTAATAAGTATTTGTGGATTCAATATATTGAATCCCCCTCTTCCCCATTTTGTATGTTTGAAATTTTTCAAATAAGAATTATTAAGAGATTATGATATGAATTTGCATATCTTGCAGCTGGACTATGTGGCAATTACGTCAGTCACAGCTTTGAAGAGTTTCCACTAATAATGAGTAAACAGTAAAATAATGAAACCAAGTTGTGAGGTCCATTCAAAGAAATGAACAAAATATATCTGCTGTTTTCTCTACTTCTAAGATACTCCTTCCTAACATATTTCCTCTTATTAACTAAAACCATGTTTTAAGGCAATATTTTCCCAAATTATGTTCCAAACAAGAAATTCCTCAAGACATTAACAAATGTATTTCAAGAGATGAGTCCCACTGTCAAATAAATTTGAGAAACACTAGGTCAAAAAAGTTAATTTATCGGCTACACTAATTCTCAGAGTCATTTATATGCTCATGTGCACTGTGAGTCATCCACGGGAGCTATAATATCCCTAATTTGGGAAATTCACGGAATTTGACTTACTTATATAGCACAGTTATGAAGTCATGAAATAGTTCTCTTGTAACCCTGGTAGAGAATCAAATTAACTCTTAGAGCCTGACGTATACACAATTTTTGTCTATTTATTAAGATCCACCTGAACCAGAGATTATGAAAGGCTGGTTTAAAGATAAAAGAGTCTGTGTTTAAGAAAAGACAGTTGAGCTGACTCTGGAAATCCAAGAAGAAGCTAACCAGGCAACATTGTATTCAAGTGATGCGGTCAAACGTGCAACTCTTTTTGGTGTCCCCAAGTACATATGCCGTTCGTTCATCCACGTGGAAGCACGATGGTATGCTAAATGAAGCAATGTTCCAGTACGCATTTAGAATTGTTTAAACCGCAGCCCAGATACGATACACTCATGCAATACTACTACTATTCCAACTCGTCCTGTTATTGGCTGCAAATGCTGAATTTTTTTAAAGTGTGATTCTCTTTTATTGCACACATGGAAAATACCTCTCCAAAATCTCTTTTTTCCTTCTCATGCCTGAATTTCTAGAAAGAGGAGAAAGCTTCCAGGATATGCTACCACTTAAAAGAATTTCCCCTCATTACTTAAAAGCTCCTCTGCAGTTATTTCCTGTGTTGCACTTTGAATTATCGACCCTGACTGCAGTTGAGGTCAAAAACTGCCTCCTTGCTGCCCGGCTGGGATTTGCTTTTTAACTGGTTTCTAAGCCATCCATCATGCTTTTAAAAAATTAATTAATTAAGAACATTTGAAGATCTAGTGATATAATAGAAACTCTGGATTTCTTGAGTCCTTTGATATTTTTGAAGATCTGTCAACACTGAGCTTGGATTTTTGCAGAATACAATCAGCTAGCAATATAAAAAATTGTACCCCCTCCCTTGGATGAGCCTTTCAAATACACTAAGCACCCCACCCACCCTGCACTTTGCCCATTTACATTCAAGCAATGTGGACAGCAATGGCTGGTTTTATTTGTATTAAACAGAATTATACTTATCTAAATATCATCCAAAAAACTTAAGCAGTATACCAAATTAAAAATATAAAATAATTAACTATGAAAACAATACCCACCAATTAAAAGGAACAAGCAAATAGATTTTTTTCCCATGCATATGGTGGACATAAGTACATAAGATCCAATGAATAATTACTACAGTTGAAGCATGACCTTGCCTACGTAAACTATAACTTCAAGTTCTTTACCTGAGTAAAAAATGTAGGGTTCCAAGATAGGGCTGAGCTGATCATCAACTGAGATTTACCCAGATTTCTTCCCAAGAGGAGATTCCTTGCACTAGCTTTACTCTTCACACCTTTACAATTCCCCTCAAGCACAATGCAGATTGCACATTGTTATGATCTTACTATTGGTTATCAATGTAATCCATATAGGTAATGTCCAATAGAAGATCAAGTCCTAAATCACTTATGATTGATAAACTTTATCAAATGTATTAAATTCTGTTATCTCTTCCTTTGGCTACTTCAGTCTTTAAAATCCTTCCTTCCTCTTTCAAAAAAGGAAAGAAAACATTTTACACTGGACATAAGTATAGCTTTCACAACCTCATTAGACTGTAGAGAAACAAGGGAGACTTGAACAGATTATTTGCTAACGCTTTTTTGCCTCCAGGAGGGTGACTATAATAATCCAACCTTATAATTATCAGGTGAATATCTAGCCCAGAGTAAAAGCATCTAAAAATTTCATCTAAATGCAGGTCTTCCATTTTCTGGTAAAAATAGAAGAGTTGCCTTGTCTCTCCTGGTGGTCTTAAGTTTCACAGAAAGAATCCCTTTCCGTTCCCTTGACTGCCCCCCACTGCGCTCCAAGGGGTTAAGTTTAGCACAGGTGTCAGATGGCTGCAGGACTAAGCCTATGAACCTTTGAGTTCTCTGCCATATAAAGTTTGGAGAACCACATTATTACAGTCCTTGCGAGAGTAAACAATTGTGGAGGAAAAAATACATTCATCCTGATCTGCTTTCATAATTCATCATGTTCATTAGTTTCAGTATGCGTGCAATTTAGCCACTTCTGCTGACTGTCACCTTTCCTTGCAAATTACTTCACTTGACTGTTAATTCCCCAAGGACTAATGTACCAAGTTGTGTCACTCACCACGACATTCCTACCACACAGCATCCCGCCTGCCATAGGGGGCACGTGAAATATTGAAAAAATCAATGCTCCTTACATATCATTAACAACATCATTTTAAGCAACATTGGGGGGGGGATCCATTTAGAAAGTTTTTAACTAAATGTAAGAAGTCAAATGTAAAAATTTTGTTACCAAAAAACATATTAGAAGATATTTAAAAATGTAAACAATTTCCAGGGGCTTCAGACTTTATAACTGTAAAAACCCAATATTTTTTTTTCATTTTATTTTTATTTATTTATTTTATAAATAAATTTTTATTAATTTTAATGGGTGACATCAATAAATCAGGGTACTTATATTCAGAGAAAACATGTCTAGGTTATCTTGTCATTCAATTATGTTGCATACCCATCACCCAAAGTCAGATTGTCCTCTGTTACCTTCTATCTAGTTTTCTTTGTGCCCCTCCCCCTCCCCCTCCCTCCCTCCCTCCCCCCCAACCACCACACTCTTGTCCATGTCTCTTAGTCTCGTTTTTATGTCCCACCAATGTATGGAACATGCAGTTTTTGGTTTTTTCTGATTTACTTATTTCACTCCGTATAATGTTATCAAGACCCCACCATGTTGTTGTAAATGATCCGATGTCATCATTTCTTATGGCTGAGTAGTATTCCATAGTGTATATGTGCCACATCTTCTTTATCCAGTCTTCTATTTTTTTTTTTTTTACAAAAAACCAATATTCTTTAGAAAGCCATTTCTATTGTGCAGACAAAAGGTACTCTAACATTCAAGCATTGCCAAGAAGCTCATGAGCCATGAAAATGACAGAAATTTGTTTTTTTTGTGTTTTTTAAAAGGTGACTACAGGTTGCAATAAATTTTTAGAGAGACGTTCAGAAGAGAGTAATATGACCAAAAATCTTAGGCAGAAACTTTTTTGCTAATAACTAAATGGCTGGGAATATCTCTAGCGTCTTGTACTAGAACAGCGGAGACAGAGGAACAGTGGTTTCTCCTTGAAGATCAGAAACAGAAAGCACTAACTTAGAGGGACCAACATGAAAACCAGGGATCGAGGAAAAGGAAGCTGAGAGAGGGAGTCCTGGACGGGCCGGGGGGAGAAGCCCCCTCCCTGGTTACATCCAGATGCACAGTTCCTCACGAGCCCCTAGCACACCATCAGCACCCAAGGGACAGCGACTCAACCAAGCACCAATCTTAATGCTTTTTCTCAAGAAGCCCTCAATTTCAGAGAGGTGAAGCGAATACAGATATAACAAACTATTCTAAATATTCAAGGCTCTATATCTGAAGTGGAGGAAAGTGGTTCAGATGCATGATAATCTACGTGGAGAGATCTATGAAAGTTGGAAGAGCAGGGGGGGGGAAGGAGGCTTCACGGAAAAAATAGAAAGAGACTTGACTTGGGGCTGTGAGCACACAATACAGTGTACAGATGTAGAATTGTGCACCTGAGACCTGTACCAGTTTATCAACCAGTGTCACCCCAATAAATTCAGTAAAGAATTTAAAAACTGAAAAGAAGTGTGTGTGCAAACAATTCACTCATTTCACTCAGCAGAAGCCACCTCCCGCTACGTGCTCAGGCCGGGTTCCACAACCATGTCCTCTAACCTTCCCAACGCAATAAATATGCAGATATATATTCATGTCTCCATTTGGCCGATGAGCAGACTGAACAGGTGGCGTTTACTCAATCAAAGTCACACAGCTAGAAGCAGAGGAGCCCAGATTAAATGTATGATTAGCTCGAGTCGGAGTCTCTCCCCTTTTTAAAGCTCTTAGTTAGAAGCAAGGTAACCAGATGATGACTATTTAAACCATTCTAAAGATACTTCTCATGGACAAAAAAGTTGAAAGGCAACTTCCAACATAGAATCCTAACCGTTCATGGTTGCATGGCCCCACTCAGTGTCCAGCACTGCCGTAACTACTGGACAAGAACTAGCCAGAGCATCCTTGCATTTGTGCAGGAAGTCTCCATGACTGCAGATTAAAAAACTGAAGCAGAGAGGGGTTAACTAACTACCCAGAGAGAGGCTAACTAACTTCCAGTAAGTTAAATAGGGCCTCTTCTAAACATTATTCCACATGACCCCAATAAAGCGTTCCAATGAAAAGCACTCCACCTGCACAGAGGAGCTCTTAAATGCCCCAGGCAGGCCCGTGTCTTGTCCAAGGGCACCTGACCCAGGGAGAGAAGGGAGCAGGACTTGTGTTTCACTGGGACAGCGAGGCCTGGGTGCTGGTTCAGATTCTACCACCCACTGGCTCTGTCCCTTCACACACCCACTGGCTCTGTCCCTTCACGCAAGTGACTTACTTCTCAGGGTTTCAAGCTCTGCTAGCTGTAAAATGAGTTTTCAGAAATAAGTATCAGAACTTTTCCTGTTCTCAATGCCTGAGCTTTAAATCAACTGCTCCTAACAATCAAATGTGGGACAAGAAAGGAAAAAGAAACCTGGACAGGAAGAGTGATTTAGTTTGCTCAGGAGTAAGTATAACTTCCTAACAACCTACATGAGCAAAATGTGCCGGCCTGGTTCCAGTCGCCCCAAGTTATTCTAACTTCTCCACATGAGCATCACAAGCGTCAAGTACTCCTCGAAGCTCCTCCAAATGGGTTAAAATACAGAGCCCACAACTTTCTGTCCTGAGCGAAGTGACCTCATGGAGATAAGAGCCAACGTTTCTCACTCCTTTGTTGAAATACAATTTTGTTTTTCTTTCCTGGAAGTGCTCTAAGACTCTTGCCAGACAGGGCTGTCCGCTCTGCAAACAGCATACTTAATCCTTCTGGGATGCAGGACGGGGCTCTGACGGCTGCGCAGTTGCTGGAGACCGACACCCGCCTGGAGCAGCTGGGAGCACAGCCGCCTGGCTGCGCGGGGTAGAAGCAGCCCCTGCACACAGCAGCAACGCATTCAGAACCTCCCAGCGGGCGAGCGGCAACGGAAAGAACCCCAGCAACAGCGGCGGTAGTAAATATCACGCATAAAATTGAAGACTGCTCAGTGAAGTCCCAGCACACAGGGTTAGAAATCCTGCAAACCAGTCACCAGATGAATTACGCTGATAAGACATGCCATCATTACCTGAGTGATAACCATGAGGGTTTGGGTTAAATGCCACCAGACATAGAAGGCACATGGTTAGACATAGAGTTAGCTGAATCTATGGAATTGAAGGCCTTGTCTGGTGGAAGGCCCAATTTCATCCATAAGACTGGCACACATTCCAAAGAACGTGTAACAACAGGCTCTCAAAGGAGAGGGTCAGATTCAGCACCAGGAGCCCCCGCACGGCCGTGCAGGCATGTGCACAGTGCCAGGGCACCCTGTCTGTGAGCGCGGTGCACAGCGGTGGCCTGCTCAGCACACTCCTAAAAGAGCAACAAAGCCAGAAGAAAGAGCAGCAGTGGGCACAGGTAGCTTTTGCCAACAGAAGGGTTACAAGAGACAGTCGTTTGTCATTTCAGCTTGAGCAGACCTCAGTAGGCAAACCTCTGACTCTCAATAGGGTTTACAGGGGACCCTGTGCGTGACAGAGTTCAATTCGCTTGTGTCTCAATCCTTCGTCAGGAAACGTCTCAGAATCACTGGGACAGGACCTGGAGACCAGCGTCTGTTCTGTCGCTGGGTTCCAAGTGGTGTGACTGCAGGCCCCTCACGGAGTGGCTTCGTTGCCAGGTTTTGCCAGTTTCCACTTCCTCAGACTCAGAGCCACTGTGTTGCAGCTGAGTGGCAAGAAAATATTCCACAACAGACGCATTGCCTTCTAATTCACGTTTACTGTGCATTTCCCAGTGGGCCACACAGCCAAATTTCACTACATCGCTCCAACTAGGGGAAGGTCACTCAGAACTTAGGGAAAAGTCTAAAACCAGAAAGCATGTCATATAAAAATCAATTATTGTACTTTTCTGTTACCTGAAGGGATTCAAACCCGGTTTTAAAAGCCCATTGCTTTGATTACCATTTTTAAGTTGCAAATTAGAAGGAAAGTATGTACCTATCTATACTGTATTACACTGAAGTCAGAAATTCTCTTATCTCTCTCCTTTGCACTTAGCACAGTGCTAGGAACCCATTAATAACAGTTATCGCTTAATGAGTGTTTATCAGGGGCTAAGCAAAGATCTAAGTATTTACGTGTCTTAATATAAGCAATCCTCACAGCAATGCTATTAGGTAGGCAAGATTATTGTTACCATTTTAGAGAAGAAGAAACCAAGGCTCAAAGAAGTTAAGTAACTCGTCTAAACCAAAGCGGCAGTAAATAGTACAGTCCATATTTAAACCCAGCGAGTGTGATGCTAGAATCTTCGCTCTTTGCCATCACACTCCACTTTCTAAACATTCTTCATACTCAAATGTTACTGGAATGCTTATGCATGGATCCTTCATTCCAGACGTACTTTAAACCATTATCTTCTAAACAAGTCAAGCATTTACTTGATGCCACTGATGTCATTAATTTCTTAGAAAATCCTACTATAGCTTGATCCTTAAGCATTTCACAAAAATCTCCTAACTCCCGGAGTCCAAATTCATAACCTAGTACTTTTACTATAAAGAGTCAACCCAAGTATTCACACTTTGCTAAAAACAATAAAGTACCACTCTGGGGACTGATGTTGATAATAGAAGGGGCAATGAGCGTGTGGGGGCAGGAGGCGTATGGGAATTCTACACCCTCTCCCTGATTTTAGTATCAAGCTAAAACTGCTCTAAGAAAAGACTTTAAAAGTCAACCAAACGACGTACGTACACGCGCACACACACACACACACACTCCCCAGCCACAGGATCACAACCCCTCCAAGGGCCCCAGAGTGCTGAGTTCTTTCTGAACTCCTTGAAACTTTCCCACAGCACTTTGTATCATTCTTGGCGCTTTTTCTTCATTTCTGCTTTTTATCATTATTTTCATAAACTCCCCCAAAAGAAGCACAACATAGTTTTGTGATATCGCTAGCATCTAGAAGAAAATATACAATAGAAAATATGTAGATAAAGCAGGGAAAATATCACAACTGTGGAGTTTTTTTCTTTTATTCTAGGACTTTTTTCCCCCTTTTTAAACCAACTGTCCTATAATTCAGGGTAATATTCTTGCAGGCCAAAGTACATCATAACTTTATTTTAATAAGGTCATATCTGGCAACATTCACAGAGTTAAACAATGTGTAGTTTTTAAAGTAGTTTCTGACTTCTGTTGTCTCAGCAAGAAATGTCTATTTATTGAACAAAAGGAAGCTATAGTGCCGTAAAATTCTGCTGCTTCTTGCACATGGTTCAACAGGGAGGCATGTAGTCCAACTCTTTTGGATCTGAAGATAATAAGGATAGAAAAATGCCACAAACTCATAGAGATGACTGTTCTATTATAGGTTCATAAATTTGCCCTCCAACTATCTTTAAAACTTACTCAAGGCCCTGGCCGGCTGGCTCAATGGTAGAGCGTCGGCCTAGCGTGCGGAGGACCCGGGTTCGATTCCCGGCCAGGGTACATGGGAGAAGCACCCATTTGCTTCTCCACCCCTCTGCCGCACTTTCCTCTCTGTCTCTCTCTTCCCCTCCCGCAGCCAAGGCTCCATTGGAGCAAAGATGGCCCGGGCGCTGGGGATGGCTCTGTGGCCTCTGCCCCAGGCGCTAGAGTGGCTCTGGTCGCGGTAGAGTGACGCCCCTGAGGGGCAGAGCATCGCCCCCTGGTGGGCAGAGCGTCGCCCCCTGGTGGGCATGCCGGGTGGATCCCGGTCGGGCGCATGCGGGAGTCTGTCTGACTGTCTCTCCCTGTTTCCAGCTTCAGAAAAAAAAAAAAAAAACTTACTCAAGACCCTAGTCAGTGGCTCAGTGGATAGAGTATCCACCCAGAATATGGACATCCCAGGTTCAATTCCCAGTCAGGGCACACAGGAAAAGCAACCATCTCTTCTCCTCTGCCTTCCTCTTCCACTTCTCTCCCACTTCCCCTCCTGCAGCCAGTGGCTTGATTGATTCAAGTGTGGCCCCAGGCACTGAGGATAGCTCTGTTGGAGAACATCAGTCTCAGGCGCTAAAAATAGCTTGGTACTAGAGCATTGGCCCTAGGTGCGATTGCCAGGTGGATCCTGGTAAGGGCACATGAGGGAGTCTCTCTCACTATTTCCCCTCTTCTCACAAAAAAAATAAAAGAAAACCACAATAAATAAATAAATAAACAAAAAACTCATAAACACAGATTCTTATCTCAACTGATATTCCACCAACAATCTGCAGACTCAACTGTCCACACTACACTGGGAACGCCACTTGTAAAAACCAGCCTATATATGTATTTTTTTTTAAAGTATAAAGACACACATAAGAAGAAACACTGTCATGCATTTTTTTTAAAATCCCAAATGTATGTGCAGAAATCTAAAAACAACTATTGATTATTTTTTAAAATCTCTTACCTGGCACCAGAGGAGTGTATCTGATACACTATTATTGTGGTCTTGAATTTATACTCCACTGTAACCACAAGTAACTGGTAGAGAAGAACCATAAGAAAGACTGAAAACCAACCACATTTATCAAAAGGAACCTAACACTGCTTCAGACATACTGAACACAGTTACCATGTGACTCAGCATTTTGACGCCTAGGCATACACCCAAGCAAAATGAAACTACATATACCCACGAAAACATGAACTGAACGTTTATAGTAGCATTATCCATAATAACCCAAAAGCAGTCATACTGAAAGTTCTACCAAATGATGCCTGTGGCATATCCATGTGACGGAATATTATCCAACCATACAAAGGAACAAAGGACCGATTCATACGTCAACAAGGATGAATGTTGAAAACATTGTAATTGAAAGAAGCCAGTTGCAAAGACTATATATCAATAGAATATGATGTCATTTATATGAAATCTCTGGAATCCGGAACTCTATAAAGAAAGCAAGAATCATGGCTCCAGGGGTAGGGGTAAGAAGGGATGGGCAGTGGCTGCTCATGGCACAGGGTTTCATTTCACAGTGATCAAAACATAAAACTTCCATCTAGTCATAAGAAACCCAAATTGAGAGGCATTCCACAAAATAATTGATCCCACAGTCTGAACTGAAATTCCATTGTGAGACAAATCGGGAAAAGCAAGCACATGGACCAGCTCTGTGACCCTGGTTGCGCCCCTGGGCCTTGGTTTCCTCGCAGTAAAACAGAATCCACAGGGCTGCTGTCATCACCAAGTCCAGATCCAGCACAGGGTAAACAGACGCTCAACAAACCTTTATTCTTGTTGTTATTGTTGAGTCTGACAAGATGTTAAGATAAAACTTAAGACAAGCCCTTGGTAACCAAATAATTCACTTGACCTATGCTGTCTAATACAATAGCCACTAACTACATGTAGTTATTTACATTTAGATTAATTAAAATTAAAAATTAAATTCTTCAGTCCCATGTGCCATATGTCACATGAGTAGTGGTCACAGATGTCTAGTGGCTACAGTATTGCACAGCACAGATCGAGAAAAAATATCAAAGGACGAATTTCTGTAGATCTAGAAGAGCTTTACCATCTCTGCATGAGACCTGAAGATACTCAAATGAACTATCACATGTTAAACCTTACATCCAGCTTTAACCTTTTACATCTAGCTTAAGAAACCGAGGGTATCAACTACCGAAAGAAGTACTAAGATGGTCTGGCCTGTCACATAGGCACCTCCAAAGTATAAAACTGTGTCAGTCTCGGCCCTGGCCGGTTGGCTCAGTGGTGGAGCGTCGGCCTGGCGTGCAGGAGTCCTGGGTCCGATTCCCGGCCAGGGCACACAGGAGAAGCACCCATCTGCTTCTCCACCCCTCCCCTCTCCTTCCTCTCTGTCTCTCTCTTCCCCTCCCGCAGCCAAGGCTCCATTGGAGCGAAGATGGCCTGGGCGCTGAGGATGGCTCTGTGGCCTCTGCCTCAGGCGCTAGGATGGCTCTGGTCGCAACAGAGCCCCAGATGGGCAGAGCATCGCCCCCTGGTGGGTGTGCCAGGTGCCTCCCCGTTTCCAGCTTCGGAAAAATGCAAAAAAAACTGTGTCAGTCTCTTCTTACTGCAAAATGGAAAGGACAGAAAACTAAGTGAATGAACAACAGTTATCTCTGAAATCAACCGAATGTTTGCGACACTAATTTCTCACCCATAAAATGTGGTTTTAGAAAATATTTTTTAATGCCTATTTCTTGGCAACTATTTTCAGCTCACACTTTATCTGTTGATGTCAAGAGAAGAGTCAACTCTGAGAGCAGTATGATGTCATGTCATTATTTTAGCCAGTCATCTTCTCTGAAACAGAAAAAAGTATGTGCTATAGAAATAAAATACTTCCTGTTTATGACTTTTGTTAATAATTTTAGGAAATGAGAGAGGCATCCTTCAATGTTCACAATAGGTCCCTTGAACCACATGGAGAATACTGCAGACGTGAATGGCTCCATCAAACAGGCAAACCCAGATGGAGAAGCTTAGCCTGGGGCTCTTCAGATCCAGGGGTGAGCACCTGTCCACCCACGTTTAGGGTAAGGAAGATTCCGGGCCACTGGGCACGATGTCTTTAGGTTCGGGTAACAAAACGATAATGAGCCCAGATTTATGATGGAATATTGAATAATAAATCAGAACATCTGCCATTGCAACTCAAAGGCTTTCACATTCAAGATCTATTACCGCATGGAGGGAAGTGGCCTCCTCGGAAGAAAGGGGGGAGAGCATTTGGCTTGAAAGTGAGTGCACTTTGCTTGCCTTATTCGGTTGGAATACACCCAGTAATTGTGCCTGGAAGTTGCAAGGCCCTTTCCCTGGGGAGCTTTAAGTACTTTAAAACCTGGGCTAATCCACCTTATCAAGTCCCCGGGCAGCAGAGGGAGGCTGGTACTCTCCAAACACAAAAAACTTGAAGTGATTTTCCTGAAGTTACAGCACTCAGAGCTGGGTGATTCGGATGTGAATTTATATTCCTGGCTCAGCACCCACCTACACTGAACCAGGAGATTTAAACAGACCACTAGAAAGTCTAAGGGTGCTGGAGCATGAGTCAACATCGCTGAAAAAAGCCTGGCGAATTCCCAGGATGTCAGACCCCTTGGCAGAATGACTGTAGCCACAGGAAGTCTTGAAAGAAGGACTCTCTGCTTGCTCAAAAGCAAGACGAGTCACATTAACATTCCAAGGATGTGCTCGTACACTAGATGTTCATTGGTAATGTGCTTACGTCCCTCAATTTGAAATAAAAGTCATCAAGTGAATTGCTCATTTAAAATTATAAAACAAGTAAGTATTTTATACTTGATTTATTAATGCCAGATATTGTTTCTGTTTCGATGTGAATTCTCAGATCCCACATAAGTATGTGATTAAGTGATGAACTAAGCTTCAGCGTGTCTGGCAAGGAAGCAAGTCTCTGCCCTAGGCTCTGACCAGTTCAAAGGAACCCCTTTTCTGGGTGAGAGACTGGACTTCACATCTGAGAGTGGACAGTTTACTCCAGAAATACTTCCTTTTCCTGTGTTATCTTTTGATGTTGGATCCCTGCCTTAATGATTATCTAACCAACCAAGCCATTAGAACAGGGTGAGACCTGAACATTAACAGAGACAAATATTGATACTACATTCTTTTTCCTGGTTTTGGGGGGTGAGGGGAACTTGATAGGCTTTCCTAAATTCCAGTAATTTTTTTTTTGAGGGAGGGAGAAACATCAATTTGTTGTTCCACTTATTTATACACTCTTATATATGGCCTGACCAGGGATTGAACCTGCAACCTTGGCATATCGGGATGATGCTCTAACCAACAGAGCTAACTGGCCAGGGCTTCCAATTATACCTTAAACACTGGAAGGCCGGTCCAAATCTTGTGTCCTCACAAAAACCTACACACAGCAGTTTAGAGCAGCTTTATTCATAGTTAACAACCTAGATGTCCTTCAATGCGTAAATGGATAAGCAAACTGTGGTATGCCCATACAATGGAGCATTACTCAGCCATAAAAAGAAAGAAGCTATTGAACAACAAAAATATATATGGAGGAATCTTAAATGTATATTGCTACATGAAAGAAGCGAATCTGAAAAGTCTACATATTGTATGAATCTGATTAAATAAGAGTCTGGAAAAGGCAAAAATATGGAGACAGAAAGAAATCAATGTTGCCAAGGGTCAGGAGAAGGGGGGAGGGGGGGAACAGGGGAACTCAGTGGAGCAGAGAGGACTTTTAGGGCAGTGAAAGTATGCTACTGTAACAGTGGCTATATGTCCATATATTAAATACTTTTATCAAAACCCATAGAACTATGTAACACAGTGAACCCTAATGTAAACTATGAACTTTAGTTAATAATGAATTAATATTGGCTCATCAACTGTAAAAAAAAAGGTACCACACTAATGCAAGATGTTAACAGGCAACACCAGGAGTGAGGAGGTAAGAGGTGATATGAGATCTAATTTCTGTTCAACTTTTCAGAAACCAAAAATTGCTCCAAAAAAAATAAAGTCTGCTAATTAAAAAACAAAACCTGATAGACCATCTCAAACTTTATATGCATCTTAAATCCAGGGGCACAAGTAGAGAAATGTTTCTGGTTGACAATTCTTATGGTGAAGACACCTTTTCAGTAAATATGATGAGTTTTAAAAACCACGCTTCCAGTTACTCAGGTTTTCAAAAAGACTGATACCATCCATGATGTTGTTTAACTAGTAAAGGCAAGTTTTCTCTAAATTCAGACCAGGCGACAAAGCCAAAGTACCGGCAGAAAGAATAAGCAACCAACTTGTGAACTTCTGGCTACATTTTAACTTGAGTAATCAGCTCGTTTTGTGTACTAGATCATCCCGTCACGCCACTTCTCAAATATATACTAGTGTTGGTTTCTCTTGTTCTTAATCAAACATTGTCATTTTCACCTATAAGTTCCTGAACACAGGTCTCGGCTATTTCTTACCCTCTATGCAGGACACATAATGGAAGGAAGGAAGGAAGGAAGGAAGGAAGGAAGGAAGGAAGGAAGGAAGGAAGGGAGGGAGGGAGGGAGGGAGGGAGGGAGGGAGGGAGGGAGGGAGGGAAGGAGGGAGGCTTTACAAGGATTCCCTCATACCAGTCTCAACAGGTAACATGCAAAACACTCAAACTGGGTACAATACAATCAAATTGAGGTTGATCAAGAAACAACTTTTAAAGTGAGGGCAGGTAAGTGCTACTAACCAGAAAGAATCCTTACCCCCTCTGTACTGGGAGGGCTTGGGTGAGAATGATTCCTGGAATTCAGAGATGGAGACACAGTGAAGGGTCAGGACGAATGGCGCTGTGGAGCCAACAGGCTGGAAAGGTCTGGAGGAACAAACACCCAACAGCACCACCCACATGCCCTCATCTCCGGAGTCCTTCCTACTGTGGCATTTGTCTGGAAGCTGCCGGCAAGGCCGCGCACCGATGTAACCCACACAAGTCAGCCGCCAGGGCGCAGCGCAGGATGGAGGAGGATGGAGAGGGACCCAAGGAAGTACACAGAGGTTACCCAGAACATCTCAGAGTTACCTTCACATCTACCTGTACAGTCTTAGACTCAGATCAACCTAGGTTCAAATTCTTTTCTTTTTTTAAAGATTTTATTTAGTCATTCTAGAGAGACAAGAGAGAGAGAAAGAGAACGAGGGGAGGAGCAGGAAGCATATGTGCCTTGACCGGGCAAGCCCAGGGTTTCGAAACAGCTACCTCAGCATTCTAGATGGATGCTTTATCCACTGCGCCACCACAGGTCAGGCCTAGGGTTCAGATTCTAAACTCCATCACTTTGCACACATGTATCCTCAGGCAAGTGGCTTAGCCTCTAAACCTCAGGTGTACCACTCACAAAACAGGAGTATCTAGAGCAGTGGTTCTCAACCTGTGGGTCGCGATCGCGGCGGGGGTCGAATGACCAAAACACAGGGGTCGCCTAAGGTCACGACCCACAGGTTGAGAACCGCTGATCTAGAGGAACTGCATGACAGTTATAGGGAGTAAATGGGACACCACAGCACCTGTGCACAGTGAGCAGTGCTCTCATGTACCCCCACAACATAAAATTATGCCTGGTTCCTATCACATCATCTTACACTTACTTTGGTCCCTTAGCTTTTAATGCATGTGTTCTATCTCCGCAGTGTAGGCTTTCAAGGGGCAAGAGCTAGGTCATTTCACTCCTGTGCTACCCCTCAATGCACCTACTCTATACAGTGCTATGTCCACCAGACAACAAGATAAATGTTAACTAAAGAATCACATAACCCCTCCAGTAAAAGTGGAAAGGCTTAATTAATCTATCAGTCTGCCAAACAGAGGTATCATGAATGAAATCACTAGCTGTTTCCTTTTGGTCCGTAGAATGCTCACTTGATTCAGTAAGTTAATAAAATTACGCTTCCTCATGCAAAAGTTCTTATGTAAAACTCAAGTAATTCAGCAGATATACCTTCTCAGCAAGTACTTTGAATTTTAATATATACACACAATGAAGAGTTCCAATTGGGGATAATAAGAAAAAGAGGAAACTGGAATTGGGCGCAGAAAAGGGAAATAAAGCAGATGGCATAAGAAGAGCAAAGTCTCGGGAAAGATAAAGGAAGATGGCAGACAGTAGGTGCAGGTCCTGCAGCCGCCCACGGCCGGGCAGGGTCTGGGGGCGGGAGGCCACTGAGACAGGTGTGGAAGAGGCTCACAGAGCAGGTGCTCAGGCAGGACCGGGGGCAGACCAGGATATGTACACTCCTTTGTACTGAGAATAAACGAGGAGAGTGCTGGGGTTAACCAGATTAAAGAAAATTACTCAGTCATCCTGGATAACTTTCATCTCTAAGACCACCATGGAAAAGGGAAGTAGGATCCCAGAGGCCAGTGAATGTGTACATCCATAAAATGAAGTCAACCGCTATGAGCACCAAAAATCAGAAAAGACTAAACATCTGGACAACGAACCAGATGAAGAACAACAGCGACCTCTTGCTATGACCTTGCAAGAAAGAAAACAACTACAAACAGGTGGCTGTAATTCTGAGGCTGATGTATTTAGAAACCTTAGCAACTGTTTCAATTGACAGCAACCCAGTAACTTCAGAAATGAAGCATTGGGTTGGGGAATAAGTCCGTAGCGTTTTTATATTTTCTTTTATTTTACAATGATTTGTTTGCTGTTTGGCAAAGGGTAAGTATTCATTCGATAAAACTCTTTCTGCTCTACAAAACTATGTTAATTGTATTTTTGAGTTATTTAATTTTTTATTAGTTTTGAGGCTTAGAAATGGAATACCCAGGAGGCAAAAATCAACATTTTTGACACCTGCTCTTCTTTGCTTTTCATCGAGGTCAAAAAGCTGCCGAAGGAGCCCGGGACATTTGCGACGTGTATGGAGAAGGTGTCATAGGCGAGTCTACAGCACGGAAATGGTTTGCAAAGTTCAAAAATGGCGACTTTGACGTCGATGACACGTGCCACAGCGGAAGGCCTTCTGAATTCGATGAAGAACTGGGAAATGCTCGAAAAGAATGCCAAGGTCAACAAGGAGCTCTACATTGCCCAGCTACACCGCGTGAATGAGGCTATTCGACTGAAAAGACCTGATCGACATGGTCAAACCATCCTCTTTCACGACAACGCCAGGCCCCATGTTGCACAAGTCGTCAAAGCCGCACTCCAAGAGCTCGAATGGGAGGTCCTTCAGCATCCGCTGTATTCTCCGGACCTTGCACCAACCGATTACCATCTTTTCCACTCCCTGTCAAACCATATGAAGGGCGTTACCTTCGATAACAAAGAGGTCCTTAAAAACTGGCTCAACAACTTCTTTGACACCAGACCAGGCGATTTTTGGCTGAACGGCATCAACAAATTGGTCGAGAGGTGGGAAGAGGTTGTAAACAGCAACGGCGAATATATAACTGATTAACTTATTGATATAATTATTGTTTTTTGTTTAAATAAAAGTCTTCGGTAAAAACGCTACGAACTTATTCCCCAACCCAATATTTTAAATGGCAGCGACTGAACAGGGGAAACTGATGAGGTAGGTGTTGGGAAACTGAAAAGGTAAAGAAGGGACAGAGGTACTCCTGATATTAGTAACTCTGAGAAGCAGATACAACTCTCGGGCTGAAGAAGCAGAAGAGGGCACGGGGCTGAGAACCTGGGTGCTCAAAGGAAAGGCAGGTAGTAGGGCTCCAGACAGAGTGTGGGGAACAGGACACACAGAGCCTAACTGATACTTGGACTTGGTTAGGGGCTGTGGCGAAGATGATGCCAAAAATCTTGAAGAAACTATAGACTGAGAGTTATAGCTGGCCACAGGAGAAATGCTGACAGCAGCTGAAAACAGCCAAATCCTTTCTCCTCCTTCCTCCTCCATTTCAATCTTCCGCCACTGTCCCTCCTGCCAGAAACCAACAGGAGCCCAGCTGGCCAGGGAGCCTGGGAGATGCGTCTCACAGAGCTCCAGCCCCCACCTCACGAAGCACAATGGAAAATGGTGGGTTTGAGGCTGAAACCACAGGTACACGGCCAGCAGTTTGATCTCCATATTTTCCCTATTAGGTTTCAAGTTCCTTGACTGAGAACTCTCCAATATGGGTTTTCCAGGAACCCAACCTTCATTTTCGAGAACTAGTGAATATCATAAAGCTTTGCTGACTAAAAATAAATTGGAATACTTCACTAGAACTCCTTTCCTCTGTCAGGATTATAAATCTATTTCCTTTTTATTTGGGCCAGGAATTTTATAGGATAAAGCCTGCAGAAATACTTTTATAATTAAGAACATGACCCAAATACAACAACATCTTCCAACAGAGGAAAAATTCTTAACTGATTCCTACCATTTTCAAAATGTTTAAATAGCTCCTAATGTTCCTATACAAGGAATTAGCCTCTATACTGGGATGAGATTTAGGGCCCTGAGAGGCAGGATTGTATCTTGTTTTTAAGTAAGAGAGATGTGAGTCTTGGGGGGTGGGGGGGCAGAGGGCATTCATTCTCCAAGAATGTCTCAATGATCCCCGCCCCTAGTAATCACATTCTTGGGTCATCGCTTCCCATACTGAATAAGGCTGACTTTTGCAACCAAAAGGACTTTGCAGAAATGACTGTGTGTGACTTCCAAGGTCATAGAAGACACAGTAGGATTCCCTTGATTTCTCTTGTATTACTCACCCTTTAAAAAGCCTCCAGGATCTGTGGACATTCTGTGTAGCTCTACAAAGATATATTCATGTGGCAAGGAACTGAGGCTCTCTGCCAACAGCCAGTGGAGTGAGCCACGGTGGCAAGCAGACCCACAAGGCCCAGTCGAGCCTTCAGATGATTGCAGCCCCAACCAACACCTTGACTGCAACCCCTGAGACACCCAGAGCCAGAACCACTGAGCAACATTTGGGTTGCTCCCAAATTCCTGACCCACAGAAACTCTGTGAGATATTACATGTGTATGATTTGTTTTAAGGCACTAAGTTTAGGGGTAACTTGTTATGGAGCAAGAGAGAAGTTTTTTATTTAAAAATTTTATTTATTGATTTTAGGGAGAGGAAGGGGGAGAGAGAGAGAGAGAGAGAGAGAGAGAGAGAGAGAGAAAACAAGTTATTGTTCCACTTATTTATGCCTTCATTGGTTGGTTCTTGTATGTACCCTGGCTGGGGATCAAACCCACAACCTTGGTGTATCGAGACAATGCTCTAACCTACTAAGCTACCCGGCCAGGGTCGGAGCAACAGGTAATTAACTAACAGCGTTCTAAGGACTCTCCTTGGTTGTGTTCTCCTTTCATTGTCAAATGGACAAGTGTCACTGAATATACATTGCTTCTGGTCCCCAAATTTGGCCTGAGAGAATCTTCTAGCTTCATTACTGTGGTTTACTTAAAGAGTCCACCTGTTCCCACCTTCTCTATAAATCAATTACTCTCTTAACATATCTTGAATTTTCTGTCATTTAAAGCCAACAAAGGAAGTAGATGCCCATGAGGTTTTAAGCCCCCTGATACTAGAAGCATTCAAGCAGATGATCAAAGGTTATAAAACATTTCTTATACTAAGTGGAAGGTGGGATGAGATGACTTCCTAGGTTTCTAATAACACTAAGAAGGTTCTAAGACACAAGTCTCTAGGTGTCCTCCCAAAAAATTGTAGTAATTTTCATCAGTATTGAAAACAGCCTGGCATTCTCAGGCAAAAAAGAATTGAAATAGTTTGACTGACTGGTGGTGGCACAGTGGATAGAGAGTAGACCTAGGATGTGGACATCCCCGTTTTGAAACCCCAATGTCACCGCCTTGAGCATGGTATCATCAACACAATCCCAAGGTCACTGGCTTGAACAAGGAGTCACTGACTCAGCTTAAGGCCCTCGGTTAAGGCACGAATGAGAAGCAGTCAATGAACAACTTAAGTGACACAACTACAAGTTAACGATTCTCTTCTCCCTCTGTCTCCCTTTCTGTCTCTCTCCCTTCCCACTTCCTGTCTCAGTCTGTCTCTTTCTCTCCAAAAAAAAATAATTGAAATAGCTTATAAACTTAAAAAGATGTTCAGCCTAATTAATAACTAACATTTGCAAATTTAAAACAACTAGTAAACATTAATTTGCACATGCCAGACTAGAAAAAATTTGCAAGTTTCATTTAACACATCAGAGCATAGGGTAATGATAAAGACAGGATGGGCAGGGGTGTGAATCAGTGTACTCTCTGCAAAAGGCAGTGTGGCAATATATATTAAAATTGTAACTCTGCATAGCCTATGCGACTCAGCATTTCCAGATGTGAGCAAAACTGTCCACGCACCTCTGTTCCTAAGGACAAAATCCTATGGATGAACTAATTTCACCAATTTAAAAAATGGGTAAATATACTGTAGCACAACCATCCAAGGAATAGCATGCAACCTGTAAACAGAATGAGTTAGATTCACATATGGGCTAATATGGATTACCCACAAGATATATTGTTTGGAAGAAACGCAAGGTATGTCCTATCCATATAAAAATGGGGGAGAGGATTCAGAAACATAGAAAATGTCTGAAAGAAGTTTTTAAAATGCTGTTTGTAGCTGCCTCTAAGGAAGGAAACAAGAAACTTGAGAGGACTTTTTTTTTTTTTTTTTTTTGGACAGAGTCAGAGAGAGACAGACAGACAAGAAGGAAGAGAAATGAGAAGCATCAATTCTTTGTTGCGGCACCTTAATTGTTTATTGATTGCTTTCTCATGTGCCTTGACCGGGGACGGCTACAGTAGACTGAGTGACCCCTTGCTCAAGCCAGCAACGTTTGGCTCAAGCTGGTGAGCTTTGCTCAAACCAGATGAGCCTGTCATCAAGATGGTGACCTCAGGGTCTCGAACCTGGGTCCTCCGCATCCCAGTCCAATGCTCTATCCACTGCGCCACCGCCTGGTCAGGTGAGAAGACAACTTTTTACTATTCTCTTTTGTACTGCATGCTCTTTTTTTATATTCTTAATTTTTAAAAAAGTAGGAAAAAAAAGCTTAATGCAGAAAAAAAGAACAAAAATAAAGGCTTAAATATTTTTCAACTAATCTGTAATGCAATCCATCAAAGCAGCCAGAATCTCGCTTGGGCTTAAGACACTCACATGCCCATTCAACCAGTAAAGTCATCTCAGGAGAAAGAAGGTGCTTTCACTATCTGTGTGCCTCTCACTAATTGGGGAATGAGAACTCTTGCCATCTAACACAAATCACTAATTCAACAACTGAAAGCACCGATAAGGTGAACATCTCCCTGCCCTAAGCCTTGTGAATCATGAAAGGTGCTAGAATGGCCTTTCTTTGAATGTATGGGCAAAGGGCTGTGAGGTTAAAGAAATAAAAAGTCAACACTCGTTTTACTAACTATTGGGAGTCATCCCTAGTGCACACAACTGCTGTGGGGGTGGCTACTCCTGCCCCCCCCCACCTCTAACCACGAGTGTCAGCTGAGATTTCTAAGCCCTTTCTAAGACTAAGTAAGCACTTCCCAAATCAGTGATCTGTTGAAAAGAGTCTAGTAAGTGGCTGTTAATTATGCTCAGTGTGTGTGTGACTAGAAGGGTAATTAAACCAACATGCTTTCAAAAAAACCTTTTACTCTATTGGCAAAAATGGTAATGACAAGACCTTTATGCCTTGAAATGAGCTTGTATTTGATAACAGGTGAGGGCGCTTTTGTTCATCTAACTATAATATAGCTGTCTAAAAACATTCATTTGAGTGTTATCAAATATGTGTTATGACCTATTTAAACAGGACAAAAATACCCAGAGTTCTCCTTATAAATTATGTAAGCAAAGTTATCATGAGATGAGATAGAAAACCCACCAAAAACTCTACCAACACCTTCATCCAGACGTTCAGATTACTTTTCAGTGCAAACCTGGCAAATTTTAAAAATCTAGAATTTTAAAAATCCTTTTGAGTTACAGGAAAAGGAAAAAAATGTAGAACCAGTTTTAATGTTTCCCTAGTGATTTGAAAGGATTTCAGGTTGTTTAAAGGGAAATCATCATTTGTTAAACTAGTAATAAGATTTGTTTGTAGATTGACATATTGTAAATCAAGGACAGACCCCAAGTTAGTTTCCATAATCAAAACATTAATGCCAGAAAAAACTGAGGCCTAATTTATCAAGAAAAGGCCAAGTGCCCAAATTCGTAAAGTGCAGAAAACCTTCTAACTATAATAATTTGTAGGGATATACAGGGTGGGGCAAACATAGATTTACAGTTGTTTATATGGAAAATAATACAATAATTAATAAACAGCACAAGAATAAATTGTGTTTCAGGGACTCACAGCTGTAAACCTACATTTGCCCCAACCTGTATATATACAAGCGTGTTGAAAAAACACAAGTAATCACTAACTGCCACATCTCTGTACAATGTCAGTTCCATGAGATGAGGACCCTCATCGCTCTCAATAAAATCAAAGAAACTCATTTTGATAAAGGCATCTACCTTTTTTTCAGAGGTAAGATATATAAAGTTCCTAACTATCTATCTACCTTGTGATTTTTGCCAAAACTTGATGCAAAAATAAAAGCTAAATTCAACTGAAATTTCTGAAGCAACATGAATATATAGCCTCATTACATTTTTAAATTCAGTAAGTTCTAGTAAGTATCCATGCTCATCAAACATTTAGATATATCATACATTAAATCAGCCTTTGGTGACCCAGGGCAGGAATCTGATGATCACACTGGGCTGGACTGCCCCAGTGGATGTCCATGAGAGGTTCTCACAGCAAATCACGGGAGAGGCCCCTAGGAAGTGATCTAAAATCATGAGGGTAAAGTGAAAGTCAACTCGGCTTCTTCACTGAAGGATTTCTCAGAGACCTGAATATTAAATGTGTATCCCCCAAGAAGAACATGCAAGTTTCCCAAGCTTATTTCAGCAGGAAACACTTTGTAATCTATGTGTGGTTGGTTATTGTTGGGTTTTTTCCCTTCTAAAATATGTAAATGAACTACATGGAGCTATTTCCTCAAACTGGACATAAGCTCAACAGGGATCCACAGATTCACTTTCCTGCGTGGAGACCTGAGAAATGTTACTTAGTCATCAGATTCCCCTCCTGTAAAATGGAGAGGAAGATCTACCTGGCATTACCCATACTTTGCTGTGAGGGCATCCAAGATTAACATCTATTAAGCAATCAGTAACTGGTTCTATTATTATCACTATTCCTGTTTTAGACTGCTCAGGCTACCATAACAAAATATGGCCAAATATAATAGACTAGGTTGCTTACACACAGACATTTATTGTCTCACAGTTCTGGAAGCTAGAAAATCCAGGACCAAGATCTGACAGGGTTCAGTTTCCGTAAGGGTTCCCCTCCTGGCTTGCACCTTTTCATTGTGTCCACACAGGGTAGAGAGAGCAAGCTCTCTGGGGCCTCTTCTTATAAGGACGCCAATCCTATCAACTGAAGCCGACCTTCTGCCCTCATTTAACTTTAATTATTTCCATAAAGGCTCTCTCTCCAAATACAGTCACACCGGGGGTTAAGGCTTTGGCAGAGGAATCTGGAAGTGGGCGGGGTAGGGGTGGCACAGTTCAGTCCAATTCCCTTTCCATTTAGTTCCTTTCTCTCAGTCCTCAGTAGATAGTGTCCTGCTGAAACGCTAGAATTCTCAGGCTGTTGAGACGCAAGTAGGTTTGAGCCTTTACTACTGCCACAGACCTGTACACAGTAGGTTGTTGGCTTGGTTCTTCAGGTCACATACATTAAGCCACCCGACCTTCAGAAGATGGGCAAGTAAAGGAAACAAACCGTCCTCTGACTTCCTGACTCGGCCATCAGGTACCGTCGGGCTGCATTATCGTGAGGGGTCGGCAGGGAAAGAGCACGGGTGTGAGGAATACGGGCTCCAAGCACATTTTAACAACTCTTCTCATCACGTAGAGGGGGAGCCACTTTCAGAAACAAGATTTGGCTACTGCTGGGTCAGCCCAATACATAGTTCATGAATTAAAAACTTTCCACGTTACACATCAAAACAAGGAATCACAATCCTCTGTGATGAGAATGTAAAAGGTGAGAAATAACTAAAATAAAAAGTCAGAGAACATACTAAAACAAAATGTCTTCTGCAAGATAAAAATTTAGCATTAAATATTAACATTTGAATACAAGCACATTAAAAACAAACAAACAGAAAACAACTGCATGTCCTAAGGAACTGACTAGGAAACTCTAAGCCACAGGAAACCCCTGGGATGGGAACTTCTTTTTTTTTTTTTTTTAAGTCTGTTGATTCTTTATTTATTTATTTATTTATTCATTTTTAGAGAGGAGAGAGAGAGGGTGAGAGAGAGACAGAGGAGAGACAGAGAGAGAGAAGTGGAGAGGAGCTGGAAGCATCAACTCCCATATGTGCCTTGACTAGGCAAGCCCAGGGTTTCGAACCGGCGACCTCAGCATTTCCAGGTCTACGCTTTATCCACTGCGCCACCACAGGTCAGGCATGGGATGGGAACTTCTTGGCCACACCCGTCACCCACACGAAGATAGCAGAGCGTGCGAAGGTAGCAGAGCTCGCTGGCTGTGTCTGTAACTCCCCCTGTACGCAGAACGCCCTCTGCTGCCCTCACCTCTCCTCCAGGCAAAGGCTGGCTTATCTTCCGAGCTGCACGTCTACATTACCTCCCACCTCCCCCCCCCCCCCACTGGCCACATTCCCTAGCTTCCTCTACAAATACATTCTATTACTTTGATTTAAGCCCTCGTTTGACCTACCACAATTAATTATTTCCCTGTGAGAGGTGGACTGTTTCTGTGTGCACAAGGCTAAATAAGTCTCATCTAGTATATACATCTGTAGTATCTGGCACAAGTCCCAACACAGAGCTCGTATTCAGTAAATGCTGTTGAATAATAAAAGTGCTCATCGTTTACAAGGTAATCATGGGCAACAAGCACAGGCTTACAGACAGTTTACTTAGTCAAAGAAATACAATTTAAACAAACTTTTACTTTAATATGGAACACTAGGTACTTAACAAAACAGTAAAATTTTATTTTATATGATAAAAATTGGTTCAGCCTTCAGAAAGATGACCTGGCAATACCTATTAAAAATCTCAGCAACCGATTCATTCCTGAAAGTCAGCTAGACTGTCATACAAAGGAAACAAAAAAAAAAAAAAAAAAAAAAAGAAAGAAAGAAAATGAAAATAAAAACCAACTTTTGTGTACAGAAATTTTCATTTAAAATTTCAAAATATGAGAAAGTCTTTATATAGGAGAATCAGCAAAGTATCAACCTAATGAAATAATATGCACCCCAAAAGCTGGTGATTTAAGACTGAAGAAATATTATGCTTTTTAAAATTTCTAAGGCTACATCTAGAATACTTCATCATAAGTTTATCTAAAGGATGCAAAGTATGTCATTTCCAGTATATAGTAAACACTGACATTTTATAAATAACACTGTTACATTGGGTTTTTTATGTTTATTTTATTGATTGTAGAGAGCAAGGAAGACAGAGAGACAGGAACATCAGTCTGTTCTGTATGTGCCCTGACCGGGGATTGAATCCACGACCTCTGTGCTTCAGGAGGATGCTCTAACAACTAAGCCGTCCAGCAGAGTACAGTGTTGTTTTTTTAAACAGCTCTATTGAGGAATTTTTCACATACTATACAATTTACCTTTGAAAGGATATAATTTGCCTGACCAGGCAGTGGTGCAGTGGATAGAGCAGGGGTCGGGAACCTATGGCTTGCGAGCCAGATGTGGCTCTTTTGATGGCTGCATCTGGCTCACAGACAAATCTTTAATTAAAAAAAATAATAACTTTAAAAATATAAAGCATTCTCATGTATTACAATTCATTCATTTCCTACCGCTCATGTTCATGGTTGCGGGTGGCTGGAGCCAATCACAGCTGTGTTCCAGGACAACACCAAGTTTTTATTGGATAATGCATAATGTACACGGGTCCTTGTATGGCTCTCATGGAATTACATTTTAAAATATGTGGCATTCATGGCTCTCTCAGCCAAAAAGGTTCCCGACCCCTGGGATAGAGCCTCGGACTGGGACACGGAAGACCCAGGTGGAAATCCCAAGGTCTCTGGGTTGAGCTCGGGCTCACCCAGCTTGAGCACAAGCTCACCAGCTTGAGCATAGGGTCACTGGCTCGAGTGTGGGATCATAGACATGACCCCATGGTCACTGGCTTGAGACCAAAGTCGCTGCTATGAACATTTGGAAATCATTTTTTTGTGGGGACATGTTTTCATTTCTCTTGGGTATATACCTATTACTGCATTATATATTATGTTAACCATTACAGAAACTGCAGACTATTTTCCCAAGGAGCTGAACCACACAGATTCTTGTCAGCACTTGTAATTATCTTTCCCATTCCAATCATCCCTCTAGGTGTGAGATGGTATCTCACTGTGGTTTTAGCTTGCAATTCTCTGATGGCTGATCATGTTGTTACATCTGTTATATGTTTACTGGTCATTTGCAGTCTTCTTTAGGTAAATGTTCATTCAGATCCTTTGCCAATTTTTAACTGGATTATTTCTTTTTATTATTAAGTTGTAATAGTTCTTTATATATTATGGATAGTAGTCCATTATCAGACAAATAATGTATAAAAATTTTCTCCTATTCTGTGAGCTGTCTTTTCAGTTTCTTAGCATTATTTTTCAGTGTATCCAGAGAAGCCTTAATGCCATGAAGATTTCATTCTCACTATAATTCATGTTTTATGTGAACAAAGACTAGGATAATTTACATTATATTCTTTTCCCCTTGAAATCATATTTCATTCTTCTTTTTTGTCAGGATTTCATTCTCATATATTTATGTATGAAAGTCCTTTGCTGACTTAGGAAATACTCTATTGTACTTCTCTAAAGCAAAAAGTTTCATATGTACTTTTAATGTTTAAATGCCTTTAGTTTCTTGTGACCACAAAACTCTAAGTTTTAATATTTGTCTTTTGGACTCAGTTATTATGATTATTTTCCTGTCTTTTATTGTTATATTTTTATTATAATTATTTATAATTATTAATAAGCAGAGTAAACATAATATTGATGATATTGAACATAAGAAATAAATTTTAGCCTGACTAGGCAGGGGTGCAGTGGATAGAGTGTCGGACTGGGATGTGGAAGACCCAGGTTCGAGACCCCAAGGTCGCCAGCTTGAGCATGGGCTCATCTGGTTTGAGCAAAAGCTCACCAGCTTTTGCTGGCTCAAGCAAGGGGTTACTCAGTCTGCTGAAGGCCCACGGTCAAGGCACGCATGAAAAAGCAATCAATGAACAACTAAGGTGTCTCAACGAAAAACTGATGATTGATGCTTCTCACCTCTCTCCGTTCCTGTCTATCCCTACCTATCCCTCTCTCTGACTCTCTGTCTCTGAAAAAAAAAAGAAAAGAAATAAATTTTATTGGTAATGTTTTGCTTAATAAAGTGGATGAGGTAGAGAATACCTAAAAGGCCTTAAGATTTACCCAACATCAAAACTATGACCTGGTCCTTCGCTTGATGACTAGACCTCTGAAATCCTTGAATAGATACACCATGGTAAGATCATGGATGGAACATGGATCATTGTGTTTTTATGTAAAACAGAAGAAGGCTGTGGAAGAGGGACAGGTGGGAAAGAAGATTCTGCATGATGTCCAGAAAAGGGATGAGTTTCCAGAGAGATCAATTTTCACAAAAAATACATCAGAAGTTAAGGAGCTGGAAAGAGATTCTCTTCACAGTATCCAGGCCTACATACCACTTAGAAAGTCTTTTCTACTCCCCTAAGTGTACATGCCCTTTGGTTGGGAGACAGCTGCTTTACAGGGGCTCGTGCCCCTTGGGGGGTGAAGTTAATGAACACTTGTTACATTACACAAAGCCTCTCTTTGCTAACACTTCTTTTACACAGGTTGGAAGTGGCACCATTGGTGGAAAAAGCAGCTTACTTTCTCCAATATTTTATAATGAAATAGGATGGGTCAAAGCAGTCAAGACAATGCAAACAATCAAGGTATACATTCAGCAGTTGGTAAGAAGAGATCCAAATGCTGACTAATTACATGCAGTTTTCTACCTTTTACCCTAAAAGTTTGACGGATTCAAATCACTTGCTACATTAGACAGTGATATACAAATAAGCCTAAAATAGCTACTTTTAAAATCAGACTTAAGCTTGACAACAGCTTATGACTGGATTAATATTGCTTATAGTAGTCTCAATGTCACTTTGACAGACTACATGTTTGTCTTGATGACATCCGCCCCCCCCCCCCCAGGCATATGGTGCATCCATTAACTCTGGTGTTATCTTTGAAGCAGAAGAATATACCTCATTGTTTTCAGAATATTCATAATTTACAAGGCCTCTCTATGGTCATGTATCATAATTGCTCATAATGTTGAGGGGAAAGTTCCCTGCAGAGATGCTATCCTGTGTGTGTGTGTGTGTGTGTGTGTGTGTGTGTGTGTGTGTGTGTGTGTGTGGTTTTCTTAAAATTATTATTAATTTCAATGAACAAAGTATTCTCTCTGAAGCAAGCATTTAACAGGCATGATCCAAATTTTTAGATAAAAACCTTACTTTATTTTAGGAAGCGAGGTTAAGTTTTATCATATCAACCTTGAGCAACTCAGAGAAACTTCGCAATTATGAAATCATGAAAGAATATGAGTTCATGATATTCAAAAATTCCATTCAATAAGCATTTATTAAAAACTTACTTTGCATAAGATTCTATAATAGATACTTCTCAGCCCTTGATTCTATCACCAAACTGGCATCAAAAATACACAAAGAATCTGAGGGATATTAAGGGAATTTATGATCCAAATGTAGTTTATCATAATTCAAAAATATTTATCCCCAAATGTGGTTTATTATAATTCAAAAATAGTCATGGAGAACTAATGACTTTTAAAATCAGTTCCACACTCAAATATTCCTCCGTACCTGCTCTTGCTACCAGCGGCGTGAAAATGCAAACAAATCCACTACAAATCTTGCAAAACAGACATTTGGTCAGATTAATGAAAGTGATTTTGGAAAACTGCTTGTCACAGAGAAGACCACAGAAAACGAGGATCTCTGGATCGTGGTTATAATTAACAATTAAAGATGGAAAAACACTACATTTTTAGAGATGCTTTAAAAGAGAATGAAATGGTTACCAATTTTTTTAAATCCCTTAACAAAATAAAAATAAATAAAACCTCCTATATAATTATACTGAAATGAAGGACAACATATTGTGTTAACATAAAATTGTCAGAAATAATTATCCCCCCCCAAAAAAAATTTAATTCATTTTTTTTCTAAGAACTAGTAAACAGTTGCAAATAAAAACAAGAACAAACTTTATTTTCAGGATTATCAGATTATGTTCTAAAAGACCAAATCAAACTTTAAATGCATATTAACCATGAAATGTTGATTTCCATTTTAAGTGGACTCACCTCCAGTGACCTTCTTCCATTGCCAATTACCCCTGACTTCCTATATCTTTCTAATTTCAATTAATAAGCAACAATCTAGACAGATCTAAGCTTACTTGAATTATTTGTGCTCCAAGAGGCTTTCTGGGGAACCATCACTATCTCTTCTCTACTCAGTCCCAGGAGGCTTTCCTGGCATCGAGTGTAACTCTGGGCTCCCCTTTGGATTTGAGCTGGGAGCCCACCCGAGCCAACTGCTGAGCAAGATACACCAAACCCCCCAGTCCATGAGCCTTAGTGGGTTTTGTTGTTAATTACTCTGAAACAGACAAACATCTTATAGTTAAAAACTTCTTACAATAGTGGCCCCTGGTCTTACAATTCTTCCTGGAAAACTAAAACATACTCTACTTTGATTCACTTAACAAACTTAAAATTGAACTCAGGAAAGCTGTCCCCTCCCCCTACCACCACCAGCATCCCCTACACACTGTCATACCTCAGCAATTGGCAAATTTCTTCTTCCAAAAGGGTCTGTTTTTCCAAACGGAAGACACAAGGGAAGCAGCACAGTGGGTCTCAGGTGGGCAGTCTGCCTTTCTGAGGAGCTCTGGGCAAACAGTCACCAAGGACGCGGGCGTGCCTCACCACGTGTGAGGTCGTTCACAGAACATGGACTATAACTTGTATGATGCAGATCATAGTGAATTCAGAGACATTAAATGAGCAGCTTGCAGGAGAAGTGAGATGAAGGCAGGATGCAGGAACCCAATTCCTCGATGCCTCCATAGGGGCAGAGATCCTTAACCCGCCTGCCCAGTGCCACCTTTTGATAGCAAACATGTGGAATCCACAGAGAGAGTATAAATACACACAAACACACACCGAAACTATAATATAAAAATCGAGGGGAGTAATTTTTACTGTCTTACACCATATATATCATATATATTTTTAAGAAGTAAACAGGCATGGCTACACTAAATGATTTAAGGATGTAGTAAGAAGTTGCAGTTATTTTTAATGAGTAAATTTGAATTTAAAATAAATAAAAGACATGCACCTGAATACCTGCAACACTTTTTACTGTATATTTTTAAATAAATATTCAGAGAGAGAGAGAGAGAGAGAGAGAGAGGGAACATAGGCAGATATTCATAATCATCATACTGCCCACAAACTTGTACTGGTCCAGTGCAAACACCACAGGCAGCACTGGTACTGGTGATGGGATTTGCCACAATGTCTTTGTTCAGTTACAAATAAATCAAAGTACAGCTTTTAGAGCATTCAGGAGTTGTATTCCTGAAAATTTCATATACTATATTAAAACCTGGCCAAAATTTTTCTGTCTTTATATACTAAATGGGTTAGGGTTCTGGCTCAGGTAATATAGGTAGGTTTTTCACCAACAGAATCGCCGATAAGGATGTTCTAAGACAGGGGTCCCCAAACTATGGCCCGCGGGCCACATGCGGCCCCCTGAGGCCATTTATCCGGCCCCTGCCGCACTTCCGGAAGGGGCACCTCTTTCATTGGTGGTCAGTGAGAGGAGCATAGTTTCCATTGAAATACTGGTCAGTTTGTTGATTTAAATTTACTTGTTCTTTATTTTAAATATTGTATTTGTTCCCGTTTTGTTTTTTTACTTTAAAATAAGATATGTGCAGTGTGCATAGGGATTTGTTCATAGTTTTTTTTATAGTCCGGCCCTCCAACGGTCTGAGGGACAGTGAACTGGCCCCCTGTGTAAAAAGTTTGGGGACCCCTGTTCTAAGACTTCACAGAATGCAGAGTAGAAGCTTTCCCTTGGTGGGCTGTTCTGTACACTACACAATGTCTGGCACCAGCTGTCCCCCACCCACCAAACACCAGCACACACTCCATCCCTTTGGACAAGCAGTTAATTTATCCCCAATGTCCAGAACACCCGCTGGGGAAGTCGTGCCAGTCCCGCTGAGACCCCTGCAATACTTTTCCTCAAAGTATTGATGGGAAACGAACAGACACCAGACCCAGTGCTAGGTACCAGAGACAGAGTGGCAGGAAAAAAAATAGAGCTCAAAGCACAGTGGAGAAAGTGACAGTAAACAACTACCCAAGGAATTGTATCGATACAGAACCCTGTAAAAACACTGAAAGAAACGCTAGTTTAGATGGTGTGGTGGCCTCAGACTGTAGGAGTTTAGAGATCAGTAAAATTATTTTCTTTCATTAACTCAGAGATATAAATAGGCTGTCAGCTTTATAATTTTTCCATGAAAGGTCTTTTTAAAAAAAATAATAATTACCACTTACAAGGCAACACAAAGACAGGAAGAAAGTTATTTCTGAGTTTTAATAAATTGATAAAACAAGAGTACTTTTAGCATGGTGAACAACCTCACTTACTACATTATTAGTTTTCTCTTTTTACTGCAGACTGAAGAAAATCTACCAAAGGTTGGCATTTTGTGACCAGAGCACAAGATCTTTGCTGCTCCAGTTACAGCCTGTTGACTAGCAGCATCAGCACTGGGTGAGAACTTCTCAGAAATGCACATCTCGCCCCCACCTGAGACCTACTGCGTGGAAATCTCACTGCAACAAGATTCTCACGCGATTCACATGTGCACTGAGGTTTGAGAAACACTGTCTTAGAACAAGATTATACTGACCCTCCAGTGGCTGAAATTGAGCCATAACCTCTATATAAGACTCAGTAATTATAACAATAACCATTTCTTCAAAGAAGGTAATTGAGGGGTCCTGGGAAAATGAGGACACAAAATGAAACATAAAGCAGATGAGCTAGCATCCTAAAAATCAATCACCTTTCACCTTTTAAATCTCATGACCTTGAAAAGTAATTGGAGGTAGGAGGGCAATAAGGCATCAACCACGAACAACATTCACAGCTTTGCTGGAGACATCAGGGGCAGGAAAGGGAGTTCCGCGGCTTCTGTTGAGTGCATCCAAGGATTGTGCTAAATGCTGAGTCTTTTCCTAATTACGAAGTCTTTTTGTAAGACAGAGCAATTTTTATTACTAGCAGTCAACTGTTTAGGTGACTTGACAAATGCCACATTCAAATTCATGTTTGAAGGGTATTTTATTCCATAATTACTTTTTCTATCAAAGGACGTCTCTCTAGATATGTGTTCGTTATGGGCAAGTGCATGAGGCACAGTCTCATGTCTCTTTTTTAAGCCACTATGATGAGAACATAATTGCCAGCACAGTGCATTGCCTTCTTGAGACAGAAAAAAAAAAACAGTATAGATCTGTGCTGACCAGTATGGTAGCCACTAGCCACATGTGGTTACTGACCACCTGAAATGTGGCTGATCCAAACTGAGATATGATAAGTATAAAATATACAAGCATATTTTGAAACTTAATACAGAAAACTGTAAAAATCTCAATAATATTTATATTGGTCTCATGTCCAATTTTTTTTTCTTTTACTTAGAGGTGGGGAGGCAGAGAAACAGACTCCCGCATTGCGCCCCAACTGGAATCCACCCGGCAAGACTACTAAGGGGTGATGCTCTGCCCATCTGAGGCCACTGCTCCAATTGCTCAGCAACCAAGCTATTTTAGCACCTGAGGCAATGCCATGGGGCCATCCTCAGCACACAGGGTCAATTCGCTCCAATCATCTATGGTTGTAGAAGGCAGAGGAGGAAATGGGTGGAGAAGTAGATAGTCGCTTCTCCTATATGCCCTGACCGGAATCAAACCTGGGACTTCCAAACACCAGGCCGACGCTCTACCACTTGAGCCAAATGGCCAGGCCAAATTATGATATTTTGATAGTCACCCTTATCTGAGGTTTCACTTTCCACAGTTTCAGTTACCCACATTCCACTATAGTCCAAAAATATACTACTCACAAAAATTAAAGGATATTTTATCACTTCATATTCATTTTGAAATATCCCCTAATTTTTGGGAGCAGTATATTAAATAGAAAAGTTCAGAAATAAACAATTCACAAGTTTTAAACTGCAGGCCATTCTGAGTAGCATGATGAACTGTGCACCATTCCTGCCTGGGACATTCTATTTTATTGTTAGTTTTATTGTTAACATCTTATGTCCTAATGTATAAATTAGACTTTATCACAGGTATGTATGTAAAGGAAAGCACACACTACATATATACAGAGGTTGGTACTATATGGTTTTGGGCATCCACTCGGGACTTGGAACACACCTCCTTCCATTAAGGGGGGGACAACTATATTGGGTTAAATAACATATACTAAAATTAAATTACCTATATTTTTTACTTTTTTAACATGACTATACTAGAAAAAAATGTTAATTTTATGTGACTTGCATTATAGTTCTACTGGACAGTCCTAGTCTAGAAACTCACTACACGTATCAAACTTATGTTTAAAAAAATTATGTAAATGAAATTCTAAATATTAGAGAATACCTGCAGAAGATATATATTTAGGAAGCAGATAAATAAAAAGGGAACAGGAATTGTTCAGCAGTAAATATTTCTATTTCTACAAATACTTGTTCAGAAAGCCCTTTCTGAAATATCTGCATGGCGGTCCCTGAATTTATATCCAACACAGAGAGAAATATCAAGTATTTAATAAAAATAGAGCTTGGGAAGGAGCTGATAAAAACTCAAGTGCAGTCACAGTGGTGATGGGCTCGCTCACAGTCTAGGAATGCAGAGGAGTGGAAAAGATAAACACATTCCACTACAATAGCCAAAAACTTCCTGGCCTGAGCCATTCCAATAACTGAACCTTCCCACTCCTGAGTAAATGAGGAAAGTAAAACCACAAACTCAATACTTGAGTCAGATCAAGAAAGGTGCTACACATGGAAGACGCGGCCAGAGTCTGACCAGAATGGCGTGTGGAGACGGAACTGTGGACTACAATGAATTCACAGTGCTTCTTCCACAATGCCAAGAAGCACAGAGAACTTCCAGGAGGTGAAGGGGTAGATTCAAAGGTCATTTTCTTAATAGCAAGACCTCTGCACATACCAGTGTTTAATAGCATTCCCAACAGTGGAAAATGGTGCCAGGTCAGTTTGGGAATGAGACTACAAATATGAATCCAACAAAGTAGCTGAAGCCATCTCCAATCTGGGCAGATTCCTTTCATTCCTGGCCCCGGGAAAAATCCCATCACTTAGGAAGTCTGGACCTCTGCCAACATGCAGCTTCTGCAGTCTGTGGGGGATGGGTGAGGAGGCTGGAAATGTCTGGGCAGCTGGCTTTCATCACAAAGCTTTTTGTCTTTGAAAGGCTTATAATGAATTTCCAGACATAATAGAACACAATATAGTAAGTGATTTACAAAAATATCACATTTAAAAAAGTAAATGTTCAAGGTATAAGGGCTAATCACTACATCAATGAAATCTGATGCAAATATTAAAAAATTGTATCATAGTGGTATTTAAGTCCTTTCATTGGGCTTTAACATCAACAGACCTATAAAGGAGAGAGAAAAACTAATATAGTCAGAGCCTAATAGAGGCATCAGGTACTTCCCTACATTATGATTACTATTATTATTATTACTGCTGTGATCCCCCTCCCCTATTTCAAAATGCACAGAGAGGTTAAGTATCACACAACCAAAAGGAGTTGGAGCCAGACATGACTGTAGGTTGACATCAGGCAGTGAGCTCCTTGACTTCTCACCCAATACACGAAACTGCCCGGAGACAAGAATTTTGAGGCTCAGGGGGATGAGGAGACATCTGTCTGTTGTAACAAAGCTAGTGAATGGTGGAGCAGAAACTCAAATCCATAGCTAACGCTGAATTCTTTTCATAAGCAGCTTCCTGCTTTGAAAAACCTTTGTCCCAGTTTGTAATGCTGTCAAAAGCGTCTTATTTTCTCCTTGTCTCTCGAGGGGATGGTTGCTAGCCACTTTTCCCTTCTTTCCTCCTCGCCAAACCACCAATACTCCTAGCACACTTTGGGCTGTTGGCCCTTGAGGCATCTGAACAATACGAAATAGGATTTATGCTCTTCACAGCCATGGAAAATTAAGTATTTGGGTCTATAAATCTGTCACGAAATACAGAAAATAAAATGCATTTGTCTGAATGGACACATTAGTGGGTGACTCATATTATTTGTCATTAATATTGAAGAAATGACTATCATTCTGAAATCCACAATGCTAGGGCTTTCAGGTCACACGCCTCCCCTAACTTGATCCTAAATGCGATGTCCTTAAACCCTGAAACTCTCTCGATGAAGCAGAAGTACAGAGGGAGGGCAGACGTGCAGGAAACCCAGGCTCCAACCCTCCCCCACTGTGAGAACAGACCGCTGTGGCCTGAGGCCCTGCACTCACCTTCCCGGAGTGCAATTTCCTCCTCTACAACATGGGGGTACAAATATGTATCCACTACGTCACAGGGTTGCTGCAAGAATGTGCTGAGATAACATGTGAAACTGTTTTGTAAACCCCAGAGCCCTGTAAAAATCTGCTATGAATATGCGGTGACACAGTCGCCTGATATGAACCAGCGTGAGAAGGAGCTGCAGGACCTCAACCGATGGCCAAGAGGGAGGCAGCGGCTCTCCTTCCACTCCACATACCCAGCTGACGCCATCACTGGAGTGGAAGGGTCAGGAAGCTGTGTCCTCAAACAACAGTGGGAGATAATAAGCAAGAAAAGGCTTGACGGGCTTGCCTGGTCAAGGTACATATGGGAGTTGATGCTTCCTGCTCCTCCCCCCTTCCCTCCCTAGCTCCCTCTCTCTCTCCTCTCTAAAATGAGTAAATTAATTTTAAAAAGAAGAAAAGGCTTGAAAACTCCGGCAAGACACAAATCATCCCCACTCTTAACTGCCATCCTAATCAAATCTCCACGGGACGACTGAGGATGCTCTAGGACAGGGGTCCCCAAACTTTTTACACAGGGGGCCAGTTCACTGTCCCTCAGACCGTTGGAGGGCCGGACTATAAAAAAAACTATGAACAAATCCCTATGCATACTGCACATATCTTATTTTAAAGTAAAAAAAAAAAAAAAAAAAAAAAAAAGGAACAAATACAATATTTAAAATAAAGAACAAGTAAATTTAAATCAACAAACTGACCAGTATTTCAATGGGAACAATGGACCTGCTTTTGGCTAATGAGATGGTCAATGTGCTCCTCTCACTGACCACCAATGAAAGAGGTGCCCCTTCCGGAAGTGCGGCGGGGGCCGGATAAATGGCCTCAGGGGGCCGCATGTGGCCCGCGGGCCGTAGTTTGGGGACCCCTGCTCTAGAGGCTCTTTCATCATTGGACCTTCTGATCAAGTGAGAGACAGGTGGACATTTCTCCTCACAATCACTTAAAAGTAAATTGATATGAGCAACGCTTAGGGGTTTTACCTTTTTTCCTTTTTTTTTTTTCTTTTAATAAACTGGAAAAAAAAAACTTAAGAAAACAAACTTCATTCCTTAAAATTTAATGTTCAGAACACTTCAGATATTCCTTTTCATATTTTTCCCCTCCTTGCCTCACATTATCAAGACGCCAATATCTGCTATCAACCCTGCTGACCAGACGCATAGCTGGACAATGGCTCTTTAAAGAGAGAAGCAAAATAACTAAAAGTCTTCACATTCAACTATAGCAACAGCTGCCCCTCTCTTAAAATAAAAGCTGTCTAATTATTGGTATTCATGTGGTCAGACTATACCCTCCGAAGGCACAGATCCGTTCTTTTCAGTCACGACAGAAATCCTTTTAAGCCATTAGACATCCTAGACTGTGTAGTTTTAAACCTGCACATATGTCTCAGGGGCGCAAAACTCACAGTTACAAACTCTATGAGGAAAAAATTTAAAGATGAAAACATGACAAAAATTTTAAGATAAATAAAGAAAAGAATCAGATTTTTATTTTAAATTATATTCCCAGGAAGCCAGTGAGCTAACAAATGGTATGCTACTCCATTAATAATGGAAACTATGAATATTCATTACACAATAGTCATAAAAAGAAGGAAAACCAGAGAGTGCAGTGGGGGTAAAAATTCAGAAAGCTTTTAAAAGGAAAGAAAGAAGGAAAGAAAACAGACACAGCCTCAGACAACAAACACTATGTAAGGAAAGGTCCCTGGGTGGAAACTTTGATCTAGACAAGATGGGCTAGTAGAGAAGGCACTTCCTTACACAAAGGTAAGTAAATAAACAATATAAGCTACCCCGAATGGCAGGAAGAGCTGTCAGTAAAAATAGTCAGGATAGCCTTTGCTAGGATGTTTGGGATCAGAATAAGACATCTTCTCCCGAATCACTGATAAGGGAGAAGGTACTGCGCCCTCTCCCACACCCTCACTGCCCACTTGGAGAGGGACAACCTTAGACAAAAATCCAATGCAGCAATGTGTAATCTCTAATGTTTAATTGCTCCTATATCTTGGGAACAAGGAGGAAGACCCAAAGATACAAACAGAATAAACCCCAAAACATGTGCTCCCAGATCACAGATTGTTTTTCCACCTCTTACAAGCTCGAGATGTCTGGGAAAGCTCACCACACTGGATCCTCACTGTTTCTACGAGATCATTTCAAAGTAGATATAAAACACCCATAAGCTCTACATGAGCAAAAACACTCCCACATAGAGGGACTGTCACTTCAAGGTTTTTAACATGCACATGGATAATTCTAAATTGTTTCCAAACTAACAACAAGGGCAAAAGACACGGGTACTAAATTATTGACAATGTACATCTGGCCTGTACTTTTTAATTCAAGAAAAAGAATCCTGAAGGCAAATGCCAGAGGACGGTTGGAACTGGAGCAAGCACCTACTCTAAGTAGGAAAATCAATTTGTTTGCAGCACTGTACTTCTGTTTCTCAATTAGCCCCACAGCCAAGGATTACCCTAAGATACACTAAGCATTACTGTGCAGTTTAAAAGTCAACACAATTCAACAGCAATGCAACTCAATACCACTTATAGGGCCATCAATCCAGCAGGTCTCTCCCAGCTGCCACTATAGTTGTTGGCAACGGGGTTAAGTCATCCCCAGTTCCAACACTTCACTAGCCCTGCTCTGGTTGCTTAGTTTCTCTAAACCTCAGCTTCTCCATCTGTAAAAGCAGAAGCAATAATGTCAATGTTATTGGGAAGATGAAATAATGTACATAGAGAAAAACCCCATTTCAAGATAAAGAGAGTGAGTCAAATATATGGTGATGCAATATACAGATGAGGTGCTATAGAATTTTACACCTGAAACTTACAGAATATTGCTAAGCAATGTCACCTCAATGACTTTAATTCCTGAAAGAAAAAACAACATTTCAGGGTTTTTTTGTCTCATAATCAATAAATGACTGCTGAATTCCTATGGCATGCTAAAAAAAAGAGAGAAAAAGAATCTTACATCTGGATCATGGAAATAAATAGGTGAAATAGAACAATTATTTCAGGGACTACTGAGGCAGAAATCACCCTGAGCATAAGTGTATTCAACTAAGATCACTCAGTCGATAATCTTCAGACAACATCATGGTGGTTAACTCTTTCACGGACTGGCATAAAATTTCTGACGGAGCAGCACTGGTCCATAGACCAGCAGTAGAAAAACACTCCTAGCAGACAAACCCAACAGTTCATATCCCTTCCTGCAAGATCCAGCCTGCACACGGTTATGGCAAGGCCACTGTGACGGACAGGGTAGGGAGGAGCGGCAAGAGGAAGCCTAAGTTTGGACTGCACAGCCTCAGTTTCCCCATCTCTAAAATGAGGAGGTTCCTAAGATTAGATCACTAGTGTCCCATGCAAAAGCTACGCAGGCACCATGGGACCCTCAGCTTGTTCCCCACAGATATGAAGCTTACATGGAGAGAAGGATGACACAAATGTCAGAGAGGACGATGGCTGCTCTGAGGGGCACAATCAAGCCCTAAGAAGTAGAGTGCCTGCAAGACGCCAAGATCTCTTAAAGGATTCACAAGCACTATCTGATTGATCTTCACAATAATTTTCCATGTAAAGACTATGGTCCTTGTTTGGACAGATAAGGAAAAGTACACAAAGGCTGTCAGGGTGGGGAGGGGTCCCATCTGGAGGCAGGAGAAGGGAGATCCCAAAGCAGAGGGAACTCAGGGCGGAAAGCCCTGCAGAGCACACAGAGTCTCAACCAAAGACACCCAGCACCAATCAGTCCACCATTCAAAAATAAAAGAAATCTCAAAGAAAAAAACTCAGTCCATCAACCACTGAGTCAATAATTCCTGTGACTTATCCCCAAATCAGTGATGCTCTCTGATTTCCAAAATGGCAGTAGATGCCCAACCAAAAGTTCATAAACACTTTGCAGGTTTCTGTCAGGACAAAAATATTATGTGCCAATTGCAACATCTTGCAGGACATGCTTGCGGCTTTCATGGCACATTTAATATACAGACTCAGTGCAAAGGAATGTCAAGAAGATATTGAATAAAGAGGCATTTATTTCTTTTTCTAATTAAACAAACTTAAAAATTACCAAAACAGCCTTCAAATAATTAAATATAATCAGCAGTTCCCTTACACAAGATGTTTTAAAAACTCACCAACAAAACTTAAAACGTACCCGAGGCCCCTTTGGTTATTAAATACCTAGAACTTGAAATAATCCACATTTTATGTTCATTAAAATTGCTTATATTGGAAAAATACTCACCTGAGAGCTAAAGAAAATAATAGCTTTAATTTAAAAACTTATAAGCATCAAGAGAAAAAATAAATACCAAAAAGGAAGAGATTAAAAATATCATTTGCAGATGGCATGACTATATACCTAGAAAACCCAAAGGAAAAACCTCTGAAATATGCTGAAATCACTAGAGTTTAGTAAAACAGCAAAATTGAAAATAAATATATAAAAATCTTATAAGAACAGAAACAACAAAAATTGAGTCTCGTTCTTAATTAGCATTAGTTTTTAAAAAGTTGTCTCAAAATAACAAATGAAAACAAAAAATGAAAAAGGTAAGTCACAAAGATTAAGAAAACTACAACACTTTATGAAGAGATCTTTATTTTTAAAAAAGGAGACTCAAACAATAGTGGGACATACAATATTCATGGATAAAAAAACAGCACTCTAAATGAAAAGAATATTCTTTTAAAGGCATTGAAAGAAACGTTTTATAAATATAAATTTTTTGGTTTTTTAATTGAATTTATTGGGGTGACACTGGTTAACAAAATTATATAGGTTTCAGGTGCCCAATTCTACAACACATCTCTGTACAGTGTATTGTGTGATCACTCCCCAAAATGTTAATTTTATAAATTCCCAGTTTTTCTACATCACCTGTATTTTTTTATATTTTCACTAATAACCAGGTATTATTTTATATATAAAAAATAATAGTATTAGAATGAATAGCAATGAATAAATATCAGAAGTTTTCAAATGTAATGTTTTGAGGCAATATTTTAATCCAATTCACAGGTTTCATAAAAGTTTGTGTATGTGTCAACTGAGTTATTAGAAATAGGTTTAACAGGATTGAGCGGTAGACACAGAGAAACCGGAAAAAACGGACTTAGCTTCATTTCTGTGCCTTCCTTGACTCTCAAGATTAATGTGACCCATGATCGGCACATCACAGTAGCCACTGGCCTCGGAGGTAAACACTCAAATGGAAGTGGAAACTAGTTCGAAGTTCTCACATGTAATTTAAAAGCTCCCCAAATAAACAGCAAGAAGGGCTGGCAAATACATTCATTTTAAAAGTAAATATTAACTTAATGAGCCTAGTGACCGGAAAACTGATTCTGCTCTCTTGAGATTTTCACTTCCCTGCTGCCAGTCATCAAAAAGAAAAAGAAAAAAGTGAAGAGGACACAAACCTTCCTACTTATGAGCCAAACTGGTACCAGAGAAGAATCTGAATATAACTCTTTATGTCCTGAAATCTTCCCAACTTGACTGGTGGTTAAAGCAGAAGGCAAAGTAAATCAAACAACATGCATGCCAGAACCAGTCCCTGAAATGCCGTGGGGCGCACAGGACCATCAAGTCCCTTCTTAGGGGTCACAACTCTGCTAATTGCAGCACAGGGCCAAGCATTACAAATCATCAGCGTCTCCTGTCTGCTCTTTTTCCTTGACCTGCACCAGTCACCCAGGAAGAGTTACATCTGTCACAGCAGAAGGATGGCACAAGCATCCAAAACGTCATAAACTGACTGGACCCGTGCCAGGGCTGGGAAAGGTTCCGATGGAGGAAGATGAGTGGCTGGTCACGGTCCCGACCAAAACCAAGCAGTTCCAGAAAAAAAAAAGAAAAAGAAAGAAAGAACACCCTATGATACTATGATACTGGAAGCATGGGGAAGAGGAGAAAGAAAGAAAAAATGTGTCTGTTTTTCTCAGCACTCACCAATAAAAAGGAATACAAAGGATTTACTGTCTCTCTCCATGCCTACCTAAAACCTTTCTTGTTTCTTACTAAGATGTAAATACAGTGTGTCCGTAGTCATGGTGCACTTTTGACTGGTCACAGGAAAGCAGCAGAAGACGATAGAAATGTGAAATCTGCACCAAATAAAAGGAAAACTCTCCCAGTTTCATACCTATTCAGTGCAGTTCGATGTGGGCTCATGCACAGATTCTTTAGGGCTCCTTAGGTAGCTATCCCGTATAGCCTCTACAGACTCGTCCCTGACTGGTGGCCTACCAGAACGGGGTTTCTCCACCAAACTGCCGGTTTCCTTCAACTGCTTATCCCACCGAGTAATGTTTTCCTATGTGGTGGCTCTTCATTATAAAGCGCCGATATTCACGTTGCACTTGGGTCACGGATTCGAATTTAGCGAGCCACAGAACACACTGAACTTTCCTCTGTATCATCCACATCTCGACTGGCATGGCCATGGGCTGCTCTGCTGTATACATGGTGTGACATCATCATCTGCGCATGCGCACATGCTGCCACATCATCCTACAGAAACTGGGAGGGTTTTCCTTTAATTTGGTGCAGATTTCACATTTCTATCGTCTTTTGTTGCTTTCCTGTGACTGGTCAAAAGTGCACCATGACTTTACGGACACACTGTATTTAAAAGGTCAGCCTAGCCTACTTCCTCTATACTTTTAACTTTCACAAAGATTTCAGGTGTCACAATATGAAATAAAAATGAAGCTAGAATCACTTCATATGCACAAGCTATTGATAATAATCCAAGTGTATATTTGGTCAGGATTTGAAAAGAAAGAATGAATTTATTATCTGATGCATTCTGTTCAATAGTAACTATTTGCCTTGTTCAAGGAAAGAAATTCATACCCATCAAAGATCTTCTGACACTGCTGTCTGAACATGCCAGTTAAAGCACATACCAGCATCACTCTCATAACGTATCCCAGCAGGCT
Organism: Saccopteryx leptura; assembly: GCF_036850995.1. Classification (NCBI taxonomy): domain Eukaryota; kingdom Metazoa; phylum Chordata; class Mammalia; order Chiroptera; family Emballonuridae; genus Saccopteryx; species Saccopteryx leptura. Next base: position 37,407,315 of record NC_089514.1, on the reverse strand, counting down.
GGTGAGTGTGGCATCTCATCCAGTCTTTAACCTCCCGCAACCTTCCCTGTCTGCTGAGCCCTAATGAACTAGCACCACTCGAAGCAAGTTTGTATCTTCAATAATTCCACCCATAACCCACCCAAAGACAGATAAAAACCGGCAATGTAGAGAGTAATTTCGAAAAGAGGTCTCTTTGATTTCACACTAACCAACCATGTTCTCTTCAGCAATTTATTTAATCTTCCTGGACCGGTAAAATGGGTGGAATTTGGCTCAAAAATAAGTAGAAATCTGCTGCAGGAATGTTTTAGGTTCACTTTGCTCTTACATTTTATTGGAAAACCATTCATCTGTTAGGATTACTACCAAACATCAGTTGTGTCTTTGTAAGAATTTTAGGTTCACTCCTTGTCCACACACCAAATATCACATATAGCGCCCACATGTTTTTCTCCCTTCTCCTGGGATGCAGCCCAGTAAAATGCTAAGCACACACTGGATTCCGAGAGACTAGGTTGGAATCACCGATTCGACTACTTTCGAGACAAAGGGCTTTGAGCAAGTCACAACTTCAATGAACCTCAATTTCTATTTTATCCTTTTGTTTCCTTTTTTTAAGTGCTTCCCCCTTGCATAAAACACGTTTTATAAAACTGAAATCATATTCTCCTCTATGTGTAACAGTGTTTTCACTTAACACTGTAATTCTTATTTTATGCTTTTTACTATTTTATGTTTTCTGCCATGCACATTACTTTTCTTAGTAGCAAATACTAAAATTATTCAATGAAAAATATGTAATTATGAAGAGAAGGAAAAATTCTGAACCTGAAAAAGGTCCAGGTTGAGTTTAATATGCCCATCTTGCCTGGAAAAAAAAAATTTCAAATTGAGGGAAATATATATATAGAACAATACAGTAAGAAAAATCAAAGGAATGCTATAGCTACTGAAAGTACCTGAAATTGTTGCCATCCAATTAGTGTCATTCATATGGGTTTTAAAATGTTTATATTTTGGTAACTGTAGAGAAATGAATGTAAAGAAAACCAGTATAGCTTACAAAGTACATATTTCCTTACATTTTCCTTTTATGACTAACGCACCTTTTTCTTGTACAAGTAACACATCATTTAGATGAAGTAATGCAAATCTCTTGGGGAAAGTTCTGAGCTCAATTAAGGCATCTGGGGATAGGACATATGGTACCTAATATTTTGCACACCTGAACCCCAATATCTAATGACCCACGGATGCTCATTTATAAAGTTAAATAGTCTGCCTTTTAAGAGAAGCAAGCACTGCAGAAATTCTCCATCATATTCACTTAATATATATAAAGAAGCTATACAGCTAACGGTCTAAAATAAATGAGCACCTACTACACTAAAGAAGTTGTAATTCATGCCTTGAATGACAATTATTAACATATAATTTTGTCTCATCAATCTAATCTCTCTTTATCTATAATTTTAACTAATAAAATACTCATTAAAAATTTTAAAATAAACATAAGTTATCCTTATTCATTTTTATCTATTGTGGAATAATGTCTACTTAGCCCTCCTTTGTTTAAAATTTCTTTATCACTGTGTTAGTTTTTCTTTTGGCTAAGATATCTGGAAAATTAATGTGATACTAAGAAATATACAGTTGTAGAACTAGAGCTATATTTTCTGAACCAAAAACAGGGATGCATGATCTAAAATCAAGAGCTGTTCAAAGAAATTCAGAGTGCATGTGACTACCAATATCCATCTTCAACCTCTTTCTAATAGTTCAGTAATAGAGATTTTAGAAGAGTGGCTATTAATCATTTTTATCATCAGAATACACTTGTGGGATATGACACACTCAAGAAATAACCCCGGTAACTGCAGCAGCAGTATTTTCAACGTGTGATTTGGGGGTAGGGGGAATAAAGGAGCCTGGCACCAAAATCTTCGGGGAGCACTTAGAAAACCCCACACTCCGTGCCCATCACTATTTTTTACAAAACTGGTAGAATCTCCTTTTATTGAAAATCCTTTAAAACAAGAAATAATGCTTTATGGTAACTAAGTTATAGTTATAGCCCAGCCTTGAGGCAAGGAACAGACTAAAAGGCATATTTCATTTTGTTTCCACCAAGACATACGTCATGGGTGACAATTTCCTACGTGGCACATTCCTATGGGCAAATTCTGGAATATGCCAAATTCCTGGTATTCTAATTGCAGCTCAGCCTCTTTCTTTCCCACACAAGAAAATACATCAAAACACAACTGAGAAAAACACGCACATACACACACAACTGAGAGACTGACATCAATCTGCTCTACAATTTTTTTAAGGAAATTATTTGCATACTTCAATGACAGCTGATCAGAACACAGAGTTACAGCAATGGGTCTGAGGTCAGCTAGACTAGAATGGTAATTCCCTTACTGTAAAGATGCCTTCCAGAATCACACTTTACAGACATCTCACACGAAGGTACCCGCAGGTTGAGAAAACATACACAAAGAAGCACATGCAATCGGCAACTCTAAGACTCTCCTGGTTCTCCGTCCAATTTCAAGTGTCTTTCAATAGTTACAAGTCAGACTTGCCAGGCTGAAAAAGTGTTCGAGTGAAAAGTCAAGTAAGTACTCTCCACCTGACACAATTTGGGCTGAGTATACATGTTGAAATATTTTTTTCTACTTTATTTTAACTGGTCATAAGAGCCTTAAAAATTATTTTTCCATACCCGTGAATATAAGATTTAATATCATGAAATTCAGAATTTAATGAGTAGCTATTTTTACAGACTGACACATAAAAATGACTAATCTTAGTTTTTAAAAAAGTATGTACATAATGTTGCATTATAAGACACGGTAGTAAAGAGTACAGCCATATACTGAGATCTTTTAAAAAAAATTATTTTTATTAAAATCCCCAGGCTCATTTGGTTAAACAAAAGAAAAGAACCCTGGCCAGGTAGCTCAGGAAGTTAGAGCATTGTCTCAATACGCCAAGGCTGCAGGTTCAATCCCTGGTCAGGGCACATACTAGAATCAACCAATGAAAGCACATTTAGGTAGAATGACAAATTGAGGTTTTTCTCTCAATCTCTATTCCTCTAAGTCAATAAATTAAAATTTTAAAAAAGAAAGAAAAATAAATAAAAGAGAAGGAAACAGAAGGGAAGGGAGGAAAAGAAGAAAAGGACAAGGCAGGGAAGAAAGGAGGGAGGAAGGCAGGCAGAAAAAGAGAAAAAAGATTTTTTAGGATTTTTTTTTTTTTTAGTATTTTAAGAGAAGAGAGAGAGAGAAAGGGGGGAGAAGTGGGAAGCACCAACTCGTAGTAGTTGCTTCTTGTATGTGCCTTGACAGGGTGAGCCTGAGGTTTCAAACCAGCAACCTCAGCATTCCAGGTGGAGACCCTATCCACTGTGCCACCACAGGTCAGTAAAGAAAAGAAAGAAAATCTTATAACTAATAAATAGGCCTGGTCAGTTGGTTCAGCGGTAGTGCATCAGCCCAGCGTGCAGAAGTCCTGGGTTCGATTTCAGGTCAGGGCACACAGGAGAAGTGCCCATCTGCATCTCCACCCCTCCTCTCCTCTTTCTTCTCTCTCTCTCTTTCTCTCTCTCTCTCTCTCCCCCCCTCCACCTCCTGCAGCCGTGACTCAATTGGAGCAAGTTGGCCCCAGGCACCAATGATGGCTCCATGGCTTCTGACTCAGGCGCTAAGAAGAGCTCAGTTGTTGAGCAACAGAGCAATGCCTCATATGGGCAGAGCATTGCCCCCTAGTGGGCGTGCCAGATGGATCCCGGTTGGGGTGCATGCAGGAGTCTCTCTGCCTCCCCTCCTCTCACTGAATAAAAACAAAAAAACAAACAAACTAATAAATAGATTGAAAGAATAACCAGAACTAACTTATTATATATTGAAAATTAAATCAATTCAGAAGGAAAAATTGAGCATTCCTTCAATTATTTTGTTCATGTCATGAAAGAGCACCTTCAAGAAACCTGATATTGATGTACCCTGGAGATCTCAATCTTTCAAAATTGAGAACAACTTGCTGGTTTCCAAATTTTTGTAATTGTACCTTTTGTAAATTTTATAACACAAAGAACAAGAAGAGTTAAATGTGTTTTAGACTATAAAAAAATTTCATAAACGTATCCCTCAGAGAACAGTCATACAGTGGCTTGAAGCACAGAGCGTCTCAAACAAGTCGAACCTAAAAAAGCTCACACCAAAACACATCATAATTAAACTGCAAAAGTTTAAAGATAAAGAGAGAATCTTGGGCCCTGGCTGGTTGGCTCAGCGGTAGAGCGTCGGCCTGGCGTGCGGGGGACCCGGGTTCGATTCTTGGCCAGGGCACATAGGAGAAGCGTCCATCTGCTTCTCCACTCCTCCCCCTCTCCTTCCTCTCTGTCTCTCTCTTCCCCTCCCGCAGCAAGGCTCCATTGGAGCAAAGATGGCCCGGGCGCTGGGGATGGCTCCTTGGCCTCTGCCCCAGGCGCTAGAGTGGCTCTGGTCACAACAGAGCGACGCCCGGAGGGGCAGAGCATCGCCCCCTGGTGGGCGTGCCGGGTGGACCCCCGTGGGACGCATGCGGGAGTCTGTCTGACTGTCTCTCCCCGTTTCCAGCTTCAGAAAAATACAAAAAAAAAAAAGAAAAAGAAAATGATGAAAAGCAAAGATCTACAACCAAGACTACTCTACTGAGCAAAGCTAGCATTTAGAATCTGACGACATACAGGATGGCGTAAAAGTAGGTTTACAGTTGTTCGTATGGAAAATAATACAATAATAAATAATAATACAAGAATAAACTTTGTTTTTTGTGAACTCACAGCTATAGACCTAACTTTTGCCCCACCCTATATAAAGAGCTTCCCAGATCAAAAAAAAAAGCTAAAATTAAATTAATCATCATTAAACCAGTATTACATGAAATGTTAAAGGGTCTTCTTTAAGAAAAAGAAAAGAAAAAATTAAAAAGCAAAAATATGAACAATAATATGGCAATAAAAACGTACCTATCAACAACTGAATCTAGAAAACAAAGTAAATGAACAAGCAGAACAGAGACAGACTCAGAGATACAGATCAGAAGGGGGTTGCAGGGTAGAGAAGTTGGTGGAAGGGGGAATGGATTATGTGGCACATATTGGTAGTAAAAGAACAGTATGGAGATGTAAAGTACATCATAGGGAATATAGTCAATAATATTCTAATAACTATGCATGGTGTTAGATGGGTACAAGATTTATCAGGATGATTACTTAGTAAGTTATACAATGTCTAATCACTGGGGTATACATCTGAAACTAATATAATATTGCATGTCTGCTGCAACTGAAAATTAAAAAACGAATTAAAAAAAACCTGGCCCTGGCTGGTCAGCTCAGTGGTAAAGCATCAGCCCAGCATGTGGAAGTCCCAGCTTCAATTCCCAGTCAGGGCGCACAGGAGAAGTGACCATCTTCTTCTCTACCCTTCCTCCTCCCCTTCTTTCTATCTCTCTCTTCCCTCCCACAGCCAAGGCTCCATTGGAGCAAAGTTGGCCCGGGTGCTAAGGATGGCTCCATGGCCTCCGCCTCAAGCACTAGAATGGCTCCAGTTGCAACAGAGCAACAGCCCAGATGGGCAGAGCATCAATCACTAGTGGGCATGCCGGGTGGATCTCGGTTGGGAACATGTGGGAGTCTGTCTCTCTGCCTCCCCGCTTCTCACTTCAGAACAATATAAAATAAGTAAATAATAAATAAATAAAAATAAAAAAACCTTGACCTCCCCCCCTACTTAGTGGATTTCAATTATCATTAGAGGCCCTAGCATAAGAGCCATTTCAAATACAACCAAGGAATTAAAGGATTTGTGGATTATAAATTAGCGGCTCAAATTTCTGTTAAAAGGAAAATGGTATAATGCACTCCCTGTAGCTGAGCCCATTTTGTACTTGAAGAAAATCCTAAGTACCTAGGCTGTATGGAGCAACTCCTTACACCAAAGATCAGCCTTCTGCAAATGAATTCGAGCACACAAATCAAAGCACTGCCCAGAAGGGAACACCAACCACCTTTACAGGACAGACTTCCTACAGGCTAATGGGCCTGTCATCAGGATGCACAGTGCTCGGGAAGAGAAAACAGACACTACTCATGCCTTCAACTTCTGTAACATCCTGTCGTTTGGGAATTAAGAATATGAAAGTGACTAATTCTCCCAAATGTCATACATTTTGTATTTCGTGACATGAACTTCCTCTTTGAATCTTTACAGCACTACCCAGACATCATAGGCACTGTCTGGGACTAGACATAATTATGGTAATTATGCCTACCATAATTAGGGAGATGGTAAATGTGATCAAACTGAAGAAAAAACTGAAGCACAGAAAATTTCAAGCATCCGAAGATTTCAATGAAATTTCCAATGAGAGCATTAAGGAGGAAGTAAAGTTCTTTTGCAGTCATCCAAAATGTTGAATTTGAAACATAACGACTTACTGACAGTTTGTAAATTTCTGGACATCTTGTATGGAATAGGTTCCCGTCATCAAGGTTTGGCCGACACGGCCATGGCGGAAACAAAACAGGATACAGAGTTATATAAAATCTTACTCTAAAGAGCGACATTGCATCTGTGCCTAGCCCTCACACTGCAAGATGACAGAAGCTGATCAACCTATAAAATATCAGTGAAATCAAATTCTGTGAGACTGGCTAGATTCAGAGCCAGGTTCAGAGCATATCCAGAGCCTCACATAAAACAGACATCAATAAATACTTGATGTACAAAGCTTTGAATCGAAGGGAGTATCATGACAAGAAAGACATTTTGGAAAGGTGGGAGTGGAAGAGTGAAAAATGGAATAGTAAGATCAATTAAATTATGGGGCCCTGGCTGGGAAGCTCAGTCAGTTCGATCATTGGCCTAATATACCAAGGTTGTAGGTTCAATCCCCGGTCAGGGAACCCACAAGAATCAACCAATGAATGCATAAATAAGTGGAACAACAAATTCTCTCTCTCTCTCTCTCTTCCTGAAAAATAGAAAAGTAGATAGTAAAAAAAAAAAATTTTAATATGTGATAACTATTTGATAAAGTGGAAAGGGAGGCAAAATATAGATCATGAAAGGTCTTGAAAACCAAGCTAGGCATTTAGACTTGAACATACAGCTGACAGGAAGCTTTTAAAGTATTAAGCAACTATCTGCATTCAGACATGTCGCTCAGTTGGAGTAGGAGGCCAGCTCTAGGCAGTAAAGCCAGTTAGACCACTGCAAGTCCAGGCAAGACAGGATGAGGTTGAACGTGCACCTCGGCAGTGGAATGGAGATGGCAGGAGGGGACAACGGCCAATGCCTGGATGGAGGGCTTGGAAGGGAATTTAGGATGGTGTCAGGAGTTTGCCTCAGAAAATCATGTGGCTGTTCCAGCCAACAGCTGAGATAGAAAAGAGAGCAGATGCAGACTTAGGGAATGTCAGAAGGAATAACATTTTGTCAGTGCTGAGACCCAGTGACCATGACATGCAGAGGCAAAAGCATCGACTGGGCAGCCAGACAGCTGGGTGTGCGTTCAGAACAGAAAGTAAGTCAGCCACACTGATGTGAGTATAATACTGTAGGGGAGCCAAAGCCAGGGCCAGACAACCAAGTTGAGGACAGCATGAAAATGCGACTAGAGGACAGAGAGTTCTGTTACGATGACACAGACGGGGAAGACAACCATGCTCAGGGTCTATCTATGGTGAAATACCAACACAGAAGGAAGAGACAGAAAATGTAGATAAGAAAGACTCAATTACACAAGTTTCTGGTATGGAAGGGAAGGAAAGGAATCGAGAGGAGGAGGAGGAACTAGCCTGGAACAGAAAAGACAATCCTCCTCTGAGATGGGGGTGGGGTGGGGAGGAAGACCAGAGCAAATGAAGGGACCTGTGTGGGCAAGGATCATCATTGAGTGTTGTAAGGAGCTGGAGGGGGTTAGGAACTGAACAGTGTTCACCAAAAATTCCTATGTCGAAGTCTTAATCCCCCAGTGCCTCCAAACATGATCTTATTTAGAAATGGTCATTGCAGACATCATTAGTTAAATTAAGATGAGGTCATACTGGAATAGAGTGGGCCCCTAATTCAATCGGATTGATGTCCTTATAATAAGGGGAATTTGGATACACAGACACTCATTGACAATGTGTAGACACACCAGGAGCCATGGCCATCTACAAGCCAAGAACAGAGGCTTGCTTGGATGAGATATTTCCCTCTCAGCCTTCAGAGAGAACCAACCCTGCCGATATGTTGATTTCAGAGTTCTGGTCTCCAGAACTGTGAGACAACAAATTTCTTTTGTTGCTGTAGTTTCCTACCACAACTCCAGCAAACTGATACAGAGGAGAAAGTCGTCTACTTAAAGGAAAGAGGGGTGGAGGAGGGTTGCTAGGAGGCTGGAGGGGAGCAGAGAGGTTTCTGCAGGAAACAGGCCAGCCACACCGAGTCAGACTGTGCACAGTGGCCTCAGCTTCCAGCTCAGGCTGGAGACGATACATTTATTTATACTGTGATTTCCTCAAGAAGCTCTTGGCAGCCACTGGGTAAGAAAGGAAGAGATGCCAGGTCAAAATCAAGGGCTGGCTGAGGAGATTACAAACCAAGTACAAAAGGGCAAAGCCATTGAGGATACTGACGAGAGTGATGTACCAGGAGCAAACAGGGAAGGGGCGGGTGGGCTGTGGGTCGAAGAACGGAACAGAGTGGGCGAAGGAGGGCGTATCTGGACACGGAAGCCAGTGAAAAAGAAGAGACAGAGGGAGTGCAGTGGGAGTGAGAGTCAGGAAGGAAAGATCGTTACTGGGATTTAATAATCTACAGGAGGAAGTCAGGGAAGTCTAAAGCTGGATGGATGCATACAATGTATGCATCATTAACACAGACACTGAGGCCCCCCATGAAGATGATCGTTAGGGTGAGGAAAGACTGCAACAGCTTCTCTCATCTTCAATGGACAGAAAAGAATGACCAGAAATATCCCCTTAAGCCAGTGGTTCTCAAACTATTTGAAGTCAGGACGCATTTAAAATCCTACAAATAATTGTAGGCACACTATACACAAATTTCTGAGAAATATATTATAATAATTAAGTCAAATATTAAAGAAAAAATATAAAGTCCAAGCGTGCTTTTATGGTAATTAAATGAAAGAAATACGACAAAATTATTCTGACATTAAAAAACATTTTTATGCTACATTTTTTTGAGTTATCCTTTTTGAATTTGTAACAAAGAGGAGTTAAAAAATAAAAAAAAAATTAAAAAAGTTATTTTATATATATATATATAGATACATTCTTAGTAAGATTTAGTAAATTCGGCAGGTCCTGGCACAAATGTATTAAGTTTTTTCATTCTTGTGTGTATGAGAAACATGAGCCTGATGTGTCCTAGCAATTTCTTCAATGTTTAGGCATATATTTGTAAGGCAAACTCATTTCCTCGTCAATACATTGAAGAATTCCTCCCTTTTTACTCTTAATTGTGTGGAGTGCAAAAACCCCCACCATACATATCATCTTAACTTTACACCAACAAAGGATAGAAGAAAATTGCCTCCAGTCTTTCCGGGGAACATGGGGGGTAGTGTGAACAATCCAGCACCCCAGCTTAACAGCCTTTTGCAACCTAATCAGGCAAGTGAGGTGGGGGGTTCAGCAGACTGTCAGCTTACAGCCAATTCCCCACACCTCTGTCCCTCCAAAATCTAAACTCCAAAAACCCAGTTGGTTTTTTGGTCCCCAACAGGCACATATTTTTCTGGAATACCATAGGGCGCACCTGGAAATCTTCCAGGGTGCACCAGTGCGCCCTGGCGCATACTTTGAGAACCACTGTCTTAAGCCCTTAACTCTAGTTCTCATAAAAATCAAATCACACTTATCATTGCAGGTGTTATAGTTACATCTTTATGAAAAATAACAAAAAGGAGCATGGACAAGAAGAGCTGATGTCAATGTACACTGACAAAAGATTATATTAAGCAGGTAAGTACCAAGTAAACTGATAAGAAGGTACTTGAAGAAGTTATAGATCAGATGCAAAAATGTGAAGCTATTTGATATGCTTTGTGCACATTTTGCTAGCACACAAAAAATAAAACAGTTGGAAAATACTAAAATGTCTCGGCAGCTCCTTGTAGTTTGCAAACATGAAATAACTGAGCAGAGTGAAGAATAGTTAGAAAACTCATCAATAATCACCCTCTTTTTTTTTTTTTCAAACAAATAAGTGCTTAAATGTCTGGATTATATGCCAGAAACAAATAAAACTCTTCTAACTTCAATGATTCATATCAATCACTAAAATTTTTTAAATTCTCTTTATTTATTGATTTTACAGAGTAAGGGGGGCAGAGAGAAAGGGGAGAGCCAAGCATAGTCAACCTTGTTCTGACAGCTCATCGAAGCTAAAAGAACGGAGGCACGAGGCAGAACTAAAACTACACAATTTAACCTTTTAATTTATTCACAAGAACTATGCATGCATGCTGTGGCTTCAGACATTTCCAATTCTTTCTATATACATATATTTACACTTAATTGGAGTTTCTTTGCTTCCAAAGTTTGAAAGGTTTTATGTGTGGTAACTTTACACTGAGCAGAATAACTGTATTTCTGGCCTTCTACATTTTAGGTATCATTATTATTTTAAAACAAATGAAATTTAAAAATAAAAGTTAAAAAGTGCTATGGGGAAAAAAGAACAAAAGAACAAACTAAAACCAATAAAAATTTATTTGGGATATTCTTATAAATGATTGGTCTGCCCACATCAAATGTGTAAATTAAACCTACAGAACATAAAATGCTTCATATTTTAATTAGGCCCATGGTCCACAATGAATTACGGGCAAAATGATCATCCTGACAACGTCCTCTCTTCAGACATGATGGCTTCAACAAAACCCCCTATTCCAACAGAAGTGCCTATCCACATAACTGAGGCCCTTAATGCTTAACTTCCAAAGTGCCTCATTTTCTCTCTACAATGAGCATTAGCACACAGTTCCTGAATGCAATTGCAGGCTAGTTATGAAAATTAACAGTCATTGTATTTCACCCTATTTAAGAAAAGTAAATAAATGTGTTTCAAATAGGCCCATATTTTTTTCTCCTTGGTTGAAGGTCAAACATGTACACACACCCTAGAAAAAAACCTCTACATCAGGCCCTGGCCAGTTGGCTCAGCGGTAGAGCGTCGGCCTGGCGTGCAGGGGACCCGGGTTCGATTCCCGGCCAGGGCACACAGGAGAAGCACCCATTTGCTTCTCCACCCCCCCTCCTTCCTCTCTGTCTCTCTCTTCCCCTCCCGCAGCCAAGGCTCCATTGGAGCAAAGATGGCCCGGGCGCTGGGGATGGCTCCTTGGCCTCTGCCCCAGGCGCTAGAGTGGCTCTGGTCACGGCAGAGCGACCTCCCCCCAGGGGCAGAGCATGGCCCCCTGGTGGGCAGAGCATCGCCCCTGGTGGGCGTGCCGGGTGGATCCCGGTAGGGCGCATGCGGGAATCTGTCTGACTGTCTCTCCCTGTTTCCAGCTTCAGAAAAATACAAAAACAAAAACAAAAAAAAAACACCTCTACATCAGAGGTCCCCAAAATACGGCCTGCAGGTCGCATGCGGCCCCCTGAGGCCATTTATCCGGCCCCCTCCACACTTCCGGAAGGGGCACCTCTTTCATTGGTGGTCAGTGAGAAGAGCATAGTTCCCATTGAAATACTGGTCAGTTTGTTCATTTAAATTTACTTGTTCTTTATTTTAAATATTGTATTTGTTCCCGTTTTTTGTTGTTGTTTTTTTTTTACTTTATAATAAAATATGTGCAGTGTGCATAGAGACTTGTTCATAGTTTTTTTTATAGTCCGGCCCTCCAACGGTCTGAGGGACAGTGAACTGGCCCCAGTGTAAAAAGTTTGGGGACCCCTGCTCTACATAAATCAGGCACATAAGCTCTTTGTAAGCTCTGCTCCAGGCACTGGGGGAGAGGCCGCTCCTTCAGTCCATCAGCACTGAGAGGGAGGAAGCTGCCACGCCTGAATGCCCGTCTCAGAAGCTGACCCAGCCCCTGGTTCTAAGGCTCAAAACCTGAGTTTCAACACAGGGCAGAGTCCCTCCCACACCAATTGGAGAGGAAGAGCACAACACAAATTCAACAAAACCTCTATCACTATAAACTAAAGATAATCTTACAAGTAGTCATTGACTACCTGTATAAATCACAGATCTGGTGCTCTTTTCTGATCTTGGAAAAACTGTAATTTTATGTTGATTGTTACTTGGGATTCTATCACACATTTAAACATAGAAAGCAACTTGAAGATCACAATCTAATGATAGGTTTTACAAACGAGTAATTGCCCCAATAGGTAGAAACTGGCAAATGAGAATTCATGGTCTGACACTCAGTTCATCACTCTCTCTCCTTATTGCCAACATAGAGTTTACTCTTATTCAATAGATATTTACTGAGTTAAGCATGTGCAAGACACCCAAGAGATCACAAAGCTGAACACAGTCATCCTCTAAAGGAACCTGAAACATGGTAGGTCTGAGACAATATTTTCACAGTTTTCATTAATATGCAAATCATCACACAAAACCTTATACGGGATTTTAGAGGAATGTCTGAAAATAATTCTCCTTATAGCCTTAGTTCTTAATTTTGAACTAAAGCCTTTATCCTCTTTGTAGCCCTTCCAAATTCAGAAGGCGCGTGTCACTGAGAACATCAATGATGAGGAGGAAGATGAAGACAAGGACAATGACAATGACAATAACAATTATGAGACATTCACTAGGTGCCCATCACTACTCTGGAACCTTGGTATACTCAGCTTAGTTAATCCGCACAACAATTTTGTGAAAGGTTTGGGAAGAGCCATCAGTTGCTCCTGAGAGGTGGCTCAGGGTGTATTCACCCCCAGGCATGCCTTTACCACACAGCCTCCCAGGCTCCTGACCTGGGTCCTCCCCTGATCAGCGGGAGAGGACCTGGCTCTCTGGACCCCAAGTTCTTCATCTGTGACATGATGAAGCGGCACATATGACCTCTGATGTCTCTTCCAGGGAGAGCACCCTGAGATGTACTGATGTGCGGCATTTAACCCATCTTTTGTGGTCGGTCCAGAGGAAGGAAAACACTTCGTAAAGCTAAGGATAATATTTCCCCAAGTTACAAAATCCAGACTTCGACAGTGCAGAGGTTTGCGGGTAACGGAGGGTAGGTCATCACGGCTTGCTATATACAACCTGAACTTCCACCTAGGCTCCAGCCTCAGATTACTTTGAAAGTCACATGTCACAGCCGCATGACAGAATAACATACAACCCTTGAAAGTGGTATTTAAACCAGGAAAAGAGGCTTTTTACATTCCTAATGATGATTAGGGGTCATGTGCAAAAACACAAGAAAACAACATGTTTGTTACAGGTTAGAAGAGGGGGAGGGAAGCAGATGTAATATTATGGGCTGTGGTTTTTTGCTTTTTTTTTAACATGAAGAAAGAAGCAAGAAGAACTTTTCAACAGTGGCTGTAACTGGATAATAGGATTCAGGAGACTTTTTTTTTTCCTTTTCCTTTTCTTTCTTATGTGAGCTTAAATTACCTTAATTACTAGAGGGGAGACTTTTCTTTATAAAGAGAGAAAAGGTGCCCAAAATTCTCACATTGATTTCTTCTGAGAAGAATGAAAATACTCCCCTAAAAACATCTCAGTAACATTGCTGAAATTCCAGAAATACAGGTTCAGAGGAGAACATCATTATTATCTACTGCAGATGGGGAAAAAAGATTCCTCTACGGCTTCAGGTCTAGGTTAACTAAGTTTTATAAGATGTTTCAGGACTGCTGGCAGAGGAAGTTGCTACGGAGTCCAGGGACACACAGCTTTGCAGAGCTGGGCCCAGAAAACAGCAGGTGCCGCTGACGAAGCAGCAGACCCTGAGAGCCAAATGACGCCGGCACCACCCAGAATTCCCGGCTGGAGCAAGTTCTCCCTGAGTGGTCCTGCCCTGGGCCACACACAGCCACGTGGCCAGGGGACTTTCTCTGAGCACAAATGTCCTTTCCTCTTGGAAGTACTACAGCAGAGGGACGACAGGTAGCACATTTCATGGAATCTGCTGCTGCTAAACACACCAAACTAACCTGTGCTTTCATTAAGCTTCAGGATAATCTGTGTTCATATATAAACATGCTGTGTATGTGTGCATGTGTGTATGTGTGTGTGTGTATACATGTGGCCCAGTTTACAACACAGATCAATAACAGTGGCTTTGATGGCGACAATGAAACACCACTTTAGAGCACTCTTGAGAATGTTTCGTAAACACATTATTTCTCTGGTGATTCCCACTGATACAGGAAAAAAAAAACTGAGGAAACAGTACTATTGAAAAATCACATTCAGAATGCTATTAATTACCTCTGCCTTACTTGAATAGGCTTTTTTTGCTACTTTGCAACAGGTAGATAAAGACAGATCTGATACACAAAGAAGAGGAAAACTAGAACAGGAAAAGTCAGCTCCTCCTTTGGGAGTCTGACAGACAATATGTGGCGTCAATGTCACATCACACCCTGGTTCAGAGGTCTGCAGAGGAGCTGCGGTGACCAGCTCCCCAACAGCCCCAGGCTCATCCTAAGAGCCACACGGGGCTGGGCCAGCACTGCCACCATCAAGAAGGCAGCACCACCAAGGCCTGCGGGTGTCTTGTGTGTTTGTTCATTTAAAAAGACGTATTTCTGTTCATTCATTTGACTAATTACTCAAAACTGGAAAATAATATAATGGAACTAGAGATATCATATCTTATTGGGTTTTCTAAAGGCACTTTTTTTTCTGTTTCTAAGTGTGAAGTTGGCACCTATTGCCTTTACTTGGCAGTAATTAAATACATCTAACATTAGATAAAGAAATTTAACCTACCTCGTCAAAGGTGGTGTCATCTTTCTTCAGAGCTATAAAATAAAAAGGGAAACGAAACAGTTATTGTGAAATATCTCAAAGGGGCCAAGTAAGTTCTAGAAAACAGAAAAAATAACAAAGCAGTATGGTTGTTTTCATTTCAGAAAGTAAAACTGTACCCCAACCTGAATAACAATGTTATGATACAAAGATGAAAACTGTAAATGAGAAAGAGAGAATTGCACAGCATGCATCTTTGTGAAACACTCTCATAAATATGTAAATGATACTGCCCTCCCAAGTATGGAAAAGAACTATGCATATCTTTCCCCATCTCTTCTTTAGCAGGAAAATGTTTAAATAAAAGTATGAAAGAATCAAAACATACTATTAAGGAAACGTCCCTTTAAACCTCTGCGTTTGGAGCATATATCATTAGGTGTGGTATGTGGACCTCCCAAACAATTTTTAGGATGGCACTCATTATGCACAGTAACTGAGTTTTTCATACTAAGAAAAGTTTAAAGACAGTGATGTAATATCAAGCGTGGATGGACAATATGCGCCGCAGAGACATAATTCAAACATTTCAACATGAGTAATTTCATAAGAAATCATCAACAAAGGAAACAATACATTCAGAATATTTTATAGGAACTAGTGAATAACTGAAATTTATTTTAGACCTGGTCGGTTGGCTCAGCAGTAGAGCCCACCATGTGGAAGTCCCAGGTTAAATTCCTAATCAGGGCACATAGGAGAAACAACTATCTGCTTCTCCATCCCTTCCCCTCCCTTTCACTCTCTCATTCTCTCTCTCTTCCCCTCCTGCAGTCATGCCTCAAATGATTTGAGCAAGTTGGCCCCGGGCATTGAGAATGGTTCCATGGCCTTGCCTCAGGCCCTAAGATAGTTCAGTTGCTGAGCAACAGAGCAGCAGCCCCAGAAGGGAAGAGCTTCGTCCTGTAGGGGGCTTGCTGGGTGAATCCTGGTTGGGACGCATGCAGGAGTCTGTCTCTCTCCCATCCTGCCTCTCACTTAAAATTTTTATTTATTTATCTATCTATCTATCTATCTATCTATCTATCTATCTATCTATCTATGTATTTAAAATATACATGGCTTCTGGACTGATCTATCTATCTATTTATTTAAAATATACATGGCTTGCCTGACCAGGCGGTGGCACAGTGGATGGAGCATCGGTCGCCGGCTCCAGCAAGGGGTTACTCAGTCTGCTGAAGGCCCACGGTCAAGGCACGGTATGAGAAAGCAATCAATGAACAACTAAGGTGTTGCAATGCGCAATGAAAAACTAATGATTGATGCTTCTCATCTCTCTCTGTTTCTGTCTGTCTGTCCCTGTCTATCCCTCTCTCTGACTCACTCTCTGTCTCTGTAAAAAATAAATTAAAAAAATATATATATACATGGCTTCTGGACTGAAAAAGAGAAAGGGAAGTATTTCATGCATAGTTGGCATACACCTACTTTCCTTACATCCTAAAATTATTTAGAGTGTTTCATAGTAAGATAATGCACAGAGTAGCTAATTTAGCTGAAACCACTAGTTGGAAACATGTTTCAAATCTATAGAACTAGGCATAACTGTTTAGTGGTTGGTCTACACTGGATCTTTCTATTTCAAGTTTTAGTACTTGGGTAACTCTTACTTGAATTTGCAAAGCTATGTTTCTTCTGACAAAAGCAATGGAATGCAAATTATTTTGGCAATTAAGTTCTGAGAGGAGTCACGTGCCTAAACTGAAATTATTATATCAAAGCTTATATTATACTCTAACAATCTTAAAAAGGTTATTTTTTTTCTGTTTCATATTGTAAATTTGTCTTTTTAAACCATCAGGGCCCTGGCCAGTTGGCTCAGTGGTAGAGTGTCAGCCCCGTGTATGAACATCCCAGGTTCAATTACTGGTCAGGGCACACAGTAGAAGTGACCATCTGCTTCTCTACCCCTCCCCCTCTCCCTTCTCTCTCTCCTTTTCCTGCAGCCATGGCTCAGTTGGAGCAAATTGGCCCCGGGCACTGAGGATGGCTCCATGGCCTCCCCTCAGGCACTAGAATGGCTCCAGTTGCAACGGAGCAACACCCCAGATGGGCTAAGTATCCACCAATAGGGGGCTTGCCAGATGAATCCCAGTCAGAGCACATATAAGAGTCTGTCTCTCTACCTCCCCACTTTTCACTTAAAAAGAATAAAAATTTTTTTTTTTTTAAATCAGTAGCCCTGGCTGGTTTGTTCAGTGGATAGAGTATTGGTCCTGCATGTGGATGTCTCAGGTTCAATTCTCAATCAGGGCACACAGGAGAAGCAACCATCTGCTTCTCTCCCCGTCCCACTCCCTCTTCTCTTTCTCTTCCCCTCCCTTAGCCAGTAGCTCGATTGGTCCAACCATCAGCCCAGGTACTGAGGATGGCTCTGTTGGTCTGTGTGCATCAGCCTCAGGCACTGAGGATAGCTCGACTGATTCGAGCACTGGCCCCTAGATGGGGGTTTCCGGGTGGATTCCTTTTGGTGCGCATGCAAGAGTATATCTCCTCTCACTTGGAAAAGATGAATGAATGAATGAATGAATGAAACATGAATCCTTGCCATGAAGAACAGTTAATAGTACCAACAAAGGCCAATTAAAGGTGTCATTTCCAAATATTTATCGGGTCACTGATAACCTAAACAAGCATTCAACATCTCATTCTTGATTTCATTCTCTGATTGTCATTAATCATTCATGTAAATGTAAGCCCACAACTGTCTTTAAGGATATCATGGACTAATGAGCATATTACATGCTTCTGGGTTAACAGAGGGGCATGTGTTAAACCATTTAAAATAATCAGATATTCTAGTCAAGCCTCGGCTCAGACATTGTTTCCTCTAAAAAGCTTTCCATGATCTCACCAAGACTAAAGTGGTGCCCCTCCTATGTTCTCCAATAGCAAATCATGCTAATCTTCAAGGTGGAATTTTTCACTCTATATATATCATCAATGCCCATTCATTGGCCTGTCTTCTCTTAAAGTCCTGAGGAGAAGGACAAGTAACAATGGTCACTGAATTTGAATGCCAGTACAATATCTAGAACATGGGAGGTACTCGATAATCATTTGTTGAAGTAATGAGGTATATATCTCAATGGCAAAAAGACAACACCTTACATTTTGAGAATATGTAAGGCGTTGGCATATAAAAACTATACACTATTTTCTCTCATAAAAGGATCTTTGGTATGAATTCCATTTCATAGTTTTCAAATTAAAATCTTCTATAACTACACTGGGAATGGTACAACAATTAAATTTTGTGTCTGACCCTTTAACCTTCCATTTCTCTTTTGTGACAGAATGGACTTATCGAATGACAGCTGGACTCTAGAATTACACACTTACAGCACAAGGTAACAAACCCAAAAATTCAGTGTAACCACAGACTCTTCCTCTGACTCGGTTCTCTCAAAACTCTTTTAAAGAAATGGTATACATGGGTTTCCTCTCAAATATCATAGAGTATAAACTTCCTTTTACTAGGAGAAAATCCAAATAGGGGTGAAGAAATGAAGGCAAATGAATATGAAGAAATGTCAGTTTGAAGTTAATCTTACACCAGATATTATAGAAAGCCTTTCTCCCCCTGGGATAACATTAAAAAATAAAAAAGATAGAAGAAAAGAGGAAATGGATTTTAATATAAACAATTAATTAACAAATTCCCATTAGTCTTTGTTTATGACAACCTAAAAAAAAAAACCCATGTAAGACAACAATAGTAATTCTTAAAGTCAACACACTGACACTATTTATCAGAAAACCATAAATACTAGTGAAATCAATAGATGACTTTGAAATTCAATTATTCCCATCTTATAAAAGAACCATAGCTGTATAATAGTCACTCTCTGGCAGATGTCATAAATTAGAGTGCTGTGGCTTGAAAGCCAATATGTTTCATTAGACCTTCTATAATACAGTCATCGCGTATCAGCTGTATTGGAGGTGGACAATGACAAAGTTGGTATGATCTTTCATGTAAGAATAAATTACACATTAGCATTGCCACTTCTATATAGTCAGAATTATTATTAATAAACGTTGATTGGCTATCACATACTTTCAAAAACTGCCTTTATTTTCTATAGATGAATGATTACTCCTTTCTTAGGGTTAGACAATGATATTGTACATTTATCTTATAACAAGCTATGCTTTTGAATCAAACTAAGAAAGCAAAATAAAGTCAGTATCTTTATTTTAAAAGCCATCATAGATTAGTTAAAGGAGATGAATATATTGTGATGTTGGATTAGTAAGCAGAAATAAACATTTATTCTTTGATCTCCTTATGAAGTAAGGAGGCAGATAGGGGATAAACAAACAAAATTGGCCAGCGTAGTAATAGCCTCCAGGAATGATTCCACCATGTGACAGATACTACACTAGATATTTTATGCACTTTATCCAAAATAATCTTCCTAACAACCTTAAGAAAATGTACAAATGAGAACTCTGGGGTTTACAGAAATTCCGCTAGTTGCCAAGGCTCCCAGGGAGCAGAGGAAAGGGAGTCCAAGTCCAGACCAGCCCAGCTCCAGAATCTGCCCTGTGTTCAGGCCGTCTACTGTAAGGTCAGTGTTCACTTCTTCCCTTACTACTCCTGCTTTCCGCTCAGATCGATTATGTCAGTATGATGCAATTACTAATAATGATAAAAAAATATTATGAACATCTCTTGAGTCTTTATTATACACCACACAGGACCTCATGTATATTATTTCACTAAATGCCAATAACAAAACTGATTTGTACATGAAAAACTGAAGCTCAGAAGTTGAGGGACCTGTCCAAGGACACTCAGCTACAAGTGGCAACACCAGAAATTCCCAGTCTACCTGCCACACAGCCCACAACCCCCTTAATCTATGCACTGTATAATCCCATAGTAAGACCTCAACTCGGCCTCCAATATGTTACAAATCCTTCAATAATCAGATTGATTTCCTCAACTTTTGACTTTGCAAAGAAAGCATCAAGAAAATACATAGATAACAGATTCATTTTTCTGCGGTGCTACTTCTAATAAATGTCTTGGGGTTAGTATTCAATAATCATCACTTTAAATTTCTTTATCTCCATTTCCAGTATTCCAGAATAACATCGGCTATTCAGAATCAAGACCCTCCATCAATACAATAATCAATTATGTTTACTACACTGTACTGTTTCCAAAAGGGAGGAAGTAAAATCTACTAGATCTTAGAAGACATCTTAACAAGAGTAGGAATCAAAAGGAGTTTCACATCACTAAATCTCGGGAGCTAGAAAATCCAATTACCTATAAAGACCCCATCTGACATTATTACAGTTAATCCAAATTTTACTGATTGTCGATCAAAATCTTGAAATTATTTAAACATAAGGAATTTTTATATTAATGTCATTGGTGTCTTACTGAGATTCAATTGCAATGAATTATTTAACACAAAACTGGAAGGGCTCCAACAGAGTCATTAGCATTAGTAAATATAGTTAATGTGTTTTAGAACAGGGCTTAATGGACCCCAGAACTGCCTCTGTGATGGTCTGGGGTAGCGGGGCCTGCAACATCTCCTTAATAATGAACCTCCACTCAACACCTTGCTCTCTTTCACTCTTCTTGGTCTCAAACTTCATTTGAATGCACAGTCTTCACATGCATCCTTAACCTGTAAAAGCGAAACTGCAAATACCCAGTGCATGTAACAAATAAAACCAGGACTGACTACTGGTTTCACACCATAACTTTACTGTCATCTTAGGGATGATTTTGTAGCCCAATATGAAATTTTAAGTGAAAAGACAACAAAGGAAACTAAATGTTGACCCATGTTTTCATTTCCTTGAAGAAAGTTTGCATATTTTCCAATGCACATATGATTTTTAAATAAATGGATAGAAGGATGACTATAATACTCATATGCACTCCAGGGTTTTAGTTTAAAGAATTAAGCGCCTTTTGCTTCATTTCCATTAACACCTTCATTAACGTGGATGACACGTTGAACAAGTGAAACAAAGGCTAGAAGGCTTTTTAGGTACTAAGGGGTTATTTTTAGTGCTAGCAAGATTTCTTGTTGAAAGCAGTTACCTGTATAAATGAAAGGTATAATGTTAGAGGTGGCAGCCACTGTCTTAAGGTTTAAAAGGGGTTACTATACCCAATCCTAGGAATCTAGCAAACCCATTCCACGTGATACTGTCACTCGGTTGTAGTCTGTCACATGAATTTGTTCTTAAATGTCCTAAACATTTCTCGGTCGGCTTTTATTTGTTGGTCAGTTCATTGGCTGGTTTAAAGACAATAGCCCCGGAGCTCTAATAAATGAAAGAAGTTTGGGAGACATTCGTAAATATACCGACAAGTTCACACCGCGCATTACTCTGCAGCAATGGAAAAATTCAGAGACCTAGAGACTGAACACGCAAATCTCGCTTTGAAGACCTGAAGTACTGAACAAAAGGTCCCAAGGTATCTGTCCCACTTCTCTTTAGGTTAAACGTGTTAAACAATACCAGGACACAACTCAACGTTTCACCTTTTTCCAAAGCTAAATTATTGACTAAACAGCCAAAACAAAGCCAGCGAACATAAAATAACAATTGACCCACGCGGCTGCACAGTCCAGTGTGCGGCGGGGACCAGGGAGTCCCCTCGCCTGTCCCCACACAGGCACGAAAGCCCCAGCGGTTCTGGGGAGGACAGGAAACCCAAGCTGTAGGCTTAAAATCATCCACAAAAGAAAACCCAGATAGATCCTGAAAGAAAGGGATGTCTCTCCTTTCCGTGGTCAGCCACCCCCAGGTCCCGAGCACTGTTCCCTCCACCGTCCGCGCGCAGCTCAGCGCACCCACGCGAGCCCCGGGTGGCCGCTGCATTGCTGTTGCCAGAAGCGCGGAGCCAGAGAGTGGGCACCGGAGCGGCCGGGCCAGGTGCCCCGGGCAGCGCGCCACTCACCGATGCGGCTGAAACTCTCCGACAAAGTTCTCCGCAACTTCTTCATCTTGCCGATCTTCTCGGCCGGTTGCGGTTCAATGAGGTCGCACATCAGGGCGACACCCGGCCACGGCAACTTCCCCAAACTGGTCCAGAGCTGAGCGCAGACAACAGCAGGAGCGTGGCGCGGGGAAGGCGGTGCCTCCTCCTCTGCCTCCTCCTGCGGCCGGAGGCGAGGGGCTGGGCTCGGGCGGCGAGCGGCGAGCGGCAGGCTGCGCTCAGGCCTGGGCCACCGCGGCCGCGCGGGCGGCCGGGCGGGGGCGTCCTACGAGGTGCCGGGGGCGGCCGCGATCGCCGGGGCCGCGGTGGCTCTGCGCCGCCCCGCTCATTTTCCCTCCTTTGTAACCCAGCGCGGTGGGGCCGGCCGTGGGGGCGGCGCGGCGGGAGGCAGGCGGGGGCGGGCCGGGGACAAGGCGCGGGAGCTGGGGCTCCCGAGGGTGCGCGGCGGGCGCAGGAGGGGAGAAGTTCCCAGCCCCGAGTTTCGGCGCTCGGCGCTCGCTGGGGAGAAAGAGCCGCAGCGAGGGACCGCTGGCCGCCCCGCCCTCGCCGCTCCTCCCGCTGCCCCGCCTCCCCTCCGCCGGCCCCCAGCGCGGGACCCCAGCGCGACCTCGGCTCCCCTCTCGGAGCCCAGAGCCGGGTCTTCGGAGGCCGATCCCACCCGCTGGCGCCCCGCGGCGCCCTCTCGTGGCCGCCCCCCGCGCTCCCCCAACCCTGCCGCCCGGGCCGGAGGACCCGGGCCCAGAGCGGGCCAAAACCCGCAGGGTAGCCGCGGGCCGCGCCGGGGGACCCGGTCGTCTCGGGCTGTAGAGAGGCCACCGGAAAGAAAGGGAGTGAGTGAGTCTAGATCGATATCTATCGGAGTGGTTTTCTCCCTGCTGCAAACGCGTGTGAAAGGGCACGGAGTTGGGGGACAAGGGAGATGGCCGCCACTGCTGCCTCCCGGCTGGGGGGAGAGAAAAGGCCTCGAGGATACACTCGGGCTTCACAGTGACATTGTTTTATTCCTAATCTTGCCAAGGAAGCTGTGAAGTGAAAGATGCAAGGGGAAAGGTGGGCCCGTTTATAGTCAAGAGCTAAAGCAGAAGCTTCAACTGTAACCCAAAGGCAGGGCTGGGGCTGTTTCTCCATCCCCGTCACTCTGAGCGCAATGTAGACGTGATTTCTGATGTGAATGCCCAATCCTATAGCAAACCGAAGTCCTTAGTCTGTTTCCCACGTTCAGCATATACTTCCAAATTGGAAGACTTAAAGACCGAAAAGATCTGACCTCTAACCTCACCTCAAAAACAAAATAAAACAAAACAAAACTTGAAGGGTGGGGGTCCTTTAGGAAAAACATCATCTTCATTCTACTAAAAAACGAGTGCTCCAAATGTCAGGCTCCCAGGGGAGAGAGAAGGAAGATGGGGGAGGGCCTGAATGTGTTGATTTGGGGCCAGCAAACTCCTTATGAATAGAAATTTAGTAATCTTGAGTCATCTGGCTGTGTAATAAGAACTTGTGAGCCTGTGACAATGCCCTTTGGTTTAAAGGAAGTTTTGGGGAGTTTGTGTTTTGTTAATAGATTTCTATCTAAAACAAAAACTAGCCCCCTGCCTTCCTTATATTGTGAGGTGAAACACATATTTGTTCTGCTCAGCATTGAACACATTACGGGGTCTTGATAGATTGCAGCTGATAAAAAACAGGAAATCAAGCTGAGGGGGAACACAGGAGGGTGGGGAATTCGTCAGGAAGTCCATATGAGTTAAAATGCAGGGATGTTGGTTACTGCTGACCATATCTAGATTATTATAGACAGCACTAAGCGTGGCCTCAGACTGAAAAATGTTTCACTTTTACCACTTCCTCATCTTAGTTAGGGAGAAAGTTATCAGCAGCTATGAATGAAGACAAAAGCAACCTATCAAATTAGTGATGGTAAGAGTTGACAAACAAATAGTTATTAACTCAAATAGTTAATAAACTCTACTATATGTCTGTGGCTGTTCTATTATTTATTCTAATTATGGCTCTTTACGTATCATATTTTTTCTTTGTTTTACCTCTCCAGTATTTAGTATTTATGATCTTTTTTTTTTTTTTTTTTTTTTTTTTACAGAGACAGAGAGAGAGTCAGAGAGAGGGATAGATAGGGACAGACAGGAACGGAGAGAGATGAGAAGCATCAATCATTAGTTTTTCGTTGCGACACCTTAGTTGCTCATTGATTGCTTTCTCATATGTGCCTTGACCATGGGGCTACAGCAGACCAAGTAACCCCTTGCTCAAGCCAGCGACCTTGGGTCCAAGCTGGTGAGCCTTGCTCAAACCAGATGAGCCTGTGCTCAAGCTGGCGACTTCGGGGTCTTGAACCTGTGTCCTCCATGTCCCAGTCTGACGCTCTATCCACTGCCCCACGCCTGGTCAGGCATATTTATGACTTTTTAAAAGGTCACCTTCACAATAAGTAAATAAATAATAAAAGATCAACTACTACTTAAATAAATTATATGCATACAAAGGTATAGTAGATAAATATTTTTTACACTTGATCTTAGCCAAAAGGCAAAGAAGGAATAAGTAAACATTTTTTAAATGAGACACACCAATATATATTGATGTATAATTATATATAGGTAAGTGAAAAAAACACCATTAACCCAATTGTGGGAAAAATATATAAGTATATATGTGTTTATATGCATAAAATATTTCTGGGGGGGAAAAAGCCAAAAAACTGTGTATACCCAGATCCATCCTCATACAATGTGCATACCCAGAAAAGAATGTTTTGTTTGCACTTTAAACCTTTAAGTATAGCCTGACCAAGCCGTGGCACAGTAGATAGAACGTCAGACTGGGACGTGGAGAACCCAGGTTCAAGACCCCGAGGTCGCCAGCTTGAGCGCGGGCTCATCTGGTCTGAGCAAGGCTCACCAGCTTGAGCCCAAGGTCACTGGCTTGAGCAAGGGGTCACTCAGTCTGCTGTAGCCCCCAGGTAAAGACACATATGAGAAAGCAATCAATGAACTAAGGTGCCACAACAAAGAATTGATGCTTCTCATCTCTCTCCATTCCTGTCTGTCTGTCCCTATCTGTCCCTCTCTCTGTCTCTCTCTGTCTCTGTCACACAAAAAAACAAACAATACTTTAAGTATAATTTCAATGCTTTACCCAAAGAATGCATTGCTTTTGTAATAATAAAAATACTAATTTGAAACATAAAAAAAAAACTTCATTTTTACCTACCCCCTCCAAAACTTCAGCTTCCCCACCTCCAAATATATATATTCTTCACCAAATTACAATATACATGGCATACGTATATGTAGTAATGGACCAAATAAATCTTGGTAATTATGAATAACCAACTTTCCATGATATGCTTATCTGCTTTCTTGGTTGGTTGTATATTAAAATGGCTAATTTTTTAAGGAAGCATGATAACAAAGAAGAAAAAATTTAAGTGGATGTTTTTAAGATACATACACTTACGTTATAGGATTCAACACATTTGCCTTTGTCTTAGATTATAAGGTCCCTGGGGGTGGGGACCCTATGATAGAAAAGATACAATGCCTGTTTCATAGTGGATGTAAATTATATGTGTGTCAAATGAATGTAGATTGTAGTGCTGCCACTGAGGAGTGATGTGTTGTCCTTAGAAACCAGGATGACTATAGAGCATCTGTGTGGCATATGTATCTTCAGTGGGAGGATGGATCAGTGCCAGTTCTGCATCTGAACTTCTGGTTCACAAGGTTAGAGTTTTGGCTGGTCTGAATTAAAGGTGCAGTACCTGAATACAAACAGATAAGCTTACCATGGGCTAACTCAAGTGGTTGACCTTAATCAAATACCTCAATTAAAGTGTGCATGTGTATTACTTAGCATGGAGTATTAGCTACAGTGGCTGGAGGAGACCCAGGACTCCTGAGTTCTAGTCCCTGCTTTATCACTAAGTCTTGTGTGGCCTTAGACAAGTAAGTGAGTTACCTACTCGCGTTCTTATCTTTTAAATGAGGGTTTGAACTAGATGGCCAGTCATAGCTGCTACAAAATTCTGATTCTAAGTTGAATGGTGAAATTTCTCCTCTCCTAGTTTATGTACTAAAGGTAGAGACATTAGTGAAGAGTAATTAATATACAAATGAGAAAAAGTTATGTGAAATTTAAGATACATTATATCTAACTGTTATACATAAATTATGTTTATATTATAAATGGATCTTGTTCATAGAAGAAAAATAGCAGGCTAATATGCTGGCAGTAAATTTTAAGGGAATGAATCCTAATATAAGATGAAATAGAAAGAGGATTTGATTAGAATCTAAAGTACCAGCAGACACAAAAGCAGATTTACTGACCTGAAACAATATGGAAAGATATTACCACAAAGAAGAAACCCAGGAAACAAGGATGACAAGGCTATGGAGAAGAGAGTCGGAAAATGAAGTTGAAGAGAGAACACATTAGTTCATTAATGTAAACTTTGAGAATTTAGCCAAAGCATAGATAGTTAAAGATTAAGACATATAGTTGAGGGTCATTATTAAAGTGGTGGGAATTTACATCATTAAATATCCTATTAGAACTCTCTATAGTCACCTTAGTTAATTATTTTTAGGATCAAATATTATCCTCCTTTTTTGAACACATCCAGGAACTGAAGTAGCACAAGGTGACCCACAAGTGACCTATCCCGAGTTCCCAGTGAGTCACCAGTGGAACTGTTCAGTGGAATCCAAAACGCCTGTCACCAACTTTTATGTTTCACCTGTTGAATAATGTCCAGTGTTAAGTGTTCTTCCTCCCTCTCTTCCTTCTCCTCTGCCTCCTCCACCGTCTCTTATTTTTTGACAGAGAAAATTAAAAGCAAAAGGGGCAGGAAACAGAATTAGAAGGCTGCAACACCATTGCAAACCACTGCATTCACACTCGGATTCACGCAGCCGCCCTTCATCTCTGTCCTCCCCGCCCCCGTCAGCCATCCATTGCCTGCTCACTCCTAACTCCAAGCCCTTTCACATGTACAGAACTCACTCCCTGCTGACACACAGCTCCAGGCTTGTTCAGGAATAAAACCTGTATCTGTCTGACCGTTTTATGGGTATTTCTATCATCTATTCCAAGAGACTAGGGAACTAACTAAATTGATGTACTTGCAAATGACTGTAGGAAAAACAAAAATTGCTGAAATATCCAAATGATGTTAATCATAAATTAGCTCAGGATAGTTTTGAAGGAAATAGACTGCCGGGGTCAAAGTGTTCATTGAAATGCTGATAAATTCTCCTCTCCTATTAAGCAATGCATAAATATTATAATGGCATCTTATTTCTGTTTTTCATTGTCCTATAGCTTGTGCAGTAGACTTTTATAAAAGAAAATACCTTCTTTTCTAACTGGCCTGCACTGTGACACAGGAAATGGGCCTAGAGATGCCACAAGGCTCTCCCCAAGATCTTCACACGGTTTCCAGTTTTAGATTAGGACACAATGTAGTTACCAATATTTTTTCTATTATAAAACATTTTTTAGCATGATGTGTTTTTTTGGGGGGGAGGGGTTGCACTATACTTTGCATATAATTACGGTTGTCCTTATTATATAGATAGGAACTATCCTGAAGCAGAGAGAGTTCAAGGAACTGGACAACCTCAAACAGGTTAACAAATGGATCGAAACTCCTAAATTCCAGCACTGTATTCTGTTTCTTCCTACATATGAAAAGAAATTAAAAGTGTGGTATTGAGTCCTGGCCAGGTAGCTCTGTTGGTTAGAGCATTATCTCAATACTCCAAGGTGGTGAGTTTGATCCCTGGTCAGGACACATACAACAATCAACCAATGAATGCATAAATAAGTGGAACAACAAATCAATGTCTCTATTCCTCTCTCTCTCTTTCTCCCCCTGCAAATAAAAATGTAAAAAATAAATAAAATAGGAGGAGGGGGTTTTATTTTATTTTTATTTTTAAAATTTTTTTTTTTATTTTTGTATTTTTCTGAAGCTGGAAACAGGGAGAGACAGACAGACAGACTCCCGCATGCGCCCGACCGGGATCCACCCGGCACGCCCACCAGGGGCAACGCTCTGCCCACCAGGGGGCGATGCTCTGCCCCTCTGGGGCATCGCTCTGCCGCGACCAGAGCCACTCTAGCGCCTGGGGCAGAGGCCAAGGAGCCATCCCCAGCGCCCGGGCCATCTCTGCTCCAATGGAGCCTTGGCTGCGGGAGGGGAAGAGAGAGACAGAGAGGAAGGAGGGGGCGGGGTGAAGAAGCAAATAGGCGCTTCTCCTGTGTGCCCTGGCCGGGAATCGAACCCGGGTCCCCCACACGCCAGGCCGACGCTCTACCGCTGAGCCAACCGGCCAGGGCCAGAGGAGGGGGTTTTATTGATCCTAGTCTGACTTTATCCTAATCTGAGGGCAAGAGATGTCCACCCTAAGCATAACACCTCCTCTGAGACCTGAAAGATCCATAGAGGTGGTTGGGTAGCCAGTAGGAGCTCCCAGCATAGGTATCAGTACGTGTGGGGCCCAGATGACAAATGGAGAATGTGGTACATTCAAGAAACTGAAAGGTGGTCTTGATATAGAATGAATATGAGATAAGGCTGGAGAATTCAGCAAAGGCCGAAAGGGAGGTACAGTGAAGGCTAGGTATGCTGTAATTCCTGTTAGAAGAGTCAGACAGAAGTCATGGTAGTTTCTGTTCCTCCTGAAAACCCACTAAAACTATGGTGAATGGGTTTGTTTCTTTGTTTGTTTTTTGAAAGCATAAATTTACAAACACATAGATAATGAAAGAACAAACATAATTTTGGAAGTTGGCAAAATTATAGTTGAGTAGTAACTAACTTATCATTCCCATGAAAGCTGAAGACAACAGCTGCCAAGGCCGAGAGGCAACACACTGAAAGTGTATAACTGACTGTCACCTCGCCCTCTCTCCTCACTTTCTTCCCATAGTTCTGACCAGCAGCTTGCCCTATAGTGAAACCCATAGCGGACAGGCCATGTAAATTGAGCTTGTTCCAAAGTTTTTAGAGTGTCTCTTCTAGATATGGGCAGGCAGCCAAGTCAGACAGTTGATGGAATATTATACTAAGAAAGATAGAAACCAAAACCAACTAACCTAGAAAAGTAATAAAAAAATAAAGACTATGCAGGGGAAAAAAGAAAAACTTATTATTAATATCTTCAAAGATTCAAGGATATAGAAATTATTGATATAAGATACTGTAGTCATTAAACAAGAAGTCGATGCTATATATTTTTTTAGGGGAAGGGAGGAGAGAGAAAGAGAAACGTCATCCTGTCCATGTATCCATTAATTGGCCCCTGCATGTGCCCTGACTAGGGATGGAACTCATAACCTGGTGCATCAGGATAATGCTCCAACCAACTGTACTACCCAGTGAGGGCAAATGTTTGTAAAAGTAGCAGTCAGAGGGAAAAGAAATGAACTCTTAGATATTAAAATAATCACAGAATAAAAGAAAATTTCAAGTGAAGACTTAAAATATAAAGCTGGCAAAATCTCTCAGGAATTGAAAAAAAAATGTTAAGAGATAAAAAGATGAGAAAGATACAGACTTGTCCAGAAAGTTCAACATCTGGGTAATGGGAATTCCAGAAAGAGAAAACAGAGAAAATGGAGAGGAAAGAAGAAAATAATTCAAAAAATTTCCTGGAATGAGAGGACTTGACTTTCCAAATTGAAAGAGCCTATTGAGCTCCCAAGACAATGGATGAAAATAAACCTCCAGAAAGATACATCATCATGAAACTGTAAACCCTGTGGACAGAGAGAATGCAGAGGTGGGCAAAGTAGGTTCACAGTTGTGTAAACTCTACAAAACAGAGTTTATTCTTGTATTATTATGTATTTAATTATTATCGTACTAATTGTATTACAACTGTAAACATACCTTTGTCCACCTTATATGTTAAAGCTTTCCGAAGAGAAAAACAGGCTTCTAAAAAGAATCAGGTATCAAAATAGCCTTAGAGTTCTTGACAGCCACACTGAATGCTAGAAAAGAGTAGAAGGAAAAGATTTCTTTCTTTTTAAAAAGAAAATAAATTTCATTGTTCAAAAGGTAGGGGGGAGAGAAAGAGAGACAAAAGGAGAGGAAGAGAGAGAGAGAAAGAGAGAGAGAGAGAGAGAGAGAGAGAGAGAGAAGCATTTACTCGTTGTTCCACTTAGTTGTTGCATTTAGCTGTGTACTCATTCATTGCTTCTTGTATGTGTGCTGACCAGAAATGGAACTGTGAACCTGATGCTTTATCCACTGAGCCATCCGACTAAGGCCAAAAATGATTATTAATGTAGTATTTCCCAGCCAAATTATATATTAACTAAGTGGGAGGGTAGAATATAGATTTTTCAGACGTGAAAGGTCAAAATCATTACCTCACAGGTCCATTTCTCAGGAAGCTATTAGAGGATTTGTTCGACCAAAACAGGAAAAAGACCTGACCAGTGGTGGCATAGTGGATAGAGCATCAACCTGGGACACTGAGGTCCCAGGTTCACAACACCTTAAGCGCAGGCTCACCAGCTTGAGTGTTGGGTCACCGGCTTGAGTGTGGGATCATCAGCCAGATCCCATGGGTCGCTGGCTTGAGCCTGAGGTCGCTGGCTTGAGCAAGGGTCACTGGCTCAGCTGGAGCCCCCCCAACCCCAACCAAGGCACATATGATAAACAATCAATGAACAACTAAGGTGCTGCAACTACAAGTTGATGCTTCTCATCTCCCTCTCTTCCTGTCTGTCTGTTTCTCTCTCTTTCTCTCTCTCTCTCTCAAGAGAGAGGTTGATGGTGAAAGAAAGATCTAGGACCACAGCTATGACGGAGGCTATAAGATGAGCCAATCTGTGAACCGGAGCAGGGCAGAGGCCCTGGAAGAAAGATTATCAAGAAAATGACATAGCCTGACCAGGTGGTGGTGCAGTGGATAGAGCATCGGACTGGGATGCAGAAGGACCCAGGTTCGAGACCCCGAGGTCGCCAGCTTGAGCGCGGGCTCATCTGGCTTGAGCAAAGAGCTCACCAGCTTGGACCCAAGGTTGCTGGCTCCAGCAGGGGGTTACTCGGTCTGCTGGAGGCCCATGGTCAAGGCACATGTGAGAAAGCAATCAATGAACAACTAAGAAGTCGCAACAAGAAACTGATGATTGATGCTTCTCATCTCTCTCTGTTCCTGTCTGTCTGTCCCTGTCTATCTCTGCCTCTATAAAAATAAATAAATAAATAAATAAATAAATAAATAAATAAATGAAAATGACATGGATAAAATGACAGGTATTTAAAGCAGGTTGAGGAAAGATTTACAAAACTGAGGGTGGGGGCACTTTGGGGATGAATTCATGCTAAGTGCAGGCCACTCTCCCTCCTGGGAGCACACCCATGCCTCTCTCTTCCCTCTCAGGCATGCGTCTCCTAAACTTTAGGAATCTCATGAGACTTGCAACCAGGGGAGCAATGGGCAGTGGCAGCTCACCACTTGTTAACCGCCTACACCTGCTTCCAGGGCCCCGTTTTCTCTGACTTCTAGAGAACCAAGCAGCCTGCCCAGGCTATCTTCTGCTGCTTCTTCCAGCCTCCGTCCTTCATTGTTTCACTGTCCCCAGGTTTAATGAACATAATCTTAAAAAAAAAAAGTCCATGGAAACTACATAGGTCAGTCTCCGCATCAGTGGGCACAATTGCACACTCAGGAATTCATTTGGAAATCCAGACACACGACACAATGCACCGGAGGCGAATTAAGGTCGGTTGAGGTTTCAGGCACAGAAGAAAATATTAGGCCCCTTAAAAAAAAGAGAGAGACGGGGAAAATAAAAATACACGTTAATCCTATTTTTAAATAAATAAAAAATACTGTGTACTATTAATGTTAAAATTGCACATGTGAAACCAAACTTGGTGTCATTAGAAAAAAAGTGTAAAGTTGGGGTTTTGCGGGGCCCTTCAGAAGTCGGGGCCCAGCATGCGCCCCGGGTACGTCCGCCATTAAATCCACCTCTGCAATGCACCCACAGTGAATAGAAATATAGAATATTTAGTACTAACACTAACCTGAGGTTCTTAGCAGAGAAAGGGCTCATTCATACAGGCTTCAGAAGAGAAAATGAGCAAAGGGCCAGGGGTAGTCTGGGGATTTTATTGTGGTTAAAGGGTAGAGTCAGAATAGTGGGGAATTCCCCTAACATGGGCTAGAGTCTGTGCTGTTTGAAATTCCCTTCAGCTGTTGGAGGTAAGTGCCTACACAGGGCTTCCTATCCTGGTTAGCCAGCTGTGAAGCAGGTAGGATAGAGAGGGCTAGAAATTGAAGGCTGTACATAGTCAAACATCAAAAAGGAAGTCAAGTCTTTGTTACAAAAACCAGGTTACATGGGGGAAAAGACAGTTATAAACTCAAGAAAAAAACAAAAGTGTACAGGAAAAGAAAAGTATTAATAGGGTAGCACTCTATGGCTGAGATGTGATAACATTTACAAAGTCACATCAGTGCAAATGCTGAATTCGATATATAATTAAGTCAGGTCACGTTGAGAAAATGAGGAAGGCAAGTGTTTGTGGATTGTGGTGGGCATCATCAGATTGGGTGAAAATAAGCTAAATCTTCATTTTCTAGAATTGGAAGTCACTGGATTTCTTTTAAATAGCAATGCAAACACGTTCTTTAGAGAAACGGAGATAATTCCAGAGAAGTTAGGTAAAAGAGTTGGTGGGTTCCCTCTGGGGAGGGAAAGCACAGGAAATGGTGGGCACTGATCTGGGAGAGGGTATGTGGGAGGCCTGCTTTTTCCTTTCGTTTGTAACAAAGTGCACAAAACCTGACTTT
The DNA here is from genome assembly GCF_036850995.1 of Saccopteryx leptura. Lineage (NCBI taxonomy): Eukaryota > Metazoa > Chordata > Mammalia > Chiroptera > Emballonuridae > Saccopteryx > Saccopteryx leptura. The sequence continues at coordinate 37,374,499 of NC_089514.1, read as the reverse complement.
GTGCTAAAGGCCATGGGGAATTACCTATCACCTTGAAGCTCTAAGCAGTTAAGCTCTGAGCGTGATAGGGTAGTGAGATCAGATCTGCATCTTATTGCGATTACTCTAGTTACTTCGTGGAGAAGAATTAGGAGGAAAGAATGGGTCCAGAGGCATCTATTAGAAAGTTGAGCTGGTCTGGCTTGGAAGCTAGACAGAGAGTGATTTTGGCCTGGATTCAGGTTATGACAACAGGAGTAGGTGGAAGTACACAGATTTGTGAGTATGTTCGGAATGATTGGACTATGGGATGGGAGAGGGAGGACTCAAGGCTGGCCCTCCATTTCCTGGTTTGGAAGCTCGGTGGGTGAGGTGCCATTCATTAGTACAGTGGTCCTCAAAGTGTGTGCCAGGGCACACTGGTGCACCCTAGAAGATTTCCAGGTGCACCCTATGGTATTCCAGAGAAATATGTGCTTGTTGGGGACCAAAAAACCAACAAGGTTTTTGGAGTTTAGATTTTTGGGGGACAGAGGTGTGGGGAACTGGCTGTAAACTGACAGTCTGCCCAAGCCCCCACCTCACTTGGCCTGATTAGGTTGCAAAAGGCTGTTAAGCTGTGGTGCTGGATTGTTTACACTACCCCCCATGTTCCCCGGAAAGACTGGAGGCAAGTTTCTTCTATCCTTAGTTTGGTGTAAGGTTAAGATGATATGTATGGTGGGGGTTTTCTACACTTGGTAAAATTCTTGGGTTGGCTTGGAAACGTGATCAAAGATCTCATTGATTTGCTAATGGCCCACTTTGCCCTATAAATAAAGCAAGATGCGGTTTGGGGGCACACATTGTTCTTGCCAGCAGCTATTACAGGGCACTCCCGACCCCGTATTTTCTTAATTCCTCACTGTTGCCACTCAGGACCTGGAATTACTAGCTGCGCTGGTTTGCGGCATGTGCCCAGATATAAAAATAAATATAGTCACTCTATTATACCATTTCTTTACAGAAATACTGCTCTTTTTGTTAACATATTATTAAATTTATCATTAACACATCATTATATTATTTTTAGATAAGTACACCCAAATAAAATGAATAGATTTCTCAAAAAGAAGCATGATATTAAAGAATCTGGTTTTGAAGTGAGCAAAAGTTAAGTGTAAATAAAATAGGACTTGAAGGCTGACGGGCAGAATTTAATTTATAGCATTTTTCATCACTTAACACTGAACAATATGATTGGATTAGAAACCCATTCACGGAAGCTTCAAGTGATTTGGGTTTAACATTAACAGAAGAAGAACTGGCAGCTACATCCACTGATCGTGGATTGATGATTAAACATAAAGAATTGTCTCTTGAAGCCTTTTGGATTTCTATAAAAGAAGACAATGTGGCAATATCTAAGAAAGCTTCGAACATTTTAGTACAATTTTCAACATCCTATTTATGTGAATTAGGATTTTCTACCCTTAACACAATTAAGAGTAAAAAGAGAGGAATTCTTCAATGTATTGACGAGGAAATGAGAGTTTGCCTTTCAAATATATGCCCAAACATTGAAGAAATCGCTAGGACACATCAGGCTCATGTTTCTCATAAACATAAGAATGAAAAACTTAACACATTTGTGCCAGGACCTGCCGAATTTACTAAATCTTACTAAGAATGTATGTATGTATATATATATATATATATATATATATATATAGAGAGAGAGAGAGAGAGAGAGAGAGAACTTTTTTGTTGTTTATTTTTTTAACCTCTCTTTTACAAATTCTAAAAAGCATAACAAAAAATGTAACATAAAAATGTTTTTTAATGTTGGAGTAAATTTAATTTTGTCGTATTTATTTCATTTAATTACCATAAAAGCACACTTGGACTTTATTTTTTCTTTAATATTTGACTTATTTATTATAACATATATCTCAGAGATGTGTATATAGTGCACCACAATTATTTGTAGGATTTTAAATGCACCCTGACTTCAAAAAGTTTGAGAACCACTGCATTAGAGGAGCAGTTGGAAGAAACCGGGTTGATTTCAGTTTGGGATATCCAAGTGGAATGGCTACAAGGCCACTGCAGATGCAGACCAGAAGCTCAGGAGAGAAAGCTGAAGATGGAGATTTGGAAGCAGTAGCATTGTAACTGAAGGCCAGGGAGAGGATGACATTGCCCAGGCAGCGGGCAAAGAGTACCTACATCAAAGGCAGTGTGGTGGGGTAGTCTGAGCCACAGCACTCATTTAATCTCTGTTTAATGAAAGGTTATAATAGGACATTTTTGTGAGTGCTTATTATGAGCTAGAACATACTTTATCTCGGTTAGTCCCCAAAGCAACATCGTTCTTATGAGATAGGTGCTATTGTTAACGCCCTCATTTTCCAGATGAGAAATCTGAAGTTTAAAAAAGTTAAACAATGCCTGACCAGGTGGTGGTACAGTGGATAGAGTGTCAAACTGGGATGCAGAGGACCCAGGTTCTAAATCCGCATGTTACCAGCTTCAGTGCGGGCTCATCTGGCTTGAACATGGGCTCACCAGCTTCAGTGCAGGGTCGTGAGCTTGAATGTGGGATCATAGACATGGCCCCATGGTCACTGGCTTGAAGCCCAAAGGTCACTGGCTTAAGCAAAGGGTCACTTGCTCTGCTATAGCACATATGAGAAAGCAATCAATGAACAACTAAGGAGCTACAACAAAGAATTGATGCTTCTCATCTCTCTCCCTTCCTGTCTGTCTGTCCCTGTCTGTCTCTCTCTCTATCTCAGTCACACACACACACACACACACACACACACAAAGTTAAGCAATTACTCATAAAGATAGTAAGCAGATAGGCTGAAATCTGATCTCAAGGAATCTGACTGCAGGGTGTACACTCTTAAACACTGCACTTTACCCTCAAATAATATTCTTCACTCATCCAGTCAGCAAACCCGTTGTGTACCAGTGCTGGCAATCCAACAGTGTATCAAGCAATGCCCTTGGCCACATGGAACTTCCTTTCTAGTGTAGGAGATAGACAATAAACAAATTTTAAAATGCATGTACATTATCTTTTCTTTTTGTTGCGAGGAGGGCACACACGTGGTTCCCCACTATCACAGATTATGCAGCTGAGTTCCCCACATGTGGGGAAATCGCAGGGACAGCACACCCAGAGTGCAATGGGCGAGCCTCGCCCTGGGAAAGCCACTGTGTGGTCACGGTCCCTCCCCTGCTGGGTGAGTGTGTGTCATTTCCAGTGCCTAGTGTATTGAACACCAAGAAAGCAGGTCAGTAGCTGGAGACTGGCTAGAGAGAAAAGCTATTTTAGATCAAAGGCCTCCCTGAGATGACATTTCAGCAAAAAAACTGAATGAATGTATGGATTGAGCCCTGAGAAAATGCCTTCCAGGCCGGATGAGGAGGAAGTGCCAGGATCCTGAGGTGAGGTGGGGTGGAGGTGGGTGCAGTATGCAGAGGGGGAAGTTGTTAGGCCATAAGGTTGGCAAGGAAGGCAGGGCTGTATCAGGTTCCGCCTCACAGCTAAGAGCTTTAGTTGTTGTTCTAGGAGTGATGGGAAGTCTTGGGAGGACCTTGACCAATTTTGACTCAGGATATTTTGCAATAGCACCTGGACTTTGGATTCTGAAACCATCCATTGCCCTTTCCAGGATTCTCGAAAACTGAGATGCCATGTGGCCACTGAGTACTTGAAGTGTGTCTGGTCCAAATTGAGATATATTCTCAGTGCTAAGTGCACACTGGATTTCAAAGGCTTAGTACCAACAAAAGGATGCAATATATCACATGAACAATTTTTTATATTTGTTATATGTTGATATGATAGTACTTTAGATATATTGGGTTAAATTAATATAATATTCAAATTAAGGCCCTGGCTGGTTTGTTTAGTGGTAGAGCGTCAGCCCAGCATGTGAATGTCCCGGGTTCAATTCCTGGTGGGGGCACACAGGAGAAGTGACCATTTGTTTCTCCACTCTTCCTCTTCTCCTTTCTCTCTCTCTCTCTCTCCCCTTCCACAGCCAAGGCTCCATTGGAGCAAATTGGCCCGGGTGCTGAGGATGGCTCCATGACCTCGCCTCAGGCACTAAAATGGCTCTGGTTGCAATGGAGCAAAGACCCCAGATGGGCAGAGCATAGCCTCCTATTGGGCTTGCCAGGTGGATTCTAGTCAGGGCGCATGCAGGAGTCTTGTCTCTCTGCCTCCCTGCTTCTCACTTCATAAAAATAAAAATAAAAAAAATTTAAATTAATTTCACCTACTTCTTTTTCCTTTTTAAAATGTGGGTACTAGAAATTATTTAATCCCGTGTATGGCGGTGTCGTGTTTCTATTGAACAGGTGAAGACAACTGCTCTCAGCTTCAGATTCTGAGAAAGACAAATGAAGTAACTCATGTAGGGCTCTCTGAGTTTCCTTAAGGAAACACATTACGTAACACCAAGATAAATTATTGGGAATGACAGCCAAAAAATGTACTACTCTTTATAGGCCAGAGGTAACATTACCAACTTGGCTATGGTTTCGTGTTGTTTTCCCAACAGTGGTGATGAGTTTGCACAAAGTCATGTGTCATGTTTCTCCCCAGGCCGACCCCATTCCATCCCCATCTGGTGTTCCCTTATGACCAAAACAGCAGAGTTTTGAAATACCTGGCCCAGGTTAAGAATGTTCTCTAGCCATGGAATTTTTTTCTCTGTGTAAACCACTCAGTCCTATATGAGTTTGAACCTCAGCTTATTTAACATGAAATTCTAATTATCTGGTGTACTCAACCAAGCAGATTTCAAATGTCAGTAATTATATCTTTAATTATAGAATACTCATGATTATTTTATATTTAATTCTAAATATGGTCGATTAGAATGTACTCATAGTGAAAAAATTTGTACACGTGTTCTGACCAAGGAAGTTGTTTTTCTTTGGGAATTTATATCTAGGGAAACTCCCACAATGTTATATATTAAATCATATTTTGATTTATGTATGACAGTATTAAAACATCATTTTAAGACACTGGGGACAATATATCTGTGTTACTCCACCCTAGGTCTTGAATAACAGTAAGAAGACAGAAGTGTCGGGGGAACCTCCCTCATCCTTTTTGCTTATCCACTTGTGCTCTCCTTTCCTTTGTCTCCTGTGTCAGGTAGATGACAGGCCTTTCCTTTCTGTTTCCAGACTCATCCCTCATGCTCTGGATTCAGTTCTTTCGCAAGGATCTCTTTGCTTTGCTTAACTGTTCTATTCTGCATGTCACTATCTCCTACCCTACTGGGTCATCTCCACGAGCAAACGAACAGCTTAACGTTTCCCGTCTTTAAACACACACACACACACACACACACGCACGCGCACGCACACACACACACACACACACACACACACACACACGTTCCTCCCATGGCCCCAGATTTTCTTCCCTTCATAGTTTCTCTACTACCCTTCACAGCAGAGTCTTTCAGAAGGGCTGCCTATGACTCTGTTTCCATTTCTTCACCTCTCATTCATTCTTCAGTGCACAATTAGGTTTCCTCTCCCCAGGGAAATTGCTCCTGTCAAGGGCAAGGTAAGACCTCATCTTACAGCACTCTGGTAGTGCATGTAAAACAGTTGGCTTTTCCCTCCTTGCAAAGCTCTTCCCTTGCCCTGACCATGTAGCTCAGTCACTTACTTAAAGCTTCATCTCAGTATGCCAAGGTTGTGAGTTGAATGCCTGGTCAGGGCACAGACAAGAATCAATCAATGAATGCATTAATAAGTGGAACAACAAATCAATGTTTCTTTCTCTCTCTCTTTCTCCTTTCTCTAAAAAAAAAAAAAATCAATCAATAAAATTAAAAAATAAATAAATAAATTCTCTTTCCTTGACTTCCATGATGCTAGACTCTGATTTCCCATCTGTCTAACTGGCTACTCATTCTCCATATCCTCTCTAGCACATTTACTCCTATCAGACCTCTAAATGTTGTGAACTAATTCCTTGACCTCTTTTCTTTATATACTCTCTTCCTAAGTGCTCTCAATCATTCTCATGGCTTTAAATGCGATCCATTGCTGTTAATTTCTAAATGCATATCCCATATGTAAGTTTCAGATTCATATATCCACACAGTTGAATCACAACCATGTATCTCAATCTTAACATGTCTATAAATAAAATATTGACACATTCTCCCCATACTACTACTAATAATAATTAGTAGACAAAGGAGGGGAGAAGAGGAAAGAAGGAAGAAAAGAAATATTGTATTTTAGCTTTAACCAAAAATCAAGACGTTCCTTACTTCCCATATTTCACCATATCTAATTCATCAGCAAACTGTCTAGACCTGTTTATCTCCATTGCTCTGCTCTAGGTCAGGACATCATTATCTCTCACCTGGACTCCTGCTTTATCCTTCCATTTGATCTCCCTATCTCTGCTCTTGTACCTTCCCCGTTCATTTTCAAAACAGAAAATTAAAAAAAAAAAAAACATAAACCAGTTCCTGAGTTCATGTCACTCTCCTGAGTGGTTTGACAGCTGCCCATTGCACTTGGAGAGAAATCCAGACAACGGACCCTCACTCGGACTCTGCACGGCTCCGCCCTTGCCTCACTCTCCACTGACCTCGGCCCCGGACCTCGGGCCCACTCTTCCCCTCCTGGGGGCCTTCGGCCCCGGACCTCGGGCCCACTCTTCCCCTCCTGGGGGCCTTCGGCCCCGGACCTCGGGCCCACTCTTCCCCTCCTGGGGGCCTTCGGCCCCGGACCTCGGGCCCACTCTTCCCCTCCTGGGGGCCTTTGTGCTTGCTGGTCTTCCTCCTGGAACGCTGCAGGACGCCAAACTCCTCTCTTCACCCTTCAGTCGCAACTTAAATGTCATCTCACAGAGCCTTTCCAGATTACCTCTCTTAAAACAAACTCACTCGTTTATTCTTTTATAGGGCCTTGTTAGTTGTTTTTTTCTACTATTTGTAACAATTCTAATTTCATGATTTTGTGTATCTGCTTTCTTGAGTCTCAGCCCCTGCCTCTCACTCATCTCAGTCCAGATAAAAGGACGGACACGCTGACTGGGATTAGACACTGGGTGCTGTTGCCGTGCCCTCCTTTCTCCGTCCTCTGGGAAGCTAGCCTATACACAGAGTGCGGCCTGTCTGCATGCTCCTGCTCAGGAGTTTCGGTTCAGCATTGCCTGTGGCTGAGTGCGAAGTCCAGCTCAGGACTTAAGTATTAGGAAGTCCATGGCGATGATACACAGCTGAGTCATGGCCGCAGCAGCTCCATCAGTAATGAATGGTGACATTGTGATTTGGATCTCAATGTCTATGGAGATCAGGTAGAGGAAAGAGAAGTGCTGTTAATTGACCCTTATAAATACCAATATCTCTTTCCTGAAATTAATGAAAATCTAGGTCTCTGGCTTTTCAGTCATCTTGACCAATGGTATGGTATTCTTTTTTTAAACAATGTATATGTTGCCCTGGCCAGATAGCTCGATTGGTTAATATTATCCTAATATGCCAAGGTTGGGGTTTAATCCCCAGTCGGGGCACATCCAGGAACAGATCAGTGTTTCTGTCTGTCTGACTCTCTCTCACACCCTTCATCTCTCTCTAAGATCAATAAATAAATTTAAAATATAAATTAATTAGTAAACATTGTATATGTTAGTCCCAATATGTGAAAAAAATAGATAACAAAATAAATGCAGAGATATTCCAATCATAGTAGTGATTATATTAATTATCATTTTTTATGTAGCAAGTAAGAAGAAACTAATTCAGATTAACAGACACACAGAAAATTAGAAAAATTCATGGTTCACATAATAGGATATTTGGGAATTTATCTGTGTCAGGGAGAAGTTGATCCTGGGTCAACCGACTATGACTAGTTCTCAGTTTCTTTCTCTGCATTTCCTGGCTCTGCCAAGAGTTTCCATCTGAGAAACTCAAGATGGAAAAAGAAATTGTACTACAAACAGCGTTAGATCTTTTTTTAAGGGAGCTTTGCCCTGTGGTTGCAGAACGGCTGCCAGAGACTCCTAGGGCTCCTTCTCTTCACTCCTGTTCAGCAGCGAAGAGAGCATCTCTGCCAGGAGCATCTGCCAAAACATATATTTAAAAAATTTTTATATGCACGGGCAAAATCTCTTGTCAATCCAAGAATTATGTGCTCTCTTGAACCAGTCAATTCCTACAGTCAGAAATATGGGACATACAGTACTGGATCAGGTAAAGAATCAGGTGTTCCCTGGAGAATGGAGATGAGATCAATCACCAAAGCCACGCGACTGAGAATAAGCTGGCATGTTTCTGGAGGTGTTGGCAGTGAAAACGGACCTCAGCGTTTTAGTTCAGCGAAGAAAGAATCCAAAGTCAAATTATAAGAGAAAGTTTATTTAGAAAGTTACAAGTGAGCCAGCTGGGCTTCTGAAACAAGTTACAGAAGCAAAAGAAGGGCCTTTGGAGCTTAGGAGAGAAAAAGGTAAAGATAATGCTCCCGGGGGCGGGAGGGGGTGGAGGAAGGGGGAAGGGGAAGGCACCCCGGCTCCCAAGAGGAAAAGTGCAGCTGGGCCCTTCCCTTGCAATGAATTTTAAAGGCTGGGAGTAAAATGAGCCAGTCAGAGAAAGACAGGTACCATATGATTTCATGTATTTATATATGTGGGGTCTAATGAACAAAGTGAACTAACAAGCAAAATAGAGACAGACTCGTGGATATGAACAGACTGATAGCCGTCAGAGGGGAGGGGGGCTGGGGGCTGAGTGAAAAAGGTGACAGGAAGGGATTAAGCAAAGGAAAGAATGTATTGACACTGACTACAGTGTGGGGACTGCAGGAGGAAATGGGGTGCGGGAGGTGGAGGAGGGGAGGGGGGTAGATGGTGACGGAGAGGAATGACCTGGGTGAACACACAGTGCAATAGACAGATGACGTGCTGTAGAACTGTGCACCTGAAACCTGTATGGTTTTATTAACCAATGTCACCCAAATAAATTTAATAAAAAATTTTAAAAATATATAAAGGCTGGGAGTTTAGTGGAGGTCTTAGGTGAGAATCCCAATAATATAGTCATCAGCTTTATGCTGATGCACCAAAATGAGATTTATTCCCCTGACTTGATCCTTCCTTGGGTGCTATTGGTACAAATGGCACTAATTGGGTTTTTGTTAACTATCTCCCTGAATAGGGTAATTTAAACTATTTACCCTCTGGCAGGGGAAGAGAAACAAGTATAAACCATTTACTCTTAAGTGTCCTTGGTTAGGGAAGTTAGGATTTTACAATTTACCAGATAGCTGTAAATTGCTTGGCCATTTAACTCCCTGTCTCCATTTCCCTGTCCCAATTGCCTTGGCTCACTGGCCTGTTTCAGGGGTGCTCTTGCTGGAGGAAGCCAGGAATAGATGTTGGATGGAGGCAACCAATCAAAGTCTGTGTAGCCCCAAGAGGCCTGACTAACTGCAGCCTGATGTCCAACCCCTCCTTACAGAATCAACCTCTTCTAACTTCAAATCCCTTCTCTATTTTCAAGAGTATTTTGTGATCGTCCTTCTTCCTGCCTTTTCTCTCTTTTTTAATTTATTTTTTATTTATTATTTTTAGAGAGAGAGGGAGAAAGAGGGAGGGAGAGAGAAAGAGAGAAACATGGATTTGTTGTTCTGCTTATTTATGTATTCATTGGTTGATTCTTGTATGTGCCCTGACAGGGGATCAAACCAGCAACCTTGGAATATTGGGATGACATTCTAACCAACTGAGCTACCTGGCCAAGGTCTTCAGGGTCTTTTTATTGTTTTTGTTTGTTTGTTTTTTGTTTTTTGTTTTTTTAGAGAGAGAGAGAGAGAGAGACAGGGACAGACAGGAAGAGAAAAAGATGAGAAGCATCAATTCTTCATTGTGACACCTTAGTTGTTCATTGGTTGCTTTCTCATATGTGCCTTAACTGGGGTGGGGGGGGCACTCCAGCCGAGCCAGTGACCCCTTGCTCAAGCCAGCAACCATGGGGCCATGTCTATGATCCCATGCTCAAGCCAGCAACCCTGAGCTCAAGCGGGTGAGCCCACGCTCAAGCTGGCGACCTCAGGGTTTCAAAACTTGGGTCCTCAGCATCCTAGGCCAACACACTATCCACCGTACTACTGCCTGGTCAGACAGGGTCTTTTTTCTTTCAATTGGATTGGTAAGGGTACTTAAACATCTGTGCCCTCATACTTGTCTTATTTATAAGGCCTTTAGGGATATTTCAGAAAAGCTTAAAGTTTAACAAAATATGTGCTAAACATGGGGAGAAAAAAGTCCCATTTCACAGTCCAAATATTAAAGACTAGCCACATCATTTATCAAGAGCGCCAGGGTGCTAAAGTATCAAATGAGCTGTAAGTTGGAAAAGCAAATGTTAGAGGTAATAAGAGCCTTGAACAGGGAGGGGTGGGGAAGAGGGGAGGCATGTGAAGTCTTAACAAGGGGCACAACTTGTTTCAAGGGATTCCTTTTCCAGAGAAGCTTTCCTAAACTGGAATGACCCAAGAAAACTCCTGTGATCAAAGAAGCATCAGGCTACGTCTCCCTTTTTATCTCCTTTGTGAGCAATCACCTTTCTTTTATCACTGGATACAGGAAGGTGTACCTCACACTCATCCCAAACCTCCTAAGCCATTGCCTGGGATGTAGAAACCTTTAGTGTGCTCATTGGAGTGATAGGGCAATTAATCCTTTTGCAAATCAGATGGACACCAAGTCTCTGCTTTCCACAAAAGAGGAGAGCACCCAATCAAGTCATCAGATGAAAGGTTACTAAAAACAATCTTTAAAATTTTTTTTTCATTAAACTGATTTTTAGAGAGAGGGGAAAAGAGAGAGAGAGAAAGAAACAGAAACATCGACCTGTTCTTGTGTGCGCCCTGACCAAGGACCACAACCACAACCTTTGCATACTGGGAGGATGTCCTTCACAAACCAAGCTATCCGGCCAGGGCTAAAAATAATCTTGGTGATAGATTACCATGGAATTTTTAGTATATAACTGAGAAAAATTCAAAAAATAGAGCCCTGATATCATAACAAGACTCCATCATTCCTGTTTAATACTTACTTAAGTGAAGAGTTTCTTAGTCTATATCTATCAAATCAAACACTCGGCATTCATGTTTAACACTGTTATATTGTCCCTGAATATATGAGTGAAAAAGATCTCATTAAGAACTGCAATTCCAATATAATTTTACATTTTATGTTTAATAATTATTCTTCACTATTTGTAACATATTTATGCTATTTTGAGAAATAGTGTGGAATTTTCTAGCACTTTGAACCTACGGTCATGGGAAATTTTAAATTACTTCTATTTTCATGTTTTTGTTGCATAGAAGTATGTTGTTCATGAAATAAATACTTTAAAGTATATTGAGTATACTTTATTTCTTCTTTTCTTTCTTTCTTTCTTCTTATTAAGTGAGAGGTGGGGAGGCAGGAAGACAGACTCCCACAGGTACCCTGACGAGGAACCCCATGGCAAACCCCCTACCAGGCAATGCTCTGCCCAAGTGGGGCTGCTGCTCTGTTGCTGAGCAACAGAGCTACCTTAGTGCCAGAGGCAAAACCATGGAGTCATCCTTAGCACCCAGGGCTAACTTGCTGGAACCCAGCCATGGCTGCAGGAAGGGAAAAGAGAGAAAGAGAGAAGGATGGGGGGGGGGGGCAGGGTGGAAAAGCAGATGGTCGCTTCTCCTGTGTGCTCTGACTGGGAATCAGACTCAGGACTTCCACCCTCCGGGGCTGACGCTCTACCGCTGAGCCAACCGGCCAGAGACCATTAAGTATACTTTAAAGTATAATAAGTATTATATTTTAAGAAGTGGAATGGAAATATAATTTCAAGAAGAAAAATGAACAAAAAAATTTCTTAAATGCAAAGAGTTGACTTATGTATAAAGAATCTGATGGGTATTGAATTACTATATTATTTAGCTTCTACTAGATAGATAGCAAACAATGATGTGACAGTTTATTTTTAAATGTCATTATAATGTGTTGGAATTTATATCTATATTTGCACTATTTTAACATGATAAAAATGTTAGGCATCAACTTAAAATGTGGTGAGGAATGTATGGCTTTTTAAAATATTTTAGGAGGACTTGAGTGAAAATGTCTGGAGACAACAAAAGGAGAAAATTATGTTGGACAAGAAAATGATTGAGGTAAGAATGGGCCCACTGTTGAGACCGATTGTGCGATGCAGTATGATGATAAAGGACCTGTCTGTTCACGTTTGCTTCTGTGCCTTTTATCAAAGAGAGAGATCTAACTAAGAATGATTGAGTGGGCATAGATAAAGAGAAAGAGAACTCAAGATGGAAAAAGAAATTGCAACAGTGTACCCGTCTCCCTGGGGAGTCAAACCAGAGCAGTAAGAATAGCAAGGATTTGAGTCAGCCAGAATTGACTCAGAATTCCTTCTCTGCCGGTTACTGTCTACGTGACCATGGGCAGGACGCACAAGTCACCTGGTCTGTATTATGGGAGTAATGGAATTCACCACGTGGGGTTAAACTTCACCGTGGATGTAAAGTGCTTTGCATAGATCAAGCATAGTGATACCATAATAGGTGGTTATTGTGATTATTATGTTGCTGCGAGCCTTGGAGCAACTCATCCTCTTGGAGATTCACTTTCCTCCTGTATAACACGGAATAATAACATCTACCTTCCAGGATTACCATGAGGATTAAATTGATAAGAAACCCAAGAGCACTTAGAACACAAAGAAGGCATTCAATAAATATTCATTCTTCCCCCCACTCCTTCCTTCCTTTAGGTTCTTATTGATTTAGACAATTTGATAGTACCCCTGATGGGACATGATGAAAAAAGTCTAATACCCATTTATAGAGTAAGTATATTACTTTTATTGTGTCTACTAGTAAAAAAGGCTAAATCTGAAATGATTCTTTTTCTTGCTGAGAAAAGTCCAGGGTCTCATATTACAAATGACTCTATCCTTGTAGACATGACCTGTCTGCTTTACTAGCAAATCTCATTAATGACAAGATTATTTCAGGAAATTGTGGACTATAAACACAGTGCTGATCTATGACCATGCAATAAATCCTCTCACAAAGAGGACCTCCTCACAAAGACAAAAAATTCTTCCTAAACCTTTCCTTTTCTCTTATGAGAAGAGGAAGTACTTATTTTCTGTGGGAATAAATGCTTTTGACTGATGTGATTCATTTATTCTAGATGACCCCAAATATGCCATCTCTTTGCACCTTTGTGTCCAAAACAAAGCCTGGTTTAAGATGAAGTAGGATGCAGGCAGAGGAGTTAGGGAACCAGTTCTCACTGAGCGGGCAGAGAATGTGTCTAAAGCCACTTTCATCATTTTCATGGATGATGTCCAGTTGGCTCTTTTGAGAACTAGGCTGCCACGCTGCCGTTCCCTGTGGAGGAGAGAGGTGTAGTGACCCTAAATAGTCAAAATGCATAGGAAGGCCCTCGATCAGCCAGGATCCCACAGGAAACAAAGGGTACACTCTCAGGGGGAGAAAGGAGTATTGTTGAAGCTGCAGGATGGGCGCATGGCATCTGTTACCCTAGTCTCTATCTGTGCACGTTTAAAATGGTCTATAATAAAATACATAAGAACAAAGGGAGGAGTGTAAATGAGAGACTGTGAAAGTGATTTACAAAGGTGGACATAGTTAAAGGAAAACAAGGGAAGGAGAAGTCTCCCTCTTTCCCCTTCACAGCCCCTCCACACCCTGGACTGTGACAGTGGGAAGTGCCACCAGCAGCAGGCCTGGAGGCACAGGGACCCGGGAGACCCACAGCTGTAGGAAAGGTCCACCTGTCAGGAATTGTGGCCTTGAGTGACGGAATGCAAACACTGTCCAGCAAGGCCCAGGACATAGTTTGTTGCAAATCTTAAAAAGCAAGAAAAAAATATATAAAGCTTTTGCATTTCCTCCACAGTGTTTCTCTCCCTCTCTTGACTGGTCTTCCAAAATTTTTTTTCTAATGCCATTCTAAATTTTAAAAAATTAAAAGTTTAAATTATCAGTCTGAATTTGACCGTTCGCACCGTGCAACGTCTGCTTTAAATGTGATGTACGAGCGTTTAAGAGCAGAATCAACAAAATTATACAAGTCACATCTTATAGTTTGTATATACATCTGCATTTTTTTCTTACTGGCACAGGGAAAGGCTGTACAGAACTAAGTTCACTGTTTAATTTAAGTCTTTATACATACGCATTATGCCGGCACTCTGGCCTTCGGCTTACCGATGAGTAGAGTAAAGAGGGACAGACAGAAAAGGGACAGTGGGACGCCCTTTCTCTTTCCTCTACGCATGCTTGTGAGCGCAGGTGGCTGGCTAACACGGGAAGCAGCGTGGGTAAGAAAAAGCATGGTAGAGGTCCTTGGTTGCTCCTGTTTCTTAAAATGCCATTGCCCTTTTTTCTGAATTTGAAGCAAGTTTTAATTCAAATGGAAAGAGAGGCACTCTGGAGCTTAATCAACTATAGAATGACACTTTTACCCTGTACCTGTGTTGAGTCTCACTGAACTCCCAAGTACTGTGGACGCACAGGCGTTCTGTGATCACGGGGAACTGGAAATGCTAACGGGTGCCCAGTAGTGGCAGATACACACTGTGCATAGCTCCTGTATTCCCATTTCAGACTTCACTACCTACACACAATTCAAAGATGAAATTAAAAATTTCAAGATGGTGACAGAAAGCATTACATTAAGCGTAGGACCCTTCTGAGCGTGGGGCCTGTTAAGTGCACAGGTCATACACCCATGAAACCCTCCTGCTGCCTGTACAGGACCAGGCAAGGCAGGGGCCGAGGGCACAGTGCTGTCCTCTCCTCCTCCCCCCAGCTGCAGGTGCCCCCGCTGCTGGACCCGGACTACATGGCACTGCTGGACCCGGACTACATGGCACACAGCCAGGGACAGAGCCCCAGAGCGTGTTCTCCTGGGCACAGACAAGGGGAGGGAAGGGAGGAGAGCGCAGCTGGAACAGCAAGCCGCATATCCAGCACAGCTGCTGGCTCCCAAATGTCTCTCCAGATAATGTGCTGCCCCTTTAATTCAGTGAGATAGCAAGGACCAGGCAGCAGGCATCAGGGTCCCGGTGTGGCTCCAGATTTTGGTGGGTGATGCTCTTGCAATTTTGTGAGCCCTCTTCAAAGATGAAAGAGCTCTGACTAGGTAGCTCAGTTGGTTAGAGTGTCGTCCCAATATGCCAAGGTGTGGGTTTGATCCCGTCAGAGCACACATGTACTACAAGAAGCAACCAATGAATGAATAAGTAAGTGGAACAACAAAACAATGCTTCTCTCTCTCTCCCTCCCTCCCTTTCTCTCTCTCTCTAAAAAATCAAACAATAAATAAAATTTTAAAAAAGAACTTCTGCTTAACAGGAGAGCATTTGATCTAAATAAGATAGTGGTTAAGTGCCTAAGCTAAAATCTTCAACTTATTCCTTAAAAGCTATGAAATCCCTCTTCCCTGTGCCTTCGTTTTCTCATTTATAAGATGATGATGTATTATGTTATATCACAGTAGGTTATGTCGTATCACAACATGTCATGTCACATCATGTTATATCACTACATATTTGGAGCTCACCTCATAGTGTTGTATGAGAATTAGATAAGTTACTACTTATAACCATTGATACAGTTCTCAGTACATGCGAGATAATAGAAATTATATATATTGGTCTCTGCCCCTGGTTCCTGGCTCTGAACTCTTAGATATCTTATCATTTCCTAAGTGATAAGAGCACTAGGAACATCTTCTGTTCTAATATTTGGTCTTTGATACACAGCTCTTAAATTCTTTGGAATTACTGGGTGGTAGCCATGTCTTTGGTTCTAATAAGGTGCCTCTTGGTGGCGTCTGAGTGGCTCCTGGATGGAGGCTAGTCGCTGGAAGGACCACGCCATGATTAGGAGCCTGGAGCTTTCAGCCCACCTCCCATTCTTTAGGGACGGGAGAGAGACTGGAAATGGAGTATAGTTATCAAACACTCCAGTAACGAAGGCTTCGTAAGAATACCCCAGGTGTAGGGTTTGGAGAGCTTCCAGGTGAGTGAGCACGTGGAGGTTCTGGGAGAGGAGAATGCTGGGAGAGGAGGTGAGGAAGCCCACAGCCCTCCCCACACGCCCTGAATGTCTCTTCCATCGCAGTGTTTATCTGTATCCTTTATCATATCATTTCACAATTGGTAAATGTAAGGGTTTTCCTGGGTTCCAGGGGGGAGAAGATCTTGGGAACCTCTCTCTGACTTACAGCCAAGCTGGACAGAAGTTGTGGGTAACCTGGGAACCTACTACTTCTGACTGGGACAATGTTAAGGCTTAACCTATAGGATGTGTTGCTATGTCCGGGTAGAAACTGTCAGAATTGCGTCAGATTGTAGAACTCCTAGCTGATGTCATGGAACTGCTTGGAATGGGAAAAAATCCCACACATCTGGGGTCAGAATTGCTGAGCGTAGTAGCAGTGTGAGAGTAGACACACAGCAGGAGTAGTGTGGGGTTTTCCTACAGTACACAGTAGCGCTTGATAAAAATGAGAAACTATTATGACAGTGACTTCTAATATAGCACTTATAAACATTTGGGCAATATTTAAAGCTGTGAAATTTCAGCAACAGATGAAGAATCTGATCTATTTGTTTTTACTATGTCTAATTTTACCAAAAAAAATTATCATTTTGAAGGGATGGGGTTTTTAGTGTTTAATCTCTAGCCAAGGATAAGTATTGTAAAGTTTTCATTAACAAAACACAGACATTTCTGAACTTATCTCACCAAAAAGCAGAGGCACACTTTAGGTTTTTTTATTCCTTGCATATAAATATTCCCAAACATTGAGGAACTATTCTGTTTTCTTTTTAACTGTAGTCAATTATGTAGACATATGCAGATTGGATGGAATACAGAGTCCCAAGGAGAAAATAGCTAGGTGGGTTTCTTTCTTCTTTAAAAGCAACTTTCTATTAGAGTCATGTTTGGGTAAAATAGACAATAGAAAAAATGTTAGGAGGCTTGGTCATTTGTGTTTGCTTCTAGAGGTCAAGTTGAAATAAAACAGTAAGAGTTAAACTTTCTGGATTCCTGTGTCCTTTAAACAAGCTCATCACACAACCTCCTTGACCTCCACGTCCTCACCCACAGAAGAATCATGGGGAAACTAACACCCAGCCTCACTCCCAAGGTTCTTATGAGGAATTAAAAAACAAAATTTAAAAAAGATCCTGAAAAACAAAGGCACTTTACAAGTGCAAAAAGAATTTACTCACCTTTCTTCTTACCTAATTCTGTTTTGCATGTCATTTTCAAGCAGGTTGACTGGCTTATATGTCAGGAGCAATAGCCCTGCATTAATCCCATACACATCTTTGAATGCTCTTTCCAGTATTTGTCAGAAAAAAATCATACTTGATTAATCAACTGTAGTTCTTTAAAGATTATTATAAATAAATGGTGTCTGACCAATAATAGGTACCCAACACATGTTTGTTGAATTTGGAAGTGCCATAATATAAAACATTTGACAAGATTCCACTCTCCAGGCTGTTAAAAGTCAAAACAATGGCTCAAACAACCTAGTTACTAGGGAGACATAATTTTTCATACAGAGAGAGTTGAATAATAACAAGAAGCAGAGCCTAATGGTAAATGCTTTTCTTCCGGCAGGATCAACCATTGTGGTTATGGTCTGACAGGCATGCATGCTACCAACATTATTTAGCATTTCTGTATTTTAAAAAAAGAGTGCAAAGTAAAGGCAAAAATTTGACATTAAACTTTTCATTGTAATACAGCATAACATTGTGCAAAAAATCGTGAATTGAAGTAAGCATGATATTTGCAATATGCATAAGCATAGAACAGTGGATCATGAATCCATGGGGTGGGGGGAGATGGAGAAATAATCCTAGCTAATATTCTCAAGGTCTAAAATAGGATTAAAGGAGTCATTATAGATTCAAGATATTGCTAAATGCTGGCTGTAATTCATGAAGAAGGTTGAAAAAGGAAGAGGATTTGGTTTTTTTTTTATTTTGCATCCTATTAGCAAAGACCATCTTCTACTATCTGTCTTTCCACAACATTTGTCTCAACATTTTGTAACTATTTGTTAGCATTTTTTCTTTCCTAAACAGCTTCACTGAGGTACAGTTCTCCCATACCACATAATTCACTTATTTAAAGTGTCCCCTTCAATAGTTTTTAGTATATATTGTATATATTCACAAGATTGTGCAAACATTACCACCATATAATTCCAGAACATGTTTGTCACCCCTAACAGAGAAGCCCCTACATATAAGCAGTCACTCCCCCTTTCCTGTCCTCCCCACAGAACAGCATTAATTTACTTATACCTCTATACCTATGCCATTTCTGGACATTTCACATAAATGGAATCAGGCAATATGTGGTCTTTTATAATTGGCTTCTCTCACTTAGCATAGGGTTTTCAAGGCGCATGCTGTTGCACATGTATCAGCATTCCATTGCTTTTTATTGATGAGTAACATTCCCTTTTATGGATATACTACATATTCATCCTTTCATCAGTTGATAGAAGTTTGGGTTGTTTTCACTCACTATTATGAGTAATGGTGCCACAAATATTTGTTACAAGTTTTTGTGTGGATGTCTGTTTCCATTTATCTTGTGGGTGGAATGACTGGATCATGTAGTAACTCTGTGCCAATTAAACAAAATTTTTTAAAAACTGATGTATAACTTACCTACTATAAAATTCATCATTTTAATGAGTACACTTGACTTGGTTTTAGTATATTCACAAGTGTATGCAACCATCATGACGTTAGTTTTAGAAAATTTTCACCACCCACGTAGAGAACCTGTATCCATTATCCTGGAATTCATATTGGATACGTAAGCTGAGAGCCCTCTGATCTTCCTTTTGCCTTGGGAAAATGATTTAAAACACATTGTCCTTTTTATTCAAATTGAAATGTCATCTGTACATGTATACTTCAAAAATTATACTGACTTTTTAAAAAATGGGGTTATTGATATTTAATTCACATACCATAAAACTCACCCATTTAGAGTATACAACTTGAGGTTTTTAGTCCATTTACTAAGTTGTGTAACCATTGCCACTGTCTAATTCCAGAACAATTTTGTCATGCCAGAAAGAAACCCTGCACCCTTTAGCAATCACTTTCCATCCTCCCCTCGCCCTGGCCTCTGGCAACCACTAATTTACTCTCTGTCCCAGTGGAACTTTCTATTCTGGACTATGTTTCACTTATTGAGGAGGAAAAGAGGGTTGTTATATCATTGGCCATTAAACACTTTTTTGATAAATTGTTGATTGTTGGTTACATACACACATGTGCACACACACATATGGCTTCTGTCATTACTGACATTTTACACTGTGCCACTTTCCTGTACTCAGAGATGAGCTCAGTACCTGGTAAGTACCCAAATGAGGAAAATACTGGCGGCACATAGCAAATTATTGGTATCCTCGATAGAGAGATTTATCCATTGATAAGAAACTTACCATCTCCCTGGTGATCATACAATTACAAACTAAAACAAAATATTTTTTTCAATCAAAAATATTTTTTTCAAAAGAGATCTTCAATACTATACTCTCCAGCATGGAAAGAAACATTCCATAGGTATAAAAAAAACTTTAAAATATAAATATACTTTTTGATCTAGAAATTTTACCTTAAGGAGCTTATTCTTAAAAAATTACCTTAGGAACCCTTAAAGATACATGTCTAGCATTTTATATTATCTCATTGGTATTTTAAATAGCAATAAACAGGAAATGATCTATTGTTTCAAAAAGAAAGAGTTAACTAAATAGCCATAATATCAATAACCATTCTACAGTTTAAAAAAATATGTTGAGGCCCTGGCCAGTTTGCTCAGTGGTAGAGCATCAGCCCAGTGAGTAGATGTCCCAGGTTTGATTCCCAATCAGGGCACACAGGAGAACTGACCATCTGCTTCTTCACCCTTCCCCCCTCTCCATTTTCTCTCTCTCTCTCTTCCCCTCCTACAGCCAAGGCTCCAATGGAGCAAGTTCACCTGGGCACGAGGATGGCACCATGGCCTCACCTCAGGCGCTTGGCTCTGGCCACAGCAAAGCAACAGCCCAGATGCACAGAGCATCACCCACTAGTGAGCTTGCCGGGTGGATCCTGGTCAGGCGCATGCAGGAGTCTGTCTCTCTGCCTCCCTGCTTCTCACTTAAGAAAAATACAATATATATATATATATATATATATATATATATATATATATATATTCAGGCCCTGGCCAGCTGTCTCAGTGGATAGAGTGTTAGCCTGGTGTGTGGACATCCAGGGTTCAATCCTCAGTCAAAGCACACATAAGAAGTGGCCATCTGCTTCTCTTTTCCTCCATCACCCCTTCCCTCTCTCTTCCCTTCTCAAAGCCAGTGGATCGATTGGTTCCAGTGTCATACCCAGGCACTGAAATTAGCTTGGTTGATTTGAGCATTGGCCCCAGGTGGGGGTTGCTGGTGGATCCTAGTCTGGGTACATGTGGGAGTCTATCTATCTCCCCTCCTCTCACTTAAAAAAAAAAAAAAAAAAAATATATATATATATATGTTGTGAACCAGCAATGGACAGTAGAACTTAAAGTTCAAAATACAGTACCATTGCCTGACCTGTGGTGGCACAGTGGATAAAGGGTTGACCTGGAATGCTGAGGTCTCTGGTTCGAAACCCTAGGCTTACCTAGTCAAGGCATATATGGGAGTTGATGTTTCCTGCTCCTCCTTTCCTTCTCTCTCTCTCTCTCTCCCCCCTCTAAAATGAATAAATAAAATTTAAAAAGGAACAAAAAAAACTTTAAAAAAATACAGTACTGCCTGACCAGGCAGTGGCGCACAGGCAGTGACGCAGTGGATAGAGCAAAGGACTGGGATGGGGGAGACCCAGGTTTGAGACCTCGAGATGGGGGAGACCCAGGTTTGAGACCCTGAGGTTGCCAGCTTGAGCGTGGGTTCATCTGGCTTGAGCAAAAAAACCAAAAAAGCTCACCAGCTTGGACCCAAGGTCGATGGCTCAAGCAAAGCGTTACTCAGTCTGCTGAAGGCCCATGGTCAAGGCACATATGAGAAAGCAATCAATGAACAACTAAGGTGTCGCAACAAAAAACTAATGATTGATGCTTCTCATCTCTCTCCATTCCTGTCTGTCTGTCCCTGTCTATCCCTCTCTCTGACTCTCTCTCTGTCCCTGTAAAAAAAAAAATACAGTACCATTTAAGTAACATCCTGAAAAAAATGGAATATTTAGGTATAAGTCTAACAAAATATGTACAAGATAAAAGTGAAGAAAATGTACAAAAGTCTGATGAATTAAATCAAAGAACTCAGTGAGAGATATTTTGTGTTTATGGGAAAAGAAGACTCAATGTTGCCAAGATGTTAAGTCTTTCCAACTTGATCTACAGAGGCAATCCATTCAAAATTCCAACATATTATTTTGTGGATATCAACCAACTAATTCTAAAGTTTTTATGCAGAAGGAAGAGGCCCAGAATAGCCAACACAACATTAAAGAAGAAGAACAA
The DNA here is from genome assembly GCF_036850995.1 of Saccopteryx leptura. Lineage (NCBI taxonomy): Eukaryota > Metazoa > Chordata > Mammalia > Chiroptera > Emballonuridae > Saccopteryx > Saccopteryx leptura. Next base: position 37,352,878 of record NC_089514.1, on the reverse strand, counting down.
AGCTGACTAACACTATCCCAACTTGCTATAAAACTATAGTAATCAACACAGTGTGAATTCACAAAAAATAGACAGAATTCAGAAATAGAGTCACATAAATATAAGCGATTGATCTTTGACAAAGGAGTAGAGGCAATATAGTGGGGCAGAGTCTTTTAAACAAATGGTGTTGAAACAACTAGATAGCCACATGCTAAAAAAATGAATCAAGGCTCTGGCCAGTTGGCTCAGCAGTAGAGCATCGGCCCGGCGTGTGGAAGTCCCAGGTTCGATTCTCGACCACGGTACACAGGAGAAGTGCCCGTCTGCTTCTCCACCCTTCCCCCTCTCCTTTCTCTCTATCTCTCTCTTCCTCTCCTGCAGCCAAGGCTCTATTGGGACAAAGTTGGCCTGGACGCTGAGGATGGCTCCACGTGCAGCGGACAATGCCTCAGAGAGGTGGAGCATCGCCCCCTGGTGGGTATGCCGGGTAGATCCTGGTGGGGCTCTGACTTTACATCCTTCACAATAATTAATTTAAAATGAATCCTAGAGCTAACATATAACACAAAATTATAAAATTTATAGAAGATAACATAGAAGAAAACCTATATGTCCTTGGATATGGCAATGACTTTTTAGATACAACACCAATTGGATAATCCATGAAATTAATTACTGATAAACTGAATTTCATTAAAATTAGAAACTTCTGATCTGCAAAAAATAATGTCAAGAGAATAGAAGACAAACCACAGACTGGGAGAAAATATTTAAAAAAAACACATATCTGATAAAGGACTGTTATCCAAAATATACAAACAACAATAAAAAAACAAATACAATTTAAAATGGGCCAAAGATGGTGATTGAAAGAAACTTGACTTGGGGTAGTAAACACACAACACCATAAACAGATGATGAATTATAGAATTGTATACCTAAAATCCATATAATTTTACTTAACCAATATCACTCCAAGAAATTCATTTAAAAAATAAAAAGTAAAAAAATGGGCCAAGGAATTCAATAATCACCAAAGAAATATACAGATGGCAAATAAGCATATGAAAAGATGCTTCACATCATATGTCATCACGGAGATGCAAATTAAAACAATAATTACATAACACTACACATCTATTAGAATACCCAAAATCCAGCACACTGACAGCACCAAATGTTGGTAAGGATATGGAGCAACAGAAATTCTCATTCATTGCTAGGGGGAATGCAAAATGGTGCAGCTGCTTTGGAGAAAGTTTGTCAGTTTCTTACTAAAGTAAATATACTCTTGTTATACCATCCAACAATTGCACTCTTGGTATTTACTCAGAGGAGCTGAAAACATATGTCCACACAAAAACCTGAACATGGATGTCTATAGCAGCTTTATGCATAATTGCTCAAACTTGGAAGCAGCTGAGATGTTCTCCAGTAGGCAAATAGATAAACTGTGGTATATCCAGACAATGAATTATTACTCAACACTGAAAAGGAATGAGCCATCAAGCTGTGAAAAGACATGGAACAGACTTCAATGCATATTGCTAAGTTAAAGAAGCCAATCTGAAAAGGCCACATACTATATAATTCCAACTATATGACATTCTGGAAAGAGCAAAACTGTGGTGGAGACAGTAAAAAGATCAGTGCTTGCCAGAGGTTCAGCTGGGAGAGGGGTGACAGTAGTGAATAGGTAGAGCACAGAAAACTTTGAGGACACTGAAAATATTTTGTATGATACTCTAATGCAGGGGTCCCCAAACTTTTTACACAGGGGGCCAGTTCACTGTCCCTCAGACCGTTGGAGGGCCGGACTATAAAAAAAACTATGAACAAATCCCTATGCACACTGCACATATCTTATTTTAAAGTAAAACAAAACAAAACAAAACAAAATGGGAACAAACACAATATTTAAAATAAAGAACAAGTAAATTTAAATCAACAAACTGACCAGTATTTCAATGGGAACTATGGGCCTGCTTTTGGCTAATGAGATGGTCAATGTCCGGTTCCATATTTGTTACTGCTAGCGGTAACAAGTGATATGACGCGCTTCTAGAGCCATGATGGTGCATCCCGTGTCACCGGAAGTAGTACCGTACGTGAGCGATGCCACGCTTTGCCGCACCGCCGCAATCAGTACTCCAGGAGCACAGGATGCATCTGTGCTCCTCTCACTGAGCACCAATGAAAGAAGTGCCCCTTCTGGAAGTGCGGTGGGGCCTGGATAAATGGCCTCAGGGGGCCGCATGCGGCCCGCGGGCCGTAGTTTGGGAACCCCTGCTCTAATGGATACATGTCATTATACACTTGTCTTGAGATTCACCAATAAAACCCAAGCTAAACTACGGAATGTAGGTGATTACGAGGCATCATTGTAGCTTCATCAGTGTTAACAGGTGTGCCACTCTGGTGGTATATAATGACACTGAGGGCAGGATGCTGGCACCTGGGCCTTCCTCACAGGCTCTCTCTGATCACAGGTGAGGAGGGTCTTGTTGGCCCGTCTGCCTGTGCTCTTCTAGTGTGACAGTGTGACTTCTGGTCTGAGCTCTTCCAAACACTACTAAGGACCCGTGGTTGTCCTTTCTGTCCCCAATCCTTGACCCAGCTTTCCTACCCCATTACTCCCCCGTGCCCGTGACCTGCCTCACCTCAGCCCTCTTGGGGAAGTTGATATCCCTCTGCAATTCAGCCCCCGGTGCTAGGTGACCCCTTGCAGTGACTCCTGTCAGGTCACTGGCTCAATCCTCAGCTCCCCAAACTTGAGTTTAGGAAACATTTATATCCCAACTTGGAGATGGGGAATTGTCTCCAGCCTCTCTTTCCGCCGAAAAATGACACACGAACACTTCCACTCTCTCTAGGCTGCCGCGTGCTGTTTCCAGGCTCTCTGAATGGCATCCTCCTCCCGGAATTCTAGACGGAAGGGAATCAGCTTCTGCTGTTGATGGATGCCAAACATTTTCTGGAAGTCTTTATTCTCCTCACAGTTTTTAAAGAGAAGAGGTGGAGGTAAAGTCTACAAAAACATCCACGTTCTCTATTGTCACTTCTCTCATGTCCTTTTCCACCCCTTCCCAATGAGAATGGAAAGTAGCTGTGGGTACAAAAATCTGAAATTTCAGAAAGCAGTCAGGGCTCGAAATACAGATTTGGAAGGCATCGGCATAGAGGAGTTGGTCACCGCTGTGCAGCTGATAAGGGAGAGGAGACCCTCGTCCCGGGCAGAGTCCTACTGCTCATATTTTTTTACTAAGAAGCCACAAGAGTGGCAATAAATTTTCCTCAACAGCTTGGCCAGAATACAAAATAAACAACATAAATCCCGTGAACAAAGAAAGGCTTCATATTTCAGTTTGTCAAAAAGGAGTTCCTAACCAGCAAGCAGGGCTTTGAGGGCGGGAACGTCCTTCCCCACAGCACTGGCCCCGGGAAGACTTGAGAAGGCTGTCAGTCTTTCAGATGAGGCTGCCCTATTGTAAAGACTGCTCAGGCAGCTGTCTGTAGTCTAGTCTTCACTGAGGTTTTATTGTTTTTATAATTACCAAAGAGAAAGCAATTGTTTCTGAAGATTGTCTTTGAGCCTTGATGTCTGTGGAGGTGAACATTTGGAGGGAGGGAGGGATGGGTGGATAGGTGGGTGGGTAGAAGTTGAACATGAAAACATGGAATGGTCTCCAGAGGTGTTAGTCCCTTAAGAATGGTTAGTTACTTAATTAAGCTAACAAAAAGTTACTGAAAACCCAGTGCTAGCCATGAGGTTTGGCAAGGTCCCTGAAGTATATAACCTTGACCTCATGTATCATTCAAACTAGACAAAGAGACAAAGAGCAAAGAAATTATTTAAACATTTTAAAAAAGTACTTTAAATAGAATATGATTACCGTTTTAATTTTCATTTTTAAAAAATATTTTATTTATTGATTTTAGAGAGGAGAGGGTGAGAAAAGTGGGGATGGGAGAGGCAGGAAACATCACGGTGCACGGACGAGCCCGGGGCTCCAAATCAGTGACCTCAGCAATCCAGGTCAAGTCTCTATACACTGCGCCACCACAGGTCAGGCTTAATTTTCAGTTTTAATTTCATTAGATTAGAAAGATACAAGCTAGTGATACCATCCTTCTTACAGAAGTAGCATTGGCCACTACAGAGAGGGGAGAACCTAAAATCACATTTAAAAAATTTACTATTGGCCAAGTTGCTTGACTTCCTGGCTGATTTTGCCACTGCCAACTAGAAGAATGAAGGCGGACCTTTTCATTCACATTTGTATTTGAAGATCAACTTAAAAAGTACACTAAATAGAAAATCTAATGCAAATATGTCAAACTCAAAAACATTTATTAAAATTAAAATGTCAAAATATTAAATGCATCTCTTTTCTACGTATTTATATAGAGAGGAAGGGGGAAATAAAAACATCACTTTGTCGTTCCACTTATTTATGCGTTCATTGCATGTGACAGGACCCGAACATGGGTGTATCGGGTGGATGTTCTAACCACCTGAGCTTCCCCACCAGGGCCTCAATGTGTCTCTTTTTATTCCCTTTTCTCTCCCGCTATCGCATCTTACTTATTGGGATTACTTTTAAAATATTACCATATTATTTTATGTATTCCATTACTATTGTATTAAGCTGCCCTCTGGTGGTTTTTAATTTAGAATATCTTTACCTTAGTACCTGATATGTAGAATAGTTAAGGTACTATAGTTTGTCTAATATCATATTAATCCCTATGTTCTATATGTACTTATTTGGCAGGGCCTTTGAAATATTTATTTAATAAGCATGAAGACTGGCCAATGTCCAGAACAAGGAAAAACAATGAGTAAAGTCATGAAACAATGTTTACCAGTGTAATGAACCATCACTTCTTAGCATTTCTTCCCTATTGCCATTATAGTACAGGACTGATTGATATGGGCCTCGTCATAAATAAAGAATACAACAATAGCAACAAAACCCTAAAAACTAAAATATACTTATTTAATGATGTCCTAAATACATACTAAACGCTCTCACACAACACAATGCAACTAACCTTTGCGATGAAAGTATAAAATATTCTCATTAATGAATTGGCTAAATATTTGACACTGCCACAAATATTTTGAAAACCAGAGCTATCTTCAGATAGAGCTGTCCTGAACATGTATATGATATGTCTGCTTAAAACTTCTAGTCAGACCCCGGCTAGGCACTCAGTGGACAGAGCGTGCTCCCGGGCACCTACATCACAGGTTCACAGAAAGCAACCAGTGAGTACACAGGTAGATGGAAGGAGTGGATGCTTCTCTCTCGCGCTTTCTCTCTCTCTCTCAAATCAAAGGAAAAATTGTAAAAAATAAAATAAAGCTTCTGGTCAAACTAGTCTCTTGTCTTTTGATAATAAGATGGAAACTGTCGATCAGTTTTGTTTTATTTTGTTGAACTTTCTTCAGTATAATAATAATATATAAAATGACCTTGGTTGTGAGAACACTATATTTTGACTACTGAAAGTTTAAAAGTCAGGATATCATTCAACTTTTCCTGTTATTCATTCTTTCCAAATAAGTCAAGATCTATTTTGACACATTTAAATTATTTTTTTATACATATGCTCTGGGCTCAGAGGAAGGAGACCCACATTATATGAATTAAATATTTTCTGAGTTCAAATATTTACAAGGTGGCGCAAAAGTAGGTTTGTAGTTGTTCATATGGAAACTAATACAATAATTAATAACACAAAATACAAAAATAAACTCTGTTTCATGTGAAACAGAGTTTCATACTCACAACTGTGAGCCTACGTTTGCCCTGCCCTGTATTTACATACTTGAGTACCTTCTGGGGCTTAACCCTGCGTGGCCTGCGCCCCAGAGGAGAAGTTCCAAATATGGTTTTTTTTGTTTGTTTGTTGTTGTTTTTTTTTTTTTTTCTTTCATTTTTCTGAAGCTGGAAACAGGGAGAGACAGTCAGACAGACTCCCGCATGCGCCCGACCGGGATCCACCCGGCACGCCCACCATGGGGCGACGCTCTGCCCACCAGGGGGCGATGCTCTGCCCATCCTGGGCGTCGCCATGTTGCGACCAGAGCCACTCCAGCGCCTGAGGCAGAGGCCACAGAGCCATCCCCAGAGCCCGGGCCATCTTTGCTCCAATGGAGCCTTGGCTGCGGGAGGGGAAGAGAGAGACAGAGAGGAAAGCGCGGCGGAGGGGTGGAGAAGCAAATGGGCGCTTCTCCTGTGTGCCCTGGCCGGGAATCGAACCCGGGTCCTCTGCACGCTAGGCCGACGCTCTACCGCTGAGCCAACCGGCCAGGGCCCAAATATGTTTTAAGCTTTGTGCCACCACGGGAATTAGTACCTGAGAGAAAAACGCTTTAATAGTATAGGAAAGGAATGAGAGCTATAGCTGCAGGGGCAGATAAAAGCTTCATAGAGGAAATGGCATTTGAACTGGGTTATAATGAATTTATAGGAATTTGATGGCAAGGCATAAAATGTTGAAGACATTTCAGCTCAGAAAATAAAGATGAACAAAAACATGTAAGAGGATCATATATTGGTGAAAAATATTGAGGGACTTGAGTTCAAAAGCAGTCATTTCCTAAAGCACAGTGTGTTACAATTAAAAAAAAGAAATTAAAGTAAACCTGCAGCTATAGTTAGCACACTGCAGAATGTTCATCACAACAATAGTTTTTGCTAATTAGACAGCACATATAAACTGCTATTCATTCCCACCATTGGGTCATTGACCATTACTAGTAGAGTTAGTGGAATCAATGGATCAATGGAAAACAGGCTAAATGCAATTATTATATTATTTTAAATTGCTCCAAGTTTTTCAAAATTGAGATATCACTTAAATAGAAGAAAATGCGTAGCTCTTGTGTGTATATTTGATCAGTTTGTACAAAACTGACACACAGGCTTCAGTTTTGACACCTGTGTAATGCACTCTCACATCAAGATATAGAAGGTGGCCCTAACCAGTTGGCTCAGTGATAGAGCATTGGCCTGGCATGTGGAAGTCCCAGGTTCGATTCCCAGTCAGTGCACACAGGAGAAGAGACCATCTGCTTATCTACCCCTCCCCTTCTTGCTTCTCTCTTTCTTCTCCTCCCCTCCTACAGCCATGGCACAGTTTGAAGAGCGAGTTGGCCCCAGGCGCTGAGAATGGCTCCATGGTCTCCAACTCAGGTGCTAAAATGGCTCTGGTTGCAACAGAGCAAGGGCCCAGGTGGGAAGAGCATCGCCCCCTAGTGGGCTTGCTGGGTAGACCCCGGTTGGGGCACATGCGGGAGTCTGTCTCTCTGCTTCCCTTCCTCTCACTAAAAAAAATTAATAAAAAAAGATTTAGAAGGTTTCATCCTAGCAGAAAGTTCTCTTGGCCTATTTCCAGGTATTCCCCACCATCTTCAGCCCCAACCATCTTCTGTTCTGATTTCTGTAACTGTAGATGAATTTTGCCTGTTTTTCAACTTCATGAAAGTGAAATCACACAATATGCAATCTTTTGAGCCTGACTTCTTTTACTCAAGAATGTTCTTGAGATTCATCCTTATTGTTGTATTAGTTGTTAGTTCCTTCTTATAGTATTTCTGAGTTGTCCTCTACTGCATGGCTATATCACAGCATGTTTATCCATTTTCCTGTTTATGGGTACCTGGGCTGGCTCCATGTAAAGCTGCTATAGACCTTTGCATATAGGTCTTTGTGTAGTCATCTTTTCATTCACTGGGTATCTGTATACAACTGGGATTGCTGAATTGTATGGTAAGTGTGTGTTTAACTTTGTAAGAAACTGCTGACCAACTTCCCAGAGTGGTTGTATCATTTTATACTTCCACTACCAACGTGTGAAAGTTTGGAGTTTTTATTCTCTTTCATTTCAGCCATTCTAATGGGTGTATACTATCTCTTTGTAGTTTAAAATTTTAAAATTGTATTTGTATGAGAACTTAATAATGTTGAGCATTTTTCAAGTGCCTATTGGCTATTTTGTGAAGTGCCTCTTCAAATTTTTTTGCCTATTTTTAATATTGGATTTTTAAAAGTATTAAGTTGTAGGTGTACTTTATGTATTTTGGGTACAAGAGTTTGGTCAGAGTTATATGTTAAAAACACATTCTCCCATTCCGTGGCTTCTCTATTCATTCTATTAACAGTGTCTTTTGGAATTGTTTAATATTGATGAAGTTCAATCTACAAATTTTGTTTTCCTTTTGTGGGTAGTACTTTCTGCATTTTCCTCAAGAAATCTTTGCCTACCCCACCAATGCAAAGATATTTTCCTATGATTTTTCCTTGAAGCTTTATAGTTTTAGAGCTTGTGTGTAAGTATATAATCCATCTTAAATTGATTTTTGTATATGGTGTGAGGTATGGTTTGAAGTTCATTTTTCCCCTAAATGAGTATCTGCTTCTTTTACCACTGTCTGATGAAATGACTTTTTCAAGTTTAATTTCAGTGAAATTATGTAAAGAAACAAGAAGCTTTAGAATGGGTACTTAAAAAAGGAAATAAGGAGTAAAAAAAGAGGGCACTTGACTCATACTCAAGTCATTCTTTCTTACTCACACAGCAAGAATGCACGAAAGACTGTTAATATTTTTAAAAATAAAGCCACCACACATATGAATTTCTGACAGCTTGATCTGTCCCCTGAATGAACTAACAAAACTATTTTATATGGAAAAGGTGCTCTATTTGCAGCAGAATTCTAACTTTTTTGAAACCTTGTAGCATCAGTCCATTTCACCAAGTGCCTCTGAAGACAGGTAAATATTTTGGGGTAAAGGGGGAGTGATTGGAAACCTTCAGTGGACATTCTGATTATACAAAGATAAAACCAAATCCCTTTTGGACTGAAGAGTTTTAAGGACTGATATGATGACACTCACTGGGTTGAGGCAGGCTTTATACCAGGACAAAGGGGGGAAACTAGATTCTTCTCTGTCGCTGGTCCTCAGATGAGACAGGTGTATAATTTGAAGGAGACATAAACACAGGTAGGAGACAGGGGTCCAAGGTAGGGCAGGTAAACTGTGCCTTAGCAACACATCAAGAAATAAAGGCAGAATACTCCTTCAGAAAGGTGTAGTTATTAACTCCTGAAGCACTTCTCCTCAGTGCCTGGTTTCTGCATATGATTCCATTGCATAGACCAGTGGTTCTCAACGTGTGCGCCAGGGCGCATTTTCAGGTGTGCCCTATGGTATTCCAGAGAAATATGTGCCTGTTGGGGACCAAAAAACCAACAAGGTTTTTGGAGTTTAGATTTTTGGGGGACAGAGGTGTGGGGAATTGGCTGTAAGCTGACAGTCTGCCCAACCCCCCACCTCACTTGCCTGATTAGGTTGCAAAAGGCTGTTAAGCTGTGGTGCTGGATTGTTTACACTACCTCCCATGTTCCCCAGAAAGACTGGAGGCAAGTTTCTTCTATCCTTTGTTTGGTGTAAAGTTAAGATGATATGTATGGTGGGGGGTTTCTGTACTCAACACAAGAGTAAAAAGAGAGGAATTCTTCAATGTATTGATGAGGAAATGAGAGTTTGCCTTTCAAATATAGGTGCAGACATTGAAGAAATTGCTAGGACACATCAGGCTCATGTTTCTCATAAACACAAGAGTGAAAAAACTTAACACATTCGTGCTGGGACCTGCTAAATTTACTAAATCTTACTGAGAATGTATCTATATATAAAAATATAACTTTTTTGTCATTTTATTTTTTAACCCCCTTTTTTTTATAAATTCTGAAAAGTATAACTCAAAAAATGTAACATAAAAATGTTTTTTAATGTCAGAATAAATTTAATTTTGTCGTATTTATTTTAATTACCATAAAAGCACGCTTGGACTTTATTTTTTTCTTTAATATTTGACACTAATTATTATAACATATTTCTCAGAAATTTGTATGTAGTACGCCTACAATTATTTTAAATGTGCCTCGACTTCAAAAAGTTTGAGAACCACTGGCATAGACTCCTAGGTCATTGGAGTTACAGTTAGGTCTTGTTTTGGGAACTCTAAAGAGGGGCTTGGAGTGAAGCTGAAAGGTCAGGACAAGCAACCTGTGAGAAACCTGAAGATAATCTGAAAAACTCTGCAAGCAGTATTCAAACTACAGAGAGAATCCCAAGTGTTTGGTTTGGATGTAACATATTTCAATTTATATGAAGCACCGGATATTTACTCTTAGCATTTCTAGTTTTCAAGAAGGAAATTTAAATCTAGAAAAGGACTAAATAAACTAAAGAGACAAAGAGGAGGGTGACACACATGATTTGACTCTTCTTTGAAACACCAGTTTGAAAGGCGAAGGCTACATGGAGGTATGGCAGTAATCCCAGAACACAAAGCTGTCATCATGGGGGCATTTGGAATAGTCTGACCCACACAAGGTCATCCAAATGAGTGCTTCTCAAACTTCCACGTTCATCTGGAAACGAATGTAGTGTTATATGTCCATTATACCTCAATGAAAAACTAATGTCCTACAAATCATTTGAGGATCTTGTTTAAAAGCATATTCTGATTTGGTAGAACTAGGATGGGAACTAAGAGTCTCTGTTTTCACAAGCTGAAAGTGTGGTGCCTAGGTCAGCAACACCAGTCCCACCCAGGAACCAGCTAGAAGGCAAATTCTTAGACGCCCCACTTCAGAACTGCAGACAGTATCAGAAACTTGAGAACTGGGACCCAGCAATCTGTGAATGGCTTCACCAGGCCTCTGGGTGATTCTGAAGCACATGTGAGTCTGAGAACCACAGTTCTAGAGCTAGACTATCGATATCCACTAGTCAATGTATAGATTTAAAATGTGTAAAATTAAATAAAAGTAAAAATTCACTTCTTTAGTAGTGTGCTAGCTTCATTACAAAAGCTCAAGAGTCACATGGGCTAACAGTTACCCAATGGATAAAGAAGACATAGAACATTTCCATCGTTTCAAGAATTTCTATAGGACAGCACAACTCTAACTTGCAATCCGGGCTTCAAATTAGAATTATACATGAAACTTTTAAAGTACTATTGGTTGGGCCCACACCTGGCCAATTGTAAAGATCTCAGGGTTAGATTTTAAGCTTCAGAAATGTTTACTATGCTTAATTCCTGCCCCAGGCTATGACATTTGCCAGCCAGCAGAAGTAGGAATAAGAGGTTGGGAAGATAATGCCATCAACTGCAGTAACAAAGGGTAGGAGGTGGTGTTTTTTTTTAAATCCCACACAGGCATTTTACATGCTTGCAAAACAGGAGTAAACAAAACAGAGACAAAAATCTTCCTTCAGGGATCTTATAGTCTGGCTGGGAAGTCAGTCCTCCAGTAAGTAATCATAAAAAAATATAAAGGAGCAAGAGGTGTGACATGAGGAGTTTGTTCTATGTGCTTTAGGAACCCACGTCATAGGATTCTGAGTCAGGAAAGATCTCCCTAGATAGCGACATTTATGTCAAGATGAAAAGGATGTGGCCCTGGCCGGTTGGCTCAGCGGTAGAGCGTCGGCCTAGCGTGCAGAGGACCCGGGTTCGATTCCCGGCCAGGGCACACAGGAGAAGCGCCCATTTGCTTCTCCACCCCTCCGCCGCGCTTTCCTCTCTGTCTCTCTCTTCCCCTCCCGCAGCCAAGGCTCCATTGGAGCAAAGATGGCCCAGGCGCTGGGGATGGCTCTGTGGCCTCTGCCTCAGGCGCTAGAGTGGCTCTGGTCGCAATATGGCGACGCCCAGGATGGGCAGAGCATCGCCCCCTGGTGGGCAGAGCGTCGCCCCTGGTGGGCGTGCCGGGTGGATCCCGGTCGGGCGCATGCGGGAGTCTGTCTGACTGTCTCTCCCTGTTTCCAGCTTCAGAAAAATGAAAAAATGAAAAGAAAAAAAATTTAAAAAAAAAAAAAAAAAGATGAAAAGGATGTGGCCCTGGACACTCAGTCGGTTAGAGCGTCATCCAGAAATGCCAAAGTTGCAAGTTCAATCCCTGGTCAGGGCAGATATGGGAAGCAACAATGAATGCACAACTAAGTAGAACAACAGATGAATGCTTCCCTCTCTCCCCAACCCCTCTCTGTCTCTCTAAAATCAATCAAAAGAAAAAAAAGAGCCAGGAAAACCAAAAGGATGAATAAAAATTTTTCAGTAGAATAGGAGGGGTGATAAATTTCCCAAGTAAAAGGAAGAATATATCCAAAAGCTCAAAGCAAGAGTTGAGTACGGTGAATTCAAGGAACTGAATGAAGTTCAGAAGAGCTGGTGTGTGTGGTAGCACAGGAGATGGCCTTCTGTCAGGGACCAGATCTCACAACGCTCTATAAATAAGGTGACCTTATATCCCATATTTCCAAACAGTCTCAGTTTACACACCTGTTCCTTCATTATTGTTAACAGCACTTCCTTTCCCTCTCCACTGTGCCCATATAATGACAAACTCAATGGCCACACTACCTATACACGCTGACATAAAACTCTGACTTTATCTTAAGGGCAATGGAAAATACTGAAGAACTTTAAGCAAGGAACTGACATTTTTAAAGGGTTGTTAAACAATCCCTGCTGCAGAGAGAACAATAAATTCAAGAATAGCAAGAGATAATGATGTCTTGGGCCATAGTGGTGGCATTGTGAAGTGGACAGAATTGTAAAAGTATTGAGAAAAGAGAAAGCTAACCATTTAGTATGTGGACAGATTAGAGTCAAGCTGATTATTTCTTAAGCATGGGCAAAAATGGCCAGGTAGTAATGTCATATGCTATGACAGAAGGAAGAAGGAGAATGGGGCAGTAATTAATGATCAGTACAGTTCTATATTCGCTGAGTGGAATCACCGGATATATGTGTCTGGAGCTCAGGAAGGTGCTAAGACAGCAATCCAGGATTCATTAGAAGTGAGATTGCCCAAGTAGAGTACACAGAGTGACAAGTACAAACACCTTGGACTCATGAGCCCTGAGGAGCCCATGCTTTTAGGGCAGAGTAAAAAGAGCCTGCAAAAGAGGCTGAAATGAAGTGTTTCCAAAGATAATAGGAAAACCAGGAAATCTGATATAACGGATATGAAGGAAGGAAAGCACTTTGAGAGGAAGGAGGTGAACTGAATGATACAAAAATGTCAAGTGAATTCAGATCCGAAAATTCCCATTGGATTAATTGTAGACATTGGTGAGAGAAGTTTCTGTGGAGTTCACGGGGCTAAAGACTTCTGTGGAAGAATGAATAGGGGGTGACCGAAATGGAAGAAAGGAAAGGAAGGGAAAGTGCACTGAATAAGTGTAGACACTACAAGGGGTTTGGCTCTAAAGAGGAGAGACATGAAGCTGTAGGTGGAAGGTGAATTAAAATACAGAGCATCCGCGAGTTACAGCACAGTTTCATTCCTGCCAGTGACGTAACCCAAATTGTGTTGTCAGTCAAAACACACCCTAGCCTAACACAAACGAAACACTTACTCTTTTAACAATTCAAAATGGCGCAGGTAAGTGTACGGGACACCAGCTCATTCAGAGTCTGCATCACTGTGCATTCTTCCACTGCATACACCAAACTAGTCCTCCCACGCAGTCCGTAAGTACAACACTAACGCCTAAGCCAAAACACTCACATCACAATTTCTTTAAGTTTCTATGTTTGACCTGTGGTGGTGCAATGGATAAAGCCTCGACCTGGAACACTGAGGTCGCCAGTTCAAAACTCTCGCTTTTGCCTGGTCAAGGTACATATGGGAGTTGATGCTTCCTGCTGCCCCTCCCTAAAAATGAATAAATATAAGGTGACCAACTTTTTTTCAATGAAAAGGAAGACAAAAATAAATCGAAGAAAACAATATCATAAATAAAAGAAACATTTTATTCATTGCAACAATAATACACTATAATATAAATGCATAATTAAAACATTTTTAATATTTTATATTGTAATTATGCTTACATGCCTATTAATTTTTAACAATAATTGTAAGAAAAAAGTACTCATTTAGTAAAACTAAATATCAAACAAAACCACTAATTTGAAGTGATATTCGGGTGTATTTATTATTTTCTAATTAAAAAACATCTGTTTTATGCAACTATTTAATCAAAATGTGTTAATAGATATGGTTATATTTGGAAATTATTAAATAGAAAATGAATTGATAAAACGTGAATTGTGCTTACCTGTCTGATTGAATATTCACTGAGAAAGAAATAATCGTGAGTCTACAATATCGTATATGCCATGACGTGTTTCAGTAAGAAGTACACAAAGCCATTTGCACACTCGGTATATCACGCTTTCTCTCAAGTTCTCCCGTGTGGAGCACATGCGTCTCATAATCACATCTCCCCACACTGTACTGATTCTTGACGAATCATCATGTCAAATACAAATACATCACATCACACACAATGGATCCACTCTGCATCGATCGAATACGGATGTTTACAGATTAGTCCTCCAATATCAAAAAGGAGGACATGTAGGAGGACACTTTTCGAGGGAGGACGGAACTTACAAAAGAAAGACTGTCCTCCCTAAAGAAGGACGACTGGTCACCTTGATAAATAAAATCTAAAAAAAAGTTTTTACGAGAGCGTCGTTAAACTCAAAACATCATATGTCAATACTCATAACCTGAGGACCTCCTGTAAATTGAAAATTTTCTTTCTTTTAAATCATTTTTTCCATGTTTAATTGTTATGTAGAAGGAGTGGTTAGGATAGAAGTTTGGAAGGTATGAAAAAAAGCAGAAGAGAAGGGTCCAAAGCATCGATGAAACTTGTATTAGTTATCTATTACTACATAATAAATTACCCCCAAATTCAACAGCATAAAACAGCAAATATTTAATATCTTACAGTTCTGCAGATCCAAAACCAAGGAAGAGCTTAACCGGGTGCATCTGGCTTAAGGTCTCTCATGAAGTTGCTGTCAGGCTATTTGCTTGGGTTGTGGTCTCATCCGATGACTCAATAATGGGGGGTGGGCGGAGAGAATCTTCTTCTCAACTTCCTCACTGGCTATTGTCAGCATTCAGTTCCACACAGGCTGTTGGTCTAGGAGCCTCATTTCTGCTGGCTGGCAACCAGAGACCTCTCTTGACAACCCTGGCAGGTCACAACGTAGCAGCTGGCTCCCATCAGGGTCCATGAGAGACAGCAAGAGAGCTAGAGAGTACCGAAGACATAAGTCACTATCTTTCTGTTAACTTAACCCCAGGAGTGACATGCTATTACTTTTGCTGTGTTCTATTTGTTAAGAACAAGTCACTATGTCCAACCTTCATTCAAGGGGAGGAGGTCACACAAGGGTATGAATGACCATCAGTAAGTGGGGATCATGAGGAGTCACTTACAGACTGCCTGCTGTAGAGTGACAAACTTTAAACAGCAGGAGACTCCTCTATGGTAATAGAAAGAAAGGAGGAAGATTTGGATGGAGGGTAGTTTTGTACAATTGTAGTGAAAATGGAAAGAGCACTTTTTAAGTGGCTTCTATTTTCTGTGCCAAGTTAAGACATGTAGTATTTTTTTTTAGAGTGACCTGGAGTTCTGATCATAGAGAAAGTACTGTTGAGAATAAGAGAAAGAAGTGGATTGGAAAAAGAGAGTTCACTGGGAATGTTGTGGGGCCCCACTGGAGTGAGTGTCCACAAATTGACAGTGAAATCAATGCATCCAGTAGGGTGATTTTACTCCAGCAGCACTTAGTGATAGGCAAGAGGAACTTCTCCGTGACTACTTTCTGATAATTGTCCGCTTTCCCTTAGGGGAACATGGACAGCATGAAAAATTGCTGAGGCGGATACCAAAATTTATATAACCATAAACCTGAACAAAATAACAGCCAGTTTCAGAGTCTGAAAAAGAAAACTCATCTAGAGTTTCAATGGCCACAAATTCAGAGTCAGGTGAGCACAAATGAGCCAGGTGGTTAAGTGACATGTCATAAAATTGTCTTTTGATCTGCCTTCACCGGAATTCACGCTTGCTAAGGACAGTTAAACCCATCAATCATAGGAGATTGTTAGATGTTTTTCATTGATTAGTTTGTAAAAAACTGTCTTGCGAGAAGTCCCCAAAATAAATGTTTGAGAAAGAAGATTACCTACTTACTTCACCTTCTGAATTAAAATTAATTAAAACTCTACACTGATAAGTTTTCTCCCGCTTCTATCTAAAACTTAGCCTTTCCCAAGAAGAATGAGACAACTTCCTAAGGCTGGGAATAGGTATCACCCTTTTGCTGTTAGCTTTCTGCCAAGTGGGCCAATCGTGTCAGCTGCCTGGATGACCCTTAGCCACTGCAGTGCAAAGGAGGCTCTGACAAAAACTAACATATACGGTACCGCCTCCCACCCTTGTGTGTATATGAGGGTAAAAATATTCAGGCTCCATGGCCTGACGTCACTCAGCCTTGCCCTCCACCCCTCTTTCTATTCAAGTAGCTAGTGAACAAGGCACAACCCAAGATTGGAACATAAAAAGACAATCTAAGACCAAAGGTGGTAAATTTTTACTACTCTAGAGACAGCTTAATGTCAGGACACAAACATGGAGAAGGTAGGCAATTGAATTTCTTTATAGTTGAGATTTTCTTAATCAAGAAGTTCTGAAGGATGGGGGGGGGGGGGAGAAAGTTTAGGATTAACCAGGTGGTGTTGATACGGCAAACCAGAGGTGCCCAGAGTGACTAAGCCCCTGAGCTACAAGAGGAGGCACGGATAGTCCTAAAATTGGCTTTGGATTCATGGTTTCTTTGAGGCTTACAGTGTGTTATCATGGTACAATGGGTTTTGCCCACTAACTGCAATGTATGACATGGGAGATTCCTGTGCTTTTACAAACATTTCATTCACATCTCTGTAGAGTGGAGATGCCTACCTAGATCTTGTAAGAGGACTGCAACAGCCAAAACAGGCTTGAGTTATATAACAGGTGACCATCCTTCCCGACACAAGACTTATCCTTGGAGCAACATATTCCTCCCAAACGTCTTTTCTTTATTACACAAGGGAAGATGCTCACTGTACAAAACTCAGAAAAGCGATTCTTCCTTTCAAAGCTTTGATGGCTTTGTCGGAGTCACAGGGGTACAACAACTAATATGACAGATAAGACCTCTGCTTCCACAGGCTCTGCTTTCTAGTAAGTAAGACTACTAAGTAAAAAGCATCATAATTTTAGTTAAGAGAAAAACAAAGCAATGACACGGGGAATGACTGTTGTGTGTCAGGGGGAATGAGACACAGTAGCTGGGGTGCTCAGAGAAAGGCCTCTTAAAGGAGGTGACGTTTAAGTTGAGACTTGAATAATTAGGAGTCAGTCAGAATCTGGGGAAGGGGCATGCTAAGTGAGAGTAATTGCCAAGCCTGAATGTAGGAGAGATGTTAGCCCAGGTTAGGAACTGGCAAAGCACAGTGGCGCTGGAGTCGGAGGAGCCAAGCAGTGAGGTGTCAGAGACGCAGTCCAAGCAGCCCACAGAGGCAGGATCACAGGGCCTTGCGGACAGTGTGAGTTTGCACATTGTTCTTCTAAGTGCAGTGAAAACCTGTGCTGAGGATTTTAGGCAAGGGAGACACATGACTGAGTCCATATTGTTTTAGAAAATGACTTTGGCTGCTTTGTGTAAAATTGGAAGGATATAAGGAAGTATAAGAAGAAACCAAATCTATGAATATGTTTCCAAACTTGTAATTCTGATGTAAGTAGTACAGTTTTGTGTCTATTTCTTTCATTCTATCCCATCAGGACACAACTGTATAATTAAAAGTCATTTGAAATAAATTTTAAAACATTTTTATTTATTTTACTAATTTGAGAGAGAAGGAACGGAGAACAAGAGAGAGAATGAGAGAGAGAGAGAAACACTGATTTGTTGTTTCATGTGTCTATACATTTATTGGCTGATTCTTGTATGTGCCCTGACCAGGGATCGAACCCTCAATCTTAGAGTATAGAGATGACGCTCTAACCAACTGGGCTACCCTTCCAGGGCCTCAACATAACTTTTTAAATGAATGCATGAAAGTTTTATCCGTCTTGCCTTAATCTATTTTGCCATTCTCCTGTTGTTGGACAATGAACTCATTTCTAATTTTGTCTGTTTTAGCTATGGCAGCTGTAGTTATATTTTAATTTAATCTTTGGTTACATTATCCACTTCATTAGGGGCTATTCTTAAATGTGGAATAAGACTACAGTATCAAAAGGTATGAGTGCTGGGCTGTGTTATCATTAACTCAGTTAAGCTGACAACTACAATACCCAGAATTCCTTTCCCTGCACAATTAGATGGAAATTGGTTGAAAGAGGAGCTCCTGTAAAATTTGGGCAGCAGAAGTGAGGCAGCAGCTTGCATACCCTTTGAAGGTCTTTGTTGTCAGCAACTGAGCTTCAGGGGGTTCTGAGTCATCCCTGCTCTGCTCTGGCACTCAGCCTGCCTCCTGTCCACTGGCCCTGCTGATGGACGGTGGCTCCAGATCAGCCACCCCACGTCTGGCTGGGAATCCCAGAGGCAACACCTCCCAGAGACCTCCCCACGAATCCGAATCCCCCTCTGCATGTCCACATCCATGTCTCAGATTTTCTCTGCCTTGTCCCCCACCCCAGGGCTTCAGGGCTGGCTAGTGACTGTCTCTGGTTCCCAGACCCCCATCCAGCTTTCACAGAGCAGCTCTTCCCACAACAGTGTAAGCTCTATTTACATAATAACAACTCTCACGTTTGGTAACCCACATGCTAGTTCTGCTCCACTGACTAGGACAACATGTGAGTGTTTTGATGGTTCTTGTTACAAATTGTCAGATTGCTTTCTTGAAAACTCCTAATTATAGATTTACCCTCCAGGAATTCATGAAAATGCTCATCTCATCACTCTCTCAACAGTATTGATGTTTAAATTGCATTCAATTTTATAGGGAAAAATTGATGTCTAGTTTTAATTTATTTCTCTTTGATTATTGATGAAGTGGAACTATTTTTTTTTTTTTTGTATTTTTCTGAAGTTGGAAAAGGGAAGGCAGTCAGACAGACTCCTGCATGCACCCAACCGGGATCCACCTGGCATGCCCACAAGGAGGCGTTGCTCTGTTGCAACCAGAGCCATTCTAGCGCCTGAGGCAGAGGCTACGGAGCCATCTTCAGCGCTCGGGCCAACTTTGCTCCAGTGGAGCCTTGGCTGTGGGAGGGGAAGAGAGAGACAGAGAGGAAGGAAAGGGGGAGGGGTGGAGAAGCAGATGGACGCTTCTCCTGTGTGCCCTGGCCAGAAATTGAAACCAGGACTCCTACATGCCAGGCCGACGCTCTACCACTGAGCCAACCGGCCAGGGCGAACTATTTTTCTTTGATACATTTCTATTTCTATTGGGGACAATTACCATGTTTGTAAAGATTCTTGAAAATTTTGAGAAAACTTGCAGCAATTTCCTTTTTTGTCTGTTTTCAATTGTTGGCACTTGCATTCTAAGTTCATTCATAGGTTGTAGGGTTGTTTTCTGTGTGTTATTTTGGCTCCCCCCCCCCAGTCTTATTATCATAGTTCAATATAGGCAATTCACAAATCAGTAGATAGAAGGTAAATCAGTTAGGGCTTTTGAATTGAAAACAAAAATCAACCTGCTAAATTTAAGGAGAGTGGAATTAAATGGGAACTCATGGAATTTATGGAAGTCTTTGGAGGCCTAGGCCTAAGTTTAATAGCAGAGAGCTGGTGTAGGAATGAGTAAATCTTACCAATGTCAGTTTTGTTTTCACTCCATTCAGGATTTAAATTCCCAGGAGTGAGGTTCAACTTGACCTCGCTTACGTCAAGGGCTGGCCCCCAGCTCCGTCTGGCTGTTGAACGAAAGGCTCTGGAGTAAAGATCCGACACAGTCCCCCTCTCACCCATAAAGGGAGAAAAGGGACCTGAACTGACCGTTTTACCAAGAGTATTCCAAAACAGAAGGAATAACTTCCCAGAAGATATGGAAGTGCTGTTAATAAGGGGAAACAGATGTTCAGTGGCCAAAGTCCAAATACTCATAAGTAAAATCTAGCTGTCTTAGGTAAATTCTCACTGACATTGATTACAGAGTGAACAAATTTTGGAATCACAGTTTTCTTTTTAACTACAAGTATTTTATACACCACCAGTTAGAAACCTATCTAGGAGATACATAAAATAAATTAATTTTCCTTTTAAACATTTATGAGATCATCTGAGCTTTATGGCTTTCAACAACCACTAGTAGGTCAAGACTTTTGATTGGGATATTTTGCATGTATTTATCATATCGTACAGGAAAACCTTATTGCTAACAAACTTTACAGTCCTGTGGTAGCAATTTTTGATAATTGTGAAACCTTTTCTAATGAGGACTATTTCTTTAAGAGGATGTTTTACTGAAAAATAGAGAGGTTTGACAGATATGGCAGGCCCTGCCAATAACTTCCAGCCCTTTTTATACACGCCGTCTTTTTTTGCACACATCTCCTTCTGTGGTTAGGTGGTTAAACTATCACTCTATAGTATCACGTGACTGGGGAGCTGACTTCTTTCTCACCTGCTATTACGGTAATTGCTGTTTTCTAAGAATCAGCAATAAGACCTAGTTTTCTGAGTTGTTCACTGAAAGCAAGTACTTGTGTGGCAAGTAAATGGGCATTGTAAATAAGAAAGTCGCTTTAAAAAGAAAATAAGACTGGAATTCATAAGCAATTTAGGGCTATAAAATAAGAAACAAGAAAGTGTTCCTGCCCTGGCCGGGCAGCTCTGTTGGGTAGAGCGTTGTCCCCGTGCGCCAGGATTGAAGGCTCGATCCCCGTCAGGGCACATACGAGAATCCACCAATGGGTGCAAAAATAGGTGGGACAGCAAATCAGTGTTTCTCGGAAGGAAGGAAAGTTTGGGGCATTAACCAATGTTAGAGAAAAACAGGCAGATAGAAAATGTTTCTTCACTTTTACTCAGGGACAGCTTCAATATGCACTAAAATTACTTAAATATAAAGTACATAAAGATATTAAAACCAGGAGGTGAAGTTCAATATTTTCTTTCTTTTTTTCTTTTTTTCATTTTTCTGAAGCTGGAAACAGGGAGAGACAGTCAGACAGACTCCCGCATGCGCCGGACCGGGATCGACCCGGCACGCCCACCAGGGGGCGACGCTCTGTCCACCAGGGGGCGATGCTCTGCCCCTGGGGGGGGGGCGCTTTGCTGCAACCAGAGCCACTCTAGCGCCTGGGGCAGAGGCCACAGAGCCATCCCCAGCGCCCGGGCCATCTTTGCTCCAATGGAACCTCAGCTGCGGAAGGGGAAGAGAGAGACAGAGAGGAAAGTGCGCGGAGGGGTGGAGAAACAAATGGGTGCTTCTCCTGTGTGCCCTGGCTGGGAATCGAACCCGGGTCCTCCGCACGCTAGGCCGACGCTCTACCGCTGAGCCAACCGGCCAGGGCCAAAGTTCAATATTTTCAAGTTTGCTGATGATTTGAGTCACTGTGGACATTAGCTATCAATTAAACATCTAATTATTGCTGAGAAATTCAGGGACAAGAACTTTACTTTAAAATCCCAGGAACATTGTAAATTATCCCACTCATGTAATCCACAGTAAAAATGAGTGCTTTAAATAGAACTTTCTTATGTCACAGAAGTGCAAATTCTCGTTCAAGTGATAGTAATTGCAGAATTTTAGGATGTGCTCAGACGAAAAAAAATCTCTCTTAAGCTTTTCTTTTAAATTTAATGAGCTGAAAATCCATGACTGTATACAAGTTAAAAGATAAACTTTTTAAAAGCCTATGTTTGTTAAGAATTCCCATTTAAAATAGCACAAACCCACTGGAGCTAGCCTAAAGAGGAAGGAAATAACACCCAGATTTTATTGGAAAGCTATGATGGGGGGCGGAGGTCTCTCAGAAGCAGTAAGAAGGAACTGAAGCCAGGCCTCTGGTGAGAGTGGACCAGGAACTGGACACCTGTCCCAACCCTTGGCCATCACTCTTGTTTTGTGTGTGCAGGTCTCTCTCTGGGGCCTCCTGGTAGCTCATCTCTGTTTTTTGTTCATCGGCTTTATTCCTATTCACAGCCCCGTCCTCTATGTGGCCAGAGAGGCGAGGGGCGGTGGTGAGGCACGCTGTATAAACAGAACAGAGACTTACCCTCCGCCTATAGGAGCAGGGGAAGCTGTTCTTAGAGAGCTAGGGAGAAGTTGTGGTCAGACTAATACCCTAAAAAGTTTACGTTGTAAGAGTCACTTGAAAAAAATCCACATGTATGACTTCTCGTCCTCAAAAGTGACATACTTCATTAGAGCATGATTTCATAGGGAACATAGTGATCCATCAGTTAGAGTTGTAAAGTATTTTATGCTTTTCTATTCACTTATTTATTCTCTTTATTTATTCTCCTACAGTGTTCCCCATGACCTCAAGAGGTTAATTTCTGGGGTTTAGAGTCTCTGCCAGGATGCCAGAATTCTGAGCTGAGCCTTTATGAACTGGTACTAAAATCAAGCCACTGGAGAGGGGGATCAGGAAACACAATGTTTGTGCACCAATATACATCTTCTGGTGAACACACCCTGTCGATAAACAGAAAATCCAATTTTCAAAATAAGAGCATTTATTTCCTTCCCACATATTTGAACTGTCCTTACTAAAGAAGGTGGGGAAGAATTGAGGCTTTCAAGAATAGTCTTCATAGTTGTTTGAATCTTTTCTTTGTGGTTTATCACATTGTAGCATACTTTCAATTGGGTCAACTGTTGACTGTTATAATGTTAGCAAAACTTTAGTGAGGGGATTATTGTTTGGCAGTTTATAGCTGGTTCCCTGTGTAAACCAGGAGGATTAGGTATGAGGCAGGCTGGTTCCTCGGCAGAACAGGGCAGACGAGGAAGAGACTTAACACTGCACAGGGAGCCCCCTTCCCACTCGGGGGTAGGGGAGGAGGGGGAACGCTTTCATTTGCAGAGATTGGCTAGATCAAGGTTAATCCCACAGTTTGAGGAAGCAGAGCAGCCCAGACATGAGTCATTCACAAACCATCCTCAAGAAGCCTATCAGACTTGATTCTTTCAGTCATCCAGTGACGGAAACTTCAACTCAAGTTGGTTTGAGCAAAATGCAAATGAATTAGCTCATAAAGCTGGACAGTCCCAGGACCCAGCTGGCTTTAGGTGTGGCTTAAGTAGAGATGCACGTAATGTAACCATAACCCAGTTCTCTCAACCTTTTGGTTTGGCTCACTCTTCACTGGTGTGTTAGATTTTTTCTAAGGCAGCTCATACCCTCATGGCTGTGAGACGGTTGCCAGCAGCTAAAAGCCATCCTTAGAGCCAGGCAGAAGGGCACCTCGCCTGGACCCAGCACTACAGAGAGCTCTTCATGGCGCTCCTCCAGCCACGTCCCTGCCCGTGGGGCAAAGAGCCTCTGGAGCCCGAGGCATATACTCCCCTGGAAACTTCTCACGCCCTTCTAGATTACACTCTGGGTACCATGGATCCAAGAATTCCCTGCCAAAAATCTCCAAGATAGTTCTTACCCTTTTGGGGCTTCCTACTTAGGTCCATCTACCTGAGGGTAAATTAAACTGCCAACTTGCAAACCTTTAGGACCAAGAGGTAGCTGTTTGCAGAGGGTATATACGAGATTCAGATGAACAGGCTAGGATGTTTGTACACGGCTAACGAGTCCTCTCGTGCTATGGAACTGAGCCAGGAGTGCAGATATGGGCCAACGTCTTTTTACTTTGAAAATATTGGTGTGACAGTGGTTTGCAAAACCATATAGGTTTCGCCTGACCAGGCAGTGGCACAGTGGATAGAACGTCGAACTGGGATGTGGAGGACCCAGGTTCAAGGCCCCAAGGTCGCCAGCTTGAGTGTGGGCTCATCTGGTTTGAGCAAGGCTCACCAGCTTGAGCCCAACATTTCTGGCTCGAGCAAGGGGTCACTCGGTCTGCTGTAGCCCCCCAGAGAAGGCACATATGAGAAATCAACCAATGAACAACTAAGGTGTCACAATGAAATACTAATGATTGATGCTTCTCATCCCTCTCCCACTCTCCCTTCCTGTCTGTCTGTCCCTCTCTCTGACTCTCTCTGTCTCTGCCTCCCCCCCAAAAAACCATATAGGTTTCAAGTGTACAACTCAGTATAGCATTATCTGCCATTATAATTACTGGTCATTTTATTCTATGATCAGAATTATATCCTCTACTAGTGGGTGGTCCTTTGTTTCCTTAAAATCCTCTTGTATTACAGTTCCTTGTCCCAAAGACTATAGTGGCACCACTGAACTGGCAACGGTCAGTTTCTCTCTGTCCCAAAACTTGCTGTAAATGTTAAAATAACTATTATTCTTGATCTCTGAAGGGATCTGTGAATCATCATGAATTATGATATGAATGTATAAGAAATGACCATAAAGAAGGCTGATTATTTTTTAACATAGCAAAGCTTTATGAAAGATAGGCCGGTTCTCTCACTGCCCAGAAAAGCACAGGAAAGCACATATATTGTTCAGGAAAGAAAAAGTAACTGACATCGCCTCTGAAATACTTACTACTTTTGTCGCTTTTTGCAAGTTGCTTCTAAATGTTACTTTTTTTCTGAAGTAGGAAAAATAAAAATATAAAGCACAGGGCTATTCTATAATTTATTGGCCAAATGAAACACTTTGTACATATTTCTCCTTCAGTGATTCTTTCAGGCTGTTGTTGTTATTTGGTTGAAGAATAACAGGTATACAGACAGTGCACATATTATAAGTGGGTTTTTACAAAATGAATGAATCTACAAAACAAATACTCAAATTAAGAATCTATAAAATCAGCACCCAGATTAAGAAACAGAATATTACAAATATTTTTCTTACATAAGAAAAATAAATACATATGTCTGTCTATACATGGACATTCATAGCAGCTTTATTTATAATAACTCTAAACTGGAAACCCAAGTATCTATCAAGAAGAGAACAGATAAATTATGGTATAGCCATGCACTGGAATACTACTCAAAGATAAACCGGAAGAAATTACTGATGCACACAACAGGTAAGAATGTCTATGTAAAAGAAATCAAACAGAAAAAGACATAATATATTATTCTGTTTATATAAAATTCTAAAAAGCAAACGTGACAGAAATCAGACCAGTGGTTGCCTAGGAATAGGAAAAGAAAATGAAAGGAGAGATTACCAAGTAATGCAGGAAAAGTTTTTGGGATGATGCATATGTTTATCATCTTGACTAAGACAGTAGTTTCACTAGTATATATCAAAACTCATCAAACTCAAATTTAAATATGCACAGTTTATTGTATATCAATATTACCACCATTAGGGTGTTAAAAAATAATGCCACCGTTTACTCTCAGAATTATTATAGTTTGAATGTATGTTCTCAGTTATATGTGAAATCTACAAAAACCAAACTCACAGACACAGAGAGCAGATTGGTAGGAGATGGGTGAAATGGGTGAAGGTGTCAAAGATAAATAGTTCCAGTTATAAAATTGTTACAGTAATATAATGTTATAGTAATTAAATATATAGAAATATAGAAAAATATAGAAGATATATAGAAATAATTAGGATATAATATTAAAAACAATTAAGGAAATTAAATAAAGTTTTGCCACCTGGATAGGAATTAATCTAGTGTGTACAGATGTGATAAACAGACTCTGCCTTTTTCACAGGGCTCAGTGTGTGTGTGAAGTTATATATAGATAAGAAGTGGCTTGATGTCATAACTGTAGGTTAACATAAACAAGAAGCTTCCCTAGGAACACCTTAAAAGTGGCTTGATGTAATATTTCGGTAGATTAACATAAAAAGGGCTCCCTGTGAGGAACTCCCAAAACAGTGGTTTGAGGTGATAATCCTGTATATTGACACCTGTTAGAAGGTGAGTTGAGATGATAATGCTGTAGATTGACACCTGTTAGAAGGTGAGTTGAGATGATAATCCTGTAGATTGACACCTGTTAGAAGGCATTGGCCAGAAAAGGTACTAAAGCCACAGGCCCCCCTTGCTGCAGTATCACCCAGACTTCAACATTGAACGTGGACTGTCTCCACACCACCCTGACCAAGGATAGCCGAGAGGAACATGCCGACAGGGCCCCTTAAGCTGTACCGAGACACGCCAAAAGGATTTGTGAGTAATAAATTACCTGTGTGATTCTTGCAACTAACTTGTGTGTCGGTTGGGTCTTTCCTCCCGTGGCAGTTAGTGTCAGCACTTATCAGCAGCATTCTCATAGCCACCTCAAGAGTAGTCTCGAAGAGGCTGCCAGCCCTGCTGATAAGCAGGAGTGTCCCACTGTGTGGGGAAGTTGAATCGGGGACGCCTG
The DNA here is from genome assembly GCF_036850995.1 of Saccopteryx leptura. Classification (NCBI taxonomy): domain Eukaryota; kingdom Metazoa; phylum Chordata; class Mammalia; order Chiroptera; family Emballonuridae; genus Saccopteryx; species Saccopteryx leptura. The sequence continues at coordinate 37,326,573 of NC_089514.1, read as the reverse complement.
ATCCACGTAGAGCTCAGGCTGTACTGGGACAACGATGCATAAACTCTGGGGATGTAATGTACAGCGTGGTGAGAACAATACTATACAGCATATTTGAAAATTGCTAAGAGAGTAGATCTTAAAAGTTCTCATCACAAGAAAAAAAATTGTAACTATGAGAGGTGATGGATGATAACTAAATTTATTTTGGTAATAATTTTGCAGCTTACACATATTATATCAAATCATTATGTGGCATTCTAATGCTAATACTAATACTAAATGTCAGACAGTGTTTTATGTCAGTTATATCTCAATAAAACTTGGGGGGGAGAAGAATGAAGAAGATAAAGGGAGAGAAATATAGGGAAAGAAGGAAAAACTCCTCATTGGATTATATGTTTGTAACAATGCTTTGTTAACACAAAGTTATATAAAATTGTACTTGTTATTATAAGCTGATAATGTTAATTCAAATTGATGGCTTTTTTCCCAATGAAAAAATATGGCGTAAGTTACATTCTTGATTAAGAGCCAAATTTTTATAAAAGTTAGCAAAATGTGTATTAAATGGTATAGACTGTAACACTTCAAATGGTCTATGCTGAATAGTACAATAAAGTAACCCTCTCATAACCCTGTACTTGATATGGCTCAATTTCAATGGACATTGCAAATGGTTCTTTCCCCTAAAGCAATTTCAGTCTTTCTTTTTCCCTTAGTGCAACAATTCAAAACCTATGAGATTATAAAACACCAAAGACTTTTTTGGAGAAACTTTGCCAAGCATTGTTGGGGAGACAATTGAAGAGAATGAGAGACAGTTGATTAAGCATTTTGAACCATGGGTGTTTTGCTCTTCTGCCCTCTTTTATAAGAAGAAAACAACAACAAAAACATACTGGCGCCTGACCTGTGGTGACACAATGAATAAAGTGTTAACCTGGAAAGCTGAGGTCACCAGTTCTAAACCCTGGGCTTACCTGGTCAAGGCACATATGGGAGTTGATGCTTCCTGCTCCTCCCCCTTCTCTCTCTCTCTAAAAATGAATAAAAACATATTGGCAATTTCAGATGTTTATGAATATTCCACTGAATTTTTCTGCTATAATGTTTTCAAGTGAAATACTTCTGTCTATAGGCTAAAGCAGTAAATTTATATAAGGGGACATGAAAATATCCTATTAATTAGTATCTATATCTATTGTATGTGATGTCCAGGGGCATATGTAATATTCTCATACACAGTGTTGTTATTACAATTATTCTGAATAACCTCTAATGCTTCATACATAGTATAATCTTAAATGTTGTTAGTTAGGATCAAACAGTGGGAACATAAAACCATTCCTAAATATGAAACCTTATTCTCTAAAGTTTTAGTATTTGATTTCCAGATGACCAGAAGACTTCCTTTAATAAAGTCTTACGTGCTTTGGAATTTTCACAGTAATGACCAAAGTAAACATTTGAGCTGGAAATCGCGGGCAGTGTTTGAACCAAATACAGGGTAATAAAAAGTGAACCTAGCCTTTCTTTATAACCAAGCATGGACTTTCCTGGTTTACTGTTGGACAGTTTGAGAAAGCATTTCCCTCTAGAACTGCTCAGTTTCAGTGACAGGCCAGTGTTTTCTAGCACAATAAGCTCTTTCTTGCATGATTTCAGACAAATTTAAAGGAAGTTTTTGAGACATAATCTCACAGAAAAGCAGCTTCTTATGAGATAAACACTGTGTCCTTTCCAAGCTTTACCTCTTAAAATCAAATGATCTTGGGCAATTTATCCGGCGGTGGCTGGCTTGTTTCTTAGTTCTATCTCGACAATAGGGGCACTAGTATTTTCCTGTCTCAAAGGATTCATTTAGAAAAAGAAAAAACCAGCATTCTCTTGAAATAATTTGTAAAGATCATAAGTAATTTAGGGTCAGAGCTGAGTTAAGACTAGGTCTCTTAAATCCAAATCTTGTTCTCCTCTTCCAAGCATACCGTTCAAATCTCATGAGATCAGACACTAAGAAGCTTGGAGGATTAGTATAACATTTCAGCCAGCAACTGGTAATACATTGATCATTTTTTGACCCCTTTCCAGATTGTAACTTCCTAGTGTGAAAACCACAGAAAGTTCCCGTTAGAATGGCAACTCTCAGTTGACCTGTGGCGGTGCAGTGGATAAAGCACCGACCTGGAACTCTGAGGTCGCCGGTTCAAAACACTGGGCTTGCCCGGTCAAGGCACATACAGGAAGCAACTACTATGAGTTGATCCTTCCTGCTTCTCTCCCCTTTCTCTCTCTCCTCTCTCTAAAAATTAATAAGTAAAATCTAAGAAAAGAAAAAAAGAATGGCAACTCTCCCTGAATCTAGGCCAGGGGTCGGGAACCTATGGCTAGCGAGCCATATGTGGCTCTTTTGATGGCTGCACCTGGCTCACAGACAAATCTTTAATAATAAAAAAAATAACGTTAAAAATATAAAACATTCTCATGTATTACAATCCATTTATTTCCTACCGCTCATGTTCATGGCCGTGGGTGACTGGAGCCAATCACAGCTGTCCTCCAGGACAACATCAAATTTTTATTGGATAATGCGTATGTACACGGGTCGTTGTATGGCTCTCACGGAATTACATTTTAAAATATGTGGCGTTCATGGCTCTCTCAGCCAAAAAGTTTCCCGACCCCTGATCTAGGCTCTTTCTCTTTTTCCTGAAAGTAATTTCTTCTCTCTGTCCAAAGCTAACATTTCCTGGAGCAGGCTGGAGTCAGCGTTATCTATGTAACTCAAGAGTTTTCAGAAACTCAACAGAGTTAAGAAGATGTCTTCCAGTAGGGATCCAACCTGATGGTACAGGCGGAGAGTAAATTTTTGGCCAGACAGATGCTAGGGGGGTGAAGGAGCCTAGAAAGAATTAATCAGATTCAGTTTTAACTTGTATTAGTTTAAGTCCTAATATGAATATGAGCTCAGAAGGATAAATGAAAATAGTGTAAAACCTCCGAGCTTCATTGGCTGCCAGTACTTCTAAATGATTGCATCCTTTCAAAATAGTCATCCTGGAAAACTCAAAGTTTTTTAACAACTGCTGAAACTGGTCTGCACTTTTAAAAAATTGTTACTATTGTCATTTTGGCCCCTCCTTTTCTTCCCTGCTTTTTTATTTTTCTTCTCTCCTGCACACACAAATTCTTTATCCCTGACACTGACCAAAAATGAATTATTTAAAACAGTCACCTGTTCATCACACATGGTCCTGGATGCCTTTCTGCTACTTCAAAAACAAATTCTTGGCCCTGGCCGGTTGGCTCAGCGGTAGAGCGTCGGCCTGGCGTGCGGGGGACCCGGGTTTGATTCCCGGCCAGGGCACATAGGAGAAGTGCCCATTTGCTTCTCCACCCCCACCCCCTCCTTCCTCTCTGTCTCTCTCTTCCCCTCCCGTAGCCAAGGCTCCATTGGAGCAAAGATGGCCCGGGCACTGGGGATGGCTCCTTGGCCTCTGCCCCAGGCGCTAGAGTGGCTCTGGTCGCGGCAGAGCGACGCCTCGGAGGGGCAGAGCATCGCCCCCTGGTGGGCAGAGCGTCGCCCCTGGTGGGCGTGCCGGGTGGATCCCCGGTCAGGCGCATGCGGGAGTCTGTCTGACTGTCTCTCCCCGTTTCCAGCTTCAGAAAAATACAAAACAAACAAACAAAAAAACAAATTCTTTGTTCCCATTTCTCAACCATCCTCTAAGACTGATGGCCTGCCACCACTAAGAGTATATTTTAAATGCCTTGCAGATTTTTAAGGACATTTCAAAGGAAGAGGTCGAAAGACATTTTAAGAAGGAGCAGCAGCACTGAAATAAGTGAATAATCCCTAATAGTGAATACTCTTAAGGGAGAAAATTAATTTAGATTCTTCATTTTAGTGTTTGTTAAAAGATGAGTCATATTAATCTTCACTGAACTTTACATATGTATACACACTATGAGTGTGCGTGTGTATGCATAATATTAAAGTCTCTTGAATATTTTTAAAAGGAAGCTAAAATGGAAAGGCGGCAGCATCGGAAGAATCGGCATGGGAAACGCCACGGGAGGAGACACCTGCTGGCAAACCTAAAGGCACAAGAGGTCTGGCGCCTTCCTTCACGATTTTACCCAGTAAAACCGTAACAGTTAGGAATCAAAATCTTGTGGAAAAGCAATAGCATGTCAATATTAAAAAGAAAAAAAAACCACAACACACTTAAAGGTTCTGGCCTGCTAGTCAACCTATCAGGAATCTAAAAACCTTCTCTTTCTCCAATAATAAATTCAGTATTCATTTTATTCCATTTTGATATTTATTTAGTGAAATTTGAGGAATAAGTTTTAACTTTGTCCACTTTAAATTTTCTGTTTGACTGACACACTTGCAAAGCCTGCATTTACAATTTATCAAGGTGTTCCATTTTGTTACGTGCCACTGAACATGCAGTAATCAGAAATGCATAACCTTTCACTCTGAAAGCACACACACAGGCCACACAGGCCCTCTTTAATAATTCAACAAGCTTTCTGTAATGATGAAATCATACTGATAAACTCAGTAGGAAAGTGCTAATAATATTAAATATAACTTAAGTAATTCCCTGTAGAAACCAGACATAATTGAGCAAGAAAAATAAATTCAAAATGCTCAAAATAGTTTCCTTTTTCTTATGCCAATGCATATTTTTAAAATCATAGTGACAGTTTTCCCTCTCTTTTGTTGGAGTACATGACAGCCATTCATATCCTGGAGCAGGTGCAGAAGATAAACGCTTTCCTATTACTGTTAAGAATGGCAGCCTTGTGTGTGTGGTGATGGGCAGACCCCCATCATTTTTGCATAAGATATCTCCAGGGAAAGCTATCATCAGAGTTTATTATGACACTATCAACTTACCCTCATCTCAAATTATTCTTCTTCAAAGACAGTCAGCTGAGTTGCACTTAATTTTTTTTTATATTCCCTGGTAGGTCAGGAAATGAAAAAAAAAGTCAAACAGAGCACAGAAAACAAGGTTATTCATAATTTCATTTATCATCAATTAACTCCAAAATCACTAATCTTTAAATATAGTAGTGTGCATTTTAGAATCATGATATATCAGTACGGATTCAATCTGACTGTATAAAATGAGTGATTGAGAAAAAAAATTTAAACCAGTTAGTAAAATATTTTTATAACTATACAGCTATGGTAGATCCTGAAATTAATTAATTAGGGTCAGTGTTAAAGGAATTAATTGAAAACATATTGTAATTATAATAAAATAAAATTTGGCAAATATTTTATTATTTTCTTTGGTGTTTATTTATAGAAGTCCTTTTTCAGATGACTATAAATCAAGAGCCATACTCAAATTGTGTAAAGGACAATTTTTTATGATTTATTGGAGGTGATATGACATTCTACACAAAATAACACAGTCTGTACTAACTTATTATTATTTTTTAATTTAAGTAAGAAGAGGGGATATAAACTCCCTCATGAACCCCGACCAGGATCCACCCAATAACCCCTTTCTGGGGCCAAGGCTCTTCCTATCTGGGGCCATGCTCATAACCGAGCTATTTTTAGCTCCTGAGGTGGAGGCTCCACCAAGCCATCCACAGTGCTGGGGGCCAATGCACTCCAACCAATGGAGCCATGGCTATGGGAGGAGAAGAGCGAGAGAGAAGTGGCGGGGGGGGGGGGGGGAGGAGGCAGATGGTTGCTTTTTCTGTGTGCCCTGACCCAGAATTGAACCCAGGACTTCCATACATAGGGTCAGTGCTCTACCACTGAGCCAAATAGCCAGGGTCTGTACTGACTTATTTTAAACTAAGAAGCTAAACTGAAAATTGTTATAGTGAAAGAAGAAAAAAAATAAAACTCCCCCAAAGACATAAATTAATGAGAATTTGAAAGATTTGTGAAAATGGCCATCTATAGGAAATTAACAAAAAAAAAATTGATGCACTTTTAACATTCTAAAAGTCAGCAAACTTTTGAGATATAATATTCTCTAATAAAAAATTAGACATATTTAAACCTGGCAATGGTAATCTTATAGTCAAACAATAATTAGGTTACTCTATAATTAGATTACTCTTCCTAATATTTCTACGTTAGAATTATGCGAAAAGGCTCTAACCTACGGCAAGTTGAATAAGACTTGAATTTCCTAGGCCCCATCTACCTGTTCACTCTAGCTTAGTGCAGCACTGTACTTCCAACTGGAGAATGAGGCTAATGAGGTTCAGATGATACATATCATATAAGCTCCAGGAAAGCTACTGAAAACACTTATCACCAAACAATCCAAAAGGCACACTGAGAATGCTATAAGATATACTTCTACAGTGAGATTCAGTATCCACCCTAAAGTATATAAACACAGGAATATTGTTCAGCCATGAGAAAGAAGAAATCCTGCCATTTATGACATAAGTAAACCTGGGGTATATTCTACTAAGGGAAATAAACCAGGTAGAGGAAGACATATGCTGTATTATCTCACCTATAAGTGGAATATAAAAAACAAACAAAGCCAAACTCATGTAAACACAAAGTAGAACGGTGGTTATCAGAGGTGGGGGGTCAGGGAACGTGGGGTGGTGCTGATCAAAGGCTTCAAGCCTTCGGCGATAAAATGAATACATTCTGGGGATGAGATGTACAGCATGGTGACTATAATAATAGTATATTATTTGCTAAGAGAGCATTCTTAAGCATTCTCACAATACACACAGTAAGGTAACCATGTGAAGTGATAAATATATTCATTAACCTGATTGTAGGAGTTGTTTCACAATGTATATGTATAGCAAATCATCCTGTTGTAAATTTTAAGTGTACAGACAGGTATTGTTCAATAATGGGAATATGTTCTGAGAAATGTGTTGCTAAGCAAACACATAGAATGCAGTATGTGAACCTAGATGATACACACCTGGGCTAGATGGTACAGCCTGCTACACACCTGGGCTAGATGGTAGAGCCTACTACACACCTGGGCTAGATGGTACAGCCTGCTACGCACCTGGGCTAGATGGTACAGCCTGCTACGCACCTGGGCTAGATGGTACAGCCTGCTACACAACTGGGCTAGATGGTAGAGCCTGCTACACACCTGGGCTAGATGGTACAGCCTGCTACACAACTGGGCTAGATGGTAGAGCCTGCTACACAGCTGGGCTAGATGGTAGAGCCTGCTACACAACTGGGCTGGATGGTACAGCCTGCTACACACCTGGGCTAGATGGTAGAGCCTACTACACACCTGGGCTAGATGGTACAGCCTACTACACACCTGGGCTAGATGGTACAGCCTGCTACACAGCTGGGCTAGATGGTACAGCCTGCTACACACCTGGGCTAGATGGTACAGCCTGCTACACACCTGGGCTAGATGGTACAGCCTGCTACACACCTGGGCTAGATGGTACAGCCTGCTACACAACTGGGCTAGATGGTACAGCCTGCTACACACCTGGGCTAGATGGTACAGCCTACTGCTCCAAGGCTATAAGCTTGTACAGCATATTACTGTACTGAGTACTGGAGGCAATTATATCACAATATAAGTATTTGTGTATCTAAACATAGAAGATATAGTAAATATGGTATAAAAAGTCAAAAAGATATAACTGTACAGGGCACTTACCATGAATGGAGCTTGCAGGACTAGACGTTGCTCTGGGTGAGTCAGTGAGTGAGAGGTGAGCGAATGTGAAGACCAAAGACATCACTGATCCCTACTGTAGACTTTATAAGCACTGTGCACTTAGGCTACACTCAATTTGTTTTAAAATAACGTAATGTTGTGCTACAACATTGACAGCTACATCCCTAGGTAATAAAAATTTTCAGCTCTATTATAATCTTATGGGATCACCGTTGTCTGTATGATCCACTGTTGACTAAAACATCACTATGTATGTATATAATGACATTATGTATGTACATGTACAGCACGTGACTGTAGACAATTTTATCTGTTAATTATACCTCAATAAAGCTGGAGGATGGGAATAAAGACAAACTTCAGGAAATGAGCTAAAGAAGAAAGAAATGAGACGGACAGGAGAGAGCTTCTGTTGACTAGATGACTTGTTACTTTACTTCTTGTGGGAAAAGACAGAGGAAGTCTTAGATTGGGGTGGAACAAAAGATATTATATATTTCTGCATTGCTGTTTCAATTCTTTAACCCAAGTCAAATTTCCTTTCTAGAATAGAAATCAATCTTTGATCCAGTACAAGATCTGTCTTGCTGGACATACAATCACCTGACTTTAAGCCAAATTTGGTTTTTCCCAGCTCAAGTTCTTGGGGAAAAACTTCTAAATATATATAGAAGCAGGTCTTATTTATCCCCATTATAACAATGGATTTTTTAATGTATCACATTTCCCCTCTCCAAGTTCAACTGAAGCCATATTAGTTTCCTATCAAAGTACTGCAAGTAGTGACAATATCTAAATTAAGTTTAATATTGCCTTCTTTTTCCAAATTTTGCCTAATGGGTAGAAGTTTAAAAAAAAAGTTGGAGAAACACTTTTTAATGAATGTATTACAGTGGTAGTCAACCTGGTCCCTACCGCCCACTAGTGGGCATTCCAGCTTTCATGGTGGACAGTAGCGGAGCAACCAAAGTATAAATAAAAAGATAGATTTAACTATAGTAAGTTGTTTTTTAAAGATTTATTCTGCCAAACTTAGCAAAAATCCAACATAAAGTACTTGGTAAGTAATTATTATTATATGCTTTAACTTGCTGTAACTCTGCTTTATAAATTTTATTAAGTAAAGTTACTTCCCTACTTTATAAATCACCATTACTGTGGAACCAGCGGGTGGTTAGAAAACTTTACTACTAACAGAGATACAAAAGTGGGCGGTAGGTATAAAAAAGTTGACTACCCCTGATGTTTTAGAACATTAACTGAATTTTCATAATAAAACTTGTTTGGTATTAAGTCTGGCATGATTTTGTTCTATTAAAATATACTCTATAAGTTTTTTTATTTTTATTTTTATTTTTTCTGAGGTGAGAAGCAGGGAAGCAGAGAGACAGACTCCCGCATGCACTGACCAGGATCTACCCAATATGCCCACCAGGGGGTGATCCTGTGCCAGTGGGCTGTTGCTCCATTGCAACCAGAGCCATTCTAGCACCTGAGGTGGAGGCCATGGAGCCATCCTCAGTGCCTGGGCCAACTTTGCTCCCATGGAGCCTTGGCTGCAGGAGAGGAAGAGAGAGACAGAGAGAAAGAAGAGGGGGAAGGGTGGAGAAGCAGATGGGTGATTCTCCTGTGTGCTCTGACCAGTAATCGAATCTGGGACTTCCACACATCAGGCTGACATTCTACCACTAAGCCAATCAGCCAGGGCTTATAAGTTTTTAAAATTGTTAAAAGTCTTCCCTTCTTTTATTTGAAAGTATCTACAGCATTAAAAATATGTTATCATTGATCCACTCAAAATTTCATCAACACAGATTCTAATGATATTAATCATTGCCCCAAATTTACTGTTGTCAGGAAGATTTTGAATAGTGGAGCAATTTTTGTAATGATTAATATGAACAGAATTAGAATTAGAGTATTTATTTATTGCCTGGTAACACTGATGAGAAAATAGCAAAGTCAGGGAGAATCATATGCCATATGTATATTTATATGTTAGGTGCTGAACATTCTATATTTATACCACTTTATGTTCAAAAGGAAGAATATTAAGGTTGTAAAACTAGCTAGGAAGGAGATTATTAAAAAGGTTTAAAAATTTTTAAACCAACCATAAAATCTAGTTTCAAGAGCTTTTCAACTTTTATGATCTTAAATTCCTGCACAAGTTATAATGTAAATGTAATAAAATGTTCAATAGAATTTAAAATTTTAACTTGAGGGAATTTGGAAGTTCAATCATTCTCAAAGAGGCTGTAAGCCTGATTAAAATCCTGAAGAAAGACTGAATGAAAAAGGGCACAGTCATTATTGGAAATGTAATACAATGTTAGCTCTCGAGTTTCACATTTAGACTGGAAAGCTTAAGTTCAAGGCCATTACACCAATTTTTACAGAAATGCAATGTTTTCCAACTCATGGGCCAAGCCTTGAAAAGATGTATGTGAGTAATAATGATTATCAACTCAAATTAGCCACATACACAGCGGGGTAAATTGGAAATGAAAAGCTTCAATTACCCAAACTAGCATAAATGATTTATTTCCTCCTGCTGACATGAAAGGAAAAGAGTTGAATGTTCATGAAGGATAGCATTGACCCACCCTGCACCAAGGTCAGACAGCCCACTCAGCAAGAACATTCACAGGAAAGTTCAACTCGGCAGAAAAGAAACCATATATTCCAAAAGGTCACCACATCGGCTCAACTTTTCGTCTGCTATGAGAAAAATCCTGTCCAAGTCCATTACAGTAATGCAGCAGCTGTTGTGTAGAGGGGACGTTTTACAACAGAATAGTTTCTCATATTCCCCAGTGCAACTCCTCCACTTCACAGACTATTTCTTGTCTCCTCTGACACCATTCTTAGTCACGACCCCTGGCTTTGTTCTTGCATCTCAGTGCCTACTCCCAAATATTTCTCTACATGCTACATGGTCTTAAGCACAGCTGAAAATCACATGGTCTCAGTGAAGTCTAGTGCAGCCCAAACTCCTTCTAATGGCCTATAAATCCCTACAAAATCTGATCCCTGCCTAGTCTCTAGCTCAACCCCTCACTTCCTCCAGCCACACTGAACCTGAGCTTCTGCAACGCCCCAAACTCTGTCTCACCTCGGAACCTCCACCTGGCACACTCCTCTCCCCAGTTCAGCTCCTGACTGGCTCCTTATCATATTTTGGTCTTTGCTTACACCTGACATCCTCAAGGAGGCCTTTCCTATTTATCTCAAGTAAGTGCCCCATCTTTACTTCCCCCCATTTCTTCTCCTTCTTCTCTTCTCAACAGTGTATCAATTTTTAATTATTTTCTTCCTTTGCTCTTCATTTTTTTTAGTTTCCACGTTGTCTTTTTTCCCAGCTTTATTGAGATATAATTGACATATACCATTGTGTAAGTTGAAGGTATACAACCTGTTGATTTGATAATTGCCAAATGATTACCACCATAGTGTTGGTACCAAATCTATCACATCACATAATTACCATTTTTGTGCATTGGGGTAAGAACATTTCAGATCTACTCTCTTAGCAACTATCAAGTATTTAACATAGCATTATTAGCTGGAATCACTACGCTGTAATTAGATCCTCAAAACATACTCATCTTTTAACTGGAAGTTTGTATACTTTCACCTAATACCTGCCTTTCCCCCTAACCCATGTGATCTGTCTTGTCCATATTGTATCCCCAAAGCCGTCACAAAGCAAAAATACAATAACTGCATATTCAATCAAATCCATCCCACCCTAATGGATCTTTTTCTAACTCCCGTTCTTCTTATAGGAATCAGACCAAAATGAACTCATCATTTCCTCATGGTTATCATTATTATTCAAGTCAGCATATATACATACCACATGCCAGAAACTGTAAGGTGCTGTCATAACAGCTATTATCTACTGAGGGTTTATTATGTGCTGGGCACTGTTATTAGCACTCTACATGTTATCTCATTATATCACCACAACCATGTAAACAAGCAACTATTTTTGTCTCTATTTTAAAGATGAGGAAACTGAGACATAGCGAGGTTAATAATGTGCTCAAGATATCACAAACAGGAAGTGACAGAGCTGAGATTCTGCACTCTATTGAATAAAACACAATTTCTACCTAAAGATAGGTACCAGGAGGTGGGGGGGGGGTGAAGAAAAGTGAGTAGGAAAGTTAAAGGAAGAGATAATATCTGCTTAAACGAGACCAGGAAACTGTGTTTGAATGTAATATTTAAGATGAGATTTGGGGGAAAAAATTAGGGTTTTGACAAATGAATACCAGAAATTGGAAGAGGCCCTTATCATATAGAAAATAGTGAGAACAAAGATACAGGGAAAGAGACACTAAATGTGCCCAGGAAATAGTAATAGTGGCAGTTCTTCTATGGTGTCCCAGATCTGAGCCCAATAGTGAAAATCCCGGCCTGTATATCCCTGAGAATTCATCTGTGGCTGGAAAGGGAATGGAGATATAACCCAGTTTTTTTTGTTTGTTTGTTTTTGTTTTTGTATTTTTCTGAAGCTGGAAACGGGGAGAGACAGACTCCCGCATGTGCCCGACCGGGATCCACCCGGCACGCCCACCAGGGGGCGATGCTCTGCCCCTCCGGGGCGTCGCTCTGCCAAGACCAGAGCCTCTCTAGCGCCTGGGGCAGAGGCCAAGGAGCCATCCCCAGTGCCCGGGCCATCTTTGCTTCAATGGAGCCTTGGCTGCGGGAGGGGAAGAGAGAGACAGAGAGGAGGGAGGGGGTGTGGGTGGAGAAGCAAATGGGCGCTTCTCCTATGTGCCCTGGCCGGGAATCGAACCGGGGTCCCCCGCACGCCAGGCCGACACTCTACCGCTGAGCTAACCGGCCAGGGCCATAACTCAGTTTTCAAAATTATAATTACTGAGGTCCATTCTCTATTATTCATTCATTACCCACTTTTGGTGGCTATTCTCCCCACAACGGGATTTTAAGGTTTTTGATGGCAGGAACTATGTCTTCCGATTTTATCAGAGGGTATATGAAAGCTGACCCTCGAAAACATCAGGGAACAAGAAGAAATGTCAGAGAAAACTAGTGAGAGGCTAGACACTATACACAGATATGTCAATGGTACAGTGACAAAATACCACCCTTGTCTTTGAGGGGCTTATATTCTAACACAGAAATGAAATGATTGCCATACATTGAATACAGTGTATTATAATACAGTGAATATGTTAGAATACCTAAATTCTTATAATACAGTGAATATGTTAGAATAAATACAAAGAACTACAGCTCTGGAGTTCTACAAAGCAAAATTATTTTATTTTACTTTATTTCCCACTTATTTTATCTTACTATTTTTATTGAATTTATTGGGGTGATATTAATAAAATTATATAGGTTCAGGTGCCTGACCAGGCAGTGGCGCAGTGGATAGAGCATGGGACTGGGATGCGGAGGACCCGGGTTCGAGACCCCGAGGTCGCCAACTTGAGCACAGGTTCATCTGGTTAGAGCAAAAGCTCACCAGCTTGTACCCAAGGTCGCTGGCTCGAGCAAGGGGTTACTCAGTCTGCTGTAGCCCCACGGTCAAGGCACATATGAGAAAGCATTCAATGAACAACTAAAGTGTCGCAATGCGCAATGAAAAACTAATGATTGATGCTTCTCATCTCTCTGTTCCTGTCTGTCTGTCCCTGTCTATCCCTCTCACTGACTCTCTCTCTCTGTCTCTGTAAAAAATAATAATAATAATAATATATAGGTTTCAGGTGTACAATTCTATGATACATTATCTGTATATTATCTTGTGTGTTCACCACCCAAGAGCAAAGCAAAATTATTTTTAAATTAATTTAATAGGTATTGAAATTATAACAATGTTTACCAGAAGTGTTGATGCACAACTTTTTCAGGCCTAAGAACAGTAAACATTTATAATAATGAGTATTATAAAATAAAAGCTTTTTGTAACAGTTATTTACATAGAACAGTAGAGAGTCTCATCTCAAATTTTACGAATGTGGTTACCGTGCATTCTCCTCAGTAAATAATTCAATTCAGCCCTTGTTTTCGTGTTTCCTACCTATGACTTTCCATAATCAAAGTGCTTGACTGGAGACATTTAAGTAACTTTTTACCCTCTTTCAGTAAAAAGCAATTATTTTCAATTACCTTCACATAGTCCCACCACACTCCACTGACCTAAATTCCCAAATAACTGAATACACACACACACACACACACACACACACACACACACACACACACACACGCCTGTATTAGGAAAGGACTGAGTTGAAGGTCTGTGGTGAGTCTCCTTATTTTTCATACTGAAAACACACTTTTTTCATTCATTCACTCTTAGTCTGACACTCAGCTCCATTGTACAGCCTGGCACTGGAAAACCGCTTGCAACTCTGAGGAGACATTTGCCCCTCCTCCCTGTTCAGTTGATCTGTATAATAAATTGGGTTCTGGTAATCACAGAACTTTAGAGTTTTAGCAGTACCTTAGAAAGCAGCTAATGAAGGGAAGGCCACATGGACAGTATTCCCCACGCCCTCCACAGAGGGTAAGTATTGCTAACAGTTCCCAGTGCTCTCTCCCACTGAGCCTGGGCATTGCTCAGATTCCTTCTCTACATGATGCTCTAATAGGCAACCTCCATCCCGTAAGATAAAACCTATATTGTCCATGACCTGTTTCACAGGATAGAAAATGTACCCTTTTAGACACTTTGAATAGTTACAATCCATTTTCAGCTACCACGGTACCTGATATTTAGCAATGTGCTTCTTAGTAACCTGGAACATCCTCCTAGTTTGACAGCATGACTGTGGTTTGCAAAGTAGCCTACGTGTATGCGCAGTGCTTGCCTGGGCCACACGTTTGGTGCTTCTGACATCCTTATCCTGTATGTCAACACTGCCATATCCTGGCCCACTTACTCTGTGAGTCACACCTCCATCTTCTTGGGGGACACCATAACTTCTTTCCACACCGAGGTTAAGACCATGCAGAAGGACCCATTTTTGCTTTTCTGTCCTCAACACACCCATGGCTTCATGTTGATTGCTCCCCCATTTAGGTCACCAACTCAGACCTCCCAGCTCCAGACCCCAGCGCTTGGCTGGAGTGTCTACATGCATGTCTTACCACCACAAATTCAACACGAAAACTTGATCCTTCTCACCAGAACGTCCTTGCCCTTCCTTCTGTTGTCCTTTTTTCTATTAACAGCATCATTATCTTCCAATCACTCAAGCTGGAAACCTAGGGGTCTCCTTCAGCTTCTCTTTACTCCCTCTACTTCTAAACAGTCACGAGGGCTTGCCAATTCCAATTTGAAATGTCGTTCACGCTGTCCCCTCCTCCTTTTTCCAGTGCCACGCCCTCATTTGGGCTTTCACCTGTTCCTACTTCAATGCCCGGCATTCTCCTTCTATCAGACTTTGTCTTCTTGCCTGGATCTCCCCTCTGTAACCCATCCACCCTCCCATCTCTCTGTGCCCCTAATCACACCATCACACCATCAAAGTATGTTTCTTTACAAATGTGATTATGTTATTCCCTATCTCTGCTACAAAGTGCCTCTACATTCCTTCAATATAAAGTCAATATCTCCCAGTAACTTTAAAATAAAGCTCAAATTCCTCAGTGCGGATTTCAAAGGTCTCTACAAATAAGGACCAGGTGCCTTTCTCACCACATGGTGTCTTGATTAAAAAGCTCAGGCTGTGGAGCCAGATTGCCCAGCTCTGTGACATGAAGCAGGGCTGCTGCACACACAGGTGTCTGCTGGTGGGTACTGATTGTGGCATCTGGCTGAGGGCTGAGGGGTGAGCTGGGGTAGAAGTGTAGCCCACGCAGCACTTACCACACTGTGTCTCAGCACAGGCTCAGAGAAAGTGGCACCAATTTCCACTTCACTTCCAGGCACCAGAAAGGCTCCATTTCCTTACCTATAAAGTGGGGCTAACACTAAGACTCATTCATGGGGTTGTTGTGAGAAATGAGTGAATAAATGTGTGTAAAGCCCTGAGAACAGGACCTGGCAGTGAAGTGCCCATTAAGTATCAGCTGTTAATCCCCCACCTTCCCCATTCTTTATACTTCAAATAACTAGTGGCATTTACTATTTTACTCTTGTATAATCTGTGCTTTTCTACTTTGTAGCTTTCATTACTCGTTCTTCTGCCCCTCCTCAGAATTCCCTCTGGCAACACCAGTCTCTGCCTCTTATTCTGTCCACTTTCTGAGCTCTGCTGATGTGCTGGGATTGCCTCCACTAAGTCCCAATCCCTACAAATACGAGTTCTCTGGATGTTGACTCAACTCAGGTACCTGTACACCACTACTGTGGAACTTACTGTGTTTCCTATTGTACTAAAACTGATACTTGCCTCGGGGTCCTTATCTTTCTGGAAAGATTTTAAGTGTCTTTTCTTTTTTCTTTTTTTAATGAGTGAGCACCACACAAAGGAGAAACAGACAGACAGGAAGGGAGAGAGATGAGAGGCATCAACTTATAGTTGCAGCACCTTAGCTGTTCATTGATTGCTTTCTCATATATGCCTTGACCAGGGGGCTCCAGCAGAGCCAGTGACCCCTTGCTCAAGCCAGGGACCCTGGGCTCAAGCCAGCAACCTTGGGCTTTGAGCCAGTGATCTTTGGGCTCAAGCCAGCAACCATGGGGTCATGTCTATTACCCCATGTTCAAGCCGGCAACCTTGGGGTTTTGAACTTGGGTCCTTAGCATCCCAGTCCAATGCTCTACCCACTGGGTTACCACCAGGTCAAGCAAGATTTTGTGTGTCTTAAGGTACCCTGAACAGTTCCTCTTTATGTTCCCATGGTGCCTTCAGCCCTACAATGATATAGTAGGATCATCATAGGCAATAATAGAATCTTTTGTTGAGTACCGACTATGCACCAGATACTATAAAAAGTGTTTAACATACAGTATTTAAATTCTCATACAATTTTTATAGTGTAATTTCTCTTTTACATAGGGAGAGAGTATTTATTTATTTATCCACTATTTATATTTGCATTTATTCTTGATGGTGTGCATTCTGAGTTTTGACAAAGTATAATGACATGTATCTACCATATAGTATCAAACAGAATTCACTGCCCTAAAAAGACACTAGCTTTTCTTACATTATTTCCAAGATTCCTTGCAAAGGAATTATTATTATTCTTATATGCATAAGAAATCAAAGCTCACAGATGGTTGAGCAATTTACCTTAGATTTCACATCTAAGTAAATTCCAGATGCAACTTTTAAACTGATCACAGAACTTTCCCATCCCCCCAAAAAAGCACTTGTCAGCCCTAGCCAGTTTGATCAGTGGATAGAGCATCAGCCAGCGTGTGGATGTCCCAGGTTCAATTCCCAGTCAGGGCACACAGGAGAAGCACCCACCCGCTTCTCTCCACCTCCCTCTCCCCTTCTCTCTCTCTCCCCCTCTTGCAGCCGGTTGCAGGATTGGTTCAAGTGTCAGCCTCAGGCACTAAGGAGAGCTCAGTTGACTGAAAGTCAGCCTCAGACTCAGGTAGCCAGGTGGATCCCGATCAGAGTGCATGCAGGAGTCTGTATCTCTTAAAAAAGAAAAGGAAAAGAAAAGTTTGCACATAGCTAATCCCCCAAACAACAATAAATAAGCACATTTCCCTGACGACCGCGATTGTTAACCAGCACAACCACACACTCTTGTTTGCCCGAGGTAGTCTTGGCTTACTTGTTCTCATAGCATAATTAGTAATAGTACCCCCTTTCATTCTCCAAATGGCCCCAGTTTAGATGATGTAGGTCATCCTAGCGTCACTGATCTTTTAAACTGACATGTATCTCTCTCCAGGAGATCATGCTAGCTTCTAGGGGTCCGCTAGGCTTCTGGGAGGTGACTGCACTCTCCAACCCCTCTCTCCCTATAAACCTGCACTGATAACTTCAGGAACCATAGAATTAGGGTGCATGCTCTAGCTGGGGACTCCCTTTCTGTATAGGTGGATGTAGGAGGTGGCAATAAAACTATGCCTTGTGTTTACCTTGTTGTAAGTCAAGCACATGTGAGTGCATTCACACACACACACACACAGCTAAATTAGTAAGTCTTTTAATCCGAGTGACTGTCCCTAGCTGTTCATTATCCGACATGATGAAGATCTTCAGAAGAGGGTCCTTGCTGCGTCTTCTAGCAATACAGATTCGAGTTCTGTTCAAAATGATGGTAAATTTAAAATTAGGTTCATTCTCAGACTAGTTCAGGTTATAATTGGAATTATTTCATTAGAAGACTACACTTATGTCAGTTTTTATTACCATTGCTTTACCACATGAAGTTCTTTTATTTACGAGGGTTTGGGCAGGCTGACCTTTATATGCCTTCAAGTGCTGAGATTCTATAACTAGACTAGAAACAATGGACACTTACAGTGTGTCAGAAACAATTCTAAATATTTCACCTGTAAAATTTCACTTTGGCCCCAGAGCTACCCAATGATTTAGTCACTATTATTAGATAATATTAACAATTGAGTAAACAAAGGCACAGACAGGTTAAGTTCATTGTCCAATATGACACAGCAAATGAAGCCCAGATTTTAACTATGGCAGCTGACTGGGGGTGTTAGCTCTCCGCGCTCTGCTGCCTTCTGTTCCTGTTTCCAGGCATTGAAAATCTGCTCACATCTTACAGATTTTATTTCCACTTATTTTCTCAATAATTCTGATTGCATTCTAAATATTACTTCATAGGAGGGAGAGAAAGACATGTAGAACATTCATGCAATATAATATAAAACCTTACCATTACAGACACTTCCTTCTTCTCTCTCTGGAAGATCTAGCTTTTCAGTTATCTATTCATCATATACTATGGGAAGAAAAAAATCAATTTACCTTTCAAAGTCTTTCTAAGAAAAGTCAACAGGGACTTACCTAATATTTTTAAATGCTTAAGACAAAATATTTATAAATTGTCATATGATTTCTATTCTGAGATTTTAATATTACCGCTATTTTAATATTTAAAGTTCAAGTGACTTAAGGTATTGCTAACTTAGGTATAAATTTGACAAGGAGGAAAAGGTAAAATATTTTGGGGTGACCACAAGACAAGTCACCGGTGGGAGAAACCCTGTGAATGCTCAGTGAATCTCTAACCAGCAGATCATCTTCTGAATTCAATTCTAGAGAAGTTTGGCCCAAGTGTCAATGAGCAAGAGGGGTGATATTACCTCCACTCCTGGAAGCTAACACTGTGGGTGAGGAGCATCGTGGTCAAATAACGCATGTGGGCAACACTTTTCAGGTTTCGTATTTCTCCTATTCCACACATCAGAAGTCTCCTTACCCTATGTCTTGAATGAACACTCATAGGACAGGTTACTAATAATAACCTTCCAATCTGTAAATCAGAAGGACACTCACAAATCTCTCTCCATCCATATGCTGAACCTCCTTTCTGTGACACCCCTGTCTCCTACTCTTCCATTTTCTTCTCAGTTCTTTTGAAGAACCCTGTTTCCTGAAATCAACCCTTTAACATAGGCATTCATTCCCCCTTGGGCTTGGAGATTATTGCCCTGGGTGGAAGATCACCCTGCCTTAGGAATTCTATTCCCTACAATAAATGCAGTGTGACTGGTTGTTCTCAACCAGTGAATACAAACTCATTTCTACCTGCGATAAATGCTCAGCCTCGTGCTCTCTCCAGAGCCCTTCTCCTGGCCCAGTTCGCTGTGGGATTGAAAGTGGAGAAAACTAGCAATGTGGCAGCATTCTCTGCTGTCCCCTGGTTTAACTTCAACCCCAGGGAGCATTTCAGCTCCCTCCTCAGATTGCTTTGGAAACAGTTCAGCATCCTGTTACCTCCAAAACAATGTCTACATCACAAGGTCTAGGCGTGGGCAATGAACTATGTATGTGCTGGATGTTTCATCCCTGCCCTGTGAGGTTTTACCCTGCTTCTCATTCAGATATTTATTCTGTCCCAAGGGCCCAGAGCAGCACAATAATCTGGATGTTCCCCCAAAGTTATTTTTAATGGTAATTATAAAGGACCTTGCAGTACCCTTTTCTGTCATATTCCAACCTAAAATATTTTGTGGTCCGATTACCCAGATGGAAATGGGGCCATGGTCTGACTTCAGTAGGAGTTCCAGGTCCAGGCCTGGGCAGGGGAGTGGGAGGGCCTGCCAGGAGCTGTGAGTGATGAGCTGGAGGAAGCCAAGGTTTGGGTCTTGGGTAAGAGAATGCTTTGTAACTAAGGGAAAGATTAAAGCATTAAGTTGAGAAGAATAGAGAGAGGGTCAGCCAACTAGGTAAGATGAAGTGAATTAATTTGGGAAAAGCCTACAAGGATGTGATAAGGCAAAGGTCCTCTTTGGTTGATTTGTTTTTGTGGATTGGGCAGTGGGGAAACTGGGAAGGCTATCAATATCCAGTTCTCTATTAATATTGTGCTTTTACCCACCCTAGACTACTAAAGTTATAAGAATGTATCTTAGAAGAGAGAACAATGAAATCTGCTGTCATATTTTCTACTCATACTGTATTTGAATTTTGATGCCTAGAATAAGTAAGGAAAAGACTTCCAGCTGTAAGTTACCATAAGAGTTAGGGACATCTCATCAAATACATTAAAACACCTGTTGCCCTGGCCGGATAGCTCAGTTGTTAGAGCATCATCCCGAAGCATAGAGGTTGCTGGTTCAATCCCCGATCAGGGCACATACAGGAAAAGATTTATGTTTCTGTCTCTCTCTCTCCTTTCCTCTCTCACTAAAATCAATAAATACAAATTTTTAAAAAAACAAGAAATACTTGCCAATATTCACAGGGTGAACCGGTCGTGATCTTCCAGGAAAATAGATTTGATTTCTGTTCGAAATGATGGTAAATTTAGAATTAGTGAAGTTTATTTTCAGAATAATTAAGGTTATAATTGGAATTATTTTATTTCATTAGAACACTTCACTTATGCAATTTTTAAATTACCATTGCTTTATTAAGTTCTCCTTTTATTTATCCACGGAAAGAATTAAATAAAGTGTTTGAGTAAGAACAACACAATTAAAATAGATGGAATACCATTTAAAATATCAGTAAGTTAACAACAGAATTAACATTGCTTGTTTCTTATCTGTGTCCTCTTAGTAGGATATAAGCTCCATGAGGGCAAGGATTTGGTTGTTCTTGTTTTCAATTATATCCTTAGTGACAGCAACACTGCCTAGGGCATAATGCACACTTAATAAATACTTGTTGAAATAGATGAGAGTCAAGGAGTAGATGAGAGGTTAAACATTTCTATTCTCTAACATCTGGAACTTTTAAAAGCTCTTGAATCATATCTATTGAGTAACAAAAATATTAGGTCAAATGTAGCAATCAATATTTTGATGCTCCATTAGTCATTCAAGGCTATCTTTTAAAATTAAAAAAAAATTATATTTTGACTTCAGTGAGAGAGGAAGGGGAAGAGAGAGAGACAGGAACATCAAGCTGTTCCTATATGTGTCCTGACCAGGGATCAAACCAGCAACCTCTGTGTCTTGAGATGATGTTCTAACTAACCGAGCTATCTAACCAGGGCATAAATGAGAGGTTACGTTTCTGGAACCCAACCAGGATCTTTGGATCATGAAGAGAAATAAATTCTTAGTGAGAAAAATTCTGCTAACAGGATACAGTGCTTACTGAACTCACTGGGTCCAGTTCTCTAGAAGAAACTGAAAAGGCAGAGATGGTGGGTGAAGAGCAGAACTAAACCAGAACTAAGTACAATTGTTGGGACATATATGCAGAGAAGCTTCAGGATTCCCCCCAGTTTTCTTATTTATTTATGTTTACTGAATGTATTGGGGTAACAGTTGTTAATAAAATTATATGGGTTTCAAGTATACAATTCTAAGATACATCATCTGTATATTGCACTGTGGGATTTCCTTTTAAACTGCAGTTAAAAGAAGTTTCAGTGATGGGAATTTTCTCAGGACCCTATTCTCTTGTGGGTATAATTTTCTACTTTACTCATAAGCACTGTACAAAAAAGGGATGTCATGTATAAGACACCAGGATTTGGGTAAGAAAATATATATTAAAAAATAACATATTTACTACAGCCTCTACCACACATGTAATGTATCTTATTGGTTCTTCTTTCTGAATATATTTATGTTCTGGAGGTAGAAAATAAGAAGTTATCATCCTTCTTACTCTTTCTTTAATTTTTGTATGTCAATAAAAAGAATAGGCCCTGGCTGGTGGCTCACTGGATAGAGCATCAGCCTGGCATATGGAAGGTCCTGGGTTCTATTCCTAGTCAGGGAATACAGGAGAAGCAACCATCTGTTTCACCCCTACCCTCTCCCCCTTCTCTCCCTCTTCCTCTCCCACAGCCATTGGTTTGATTGATTCAAGAATAGCCCTGAGCTCTGAGGATAGCTCCTTCAGAGTGTGACAGCCTCAGGCACTAAAAATAGCTTAGTACTAGAGCATCAGCTTCAGATGTGGTTGCTGCGTAGATCCTGCTCAGGGTGCATGTGGGAGTCTGCCTCACTATCTCCCCTCTTCTCACCTAAAACAAAAAATTGAGTATAAAGTCTCAAAGCCATAAAAATGCAAAATCCTACTCAAAATAGAGATCTTATCTTTTTATAAGCACATTTTATTTTTAGGTAGGCCTACTAGCATTCATCTATCTTATTTATGGATCTTTATTGAGAAAGGTGTACAATCTGAAGGAAAAACATAATACATTGCTAGGTTGAAGGACAGTGAAGAAAAACAAATCTCTTGACATATGTGAACTATGGAAATACTTTTCATACTTCTGTGAACTCCTTTTGAAAAAATTACTGGAGGATGTACTCCAGTAAAAAAAAAAATTAAAATAAAAAAGAAACCTTAAAAATAAGAAAATATGAGATACAAAAAATTCTTCTAACTCAGTAGAACACTGAGTTAAATGCTCTTAACAGAAAAAAAGAAAAGAAAAGAAACTAAGTTTTATAAGTTAGAATAGGAAGTCAGGGCTTTTAGAAGAATATGTTAACAAGAAAATGAATATATATTTACCAAATAGTAAGATAAATAATCACGGTGATGGGAATAAAGATATATGTGTCCTTCTTGACAAGAAATAATGAAGGTGATTAAAAACTCTAAAAAAATTCAAAATCTGTATAGGAGAGTCCCAATGTAAGCATGAAACAAGTGAAATATAGCATGATTGGAGAAATGGAGAGTAAGTAAAGAGAATAGATTTGCTTTTGACACTAGATGCTTCCCTTTCAAGCAGTCTCGGTTAATGACAAAATTACATTTCCCATTTCTAGTTTTGGTTCTTTATAAAGAATATTTATATAATCATAATATGTTCTATTACTTTTATTCATTAAAAATTTTTAGATTCAAACTGTGTAGTAAGCATTTCAAGATATATGTAAATCTACACTTGAAAAGATCAAATGAGTGACAAAGTTTACAGAGTTTAGAAGATGATAAACAGAAGGATATATAAAGATTCCAAATGTTCTTAAATAATGAGAGAAGCATAGAAACAAAGATTATATTACTCAAAGTCAAAATGATAACAACAAAAGAAATATTAGTAACCTTATGAGCTAATAATTACAATTCAAAAATAAAATGATAATATTCACTAACAGCAAAATAACAAAAAAATGAATAATGCAAGGTAAGTTTTTCAGCTTTTATAATGGACAGTCAATAGATAACATCTCAAATTAATAAATTATGAAAGAGGTATAACCATATTGTTCAAATATAAGGAGATAAGCAAAACAAGAACAAATAAAATCACACTAAAAATTTACTTCTCAGGAGTAGGTACCAGAGGTGCAGTGGACGGTGAGAAAGTTAAAGTTTTCATTTTATAATATTTTGTACTTTTTAAATCTTTCTCCTTATCATATAAATACATTATTTTTATTACATAAAGAGGGCAAAACATTTATAACTAGCTTATCAGCTATCCCAAAGTGCATTCTTACTACGGATAAAATGAACATACGTCCGCAGGTAATGATGAATGATGCAACAATGCCAAATAAATGCTATAATTAATATTGCAATTAACAGAAGCATCAGGAATCCAAACATGTCAACTGAAATGTATAAGAAGAAATATATTTTAAGTTAACAGAAGATTAATAATTTCTTATCTTTTCTAGTACCACACAGTCTGATTCTTAAATACAAATTCAGTTGTTACTAAAAATATAAGAACATACACCACAGACTCCAATCAAGTTACCATTAACACAGCAGTCACTTAGCATTTAAAAATAATCTGGTTTGCTAAAAGAAGGTACCATCATCTCAAAGTTGGTCAACTATTAAGCACTGGCTAATTTTTCCTTTATTTTATTCCTAAACTTTTTTCAGGCAGTATATCACCTGCCTGGAAAATAGCCTTCAGGTTTGTATAGAGATAGCAGGGGATGCTTTATTGTTTTAGTTTCAGCAGTTACTGATCAGAGAGACAAAGAAACGCTTGCTGTGAAAGCGGTTTCTAGCTTTTGTACACTTCCCCTCCTCCCCCCACTCCCCTGCTGTGTGAAACTATAGGGCAGAACATGAAATAGTGGACTAGGTTCCCACTCATACTAAATATAAACAAGTATTACTTGTTAACAAGCTCTTTGCTACAAACAGTTATGATTTAAGTATACCTAATAGTACCTGAATAAAATGGAGACTTGAGTGACAAATTTATGTTTTCTCACTTCAATTAAGAAAAAGACGTGAGGCCTGACCAGGCAGTGGCGCAGTGGATAGTGCGTCGGACTGGGATGCAGAGGACCTAGGTTCAAAACCCCAAGGTCGCTGGCTTGAGTGCAGGCTTACCAGCTTGAGTGCGGGTTGCTGGCTTGAGCATGGGATCATAGACATGATCCCATGGTCCCTGGCTTGAGCCCAAAGGTTGCTGGCTTGAAGCCAAAGGTCACTGGCTTCAGCCCAAGGTTGCTGTTTTGAGCAAGGGGTCACTCGCTCTGCTGCAGCCTCCCACTCAAAGTACATATGAGAAAGCAATAAATGAACAACTAAGGAGACTAAGGAGCTACAATAAAGAATTGATGCTTCTCATCTCTCTCCCTTCCTGCCTGTCAGTCCCTATCTGTTCCTTTCTCTGTCTCTGTCACACATACACGCACACACACACACAGAAAGAAACACCAAAAAAAAAAAAAAAAGGAAAAGAAAAGAGAAAGACATGGGGCTCTGGCCAGTTAGCTAAGTTGGCTAAGATCGTCCTCTGGAAATGACAAGGTTGAGGGTTCAATCCCTGGTCAGGGCATACACTGGAAGAAACCAATGAATGAATAACTGAGTAGAACAACAAATAAGTGCTTCCCTTCCCACTCCTCTCTCCCTTCCTCTCTCTGTCATTCTAAAAATCAATCAATCAATCAATAAATCAATAATGATAATAATAATAAAGCCCTGGCTGGATAGTTCTGTCATTTGGAGCATCATCCCGTAGCACAGAGGTTGCCAGTTTGATCCCCAGTCAGGGCACATACAGAAGTAGTTCATTGTTCCTGTCTCTCTCAAAAAAATTTAAAAATTTAAAAATTTAAAATTTAAAAATAAAAGACATGGACAACTGGTTGTTCTAGATAGAGTTTTCCTATATAGTCAGAGTTCTCCTTTTTTTTTAGAGAGTCAGAGAGAGGGATAGATAGGGACAGACAGACAAGAACGAAGAGAGATGAAAAGCATCAATCATTAGTATTTCCTTGCGACACTTTAGTTGTTCATTGATTGCTTTCTCATATGTGCCTTGACCGTGGGGCTACAGCAGACCGAGTAACCCCTTGCTCAAGCCAATGACCTTGGGTCCAAGCTGGTGAGCTTTTTTGCTCAAACCAGATGAGCCCGCGCTCAAGCTGGCTACCTCGGGGTCTCGAACCTGGGTCCTCCGCATCCCAATCCAATGCTCTATCTACTGCACCACTGCCTGGTCAGGAAGGGTTCTCCTGAAAGTCTTTTGTTTTAACTCTTTTTGAAAGCTTCTTATAAGGTTCTAATACATTTTCTTACCTTGGTAGTTATCATATAACTGACCCAAAACATAACATGATAGATCTAATTTAAAGATTCTTTATGATTGAGACTTGTTCAGTTCCCAGGAGTTGCTGTTCCAAATGGCAATTCTCAGTACAAAATACATCATCAACTGAGAATATATAATTTATAGTGATGCTACTGGTATAGCATCATAGTATAGTGATGATATGGTAAGGCGCCCACCAGTCACAATGACTGCTGACCTAGTTGAACAAACAGAGGCTGGAAAGAACCAGCATCAGCCTGCATTAGGGGAAACCCCTACGAACAGACTGGCTATTATTTTAATAAAGCAAATGTAATCATTTATAATCTTTCAAATGTAGTAAATCACTAGTATATGCAAGTTAATTTTTTAAATTATATAAAAATTCAAATGGAACACTCACCTCTACAGTTTAACCAAAATATTGAACTGATTTGACACTCGAAACCGGAAATACAAAACTTTTTGCAAACCCTTTCATTACTGCACCAAAAACACTGTATTTGGGGGGAAAAAAATAAAAGTAGTGTCCAAGTATAATAATCACAACACCAGTAAGTTTTTAGTGCTGGTTCAATAAGTATTCAATAAACAACAGCCATCATCAGGATCATCATTATCTGATTAGTATTCGTGCTGTTGGTGGTCTGCCCAGATCTCCCCTTCCCGGACCCATGAGCCCAAGCCCAGCTGCAGTCAGTGTTGGCTGCAGTGGCTCAAGCTGCCCTTCTTCTTGAGTTGTCCTCAGTGGACAGAGACCACCTTGCCCATGGGGTAACTCCCCACTGCCAGTAATTGACTAATACATAGGGTGCCAAACAGTGGTACCCTATATATTATATACCCTATATATACCCTAAAGGCAGGGACAGCTTTGCTACATGATTGTTTTCAGGGCTGCCTATAGTTCAGGCCAAGTGGAGACTGTCGCTGAGACCACGTTTGCTTGGCTCTTGTCCTTTACTTGCCCTGAGTCCCTTCCTCTTTCATAGATTTGTGGAGAAGAGTCGTCACTCAGCAAATGCCATGTACCTCAGTCCTCTTCTCTAGCTCTGTGTTTAGGGAACTACACCTGAGACATGACTTCATGAAGTAGTAATAAGGACTTCAGTAGATGGATTTTTTCTCTCTTTCTCTCTCCAACACTCTTTTCCATTCTCCATGTTGGCAGCACTCATTCTTTCCTTTGTTATATGTGGGCCTGACGGTGCTGTCAGTCAATCTCGCCTCCTCCTCTGCCCTCTTCTTGCTCAAGGGTGGTCAGATAATAATGTGGAAATAGGAAAACTGAATTCTAAGTCCCTTGTTGAAGTAAGCAAAAGCAAGGTACAAAGGTGGAAACCACTGTGGGAGATAACATTAGAACCTCAAATCAGAAATATGAGGACAGAGTAGTAAAAATTGCTGTCACTTCCATAGGGCTTGCCACATGACAGGCACCATTCTAAACTAAATCTCTTTTATGTATTAAGTCATTTTGTCCTCATGACAACCTTGAGAGCTAGGTACCCTATGTCCACTTGATAGATGAGGACAATAAGGCACAGAGCAGTCAAATGATTTACATGAGGTCACCCACCTCGTAAACAGAGGAGCTGGAGTTCTAACCGCATCAGTGTGGTCTGTGCTGGTAACTGACCCTGTAAGACTGATCCCAGACCGCTCCCAGTCACTGCTGGCTGTACTTTCTGAGACCAGCAGAGGTAATAACTCGCCTCAGTGGGAATAACCACCTTTGGACACAGCCTGAGAGAGGGAGTTATTCACAGGCCGGTTTTTCTTTCATGCTACCCAAGACCACGTGTCAAATGAAGCCACTTATGCAAGTCCAAGATTGAAGCCATTTAGGCTGAATGGGTCCCATCCTTTTGGACTGTGTGTAAAAATTGGAACTGGAAAGCCAAGGCCTCAGTCCAGGTGTTGCAACCTAGAGACTCCTGGCTTTGGGTATTAGTTCTTGGTGTTTCTAGGAAACAAGTCCATGCCAGCTGGCTCACTGTTTTGATTTGTTTTCCATCCAGCAGGGTTTTAAGGGAGGTGAACGGCTAGAAAAACCCCTGAGCCTGTTAGAGAGGAGCCTGTAGTTACTCAGCACTGAGCTGATTCCCAGGCCCCAGGAACCAAGTTCACAACAGGTGAGCTTCTAAAGCAGCAACGTCTCAGAAAAGACATTCTTCCCCTCGCCTCTCTCTGACAGGGGCTCAGAAAACAATGGAGAAGAGGCCTCTTCACAGGGAAGCCTGAGGCCACCAGGTTGGTGTCTTACTGGTGAGCCAGGGAAATGTCATGGAACATCTGCACAGTATGCACATGTCTCTGACTTTACAGGCTTAGAAGTGGGGGGGGGGGGGACTGACAATGACTTTGGGTAAGTTCAATTCTAGTTGAGGGTCAGTCACATTATTCTTTAAAACGTAGGGATGCGGAAATAAAATATGCATATCCTGAAAGGCCGAAGGGTAAAATGCAGTAGACAAAGGTAGTTTATTTTTTCCCCTCTGTCTGCCCAGCTCATGTAACCATCTTTCTTCTGGTAACTACACCGTCTTTCCTTTGTGGGCCTCTTCGCTCTTCGTGGTCCGCAGCTGTCAGTCAGCTTTGCCCCACCCTTCCCCACTGCTGGAGTCATCTGAGGTGGTGGCACTCAGGGGAGCCGCTCCTACTGGCCCAGTAGCTAGTGCTGCACTAGACATAAGACTCAAATCGGGCCAATCAGAACCTTCTCTGGAGTTGTACACAGAAAGGGGAGCGGTCTCCTGAAGCCAGCCTCTTCCCCAGCTCTGTGGAGAGTGTCCTTTGCCACAGAAGGAAAGGAGGTTGTTACACAGAGGGAGGCAGAACTGGGGACAAAAAGAGAGCGAAGGTGTGGAAATAACCTCCTCCAGGACTCAGCTGTGTACGAAGCCAAGGCTGCTCCTGGCCTTCCCCATTCTGCAACTCAAAAACTCCTCTTTCGATTAAGTTCTCTTGTGCTGGCTTTCAGTCAAAGATTTGACTAATACCTTAACTGAATCTTTAAAGTCTTCCAAGAGCAGAACTTCACATCACCCAGAGGAAGAGAATGATATAGCCAACATCCCTAAACTGGTCATTCATAACTTAAGACAAATTACATGGATTTTTTTCTTGTAGTTTAAGAAGATTATCCATATAAATAAAACGCTGTGCCCGCCGCAGACTCTTCAAAGAGTGACAACTGGGAGGCCGGCTGACAGACTTTAGAATGACAGTTACCTGTGTTCCATGGAAAACTAGAGTATGTGGTCTAGGGTAGAACTTGGTGTTAATAAGCTTAAATAGACATCAAAGTTGGGATTTTTACAAGCAAGTCTCATTAAAATGAAAAAAATGCAGAAAGGGGGAAGGTATATAATAACATATAGTGGTTTGTTAACACTGTGTAAACCAAATGGTTTAATATATTATACTTTAAGAAATATTAAATAAATTTTACTGTGCAAGGCGGGTTGGCTTACAGTAGTGGACAAAAGAGCATTTACGTGAATATTAGCGCTGCTTCTGCCCGGTTTGGCAGGTGTAATATGTATACTCTACAAAGAGCAAATCTCTAAGTGCAAGAAGAGTATAATTTCAAAAGGAGTAGAATAGGAATAAAATATAATCGAAGATTATAAGAGGAGGTAGTCAATAGATTGGATTTCTTTCCTGAAATAGGCAGAATTTGGTCTGAGCCTTGAGAATCAGGTAAAATTTAGACGGGAAAGAGTGGGTCTTAGATACACAAGCCACGGCAGAACGACAGCCCAGGTGGCCACTGCAGTGGGAGGGAAAGCTGCTGTGGATGTTTGTGGAATTATTTGAAAGATAAATTTCTTTCATATTGTGATGGGTTTGGAATGCCAGGCTATGGAGTTTATGTTTTAACAATAAGGAGTCAACTGCCTGACCAGGCAGTGGCTCAGTGAATAGAGCGTTGACCTGGGACGCAAAGGACACAGGTTCAAAACCTTAAGGTCACCGGCTTGAGTATGGGCTCATCAGACTGAGTGTGGCGTTGAGTGTGCCAGCTTGAGTGTGGGATCCAGACACAACCCCATGGTCGCCAGCTTGAGCCTAAAGGTTGCTGGCTTGAAGCCCAAGGTTGCTGGCTTAAGCCCAAAGGTTGCTGGCTTGAAGCCCAAGGTTGCTGGCTTAAGCCCAAGGTTGCTGGCTTGAGTCCAAGGTTGCTGGCTTGATCAAGGGGTCACTTGCTCTGCTGGAGTCCGTTGGTCAAGGCACATAGAAGAAAGCAGTCAATGAACAACTAAAGTGCCGCAATGAAGAACTGATGCTTCTTATCTCTCTCCCTTCCTGTCTGTCTGTCTCTGTCTGTCCTTCTCTCTGTCTCTGTCTCTATCTTTCTCTCATTAAAAAAACAAAACAAACAAAAAAAGAAAATAAGGATTCAACTGAATTATTTTGAGCTAACCAGTGATATATGAAAGTGCTAATTTATGATAAAGAATAAAGCATTAGGAGGCGCTAGAGGGACTGAAGCATAGGAAGTCTAAGATTATTACAGTTGAAAGAAAAAATGGACAGACTGATAGGACTTTGTGAACTGCAGATAGAGAAAAAGTAAGAGCAAGGAGCCGAAGATTTCAAAAATTATGTCTGGGCAAATGTTACCAGAAATAAAGAAATAAATAAAATGAGCTTCTTTTCTTAGTTATAGAAAATTTGAACTTGAGGTGATAATGAAATGTCCATCAAGAATTGTGTCACCCCAAGGTCCAGGAGCTATTAGGTCTAAGGGTATGAATTTGGGATTTTTTTTTCTGTGTACATAGTAGCAGAAGTCATGCAGTAGGTGGACAGCACGAGGGTGAGAGCATAGTATAAAAATGCTTCGGAGTCTGAGGAGAGATGAGGAAGAGGAGCTGGCAAAGGAAATGAAGAATGAGGACAGAAGCAGGACGATATCGTGTGAAGTCCAGATCACCAAGAAAGGAGCAAGTTCCCGGAGGGAGAGACTAATCTGAGAGGTCGTTGCATTTGGCTCTGAAGAGTCTTTGGTGAACTCTAAATCAGTTTGCTAAGGATGAAATCATTAGGTCAGGAAGCAAAGGCAGCGTAAGGACTTTGCTAGAAAGAAACAAGGCGGCTTCGTTTTACTTCCAGATCATCTGCACTGATAGGAAAGGAGCCAATGCAGAGAAATAAAATAAATTTGTCACAGAGGGAACAAAGAAAGGAGAAAAGGGTCTGAGTTTGTGAATGTGTTTCTGAGTATGATGCACGCGTGGAGGTAAAGACTCAGGGATTAGCCTTGGAACTGAGAATCGATTTCTTAAGGGGAAAATGAGTGTAAGACACAAGACACTGAATTGGTTTAGAAGAAAAATGGGGGTACTTGAACCTGACAGATGGCCTTAAACTTCTCAAAGGAAATCAAGCTCCAGAAGGATGGTCATGCCCAGAACAATTAAGGTGTTGAGAATAGCTGCCTTGGAGAATAATCCATGAAAGTAGTCCTCCACAGTTTTTTTTCAGCTGAGTCTCTTGACAGGTGATATCCACATGGTCACTGGCATATCCAGATTTGAATCCATGACCCTGTCCACTTTTCCTCACTGCATTCCCTAACACACACACACACACACACACACACACTTTTCAGAAAAATAAATATAAAGTGGGCATCCTTGTGGAGTTTGAATTATAGCATTTATAAATGTGTTTTACAAGCATGTGAGTAATGGTTATTTCCTGTGAACTGTGCAATGGATGAGGTAGGCTACGGGAGATTCAGAAAAACCCACTGGGCTTCCTATAATTTCATTTCTTTCTGTCCCAACCTATAATCCATAGTTAGATACAACGAATGAGAAAGAGGTGATTATGGAGAAAACCTATAATCTACTTTAATTCGTTTTTAAGTCAATTTTACAACTCAGTCTTTTAACTGTCAGCAGCAAAAAAAAATTACTTATGATGTCTCATCATTGTGACACTGTAATTCAGGGGTCGGGAACCTATGGCTCATGAACCAGATGTGGCTCTTTTGATGGCTGCATCTGGCTCACAGACAAATCTTTAATAAAAATAATAATGTTAAAAATATAAAACATTCTCATGTATTACAATCCATTTATTTTCTACCGTCCATGTTCATGGTTGCAGGTGGCTGGAGCCAATCATAGCTGTCCTCCGGGACAACACCAAATTTTTATTGGATAATGTGTAACATACACAGGTCATTGTATGGCTCTCACAGAATTACATTTTAAAATATGTGGCGTTCATGGCTCTCTCAGCCAAAAAGTTTCCCGACCCCTGCTGTAATTGAACTGTTATCACTCCAAAGAATCAAGTGACACATGATTCTAAACAACAACAAAAGTGGGACTTTCACTAAGTTTTTTAGTTAGCTTGATTTTATTTCTAATAGGAGAGAAGATAGCAACAAAAATATACTGCTTTTCTTATGCTGTGTTTATGAGTCCTGTGTTGTAGTACTGTAACTTAGTTGCTTTTCATGGATTTGTTTTTGGTAAGAATGCTTTCTAACTCTATGAAGGCTAGTCATATACTAATGAATCACAAGAAAATGATTCAGCTAGAATCTGAGGAAGATTCCCTTTTAGTTAGGAAGGATAGTATATTATTTATCATTCAAAATGGAATATTTGGGGGAATGACAAGAAGTTGGTACAGTTTATATCTTAATCTATATATATACCTATCTACATCTATCTATATGATGGGGCAATGGTAGGCTTATGTGAGTACCCAACATAGTTTATTCTGGTATTCTTATATTATTTACTAATTATTGTATTATTTTTGAACACATATGAACACACACACACACACACAAACACATATATATATAGAGAGAGAGATTTGTGAATAAAATGATATGATATCCATATAATTATTTTGGAGAAGAGGGTATACATGAAATAAGAATAGCCAAGATGGATCTTGGGGGGGGGGGGTATAAAAATTTATTATTTTGTATTTTATGTTTTCTCTGCTGAAAATTTCCATTGGAACAAACCAAGAAAGGTATCCAATCAAATGAACAGTCATGAGAATTCACGAGAAGGAAGGGAATCTATAGAAGAAGGCCATAAACTGAAGGAAAAAGGAGAGATTAAAGGGTGGTCTTGTTTTGCTGAGGCCAGGAACTAGATACAGTGGAAGGGAATGAGAACGCAAGGGCCACTGTAGATCATGCAGAGTTCAGAGTGTGGCCATGGAAGTGACTTCCTAATGCACAGAGCTGAGGAAGTCAGGACACAGCAGGACCGAGTGTGTCTGAGCTATCACCAAGTGTGGAAAGCAACATAAGGTTTGTGGCAGGAATTGGGTGGAGAATTCCAGAGCCCTGAGCCTGGGGCCTCATGAAAGCAGAGGAATGATGCCTGACCTGTGGTGGTGCAGTGGATAGAGCGTCAACTTGGAATGCTAAGGTCGCCGGTTTGAAACCCTGGGCTTGCTCAGTCAAGGCACACACAAGAAGCAACTACTATGAGAAGATGCTTTCTGCTCCTCCTCCCACTTCCTTTCCTCTCTTTAAAGTCAATAAATAAAATCTTTAAAAAGAAAAAGCAGAGGAATGGCCTACATGAAGGTAAGTAGGAGCACAGAGTGTATATACACCCAGATCACTGTGACAGATAGCAATGATTAGAGTGTGTCCTTTCCTAATTAGTCATTTCTTGTCTTTCTGTCTTTGGTGTTAATTTTCAGTTCTCCAACACGTGTTAGAGTAGAATGGTTTTGAGAGGGTTGCTGCCAAGCTCTCTGTAACACCATTTGCCTCATTATTTCTGGCATTTCTGTTTTCCTCCTAATCTGAAGTGAAGAACAACGATGTCGCACATCGAATCATCAGAGAATGGGATATTAGCTACATTGTGGTTAAGGAACAGTGTGTCATCCATTCTAGTCTTTAGGAAATAAAGTAGCAAGAAAATTTGTCACTGTGTCTCAAAGGTCTTATCTTTTCTTTGACTTAGAAAAGATTCTTTCCAAAGTTAGTATCACTTTTTTTCATGCAAAAAATTGTGGGTTTTTTGAAGTATAATTTTCTAGAAGGAAGTACATGCTTGAACTAAAGTATTTTTTATTTATTCCTAGATCCTTGAAGAATGGTTTGAAATGTAGAAATATATCTTAACTATTAGTCATTCATTTTTTAGATTTCAGCTCTAAATTATGGGACTTTATAACATTCCCAAGACAACTTCCTCATATGAAAGTTAACTTACGTTTTTGTCTGCTGTGCACAATTGACAGTTACTCTTTAATGCACATCCTACAAGAAAAAATTATTAAGTACAAAAATGTAAATGCAAAGCTTATTTATCTCTCAATATTATATAAAAGTAAATTTCGGTTAGTCGTTCCTGTTTCATATTCACCCATACCCCAGCATTTTACTTCATTATTTTCATATATCTAGAAACTTTTCCCATTGTTGCTATTTAAACCCTAAGTCTTTCATATTTTCTCCTGTTACTTGGAAAAATAGGAAATGGTACCATCTGATTAGCCAAGTAAGTTCTCAAAAATGACTTCTGGAAAACAATAAAGAAAAAATTACAATATCACTGTATAATTAAAACATCATACTTTAATAACCTCTTTAAGTAATTCTCTTGTTATTCAGTATGGTTTTGCCAATATGTTAATATATACCTGGCTAACTAGTCCTTTCAATATTAAAAAAATTAATTTTCCATTTTGTTTTGCCACAAAGCTTTAAAACTTTCCCCAAATGAGGACTTTCATTCTTCTTGTTTTGTGAAATAAGAAACTGCCTAACCTGTGGTGGCACAGTGGATAAAGCGTCGACCTGGAATGCTGAGGTCGCCAGTTCAAAACCCTGAGCTTGCCTGGTCAGGGCACATATGGGAGTTGATGCTTCAAGCTCCTCCCCCCCTTCTCTCTCTCTGTCTCTCCCTCTCCTCTCTAAAATGAATAAATAAAAAATTAGAAAAAAATAAAAACATTTTTAAAAAAAGAAAGAAACAATATAAGTTATATTTGAAAGGTCTAGATTAAAAAACTGAGTTTGTGAAAAAGCATTTCGATGGTTTGTCTCATTATTCCAGCACCTCTGTAAAGTAAGTAGGGTCTGAAATTAACACCCTAGCTGTCTTGTGATACAGCAACAATGAAGTCACTCTCTCTGGTTTTGGTGAATAGGGTTCACAGGCTCTGGGAAAAGTTGAAATTTCTTATTTAATTTCAAATTGTCTGATTGGATAAAGATTTGGTTTAACTGGGAAAAAAACTTACAAAAAAATTTCAAATTAAGTCCTATTGAATATTGCTTCCTTCTACCCAAAAGTATCCTTGAAGTTCCCAAGGAACAGGCTGAGTGGAGGAAAAGCCGACGTCAGTGGGACAGATTCCACCCTTCAGCTCTCATGGGGACAGCTGGCTTCAGGCTCCCTGCAGGATGCAAAAGCAGGGGATCAAAGGACCCAGGGCTGAGCCACCGTCCTCCAAACTCTGCTTGCTCCCCACGGGCGCGAACTGGAGCTTCTTGGGCTACTGCTGACTAAGCTATCAAATATAAATAAGCATCCAGGTCAAAATTCCTGGGGATCAAAGCAACTTGCTTGTGGGAGGTCTCACCTGATGTGGGGTCATTCACAAAGTCCCCTGGTTGCCTGTGTGAAAGCCCCATCACTTGAGCCCTGCCAGGTGAGCCTCTCAAAGCTGAGAGCTTTGGGTTTGGTTTTAATAAGGAAGGCTGGTTCGCTAACAGATATTAACATTCTTGTAGTCTCCGGAAACCAGACAGCAGTAATTATTCTGTCTTACAGTCTTCATGAAAATGGCAATCTTGGCTTTACAGGACATTTTGCAAGCGATTCAAAATCTTTCCTTATTCTATCAATACAATTCCAATTTAGGATTCTAAAAATCAACTCGGCATGACTTAGAAACCGCAAAATTTCTTCAGTTGGGAATAACCAAGGCAAGTCTCCAAACCAGAAGTAATTATTTCTTAAGATAAGACCCAAATCGAGCAATTTATTAACAAAGGCCTTAAAACACTTAGGAAGGCTAGTTATGGTCATTGAGTGAAGTCTGATTAGAACAAAACCAACATATTATTCAAGCACAAAGCTTATGTATTATATAAGTCGTGCAAAATGAAGGGAGGGCCCCGTTTTTCCAAATTTAAAGCTATTTTAGTCCACTTTCTTCATTTCAGATGAGACAAATTCGAGTCCGATTTAACTGGATTTCACCGAGAACGTCAGGAGCCTTCGAATATATAGTTTTTTTTACCAACACCAAATGGCAACTTTGGAAATGACAATCTCAGCCTGCTAGGCGGGCACGACCCCAGGCGACCGGGCGGTGGGCGCCCCCTTAGGTTCCGGATGGCTCACCGTCGCTGCCGGAAGACCTCGGCCTCTGCTTGCCCCTGTGTCTGGAGATTCGGGAAAAACCATCATCTGAGAAGTTGAAAAGCAGCTGGGTGAGAAAGAGAGAGAGAAACACTGGAAGGAGGATTTGGCCCCATACCCGGAGCCGGCACATGGCTCCCAGCCAGTGGGATGTGGCCGGCACCCGGTACCGGGTTGGGCCGGCGGACCCCGCTCAGGGGCTGGGATCTGTCGCAGCCCTGGGTCCTGAGGTGGCTCCTTCTGAGCCCTGGACCCCAGCACAATTCAAAGAACCTTGGAACTCCTAATGTTCTGGCCAGAACACAGAGCGTTCGCAAGGCCGTCCCAGTCAGCCCAGGCTCACGGCTTCCTAGGGTCCTGACCACCAGGTAGGAGCTGGTCCAGTTCGTCCCCTGGGCTTGATTTGCCATCACCGTTGTTTTGGGGAAAGGCCTGGATCCAAATTTTCACCGGTCAATAAAGTGTCGAGCCTTTTCCGCTGCTTTCCTCAGATGTCGTTGAACCTACCCCCCATTGAGGGAGGGATTCAGTGGTGAGGTCCTGAAACTCTGTATGTCCTTGACCTTGTCCTTGATCCGTCAATGGCGCTATGGCATGCTCTAATGAGTTTCCCAAAATGTTATGTATTTTAAGTGGTGTACAGGTGAATTTTTTTTCATAACTATGAATTTACTTTTAAAGTATATCAGAAAGTGTCATTAGTAGTTACAATGAAATAGTGATGACAACATAAAGTTTCAGAACTATAAATAGTAGTATATCATTTAAAGCAGTGGTTCCCAACCTCCAGGCGGTGGACCGGTACCAGTCCGTGGGCCATTTGGTACCGGCCCGCAGAGAAAGAATAAATACCTTACATTATTTACGTTTTATTTATATTTAAGTCTAAACGATGTTTTATTTTTTTAAAATGACCAGATTCCCTCTGTTACATCCGTCTAAGACTCACTCTTGACGCTTGTCTCGGTCACGTGATACATTTATCCGTCCCACCCTAAAGGCCAGTCAGAGAAAATATTTTCTGACATTAAACCGGTCCTTGGCCCAAAAAAAGTTGAGGATCACTGATTTAAAGGATATTTCAAATGATGCAGATAGTACAAATGACTAAAATGTGAGCAGTGTCGCCCAATGTGCGGGAGGGGTGGGTGGGCGGGGCCTGGAGACTCGTCCTGGACCAGGACTTGCCTTGCTCTGTTTTTCAGAAATGAACGATGCAGTTGCCCCACAGCATTCCCGGCATACTGAGCTAGGCTGCACCCTGACGGCTGTACCTCATACTGATAATGAAGGTGCAGAAAGGGCAGGGTGTGAAGAGTTCCAGAATGCTTTCCTCCCCTGTTTGCAATGCAGAGGTCAGAGGAGGGTTATTAACTAGAATATGAGAAGTGCCCCTATAAATGGGCAAAAAAAAAAAAACAGAAAAAAAGAAAGAAAAATAAAAAAGGGTTGTGAAGACTCCATCTACAGAAAAGGAAATCCAAGTAGCCAATGGATGTGTTAAAAAATATTTTTAAATGTGCTAGCACTAGGAAATTGTAAACTGAAGTAATAATGAGTAGCACGTTGTACTCATCCAGTCGGCAAAAAAATTAAAATAGACCTAGCACACATTGCTGGTGAGGAAAGATGGGAATATACCATTATAACTTTTGGTGGAACTGTGAATTGTTAAAATGTCTTTGGAAAACAAACTGGCAATAGCCATTAGCATTAAAAATGCATATTTATTTATTTATTTATTTATTGTGACAGAGAAAGAGAGAGGGACAGATAGGGACAGACAGGAAAGGAGAGAAATGAGAAGCATCAGTTCTTCATTGCAGCACCTTAGTTGTTTATTGATTGCTTTCTCGTATGTGCCTTAACTGGGAGGCTACAGCAGAGAGAGTGGCCCCTTGCTCAAGCCAGCAACCTTGGGTTCAAGTCAGCGACCTTGGGTTTCAAGCCAGTGACCTTTGGGCTCAAGCCAGTGATCTTGGGATTTCAACCTGGGTCCTCTGAGTCCCAGTTCGACACTCTATTCACTGCGCCACTGCCTGGTCAGGCTAGAGCATATACTCTTAACTTACGGGTTTTTGTTGGGGAATCTGCCCCTCACCACTTCTCAGTTCTCATAGCGATAGTGTGGATCCAACACCTACCCTGCAGGTGGGTCTTGAGAGCTAGACCTGGACAAATCAGAATGGGGCGTTTCCCCGGCCACCAGGTCTGGGTCAGGAGTAGGCCCATGACCTAACCTGGTCCTACCCAAGTCACTCTCAGGGCTTTTGGAGGAACACTGGGCCAAAGATGCTTATGTTTTCTGGATTTGAACGGGGAAGGCTCAACCCCCATTGTTGCTCAAAGCCATCTTGAGACCAGGCAGAGTATGGCATGAAGATGCCCTGCTCAGGGCGTAATTGACTGACAGCCTCAGCTGCTGTCCCTCAGGTTCTCCCGTCACTTCTGTGCCGAGGCCGTGCTTCCTACGGGCTGCTCCCGCCGGGAGCAAATGCAGCAGAACTGCTGCAGGGTGCCCGCGATGGAAGAGTTTGCCTTGGGGACTCCACACCGATCTGGTTGAAATGTTATCAGCACTGGGCTATACTCTGAAGCTCTACCAAACAAATCCCCCCACCCCGCACTTCCCTTAAAGGTTTCACCCTGGACTGCTGTGTGAAGGCTCTCCGCACCTTCACTAGCGCCCTCCCCTGTATCTTTCCCAGCTGTTTCCCCAACAAAGCTCTTGAACTTCTAATCCCATCTTGGCAGCTGCCTGCTGAAGGACGAAAACTAACACACATGCTACTCCATGGAAGCGGGCTGGGAAAACAAGAGGTAAGATGAAGCTTTGAGACTGGTTTGCTTGTTATCCAGTGGGTAAAGAAGATGCCATCTTGAGCAGCATGTGGAGTGTGAATAGTCCCTGAAAAGATATGACAGCTAAATTGCTAAAAACATCACTGATGGTGAAGCGTTTCCACTTGGGAAAATACACTAATGGAGATAAGAATGTGCTGGTGGGTGTAATAATCCAATCATTTGAAAGAATAGGGGAGCAGTGCCCACAAAACAACAGCCTTGGTTTGGTTATACAGTTGTATGGACGCTCTGCAGAGGGCGTCGTGGAAACCAAGGACCAGTGACCAGCAGTTAAAGACTAAGTGTGAAATTCCAAGGAGCTCTCTGGTCACCTTTATCCCCTGTAAAGGAAGGGTGGACAAAGGCAAGCAGCAGGCCGAGGGCCTAGTAGTTAGAGAGCTCCAGAGACTTGGGTGGATGTGCCCTAGTCAGGTAGGCTTTGTGTTCGGCCAGAGCTCAGGACCCTGAAGCATGGCTGCGGGGTTTAAGTGCCACTGCCTGGCCGTTATTGCTCTGGGAACCTCATTATCCCATGGATATTAGTAAGCCCAGCCTCTGCTGTCTGTTTTAGCCTACAGAGAAGAGCTACTGAACTTCTTTGACACTGGTCCTTTCTACCACACATTCCTGATGGCCTTTGTGAGTGTACGGATGGTCCTAAGGATGTCGGGTTGACTCCACGGGTCCCTCTGAAACCTCAGAGCTTGCACAGGTGGCCTCCTTGTGTGCTAGGAAACAAGGGTGTCTGAATAGGTGCCCTCGAGGAGCGCCCCCGCCTCTTCTGCTGGCTCGTAGGCCAGTAACTGGAGTCAAGTCAGTAGGATAGAACTGGAGTATGCTCGGCCTGATAAGAGAGGAAGGAAACTATATTCCAGAGTACAATTAGCGTGTATTGGTAGGAGTCAGTGAGTCCCACTGATACAGAATTTTGAGGGTGCTTGAACAAGGGGCTGGAATGTTAAACTGGATAAGCAAGAGTTCATAGACTTGGGAGTGCTTTCATAGGACATGGGCATCAGTTCCTGGCAAGCCCTCAGGGATGGGGGCACACTCGCTGGGAGGGGGCTCTTAGAAGCCCAAAGAAAGTGATGAGCCATTCCGAGGAAAGGAGAAACCACTGACTTGCCCAGGCAGGAGCAATAGGAAGGAACAAAAAGGCTAGAGAATTAAGCTTACTGAGGTAGATCTATTATACGAAGCCAGAAAAAACGCCTGGTGTTTATGTTCCAGAAGAGGGTGCAGAGCAAACGTGCTTCACCAAGGCCACCAGGAACATGCTGGCAAGAAGCCCAGCAGAGTCTCCAACCAGCTCGGGGCTGGCTCCCTGAGGCAGCCCAGCACTGACAGCAGAGCAGTCATGGATCAGGGCTTGATCATATCCCGTCAGAATGACAGAGCCCACAGAGAAATGACGGTCCAGTGTGGTACTTAAATGTTGGAAGCCAGAGGACCACAACTGCCATAACAACGGCCAAAGTCGGAGGGGCAGCCGATGCGGGCTTGACTGACAGGAGGTGGTGAAGATGTTTAACAGCGCAAACTAGCGGGCAGTCAGCAAAGTGCTGGTTAACATCCACGAGAAGGGCAAGTGGAGGAGCACAAGGCTGAGGACAAAGCCCCAGCAAAAAGTCACGATCCCTCCCACAGTTCCTGAACTGGAGCCAATTTTCAGATCCACAACCCAGTGACTAAAGAGGTGTTCACATTTTAGAAGGGACTCCACACCACAGCCTCACAAACATACTATAGTGATTTTCCCAGGCTTTCCCAGAGGGACCTGTAACCATTTCCTAGAGTAACTGTACACTGGGAAAAGAGGGCTATCTGGCATTGTGAGGACTCTCGGACGGAGGGCCTGAGCTGACACTGATGCACGGAGACCCAAACCATCTCCCTGCCTGATCCTGTGCTGGCCTCTGCTTCTCAGGGAATAGAATAGCCGGCACGAGAACTGTCAGGGAATAGCCAGCATGAGAACTGTCAGAGAATAGCCAGCATGAGAACTGTCAGGGAATAGCCGGCAGGAGAACTGTCAGGGAACAGCCGGCAGGAGAACTGTCAGGGAATAGCCGGCATGAGAACTGTCAGGGAATAGCCGGCATGAGAACTGTCAGGGAATAGCCGGCATGAGAACTGTCAGGGAATAGCCAGCAGGAGAACTGTCAGGGAATAGCCAGCATGAGAACTGTCAGAGAATAGCCGGCAGGAGAACCGTCAGGGAATAGCCAGCATGAGAACTGTTAGGGAATAGGCGGCAGGAGAACCGTCAGGGAATAGCCGGCAGGAGAACCATCAGGAGAACTGTCAGGGAATAGCCGGCAGGAGAACTGTCAGGGAATAGCCAGCATGGGAACTGTCAGGGAATAGCCGGCAGGAGAACTGTCAGGGAATAGCCGGCATGAGAACTGTCAGGGAATAGCCGGCAGGAGAACTGTCAGGGAATAGCCGGCAGGAGAACTGTCAGGGAATAGCCAGCATGGGAACTGTCAGGGAATAGCCGGCAGGAGAACTGTCAGGGAATAGCCGGCAGGAGAACTGTCAGGGAATAGCCGGCATGAGAACTGTCAGGGAATAGCCGGCAGCAGAACCGAGTCATTTCAGAAGAAACAAGTTCCCGTTCATCGGTCTGGCCACTGGATCCGACCATCCCTGAAGTCAAATTGTTCTAGTGTCAGAGTCTCTATTCCCCCCGTGCTTAAGCCAGTGTAAGTTATGCTCTTCATCTCTCAGGCATTCCATGACAACGGCACATCAAGACTCCTCACGGAAGGGAAAATGGTGGTGACAGCTTTGTGTTTCTTGTTCCTAAGCAAGGTCCCTGTGCTCCTCCCTAGAATTGGTCAGAAATCTGCAGTAAAGAAGGGAAATGTGTGAGTCTACACGACCCTGTGTGGAGCTCCTTTGTCCACCAGTCAAGCTTGTTCGCTTGCTCCTTCCATCTATATACACTTTCCATATATGTGTCTCTGTGTTTATTCACACACAAAGCAAATGAAGATCTCTATCCACGTTACTAAGGATAAAGGGAAAGTGTTTGGATATTTAAATTAGAACAGTAAGTTGTGATTGTTGTCTGCTCCAGAAGACCGTC
Organism: Saccopteryx leptura; assembly: GCF_036850995.1. NCBI lineage: Eukaryota > Metazoa > Chordata > Mammalia > Chiroptera > Emballonuridae > Saccopteryx > Saccopteryx leptura. The sequence goes on along the minus strand of NC_089514.1, from coordinate 37,284,532 downwards.
ATTTCTGCAGCAGAGGGGAGGAGAGATCAGGGCACTCCCTCCCAATGAACATCACAGTGTTCAAGAGAAAACCACAGGCCCACATGGCATCATTGGTGCTAAAGCTCAGGATACCAAGCCTAGATTTCATACCTGACCTAACTGCTGTTTCAGCCTCTCCCAGAAGTATTAGCTTAATCAACCAGTCTGGATTTTCTGGTCAACACCAGTGAGGTCATCCCTCACACGGCCCTTTCTCCCTCCCCATAGTAAGAAGAGGCGATCTGCATGATAAAAACACTTGCTGTCCTTCCTCCCCCCCAAAGATGTCCTAATCTAAAAATAATCGTGTATTTTCTTTTGTTAATAGCTCCCTTACCTCATCCTTCTTCCTATAAAAACTTTTTTTTTTTTTGTATTTTTCTGAAGGTGGAAATGGGGAGGCAGTCAGACAGACTCCTGCATGCGCCCGACTGGGATCCACCCGGCATGCCCACCAGGGGGCAATGCTCTGCCCATCTGGGGCATTGCTCCGTTGCAACCAGAGCCATTCTAGCGCCTGAGGCAGAGGCCATGGAGCCATCCTCAGCGCCCGGGCCAACTTTGCTCCAATGGAGCCTTGGCTGCGGGAGGGGAAGAGAGAGACAGAGAGGAAGGAGAGGGGGAGGGGTGGAGAAGCAGATGGGCGCTTCTCCTGTGTGCCCTGGCCGGGAATCGAACCCAGGACTCCTGCACACCAGGCCGACACTCTACCACTGACCCAACTGGCCAGGGCCTAAAAACTTTCTATTTTGCACCACCCCTCAGAGCACCCTTCTGGTTGCTGGATGAGATAGCTTCCTGATTCAGGAATCACTTAATAAAACCTATTAGATCTTCACATTTACTCAGTTGAATTCTGTTCTCTAACACTCTGCTGTGCCTACTGATTCCTCCCCTGGCCCAAATGTATACCTCATGAGTCCTGAATCTGTTCAGATAATTGCAGCATCCTCCTCAGCCAGAGGATGGACACATTCCAAATCCCCACGCTGGGCTGAAACTGTGGATACCAAGCCCTACATGTACTACGTTTTTCCTATGCATATGGATAACTGAAACTGAGAAGCTAGGATAAAGGGGACTACTCTATCACAATAGCCAACAGACTCAAGAAAAGAACAACACACAGCCCTAAGTGACTGACATGACTGCTAATGCCATCTGTTGGTGGCAACAAAAATGACATGTTTTTAGTCTGTCTAATAGCTTTGCTCAGATCTATCCAAGTACAGCTAGTGCTCGACTTATGACCATGATTGGTTCCGACAGACCAGTCGTAACACGATTTGGTCGTAAATTGAGTAGGCTATATGTACAGTACTGTGAAATGATGTTATAAAAATCTTTAAGTCATATTTTATCATAAGTTTCTTTCATTATTGTTATATATCATAATTTTCTTTGTTCATTTTATGCCGTTTGTATCATCTCTACATCATTTTGTTTCTTTTTACATTCTTCAGGTTTAAGTAAAACACTGCATTACCAGTACAACTGGTTTAATATTTGCAAAACATACAAAATTACATAATACAGGTGCATACAAAAATACAAAATACAGGTGTAAAAAATAACATAGGAAACATTTTCCCAATTGCAAAACATATCAAAATATATAAACATGTACGAAATATTTTATTGGCCACTGGTGCTTGGCTGCGGACCGTTGATGTCGTCATCTGAGGCAGCAGTTCCTCATGGTAGACATCTTGGGGGGGTTTGATGAAAAATATCCAAGACACAAAACACAAATTGCTGTACTGAGTCTGGGATAACAGTTGAAATGGTGCACGTGAGATGGTAGTGCTGCCGGAAGCTGGTCTGCACTGTAGTACGCCCAGCTGGGCAACGCTTGCGCTGCCAGACGCGGAGCAGCTGTGGCTAGTGATTGTGGTAGTAAAATCGAATGGTTGTTAGTTGCATAGGTCGTAAGTCGATCAATACCTGTATGTATGTTGAGCATTTGAAGGTGAAGGACACTCCCCATTACCTTTCTTGACCTTCTATATTCCTCTTGATGTCAGTCTAGTCCCAGCAGGAGGGTTAATTGAAGAGAATTCAATGAAGGGACTAAATACACAGATGTGGGCAGGAGTAACAAGAACAAAGGATGGGGAAGCACCAGAGACTAATAACAAAGGGAAGCGATGACCAGCCGTGGAACTGAAGGGGCAAAGCAGGAGCAGAGGCTGAAATTCATGGAGAACTGAGAGGGACTGTCCCATGGGATCTGTGGTCATCAAGTAGAAGAAAAATAACCTGACAGAGAGAGTAGAGGGAATAAAAACCCTGACCTCTTACTTCTCTTAACACTCATCCTCCCAAAGCCAGAGGGACAGAGTAACTCAGGTAATCCAATCCACAGAGGTCAGAGTAGGACAGAGAAGGGTAGAGAATGAATTTGGAGGGTTAGCTGGTGAGTAACCAGCATACTTTTCCTTCACAAATTTAATTCCTTCTCTTCTGATTCATGTTTGTGTGTGTGTGCATATATACACACATACATCTATATTAGTATATATGTATAAATATATATGTAAAATTACCTGGTATTATGAATGTTTATTTTATTAATTTGGCTACCCATATTAGTCCAACATTGAGTTCTTACATGTCTCATTTATGGTGGTAAGTATTCCAGTACCCATTATAGTACCAATAAATAATTATTTTTTAAAATAAATAAATGAATGAATAAAACTGTCCCCATGGTTTAAAATCTTGCTGGTGGAAAAAAGGAAAAATGCACCCTATTTTATATTATGTCTTAATATGCAGTGAATTCTATCTGGCTTCTGAATACAATAAAGAAATCAATAAAGCAAACTGGATAATTTTTCCAGATTCCCATCTATAAGTTTATATGAGAGACAAATTTAAATACAGTGATACCTTGAGATACGAGCAAACCAACATACGAATTTTTAAGATATGAGCTGCGACTTGGTCCATATTTTTGTTCAAGATTTGAGTGAAATTCCAAGATATGAGTCATGATTCAGGAAGCTGCCACTAGTTGGCGCATTGGCGCACGGGTCCAGTATCAACAGCACAACACCAGCATCTCGTACTTTCTCACATGTTACCCGCAGAATCAAGTCGAATCTCGTGTGCTGTACTCATTATTGCATCATTTTTGCATTTTTTACTAACTTTCTTTGTGTGCTATCATGGGGCCGAAGAAAGTGAGTGTAAAGGACATTGGTGAGAAGAAGAGAATGATGTTGATAGAAGTAAAGCAAGAAATAATAGAAAAACATGAGCATGGTGTACAAGTGATTGAACTGGCAAGGCTGTACGACCACAATACATCTACAATTTGTACCATCCTTAAACAAAAGGATGCCATCAAAAGCACAAATCCAGTGAAAGGAACTACACTTCTGTCCCAATTAAGGACAAATATCCATGAAGAAATGGAGAAGCTTCTGCTGGTGTGGCTGAAAGACAAAGAGCTGGCAGGAGATACAGTGACGGAGATTGTAATATGTGAAAGGCACATATTATTTATGGTGACTTGAAATAGAAAGAACCATCAACCTCAAAAGAGGCAGCAGAAGATACGTTTAAGGCAAGTCATGGCTGGTTTGAAAATTTCAAGAAGAGATCTGGCATCCACTTGGTGGTGAGGCATGGTGAAGCTGCGAGTGCTGACGTTAAGGCAGCTGAGGAGTACATCGCATGTTTTGCTGCACTTATTGCAAAGGAAGGCTACATCCCCCAACAAGTGTTCAACTGTGACGAAACAAGATTGTTTTGGAAAGAAATGCCCCAGAGGACTTTCATCACTGCAGAGGAGAAGAAGCTGCCAGGCCATAAGCCCATAAAGGACCGTCTGACCCTTGTATTGTGTGCAAATGCTAGCAGTGACTATAAAGTAAAGCCACTGCTAGTGTATCATTCCAAAAATCCTTGAGCCTTTAAGACTCACAAGATTCTTAAAGAAAAACTGCAGGTTATGTGGTGCACCAATGCTAGGGCATGGGTTACACAGCAGTTTTTTATTGAATGGGTAAATCTCGTCTTTGGTCCTGCAGTGAAGAAATATCTTCAAGAAAATAAACTCCCGATGAAAGCATTACTAATCCTTGATAATGCTCCAGCCCACTCACCTGGTCTTGAAGATGACATTCTCAATGAGTTCAAATTCATGAAAGTCCTCTACCTCCCACCCACCACAACTTCAATCTTGCAACCTATGGATCAGCAGGTCATTTCCAACTTTAAAAAGTTTTACACAAAGCACTTGTTCAGCCGCTGCTTTGAGGTGACTGAGAATACAAATCTAACCCTTCGAGAGTTTTGGAAAGATTACTACAACATCATGATATGTTTATGCATTACTGACTTGGCATGGCAAGAGGTTACAAGAAGAACCTTGAACTCGGCATGGAAAAAGTTATGGCCTGATATTGTTGCAGACAGGGACTTCGAAGGATTCGAACCAGAGACCGAGACCGAAGTAGAAGCGTTGGAGGAGATTGTGTCCCTCAGAAAGTCGATGGGTCTGGAGGTAGATGAGGGTGACATAAACGAGCTCGTCGAGGAACATGAGGAGGAACTCTCAACTGAGGAGTTGAAGGAGCTACAGATGATGCAACATACAAAGCTTCTGTAAGAGATTAGTAGTGAGGAGGAGGTAGAGTCAGAGGAAGTGATTTCTACAAGTGAAATTAAAGACATGCTGGCAATGTGGGAGAAGCTTTCAAGTTTCACTGAAAAGAAACACCCAGAAAAAGTTTCAACTGGTCGTGCTTCAGCACTTTTTAAGGGCACTTGTTTGTCACATTTCCATAACATTTTAAAAGGCAGGCAAAAGTAAACCTCTTTGGATAAATTTTTATTCAAATGTCCTGCAAGTGAAGGTGCCAAAAATGCAGCCAAAAAGGCAAAAACAGGTGATGATTAAATGAAAAATATGTAATGTTCAGCTTAGGTTAAGTTTAAAGTTAAGGAAGTGCATTTTTTTTACAATTAAGATTTTGTGGTTTCATTTTAAATTTAAAAAGTGCAGTTTTAGTTTTGTTTAAAGAAAATGCAGTTTTAGTTTACATTTAGTGTTAAGAAAGTGCAGTTTTAGTTTATATGTCTACAGTGCCTGCATCCCTTCCTCCCTCCATTCACCTCCGTTAGCCGCACTCGTCTGTCTCCAAGGTAAGAATACAGTACTAAGTAACACTTTTTTCTTTTATTTCATATATTTTGTTATGCATTGGTAAAGTATACATGTGTGTTTCTTAATTAAAAAGATCTTTTTTCATAATTTAGGATGGTTCGGGGATGTTTCACAGGGCTGGAATGGATTAAATCTATTTCAGTTATTTTAAATGGGAGAAATTTGTTTGATATATGAGTTGACTGACTTATAAGCTCGGTTACAGAACGAATTAAACTTGTATCTCAAGGTACCACTGTAATAGATTCTAAGAGAATTTTTAAAAATTGTTTTACAATTATTGAATTTATTGTGGTGACATTGGTTAATAAAATTCTATATGTTTCAGGGTGGTACAATTCTATAATACATCATCTGTATATTGTATTGTGTGCTCAGCACCCCAAGTCAAGTCTCTTTTCATCACCAGTACCCTTACTTTACCCTCTCCTACCTCCCCTAACCCCCCTTTCTCTCTGGTGATCATCATACTATTGTTTGTCTATGATGGATTTTTTTTTTAAACTTAGTCTCTTCACCTTTTTTGGTTTAGTTTTTTAAAATAAAATTTACAGCATATGTTAGAAATAAGACTAACTCACTTATCTTTGCTTCTGGTTTTAAAAGTTCACACTTTTAAATGGAAGTGGAGAGTTCAGTTTATCTCCAAAAGAAGCTCTGAATTCAACAGTTAAAGCATTCGATGTAGTCTCATAGCTGAACTTCAGTAACTAAACAGCCTGTTGAAGACAAACAGATGAAAAGTCTCCAGGACACTACAGATCAATTAGTAAGCACTGTTCAGTTCAGTGCCGTCTTCCCCCAAACACACAGGGAAATTATATTTATGATGACAGATACTCCTTTGTATGGACATCGTACCTGCCCATCTCTGAGCCAGGGAAGTCGTTTGATGTAACATTTAAGACAAACATGCATCACACTCATCTTTGCTGTCTAGTGACTGCAGCTGGTGTGAGGACGAGGTTGCATCCGCTTCCCAGTGGAACTGCAGCAGCGGAGCACATAGCCCGCCAGGCTCATACTCCTTCTTCCGTGCTCGACTCCGGGAAGGAGGCCGGGGGAGATTGTTTCCTTAATATTTTGTTTGTTATAGAAAAAGGAAAGTTCATAATCATTGGGACATTTTTGAGGGCACAGAAATATGAAAAAAAACCCATTTCATTGGAAAATGTACACTACTTTTGGTTATTGTTGTTAAATGCCCTGTTCAGCAAATGTTCCGCTATATTGAGTTTCAGGCATTGGTTGGATTATATTATGGTGCAACTTTTGATTAAGGTAAGCTAATTCAATGTGACAGCCAAGGGCTTTTAAAACCCACATTTCAATGAAATCTGGCAGCACAAAAACAGCTGCTCTAAGCCTGCTCCTCTAATATTTCAAAGGAAGAATAGCAGTGGATTTCTGATACCCCGTGTGCCAACTGCAGAAACCCTAGAGCAGCCTGAGAGACCAGGGTGAAGGGTCACTCTCTGCCTTCCACAGATGGCACGCTTAATTATTAAAGAGCAATTTTAATCATTGAATCATTTCAGACCCTGAAATGAAAGGTCTTCTCGAGTATCATGAAACTTGTTTGCAACCTAAACTCTGCTGTCAAATTTCTACGGAGCAGTAAGTAGCCTATGTGATTTCATATCCTAACTTGATTTCCATTCTCATGTGAGTTGAATTTGTTTTGCTGGCTCTAAAAGATATTTCCTAGAAAAAAAATAAAATAAAGGTCATGTTTTTGACAGAGAATATACCAAACCCCTAGCAGAAAAATTAAATCTAAATCTTGGCTTCAGACTTAAATCAGTGCAGCAAAGTGCCTGGTCCGTAAAGTTCAGCACAGGTTAGGCCCCTCCCACCCTTAAATCACAGGCGAGCAGGCCCTGGCCGGTTGGCTCAGTGGTAGAGCGTCGGCCTGGCGTGCAGAAGTCCCGGGTTCGATTCCCGGCCAGGGCACACAGGAGAAGTGCCCATCTGCTTCTCTACCCCTCCCCCTCTCCTTCCTCTCTGTCTCTCTCTTCCCCTCCTGCAGCCGAGGCTCCATTGGAGCAAAGATGGCCCAGGCACTGGGGATGGCTCCTTGACCTCTGCCCCAGGTGCTAGAGTGGCTCTGGTCGCCACAGAGCGACGGCCCAGAGGAGCAGAGCATCGCCCCCTGGTGGGCAGAGCGTCGCCCCTGGTGGGCAGAGCGACGCCCCGGAGGGGCAGAGCGTCGCCCCTGGTGGGCGTGCCGGGTGGATCCCGGTCGGGCCCATGCAGGAGTCTGTCTGACTGTTTCTCCCCGTTTCCAGCTTCAGAAAAATACAAAAACAAAAACAACAACAACAAAAATCACAGGCGAGCATGTGCACACTTGCACGCTCACATTGGAATTCAAGTTTATGTGATTCAGCAAGAACTTTGGGGGAACTGACCAGGCAGAGGTACAGGGGTTAGAGTATCAGCCTGGGACACTGACGATCTAGGTTCAAACTCCAAGGTTGCCGACTTGAGCGTGGGCTCATCTGGCTTGAGCACAGACTCACCAGCTTGAGCCCAAAGGTCACTCACTTGAAGCCCAAGGTCACTGGCTTGAGCCCTAAGGTTGCTTGCTTGAAGCCCAGATGGAGCAAGGGGTCACTGGCTCAGCTCACCCCCTGTCAAGGCACATATGAGAAAGCAATCAGTGAGCAACTAAGATGCCGCAACAAAGAATTGATGCTTCTCATGTCTCTCCCTTCCTGTCTGCTTGTCCCTGCCTGTACCCCCAATTCTCTAAAAAAAAAAAAAAGCTATGGGGGAAAATCAAGGATAATTCCACTAATCTTAAAATCCATAATCAAAATAATAATAATAAAGTTTAAATCAATTAGTTATGTTCATTAGATGAAGAAATATTATTATTACTGAGCTAATAGTAATAGCAAACATTTATTGATAACTTATTATGTGTCAGGCACTGTGCTAAGCTTTTTATATGTTAATGCTCCTAACAGTCTGATAGCAAGGTGTTATAATTATCTTCACTTTACAAATGAGGAAACTGAGGCATAGCGAAGTTTAGATGCCGGTAGGGTCATGTAGCCGGTATGTGGCGGAGGGTGTCAAACCAGGTCGCTCAAATTTCAAAACCCATGATTGTGCCAATGCCCCCAGCTAAAGACCACCAGGGACACCTGTTGTTGGACAGGTTGGGTTTAGCCGTCATGACAGAGAGGGAAATGTGGGTGTCTCAACAAGAAGGCGTTAGAAAGGACTTATGAAGAATTTGGCTTTATGTTAGGTGATTTGGGAGGGGGCGTAAGGAAGCAGGACTTTTCTCTGCATTAGATGCTATCAGGAAATGGGAGGTAATTTTCTGATTGTGTGTCTTAATAAACCTTATGAAGAAAGAGGAGAATTAGAGAACTGCAAGGGGTAAAGCAGCACTGGTCACAGATTAGCCAGGAGAGGGACATCGAGGGTGACCCAGAAAGTAGGTAGCAGATTCAGAGTTCAAACTCAGGTGGTGCACTCTGCAATCTGCATGTTTCCCTGCTTTAAAGACTAAAGCAATGGGAGCAGCAGCAGAAGCAAGACCAGGATGATGGGGGAGATGTTTCAGGATAAGCTTTGGCTGTGTCTTCAAGCGGAGGTGTCAGAGAAGAGACGGGCACCACAGAAGTTCCTGTTAGAGCAGGGGGGAGCTCGCTGCTCTAATAATCGTCCGAAGTTAAAAACGAAAGTCCCAGTCCCTTCAGGGCAGTGGTCCCCAACCTTTTTTGGGCCACAGACCGGTTTAATGTCAGAAAATATTTTCACGGACCGGCCTTTAGGGTGGGACGGATAAATGTATCACGTGACCGAGACAAGTGTCAAGAGTGAGTCTTAGACGGATGTAACAGAGGGAATCTGGTCATTTTTAAAAGATAAAACATCGTTCAGACTTAAATATAAATAAAACGGAAATAATGTAAGTTATTTATTTTTTCTCTGCGGACCGGTACCAAATGGCCCACGGACTGGTACCGGTCCGCGACCCTGGGGTTGGGAACCACTGCTTTAGGGCACCTTTTTGCTCTCCTGGAAGCCTTCGAGGCCAGCCTACCAGGACCACCAAACACTGTTCTCGGTTTGAAAGGCCCAGTACCATTATCTGTGTGTGTGACAAGGTTGCTTTCTCCCAGAGGACTCGGCCCAAGCTGGCAGCCTGGTGGCCCCAGGGGGCTGGACGGAGGCTCCCGTCCCAGCATTCCCTGGCCCACTCTCAGAAGACTCATCTCCTTCTGCGGTCCGAGACCCCGCTGGGGCTGCTGCCAGGAGGTCTGCCAGGAGACTGCTGTTAATGTTTGATACAAACCATGCAGAGAGTGAAATGAGTATCTGTTGTGTCCTTCTGTACAGCAGTTTTCTCCTTTTCTTGGATAAGAAAACCCCGATTTCCCTTGGGAACGACTCCTTCTCCAGTGCGAGCAGTCCTGGAAGGACCCGGAGATGAAGGCCCTCTCCCTGCCACCCTCCTCGGCCCATCAACACACACACCTGGAGGAGCAGCTCAGCAGCAGTCAGGCAGACCCGTCTCTCTCCCGAGCCTGAGCGGAGCCTCGGAGCTGACAAGCGGCAGTTCTCTCCAGAGCTGCCACAGCCCTGCCTTCCTGAGGCCTAACTGTCCCGTGTCCCCTGTGACTCTCAGCCACCAGAAACGGAAGGAAGGAAGGAAGGAAGGAAGGAAGGAAGGAAGGAAGGAAGGAAGGAAGGAAGGAAGGAAGGAAGGAAGGAAGGAAGGAAGGAAGGAAGGAAGGAAGGGGGGAAGGAGGGAGGAAGGGAGGGAGGGAGGGAGGGAGGGAGGAAGGGAGGGAGGGACGGAGAGGGGGACAGGTGGAGAAGCAGATGGGTGCTTCTCCTGTGTGCCCTGACCAGAAATAGAACCCAGGACATCCACACACCGACTGACACTCTACCTCTGAGCCAACCAGCCAGGGCCTCAACTTGTTTTATTGACAAACAAAAAGAAATAGATTTATTTCACTCTAGTTACATAAGAATCTGATTAGGAACTTCCTAAATCAAAAAGTTACTGTCTTCTAAAGTCACAGAGGTCCTTCAGTGGTAACATGCTCCTCCCGACACAGATGGCACCCCTTCACTTCCAGTGCTGGGGGCTTGCGCTGCTCCATGTGAAGCCACACCAAGCAGTCTTCAGGGAACAAAGTCTTTGCTGACAAAGCAAGAAAAGAACAGGGTTATAAGTGCACTTCTTGAAAAACGTGCAGAATGGGGAAGAGAAGGCGCTTCCTGAATCTCTGTATTGAAACATATGCTTGTAGATTCTGGAGAATGATTTTGTTTTAGAAATGAGATATCCTGTAAAGTAACTGATTACACTGAGAAATATGATCGTGCTAAAAACGCTTGCCTGTTCTTATTTTCAGATGATTGCCCACATGGAAAACTTAAGGGACTCTACAAGCTATTAGACCTAATAAATGAATTCAGACAGTCTCCTTTGATTCCAAATCAACAGTGGTCTCGTATACTAGTCATAACCGATTAGAAACTGTAATGGGGAGACTTGGCATGGGATGTGGGGGCACAACGCGGGGTGCAGAGGGTGTCACGGCAAGTGGGCCACTGGAAACCATGTCAGCACAATCAATTAAAAATTAAAATTAAATAGAAAGAAAATGTAATGGCAACAAAGATCCCTCCATAATATCACAAAAAGCTGAAGACATAAATCTATTAGCTTTCAATATCAACGTAAATCCAAATTGGGGGGTTGGGCAGGGGGGACCCATTAAGTGAAGAAAAACAAACTGCAGAACAGAAGATACAAGGTATTTATATTGATGATCAATATATTTATATAAATACAAAAAATATTTTTATTTATGCAAAAGTACTGTACAGTATAAATATAGATTAATATACAAAATGTAGTTTGATGGTTACTGTGGGTAGTGTGAGAGAAGAATGGGATTGGAGAAACACTTGCTGGGACTTTATCATTTAAGGAAAAGTCTAAAGCTAACACATGGCAAACTGATAAGGTGCCTGTAGCTGGGTGGTGAGGACCATTCTCACGCTTTTCATGGGATCATCATTGTTTTCTATTACTTTCTATTTCATAGTAAATGTTTGAAATACTATTGTACTTGTGAGGGACAGACAAACATTTCCCTTATTGTTCTCTTATGCCAAGTGGAGGGAGAATCTGAGAAGGAAATAAGAAGGCATCGAACGTATAAATGGTTTGGTTGTACTTGGGAAACTTCTCCACAATTTAGCAGCAGTTGAAATTATGCATCAAACAAGATGGAACCGATGTGGCCAGAATTGATGCTCTTTAGATAAACAACTGTCCACATTTCCCTTGTGGAGCAACCTACCCCTCAAGCTTTCATAAAACAGATGTGGTGATGGTGTCCCTGGACTAGAGAGAAATGTCCAGGGTCTTGGTGCCAATTTTTTTTAAATTTTTATTTATTGTGAGAGAGGAAGGGAGAGAGAGAGAGAGAGAGAGAGAGAGAGAGAGAGAGGAATGTCGATCAGTTCCTGCATGTGCCCTGACCCAGGATTGAACCCGCAACCCCTATGCCCTCAGACAATGCTCTAACCAAGCTATCTGGCCTGGGCCCTGGTGTCAATTTGACCAGTACCTGGTGACTTTGGAGAACTTACTTTCTCTTGTCCTCAGTTCCATCATTTGCAAAAGCTACAGGTATTCCCTGTTTCCCTTCAAGCCCCCAGGCTTGCTGTGCAGAGTAAGTGAGGTCGTATACATGCGAGGCTGTTTGCTGGTACAGAAATGGGAGAGGCTTCTGTGTACACAGTTCTCACTGATTTCCAGATCGAATTTCATGAAATGCCACATGAAGCTGAGATGTGTATTTTCTTATTTCTATACACACATGTAGAAAGGCAGTGATTAAAAGCGCCAGTTCATTAGTTCCATTGTCTGAATTTGAATCAAGGCTTTGCCACCTGTAACAGAATGCCAAGTTATTTAAGCTCCCTGTGCCTCAGACTCTTCCTTAGAAAAATATGCATAATAAGGGCACCTACCATTAGGCTACTGCGGTTTTAGGGAAGGTAATCAAAGCTCTCTCCAGGGGTGAATGTAGGTTTTATGGGGCCCAAGGCTTGTATTCTGGAAGAGACTCTTTAAAAGAAAGAATATAAAACTGTGAATACAGCCTGACCTGTGGTGGCGCAGTGGATAAAGCATCAACCTGGAATGCTGAGGTCACCGGTTCGAAACCTGGGCTTACCTGGTCAAGGCACATATGGGAGTTGATGCTTCCTGCTCCTCCCCCTTCTCTCTCTCTCTCTCCTCTCTAAAATGAATAAATAAAAATCTAAAATAAAAAAATAATTAAAAAAAATAAAAATAAAACTGTGAATATAAAATAAATCACAGGGTAGAGCAGGGGCTTAAGTTTTATCCCCTTCCAGGCACATCTAGCTCCGCCTTCCTCAATTCTCTGGCCAGGAACCAGTGGGAAAGCAGACACAGAAGTCAGACATTTCCAATTCAAAATCCAAAAAGTTCTAAAAACCAGAGGTGGTTTTGTAACTCATTTGGCATCAAAACTCAACATCTTCTGAACTCATCTGACAGCAAAATCTGATCTGAATTGATGTAATATAGTCTTAATTTATCCCACACAACGTGAATATTCACATCTTTTATTAAGAGTAGAAAATAACATGTTTGATGATGGGGAATTGTCCCAGAACCTGTAGGCGAGTGTTGGGCAGATAAAATATATTATGCTCACTTTGTTAAAGATGGCACTGCCCTCATGGAAGCCTGTCGCCCAGGTGATATTAATGTGTGTTGGGGGCGGGCTATGGGTAGGCAGGATCCTTGTAGCCTGGGGCTTGGTTTTGGGATTAAGCCTTTCCCACCCTTTTTGATGTGCGGTGGTGCAATCCCATCATGCCTCAGATAAGTGACTTTGTATTACAGATTTCCCTATTTTGTATATTGGATTAAAGGTTTTGATTTCTGCACTATAAAGTGGGGGCAGAGTGGGAGCTTGCTCTCTCGGTTCCCGAGATTAATATTAGAGGAGAGAGCAGAGGAGAGCAGAGAAAGGCCACGTGGAGGAGGCCAGGAGAAGCAGCCAAGATGGCGGAGTGTTGAGTGAGAAGCCAGTTTGTGCAGAGTTTGTGCAGAGAGAAGGAGATGGGGAACAGAGGTGAATGAGACTGGTGAGCTAGAAACCTTTGATTCTAGGAAACTCGGATAAGTCAGTAGCTTTGTGAGCACTGAATGTGAGTGGGTTTTGAAGCCCAGTGTGTGTTTTTACTTGCCCGCCAGGTGCAAGCTAGGATTAAAGATGATGGCCCATCAGTTCTTGGCTCCATTATTTCTTTACCGACTGTCCGAATCCAGTGCGAACCTGCATGGGCCGGGTGGCTGTGATGGTGGCAGTGGCCACTGGCTTTACAGGGAGCCATACAGCCTTTCTAAAATCTGAGCATTTCTGAACTTTGAAACCCACGAGTTTTAGATAAAGGACTATGGACAGTGTCGGATTTCTCCCTGATACCTCTGCAGTGAGGACCACATCAGAAGTCCAGAAGTAGGAGGCAGAGCTCTCCAGAGCAAGCGCTCTGCCCTGAGGGGCAGAGCCTCTGGGCGGACAGCAGCCTCCCTGGGGAAGGAGCTGCAGCTGCTCCCGGCTTCTCTCCAACTCACCGACCCTCCCAGACTTCTCCTGGGGAACAAATTACGTAAGGGGAAGATGGAAGAAGCCCAGAGAGTGACTCCCAAGTGTTTCCCTCCTACGGAGTCAAGAAAAACACAGAAATAAATATTTCCCACTAACAATGGGGTTATTGTGATGTTTAAATAAAAAAGTGATGTCGAGTCTTCTTCCTGACCCATAGGAAGCCTCAGTGTATGCTGTCACACATGAACATCATGCATGGGAGTAACTTCCCTGTGGCCTCAGTCTCAAGACAGGTTGACTATCTCCAATTCTGGTCCTTCTTGGTGGCTGAGGGGGCAGTATCACCTTCCAGAAGAGTGCTGGCCCTTATAGGACAGATTTTGGGTTATGATTTCATTTTATCTCTCCTCTTCTATTTTTTTTGTCCTGATAACTTCCCCTATTTATTTTATATTTTCTTTGTCTGGTTAAATTTTATTTATTTTTAAACATTGTATGTTTTTATTAACTATTTTAAATCCTTTATTTATAATTATATAAATAAAAATAATTCAAAGTATTTATTCCACACAAAATATACATGAAGTCAGTCAAGTATGGAGGAGAAATTCAGTAAGAGGTTGTGCATGACTGACATGTGGTGGAAGAAATAACCTTCATATTTGGTATTTTTGTATACAATTATCTTCTGGCTCCATGGACCAGAAATCACTCCCTTTATAGGCATTAATGAAGTATATCATCTAATTTTATAAGACTTGCCTGATAAACCAAACTTTTTAAGAACAAAGTAAGCCATTGGCCTGAGGAAGAGAAAGAAGAGCAGTGTGAGGCTCTGAGGTAAGTAAGACATAATCTACATAAAATTAGTTAAAGCTTTTTGTTGTTGTTTTGGTTTGTTTTTAGTGAGAAGAGGGGAGATACAGAAACACTCTTGCATGCTCCCAACCAGGATTCACTGGCAACCTCTGCCTGGGACCGATGACCTGCCCATCTGGGGCCATGCTTGCAACTGAGTTATCTTTAGCACTGAGGTGGAGGCTTTATGGAGCAATCTTCAGCGCCTGCAGCCAACATGCTTGAATCAATGAAGCCATGGCTTCAGGAGCAGAGAGAGAAGGGGAGGGGGAGGGGTGGTGAAACAGATGATCAGTTCTCCTGTGTGCCTGGACTGGGACTCGAACATGGGACATCCACACACTGGGCCCACACTCTGCCACTGAGCCAACCATCCAGGGCAAGTTAAAGTTTCTTACAGAGATCTATACACAGGAATTAATTGATTTAGCTATAATTATTTCTATTTTTTTATAACCACAAAAGTGATACATGTCAATTTTAGAGTGTTTTGAAAATAGAGATTAATCAAAGAAAACAATAAAAATTACCCAAATCTTTCAAGTTTGAGATCATTTTTTAACATTTTGGTGTACTATTAGCTATGCAGTCTTTTTCTTTGCATAGATATTCTTTTATTTTTCTAAAGTGGGTCATATTTTACTTACTTTTTTATAACTTGCTTTACCAGTTAACTACAGTTAATTAATAATCCTATGTTGTTAAATAGTTCAAAATAATTTTTGTAAATATACATGTTCATAGTTCAAATATGTTTAAATAACAGATTGCATAGAGACAAAAGTAAAATGCTGCTTATCTCAGCAATACCCCATTTTAAATATGACATAAAGCTAAAATGATAAAAAAAACACAATATGCCTGACTTCATTAAAATTAAAAACCTTAAAAGAAAAAGCAATCACAAGGTATAAACCACTAGTGACAAACTGGAAAAAATATTTTTAATGGAAATGACAGATAATTGACTAATTTCCTTATTATGTAAAAACCTTTTATTAAAAAAAGCTCAAACCAGGCCCTGGCCGGTTGGCTCAGTGGTAGAGCGTCGGCCTGGCATGCAGGAGTCCCGGGTTCGATTCCCGGCCAGGGCACACAGGAGAAGTGCCCATCTGCTTCTCCACCCCTCCCCCTCTCCTTCCTCTCTGTCTCTCTCTTCCCCTCCCGCAGCCAAGGCTCCATTGGAGCAAAGTTGGCCCGGGCACTGAGGATGGCTCTGTGGCCTCTGCCTCAGGGGCTAGAATGGCTCTGGATGCAACAGAGCAATGCCCTAGATGGCAGAGCATCGCCCCCTGGTGGGCATGCTGGGTGGATCCTGGTCGGGTGCATACGGGAGTCTGACTGCCTCCCCATTTCCAACTTCAGAAGAAAAAAAAAGAAAGAAAGAAAAGAAAAGTTCAAACCAGTAAAATTTTAAAAATGGAATAAAGATGTGGGTTGGTTCTTTATTGATAAAGAAATGCAAGTGGTTAAACAAACAAAAGAAAGAAAAACAAAAAGAGCCATAGAATATGAACTTACCTACTCATAAAGAAGTGAAAATTAAAACAAAAATGAACGTGTTTGGAAATATCATTGCTGGGATGATGTAAGGACTATATACTCAGTCACTGAGGAAGTGGAAATTGGTGCAACCTTCTTTGAAGGGTGAATTGTCCATACCAACAGTCTAAATACACATATCCTTTATTCATAAACTCCACTTCTTTGCATTTATCCCAAATAATTATGTATAGAAATATGTACAAGGATATTTGTTACAGTATTATTTGAATGTTAAATTCTCATAAATGAACTTAAATCAGAAACTCAGTATGTGAAACCATTCCTTGAAATTACTTAGATTAACCACTAGATGTCACAATTGTTCCACAAAAATAAAGTGATAGCTGGGTAGATCAATGGAATTTGAAGGTCGGTGGAAACTTTTTCCCCACATAGTCCGTTCTTTCTGAATACTTTGTACTTTCTCGTGCCACCCAGTGCAACTCTAAAATGACTGTTTTCCATTCACAAAGTATTTTGCAAAAGATCAATTCACAAAGTAATCTTCAAATTTTCTCATAAAGAAGTCTCAGTGGGTTTTTACACGCTTTTATAAGGCCTTAGGCTAAAATTCACCGAAATTGGTTCATACAATACAATGTCGGAGTTCACAGGAGGAAGTCGGGCATCAGTCTCACCTCTTACACACATAATACCTAAAATTTTACCGTTGAAGAGTAATTCGAGGAATTTAAGTTTCCAATCATTAGGAGTGGAATATTAAGTTTTTAAAAACCTCTGCATGCCCGACCTGTGGTGGCACAGGGATAAAGCGTTGACCTGGAATGCTGAAGTCACGGGTTCAAAACCCTGGGCTTGCCTGGTCAAGGCACATATTGGAGTGGATGCTTCCTGCTCCTTCCTCCCTTCTCTCTCTCCTCTCTGAAATGAATAAATAAAGTCTTTTAAAAAGAAAAAGAAAAAAAAAAACACCTCTGCATGAAGTGACCCATCAAGCACAATTGCTCAATGATAAAATTCATCAGGTGCTGTCTAGTTTAAAAAAATAGGATGTGGTGACAGCACAGGAGAAAAAGATGGCTCTTGTCCTGGGTTCCGCATGTCCACTCTGTTGTCCTTAAAGCTAAATGACACAATTCAGTGTCATCTTACTACTGTGATGTGTGAATATACTGGGAAACCTAAAACCTTAGACAACATCAGCTTATCAAAATCCATATTGTCACAGGTGCATACTTTATGGTGATTTAAGATAAATCGGCACAAATATATTAGGAAACGGGAATCACTTATTTCTATACTCATAAACTAATTACTAAGGCAAATATTGAAACAAAATCCCCATTTAGTTTTGATTAAGGAGTTCCAAATATAAGAATTACATGTAGACACAGGGCTAAATAGATGTTCTTAAAATAAGAATTTCTTCTCACACACACAAAAGGCAGGAGACGCAAATTAAACAGAAAAGCAAATCAATAGTGCAAAGTGATAATTTTTAGAAATAGCTGTTCATTAATTTAGTTTTATACCTAGTATAAAATAAAATCCTCATAATAAAAAGAGCTGAGAAGACCTCATCTTGGCAAAACAGAATGTGGAACATCGAACCTAAAGATGCAGCTGCTTTTAAAATATCTTTCATTGGAGAGGAATTATATTCAAGGGGTATTTGTAAGTATATTTAGCCATAGATACATGTCAATTCTTAATGCCTTCTGTTCATGGTGCATTCTACCATTTTCAAAGCAGGTTTACATACTTCTTTTAATTTCTCCCAAATAATTTTTTTGCATTAATATAAAAAATACTAACAGCCACATTATCAGTTTTCTCTAGCCTAATCTATAGGTTCAACTAAATTAAATATCTTTAACCTTAGGCACTTCACACAGAGGAAAGTAAACCTCTCTGTTGAGTTTGTGGACAAAGTGTTAAAAGCTAGAAATGACCTCGGTGCCCAGTCCCCTGCTCCCCTCCTTCTCTCAGCCTAGAACCTGCTCACAGCTCTGGCACGTGTCGCCTCAGATGGAAAGGGCTCGTAGCTGACAAAATAGGAATGCCTCTCGCAGGCCCATGGTGTGTTCTGTATTTCCTGCCTCACGAGGAAAGGATTAGGGCTGCCACTTTATCCTAACATGAAGGAGGAGCAGTGCTGTAGCTCTAAACTGGCTGTAGCCTGGGTCCTTTCTTTTCCTTCAGTTTTTCTTGTTGTCGTATTACTGGAGAACTACACAAACGCCGACCGTCCTCTTTCATAAACCAGGAGTCTCCTGAGAGGAACGCACCGTGATGACCTACCAGGGCAGGGGTCAGCAAACTCCAGCCCAGCCCGGTCCAGCCCACCACTTGCTTTTTGGTGTTTGTGTGTTAAAATATACATAGTACAAAATTGCCAATTACCATCTTAACCCCTTTTAAGTGTACAGTTCAGTGTTACTGAGCACATCCCTAATGTTGAGCAGTCATCACCCAGGGCTGGGTCCTTTTCTAGAGTCTCCACCACACCCCAGCTCCTGTCTGTAAGAGTGGAGCCTTCTTTTGTATGGCTGAGTAGTATTCCACTGTGTAAATGTACCAGTTTTGTATCCACTCATCTGCTGATGGCACTTGGGCTGCTTCCAGATCTTGGCTACTGTAAATAATGCTGCAATGAACATAGGGGTGCATACACTCTTTCTAATTAGTGTTCCGGGTTTCTCTGGACACATTCCCAGAAATGGAGTTGCTGTCAGAGGGAACAGGTTTGGGGAGCTGGGTGAAAAAGATGAAGGGATTAAGCAAAGGAGAAAAGAACCCTCACAGACACCGACAACAGTGTGGGGTTACCAGAGGGAAAGGGGGTGGGGGAGGGAGAAGAGGGGAGAGGGGGATAAATGGTGAAGGACGGAGGCTGGGTGGTGAACACACAATACACTATGTGGATGATGTATTATATAGAATGTATACCTGAAACCGATATAATTTTATTAATGTCACCCCAATAAAGTTTTCGAAAATTTAAAAAATAAAAAAGAGGCTCTCACCAGAAGTGTTATTTCTCATTCCCATATTTCACCCTAAAACCCTAGAAGAGGGGTGGTAGGTCTTTTTTTTTTTTTTTTTTTTTACATAGGCAGAGATAGACAGGGACAGACAGACAGACAGGAACGGAGAGAGAGATGAGAAGCATCAATCATTAGTTTTTCGTTGCGCGTTGCGACTTCTTAGTTGTTCACTGATTGCTTTCTCATATGTGCCTTGACCGCGGGCCTTCAGCAAACTGAGTAACCCCTTGCTGGAGCCAGCGACCTTGGGTCCAAGCTGGTGAGCTTTTTTTGCTCAAGCCAGATGAGCCCGCGCTCAAGCTGGTGACCTCGGGGTCTCGAACCTGGGTCCTTCCACATCCCAGTCCAACGCTCTATCCACTGCACCACCACCTGGTCAGGCAAGGGGGGTGGTAGGTCCTAAAACTACTGGCTCAATTAGTATCTTATTTAGAAAGACCAATTTATCCAGAACAGGCACATAGTTACACTTTGTTCCCAGGATTCGGGATGCATTTTGCCTGATAACATATCCAAATCCAAACATTTGCATGGGCATGGCTTTTGATTTTTCTGGGGCAACAAACCACCACAAAGGGAACTGCTGATACACAATATGACACCTACTGCACTTCCTCCTCTGCCCAACATTAGGCAACAGTAAACAGATGTAAAAGAAAAACCCATTGCACCCTCACAACCACCCTTTGAAACAAGTGAGGTGAATGTTACTAGTCTCGCCATACAGAGGTGGAAACTGAGAAACAGGAATGGGGAGGTTTCAGGTGCTTTCCCAAAGTTGCGCAGCTGGTAAGACAAGTCCCAGGACTGAGTTCTCCTGACTCCACACTCACTGCGCTTTCTGCTGCTTCTTCCCCAGGAGTTAGAGAGATGATGGGATCTCACATCTGTACACACCTCTTAATCAACCCTCTGGATCTGTTTTCTCTTCTAGTCCATTAGGATAGTGGAATAGATCACTCTCAAATTCCATACATAATTGGCTCTCATTATTGGTGGATTCCATTGTTTGTACATTCATCTACTCATTAATGTTTTGTTACCCCAAAATCAACCTTCACGGGCTTTTGTTGTCATTTGTGGACTTGCGCAGAGCAGCAAAACCCTGCGCAAGGCAATGCCCTGCCTTCTCGTTTCAGCTCTCATCTGTAGTGTCCTTTTCAAATTGACATTCCCTCCCACCAGAGGAAGGTCTCTCTGCTTTGATAGTGGAAACAGTGGAAAAGTCCTCTTTCCTAGGTTATCAGAAAGGGCACCATAATACATATTTTTTCATTGTACATTCTAGTTCCTTTCGTATCTCCTTGAAGAATCAGGGAAGCTCACACTGACCTCCTTTCTAGAACCATGAAGAACAGAACTATTCTGGACCTGGCGGGTAGCTCAGTTAGTTAGAGCGTGAACCATATACACTAAGGTTGTGGGTTTGATCCCTGGTTAGGGCACATACAGTGTGTCCGTAAAGTCATGGTGCACTTTTGACCAGTCACAGGAAAGCAACAAAAGACGATAGAAATGTGAAATCTGCACCAAATAAAAGGAAAAGCCTCCCAGTTTCTGTAGGATGATGTGGCAGCATGTGCGCATGCACAGATGATGATGCAACACCGTGTATACAGCGGAGCAGCCCACGGCCATGCCAGTCCAGATGTGGATGGTACGGAGGAAAGTTCAGTGTGTTCTGTGGCTCGCTAAATTCGAATCCATGACCAAAGTGCAACGTGAATGTTGGCGCGTTTATAACGAAGCACCACCACATAGGAATAACATTACTCGGAGGGATAAGCAGTTGAAGGAAACCGGCAGTTTGGTGGAGAAACCCCATTCTGGTAGGCCATCAGTCAGTGACGAGTCTGTAGAGGCTATACGGGATAGCTACCTAAGGAGCCCTAAAAAATCTGTGCATGAACCCACGTCGAACTGCACTGAATAGGTATGAAACTGGGAGAGTTTTCCTTTTACTTGGTGCAGATTTCACATTTCTATCGTCTTCTGTTGTTTTCCTGTGACCGGTCAAAAGTGCACCATGACTTTACGGACACACTGTATAATAATCTGTGAATGCATAAATAATTAGAACAAAGTAAAGCAATGTTTCTCTCTCCAACCTCTTCCTCTCTCTATAATTAAAAAAACAAAACAAAAAAACAGAGCTACTGTACATGAAGTAGCTAATATTTAAGAGAATTGCTAATTTTTTTAGTTTCTCCTATTGGTTCCAACAGAATTAATAACTTTTTTTTACAAATAAATTTTTATTAATGTTAATGGGGTGACATCAATAAATCAGGGTACATATATTGAAAGAAAACATGTCCAGGTTATCTTGTCATTCAATTATGTTGCATACCCATCACCAAAGTCAGATTGTCCTCCGTCACCTTCTATCTAGTTTCGTGTCCCTCCCCCTCCCCCTTCCCATCTCCCTCCTTCCCTCCCGTGCCTCCCCCTCCCCCCACCCCTGGTAACCACCACACTCTTGTCCATGTCTCTTAGTCTCATTTTTATGTCCCACCAATGTATGGAATCATGTAGTTCTTGTTTTTTTCTGATTTACTTATTTCACTCTGTATAATGTTATCAAGATCCCACCATTCTGTTATAAATGATCTGATGTCATCATTTCTATGGCTGAGTAGTATTCCATAGTGTATATGTGCCACATCTTCTTTATCCAGTCTTCTATTGAAGGGCTTTTTGTTTTCATGTCCTGGCCACTGTGAACAATGCTGCAATGAACATGGGGCTACATGTGTCTTTACGTATCAATGTTTCTGAGTTTTGGGGGTATATACCCAGTAGAAGGATTGCTGGGTCATAAAGTAGTTCTATTTTCAGTTTTTTGAGGAACCACCATACTTTCTTCCATAATGGTTGTACTACTTACAGTCCCACCAACGGTGAATGAGGGTTCCTTTTTCTCCACAGCCTCTCCAACATTTGCTATTACCTGTCTTGTTGAATTAATAACTTTTTAAAGACTTTTATTTATTCACTTTATAGAGGAGAGAGAGAGAGAGAGAGAGAGAGAAGTAGGGGGGGGGGAGGAGCAGAAAGCATCAACTCCCATATGTGCCTTGACCAGGCAAGCCCAGGGTTTTGAACCGGCGACCTCAGCATTCCAGGTCAACACTCTATCCACTGTGCCACCACAGATCAGGCCAGAATTAATCATTTATGAGGATCCTGGCAAAAGTGATAGCAGTCGCAATTCAAATGCATATGTGTAAAATGTAAAGTGACAATAGAGATCTGTTTAGATATAGATACTTATATTTATGACCAGAAGTCATATCATTTGGGATCTGAGGTCTAGCTTTGTGAATATTAATAATCATAGTGAGTACTAGGTGCTTTATCTGCCTTTCTTTACCAAAATATCCCGTTGTCACAGTAATAACCCCAGGCATAGGCGGCAGTGTTCTTGCTGCATATGGAATGTAAGTCACTTTCGCAGCGCATAGCAAGTAAGAGGCTGTTTGGATGAAGTCACAACTCAGCATGCCTTCAAAGCTGGCATACCTCCTTCTGCTGAGTACCCTCATGTAAGACCAGCTGCCTCATTTGGTAGAGTTTAGCACCAAATGAAAATGCAAGGCTCCCTATTCAAAAATTAAGACTTTCAAGACAGTGACAGCAGGAATGTTAAACTAGGAACGGGACCCTGCTGAGTGCAGGGCCTTGAATGCCGGTGCAGGTCTCGTGCTCACGGAGCCAGCCCTGCCCTGATGTCACAGCTCCTTCAAAAGGCACAGATCCCGTGGGAACTGGGGGAGGGGAGGTCCGACTCAAACCTGCCGCCGTGGAAGCACTGCTGGCTCTCTTGGTAGTCTGTGCGACTCTGCTTCCAACAAAGAATTCAAAGGCAACAGGAAAATCAAAACAAATATATAAACACAGAAAGATGGGCTGCCAGATATTCTGAATCTGACTGACAACAGCAGGATTTTTAAGTAAAATGTAAGAGTGAGACAATTTTTTTCTTTGCCATTTTTCTCTAATTTCAACATCTTGAAAGTCTGACTCCTTTACTTCCTTAACACAAATTTTTGTTCTCTTAATAAAGTGAACTTTTGTCCATCATTCTTTCACAATATTGCTTCTAAAGACACAGGACTTCACGACTTCAACTGAACTCAAACACATCTTTTTTTAATTTTAAAGGTTTTTTATTTATTCCTTTTAGAGAGAGGAGAGAAAGAAAAGGGGGGGGAGGAGCAGGAAGCATCAACTCCCATATGTGCCTCGACCAGGCAAGCCCAGAGTTTTGAACCGGCGACCTCAGCATTTCCAGGACGACGCTTTATCCACTGCGCCACCACAGGTCAGGCCCAGACACATTTTTTACCATGAGGTGTTAGAACCTCCTTGTCTCCTGCTCTGTCCCCTGTTGAAGCAGGATTCATGCCTGGGCATTGTGGTTTTACTTCGGGCAGCTCACTAGTCTCTTCCTACTCTAGCATATGGCTTTCTCCACCCCAGTGCCCAGTGGCTGCACAGGCTGGGTACAGAGAGAGGGGCCTAAAAGGAGCAGGAAAAGTCGGCGCTTGGTGCTTCCCATTGTTGTGCCATTTCCCACTTGGGTCACATCTTCTGCTATGAATCTCCTTTATTCTCCAACCGAGCAGCTCAGTGTCCTTAGGCCTTTCTACTCTGGGAGCCCTAAACCACCTGGTTTGGCCCCTTTTCAGGCCAAGTGTTAGCAAAACAATCAGGTTACAGTCACTGTACTGAAATGTCAATCCGGTTCAGCTTCCTGGTCCCAAACCTTTGTTCTGGTAGAGGGGGTATTGCTCGTCAATTCAGCAGCCGAATGAGTCTTAGATTCAGCTACTTCCTCTCCTCCCTCGGAAATTTATCAGTTTTATTTCTTTCCTGAAGGGCTGACCCCAGAAATAATCAGATGGATAAAAATAAATGATGTATTTTTTATAGTATGTCTTGTTTGTTCTTGGTAACCATGTAATAACTACTCTATCAGACTCATTTGACTGTAAAAGTATTTAACTTCTATCCCAAACTCCACGTATGTTTGTCTTTCAGTTTATTTCCCTGGTAACACCAGCAATCACTCCCAACCTAACCCAAATCAGTTCCCATCTAAGCTCAGATCTTTCTCACCTCCCACCACCAACATACACGCTTCCAAATAGACTGTTTCATCACATCAGCAATAGATATTCAGCACTTGCCAAGGGGTTCTGGGATTGTGAGATGTCTTTTTTATGATACAGAGCATAGAAAGCTCACAACAGCTCTTCATAGCATAAAAACAAATACTCCTCAAAATTGACCCCCTGCACTTGCTTTTAGCTCCTTGTATTAGTCATCTATTGCTGCATAACAAATTACCCCAAAACTTAGCATCTTCAAACAATAAGTAGTATTTCACGTGGTTTGTGTAGGTCAGAAAGTTGGGGACGGCTTCACTGGGTGATTTTGGCTTGGGGGCCTCTAAATCAGGCTGCAGTCAGGGTGTTGCCATGGCTGCAGACACCTGAAGGCTTGCTGGGGCTGAGGACATCTGCTCTTCGTCCTTGGCTCTTACGTGCACAGCTGGCAAACTGATATTGGTTGTCGGCAGGAAGCCTCGGTTCCCCCCATAACCATAGGGCTCTGCCTGTCCTCACAACATGGCAGCTGGCTTCCGCCAAAGCAAGTGATCCGAGAAAGGCAGAAGCTAGCGTCTTTTATGACCAATAGACACAGAAGTCACACATGACCACTTCTGCAAAATCTTATTGTAACGTAAGTCAGCCTTGCTCAGTGTGGCATAACAATACAAGGTCTGAATACCAGGAGGCAATGGTACCTGGGGGCATCGTAAAGGCTAGTTATCACATTCGTCATGTCACTCTTCCCATCATAAAGGAAACAGAAATTCCTTGACTAAGGAATATGACTGATCTAATGGTCCCTGGAAAGGGACATTCTCTCTTATTACATTTGCATTCTGGATTACATATTCCTGAGAGATATTGTTAGTGTCAATAATAATAGCTAAGTCTTACTAGATACGGGCAGTGAGAAAAACCTCCTTCTACAGAACTCTCGTGCCACTCTGCTTTGCCACGCAGTTTGCTTTTCCTGGCTCTGTAGTCTTTGATGGACTCCTGTGTGTACTTAAAGAGCTTAGAGTAGACTCTGACAGGTGGTTGCTGAATTGTTTTGAGTAGGGGAGAGATCACGTTTCTACTCTATTAGGTTTACAGGATGAACTGTTTACAAGATGGACTGGTGGCAGGCAGACGGAGCAACACCGCAGTCACGTTAGCACAAGTTTTACAGCTCTCAGCACTTGATATGATTCCTAATTTCCTCATCAACTAACCTGAAGCTCAGCAAATTAATCGTGCCTGAGCAAGTGTGTGCTAGTCAATGCTTAACAGTTCTCAAAATAAAGAAGGGGGGGAGAGAACGAGGGAGGGAGGGAAAATGGGAGGGAGGGAGAAAGGAAGAAAATAAACATTCTAACTTGTAGCATTTACCAATTTCTGTGACATGGCTAATTTCAAGCTACCAATGTCACTGCACAGGAAGTTGGGAAGAGATGTGTGCACCTGGCCAGTACCACCCGTTTCCAGTAGCCAGGAGCAGGCTAGCAGGGTGGAAACACAAGGGACCAGTTGAGCCAAAGCCCTGTTCACATGGCCAGCGAGGGGGAAGACGGGCTTCCTAGGCACTGCTCACCCCAGAGTGGGCGGCCAGGACCTAGGGCTTTGCAGTCCTTGGTATGAAAATCCCCACGTGGACCTTCCCGACCACAGGCTTAGACTGAGAGTGGAGGCAAGAAAAGAACATGGAGGTAGAGTAAAACGTATTTTAAAATAACTGAATTACCTTGACTTACTAGAAGTATCCTTTCAAACTGATGAGCGTGTGTGCCTGACCAGGCGGTGGTGCAGTGGAAAAGAGCGTCGGACTGCGACACAGAGGACTCTGGTTTTAAACCCCATGGTTGCTGTCTTAAACCCAAAGGTCGCTGGCTCGAGCAAGGGGTCACTCAGTCTGCTGTAGCCCCTCGGTCAAGGCACATATGAGAAAGCAATCAATGAACAACTAAGGAGCAGCAACAAAGAACTGATGCTTCTCATCTCTCTCCCTTCCTGTCTGTCCCTCTCTGTCCCTCTCTCCAACTGTCACAAAAAAAAACGATGTGTGATTCTCGGAATAAAGCCACTAAATATAATGCAGTTCAAGTAATGATAATGCCTTTTCTCTTAATAAAAAGCTGCTTCCTTTTCCTACGAAGCAAAACCAAGGAGACAGGAATATACACTCAGTCTCGCTACAGTGTAATAATTTACCATACTCCAAATCACGATTACTAGCCCCCTGCTAACAGAACTTGGTCACCCTGGGCTTTTCATGCACAATACAGAGGACTCTCTCCTTTCCATCCCCCATCACTTTCTTACTCTAAATCTGCTGAAGAATTTGCTTTGTAGGACCATCTGGAATGTTGGCATATTTCCAAACAAAATACAACAAACGAGCCCAGCTGCCCGTGAACAGCAGGTCTGGGTGTGAATCCTAGGCAGCTCCCGCTGGGCTTTTCCCGCCGGAGTCCCGCAGCCACGCACCGAGGACCAGGGGCTCCAGCAGGCTGTGGGCTGACACAGAACCTTCCCCGGCTGCGGGGCGCGATGCAGCTGCAACGAACAGCATTTCTTTCTTCTCCACTTACTTGTAAGGATTTGTGCTTTACTCCATGGGTTATAACCATTACTGTCCCTTATCTTGCTGCTCAGGAGCCCCAGATTTGGCCCGTGAGGATTTCTTCAGACTGGCTCCTATGTAACCTGATAAGTCCCCATTACTCTTTGACCATTTTCTTACTTTCTGGAAGAACAAGATGTTTTGGGCTCATCTTGTACATTCCTTGCCCAGGATTAGAAATAGTCTTTTCTCCAGGGGACCCTGTATAGGGTGTATTTTTTTTTTTTTTTTTTTTTTTTTTTACAGAGACAGAGTCAGAGAGAGGGATAGACAGGGACAGACAGACAGGAACGAAGAGAGACGAGAAGCATCAATCATCAGTTTTTCGTTGTGCATTGCGACACCTTAGCTGTTCATCGATTGCTCTCCCACATGTGCCCTGACCGTTGGCCTTCAGCAGACCAAGTAACCCCCTGCCGGAGCCAGCAACCTTGGGCTCAAGTTGGCGAGCTTTGCTCAAACCAGATGAGCCCTGCGCCCAAGCTGGCGACCTCGGGGTCTCGAACCTGGGTCCTTCCTCATCCCAGTCCGATGCTCCATCCACTGCGCCACCGCCTGGTCAGGCAAGGGGTGTATTTTTTAAAAGTAGTCTTGGATAGTGGTTGCAAATGTTTCTCATTTCTGGTTGATAAATCGGTCTCTGTGACTTCAGTTAGCACGAAAGGATTCTCTAGCATTTAGTCACCCTCAGTGAGCCTGCCCAGCTGAGGGGCGGTGTTTGCCCTGTGGGGTCTTAGCATAAGCAGCTGGGGAGACCCAGCCTGAAGCCAGTGCAACACACCGCTCTGCTGTCTAAGGTACCGTGGGCGCAGTGAGGAGCATCTGTGAGAACTATCCCCAGGAAGCCGGAATCCAAAAAGCTGAAAGCTCATCCCAGGTTTCAGAAATGTTAAGGTGACTTACCTTTCAAGGCCACTTCTGGTGACCTCAAGTTCTGCAGTCAGGAAAGGCCCTCCTGTCTGAGCATTCGGTAGCTCCCAGTCTCCAGAATCACAGACCATTAGGGTAACGCCATGATGAGGCGAACCTGGCACACAGATTTCACTTACTGCTTTTTCGTGGAATGTTACAATCCGGTAATTCCCGGAACCACTCTTAAGAATGGATAAAGGGTCTTGATGCTTCTGAAATAATAAATCCAGTTCTCAAATTCTTTTCCAATTGTTATTCTACACAGTTCTAAATAGGGCTTTCTTTTTCAATTTGTGTATATTTGAAAAGCACTCTCAAAATATAATATTTTACCTTTAAAGCATTGAAGAAAATGAGGAAACAGAAACTTGTAAAAATACATCTTTAATAACATCAAGAAGTACAGTGCAGTTTTATCAAGGTTGTACATTGCAGCTTACAACATATTATCGATGACAGTGAATATTTACAGGTAAACGTAGGGTTCTTTCCTCCCATGCCCGGAGAAACCAAATCTGGTGCGTCATACCACATTTACGGCTGCTTTTCAAGATGGCTTCTATAAAAAAGGCCCTCAATGTTAATAGCTTGTAACAACAAAGACCCCCATCACAATGAGAGCCTGATGAGTGTTCAAAAATGACAAAAGAGAATGGTAAGTACTTGCTTTCCCCTGATGGCTTCGAAGAATAGGTACTGATAGCAAATCTGAAACAGTAAATACAAAAAGAGAAACAGCTGTTTCTTCTGTTTCTTCTGTCTAGTGAGTCTACAATAAATACTGATGTAAGGCTACAGATTAGGAAAAGAATCTAAGAGATTCTTGTAGGAAAAAGTTAACATTTATATTTAAGATCCCATTAAAAACTGATAGATGAATGGTTTGAGTCATTTCTTTAACATTGTTTATACAAAGAACAGGGAGATGGTGGGATTCTTGACACTTCTGGACAGTTAGTGAGAAAGGAGACTGAAATTAACTAGCAAAGGGGGAAATCAATATTAATCTTAAAATTCTACCTGCCACTGTCTTGGAATGATCAAAATTCGGCTCAAACCGAGAAGAGTTAAAAGGAATAGAACTGAAGGAAATGAGACGCTGGAACTAAACCCACAGTCAAGCATGCTTTCTGACGGCATTCAGAAATTAGAGACTGGGTTTACTCACTATATACAGAAACTAGTGTCGGAATTAGAAACAAAAGTAACACTAACACCCACAGAAGTACCAGAATCATACTCAGATTTATAAAAAGGCATAAGAGTCGGTTTACCATGCAACTAAATTTTTATGGAATGTTAAAACAGTCCAGTAATGATTAATGGTTAATAGAACAAAAACCCTTACAAACACACTACTGATGTGTAGCAAATTACACCAATTAAGTAAGCAGCTCAAATTCATAAGGGTAAAGACCCAGTATCCCTGAATTTCTAAGCATTCATATCAGTGTTAACAATGGTTTCATCAAAATGTTAGCCCATTCGAAGAAATTTTACTCTTCCCCCCTCAAAACATCACCTTTTCACAGGTGAAAGTAAACATGCAATTTCTCTACCGCTTTGCCCCTTCTCATCAATCACATAGTGTTATTACAGTGTCTAGGCTAAAGTAGGTGCTCTGAAGCCGTGTTTTTCAACCACCGGTCCACAGATCCGCCAGTCAGAAATTTTTGCCAGTCTGCAAAAGAGTTAACCACTCTGATGTGGTATGAAGATTACAGACCTAATGATCTTAGTCTAACTCACTTAAGCTCAAGGTGATTTCTGCCTCAGCAGTCCCTGAAGTAATTCTATTTTCACCGGTCTTCAAGTGTAAAAGGTAGAAAACCACTGCTCTGAAGAAGCCAATGAACTGAGGTCCTAGGTTCCAGAATACTGGCAGCATTGTTCAATAAGCTCGTCTGCCAGAAAGCCGTGTCTCTGGTTGAAGATATTCCTGGATCAATGATCGAGGAGTCAAGCCCAGCTACCAATGAAGTCAGACTGTTCCCTAACTGCCAAATAGTATGACCTTCTCTATTAAAATTTTTTAATGAATGATCCCTGGAAGAATGGCTCAATTGGTTAGAGCATCATCCAGATAGGCGAAAGTTACAGGTTCAATCCCCGGTCAGGGCACATACAAGAATCAACCCATGAATGCATAAGTGGAACAACAAATTGATGTTCCTCTCTTTCTCTCTCCTTCCTCTCTCTAAAAATAAATAAATATTTTTAAAAATAGTTTCTATAAAAAATTCTTAGTGAGTGGGACAAATCTCATACTTTTCATGTATCCTGCCACTATGGCACCTTACTAAAGTATTAGGCAGAGATTTATGCTCAAGGAACTCCTCAGTGATGGGGTCAGGAACTGAGTCCAGAGTGAGTGTGGTCCCGGTGATGCACACCTTACCTTACCCACCACTCAAAAGGCAGTCACACGAGGGAACCTCTGATGTCTAATCACTGAGTACCAGATGCTTGTCCCCTGCCACTGTCTACAGAACCAATTGGGTCTCTTGGTTTTCTTCTCTTAGTCACTAAGATATTATACACGGGCGTGAGTACCACTTGGTGGATGAGATCTGTAAAAAGTGTTTTTCTGCCTCAGAGGAAGCACCAATCCATATCATGGCACACTTTAACTCCAAGAATACAATTTACAGAACCACTAACTCTTAAAATTATTAAAAGTTATCCAGTGGCCTGACCTGTGGTGGCGCAGTGGATAAAGCGTCGACCTAGAAATGCTGAGGTCTCCGGTTCGAAACCCTGGGCTTGCCTGGTCAAGGCACATATGGGAGTTGATGCTTTCAGCTCCTCCCCCCTGTCTCTCTCTCTCTCCCTCTCTCTCTCTCCTCTCTAAAATGAATTAAAAAAAAAAAAAAAAGTTAGCCATACAGTTAAAATGTTAGGCTTATTTTCTCTGATATCACTTAAAATGCATTTTTAAACACTGACATGAGGTAGAAGATAAGGAACTCACAAAAGAAAGTCATCTTCAAAATACTACTGAACTCTATCCAATACAATTAGCCCTAAGAAAAGTCACAGCTTTATGCTAGTAACCTGACTGCTATAAAGATAATGTATTACCCTTACCTGAAAGAAATTTCTTATATCTGCAATTGCCCTTTTCAATTGTACTGGGTTAAAGGATTATAGAAAAAGGAAAATACCCATTCTGAAATATCCGGATCATCCACAACAGCTTATCTTACTCATCACTGTTTACACTACCATGTTCCTCTAATCACCTCAGTTGAGACACTGGTCATTTCCACTTGAATTACTGATCAGATATCAATATGGAGGTTAAAAACCCTCCTAGCATAAGAAGTAAGATAAAAGGAATGACTCACCATTAAAATAATGTCCTTTTCATAAAACTAGCAGCACTTCATTCTACTAGAGATACAAATTTGGCTTTCATAGACTGGTCACAAACACGGAAAATGTACATTGGTCCAAAACAGCTCCTTGTACAAGGGAAATAAATGCGAGGCTGTCAGGTTTCTTTAACAACTCTCCCTCCATTAGGTGGTGTGTGACACCACAGGAATGTCGATTTCAATGGCAGAGAGGCGGGAGCGGGCAGAATAGGGCTGCGAGTAAGTATGCACACTGGGAGGGTGGGAGTACAGGGGCTGCCAGAAAGGAGAAGGCAAAGACCTGCACGCACAATACCAAATAAACAGCAGGAGGGCCGTCATAAACAGGCCCCCAGCACTAGCGATTGTGACGTACACTGCATAGTCAAATGTAAAGACCGGCTCGAACTTCCTGTTCAGATGGACATTGTAAAAGAAGACCCAGATGGATGGGGACAGGCTCACAGTCCCTGCCAGGAAAAACAGCAGCCCAGCCACCAGGTGGCAGCCTGCACTGTTGACCAGACACTTGGCCAGCTTGATGTTGGGCACTGAGGACCTGAAGGCCGTGTTGCACATTCCAATCAGGCAGAGCAGCAGGGCGCCCACTGCGATCAGGATGCTGAGAGGCAGGGTGAACTGGAGGACCCGCAGGTCCAGCTGGTCAACGGAGGAGTACCACGTTGTGTCATACATCAGGCAGTCGCTGCTCCCGTCGTATCGGGCACACTTCACCCACAGACCTATGTAAACAGTCAGGTTCTTCTCGTTTCGGTTGAATGTGATTAGTCGCAATTTTCTCCAGTTGGGAAGCAGAGTTCCCGCAAAGAGGCCTGCCACCGAGGCGATCCCACACAGGAAGGAGAGCACTGTGGCCGCGTGGACCTCCCGACAGCCCATGGCGGGCAGGCTGTGCAGCACTGTCGGTCGGGCTGGGGGGACACACAAGAGGACACAGCATGAGGGGACAACAGGGGAGCAGAGCAGAAAAGGTGGCACTCACTGGCAACATAACCAATGACGTCTCTGAGAAGAGGAAATCCTGTCCTCGTAGCCTCTATGGGTGTAACTAAAATGTTTATATATATTGTGTGTGATACCTCGGGGCACAGGTGCACACACATTTGCTTGGTTACCGCTTACTGGGTCATGTAGCAACTAAAGTCTTTAGACGTATTTGTTTTCACAGAGAATCAGAGTTAGAACCAAAATAATTTCAAATTCTCATAACATCACATCAGAAATTCTCTTGGTTGTCAAAAATCATTCAACATACATATATTAAGTACTTTTCTGTGTCAGGCACCCAAATATATAGGGTCAGGGCACTCAACAACAATCAACCACAAACAACACAAGTTCAGCCTCAAATGCTCACACAGATGTGAAATGAGACTCGTACACGGCGGAGGTGAAGAGGCTCGTAGGAGACAAAGGTGTAGGGAGAAGGCACAATAGGACAGCCAAGTTGGGGGCAGAGGCTGAAGCAGACTGCTTGGGCTCTAACCCCTGCCTCCTCACTTACTGACCTTGGGTCGGCTACAAACCTCTCTATGCCTCATTTCTCTCATCTGTAAAGTGTGAAAAGTAACAGGGCCTACCTACCTCACAGAACAGTTCCAAGTGTTTAATGAGTTAATATAATGTCAAGTGCTTAAAACCTGTCTGGCACGTTTTAAGTGCAAGGCAAATGTTAATTGCTTCTCCATGATGCTTGAATAAATGGTAAAGGAGAAAAAGCAAACATCTCATTCTTTTACACACACTGGAAAATTACAAAACACAAATGGACTCTTCTCCACTGAGTCAGTCAAATGAAAAGACAAGAAAAAGGTCCCTGAAATTATTCTGCTCAGCTATTTCCTGGCTGTTTCAAGATGACTTGCATGCTTTGAGGATTGTTACACCACTGGTTATTATACTATTACTGCTCATATAAGATAAATGCTAAGATTTCTGAAGTAATTATAATCTACCTCTATTAATGCTATTATAAGGATCAGAAAAGTAGTAGCCAGCTCTCTCTCATCCTGAATTAAAAAGCTACTTACTCTTTTTCTATATATGACAAACTATCAAAACCAGTATCTTAATCAGCTTTAATTTCTTCAAAAATTTGAAACTCACTCCCCAAATACCCACTCAAATATATTTTCTGACTTCTATCATGCCTACTATGGGGCAACAGAACAGACTGCTTTAATAAGGTAGCACGTTTAGTTCTCTTTTATTTATTTGTTTGTTTGTTTTAGAGAGGGGAGGGAGGGAGAGGATAAAGGGAGAGAGGATGAGAGAGTGACAGAAAGAGAGACAGAGAGAGAGAAGGGGGAGGAGCAGGAAGCATCAACTCCCATATGTGCCTTGATCAGGCAAACCCAGGGTTTCGAACCGGCGACCTCAGCATTCCAGGTGGATGTTTTATCCACTGCGCCACCACAGGTCAGGCCACACATTTACTTCTTTTAGTTTGGTCATGACAAAGTGGCAAGGTGGAAAATAGTCTTACTTCTGGATACAGTATAGGTTTAGAGAATCCATCATCCTTTACAGAGTCAAATATCTACTGAGAGTTCAGGAGTCAGGAAGAAGAACATGACCAAAAATGCTATGAAACTGGGTTAGGGCTTGACTAAATGTATTCAAATGGGAAGGTACAATGTTCTTTAGAAAACAATGCATTTGTATATTTAATCTAATCATATACCCTAGGAATAATTTTAGTAGCAGAAAATATAGGTGTGTGGACACACTTAGCTATATGTGTGTGTGTGTGTGTGTGTGTGTGTGTGTATGTGTACAATATAAAATCAGAGTTTAAGCACAAGAGGCCATTTTTTAAAGTCCTTAAATTAAGCATAATTAGTTCTAAGTTTCTCCATTAATATTTACTATTTGTTTATCATGTTGTTTTCGGTCACTATTACCAGCAGTAACAATTGTTTAAGAAAATGTTATGGATAAAGAACAAAAAAGATATTATAATTCTTATTTTTTCGCGCAAACATGGAAGGTGAGGGGTGCTGCCTTCTTAAATTTAGCAGCCGACCCCCTCGGTCCAGCAAAGGAAACTAGTGCAGGTTTGGGAATATTTACACTGGAAAAGGCAACTAACGAAACCAAGGCTCCTATGACTTTGATTAAATTTAGGTTTAAATCCTACCTCTAGAAATCATATTCTCTCTCTTTCTCCATATATATATATATACATATATATATGTGTATATATATATGTGTGTGTATATATATGTGTATATATATATCTCCATATGTGTGTGTGTGTGTGTGTGTGTGTGTGTGTGTATATATATATATATATATATATATATATATATATATATATATATTTTATTTTATTTTATTTTTTTTTTACTCAGAGACCTAGCCTTTTCCCTGGATCACCAGCAACTCCCGAAGCAGAAGACAGGATCCTGGACCCAGGGCCTGGACCTCTAGTGCTCTAGTGGGCTAAAGATAACATCTTTCCTTAAGTTATGTTTCAGCTTCTAAGCCATAAAGTGACAGGACCCCTGGCTACTTCCCCATGAACCAGATAAAGAGACACCGGAACAAACCTCAGAACCTTCCTCAAGACCTCAGGAAATGATTTACTACCCTTATCTCACTTCCCACCTTCAGCTCCCAGCAACCCCTAAACCACACCC
Organism: Saccopteryx leptura; assembly: GCF_036850995.1. NCBI lineage: Eukaryota > Metazoa > Chordata > Mammalia > Chiroptera > Emballonuridae > Saccopteryx > Saccopteryx leptura. The sequence goes on along the minus strand of NC_089514.1, from coordinate 37,249,639 downwards.
TAGATCAGCGGTTCTCAACCTGTGGGTCACGACCCCCGCCAGGGTCAAATGACCAAAACACAGGGTTCGTCTAAAGCCATGTATTTCTGATGGCTTTAGGCGACCCCTGTGTTTTGGTCGTTCAACCCCCCCCCCCCCCCCCCGCCGGGGTCGCGACCCACAGGTTGAGAACCGCTGCCCTAGATCGTCCGCAACCTACACACTCTCAGGGAGTTCAGGTTTGAGTTAAATCCCGGTCCTCCTGGGTGGCACCATTTCTAATAAAATAGCCAACATTTCTCCACTGCAATGCTCGGTGTCTGGAGTCTGGCTCTGCTACCACTGGGTAGACAAACTTTCCTTTGTTCCAGAACACAAATGATGTAAAGCTCCAGAATTCAGCTTCCTGTTAACTTTTGCTCATTCATCTGTCTCCCCATACACTGTAAGCAACTTGCATAGTGCCTGGCACACAAGGCATTCAAGGAATATTTGAATATATTAGTATTGGGCCCTGTAACAAGACTACAGTACTCACAAAGGGGGCTATCGATAATGAAGAACTGGACAAGTAGCTGATGCTAACGATCATTCATTCAACAGGTATTCACTGACTATCTAGCACATGCAAAACACTGTTAGGTCCTGGAAGAAACCTGAGGCCACCAAGATTTGGACCTTGCCTCAGTATGTTAACCATCAGACTGAGGGAAATTATATGCTGTTTTATAAGAATTCAAAATACTGACAGTGAATCAGTTGTATGATTTACTACATTTCAAGTGATTATTGTTTGGTATTAACCAGTAAACCAATAATATAAAGTGGTGCCTTGACACACGAGCACTTTAAATCACGAGCAATTTGGGAGACGAGCAGTCACTTGCAGGATTTTTTGCTTTAAGTCACGGGCAGATATTTGAATCACAAGCTTCCGCCACCCTCCACTAGATGGCCTGCTGAATGTCCTGAAAGGGAGGAAGAAACAAACTTCCACGGAAAGGTTTTTGTTGCAACGGCCTCTAAGTGAAAGCGAGGAAAGTGTGGAGAAAAAGCCAAAGTCAGTGAAGAAAATGATGATGATTAAGCAAAGTAATAAAACAGCAATTAAGTTTAATGATCAAGTTACATATCATAGTAGTGTATAAGTTAAAATTTGCAATTAAATGTAGCAGTAAGGGTATAGAGAGTAAGTTATGTTAAGTGATAGCACACGCACGAAATGAAAACCTCCTCTGCCAGCTCCTCCCCCTCCACCAGCATCTTCCCTGACCTTGAAGGTAAATACACTTCATAAACCAGTTTATTTCTGTACATTCTCTCTTATTATGTATATATTTGTAAAGTACATTTTCTTATTTAAAAGCATATAAAACAAAAAATTCATGTGGTTTTGGGTGTCCAGAACGAATTAATTGCATTCCCATTAATTTAAATGAGGAAATTCGATTTGACACACGAGCAAATTGAGTCATAATCTCGGCCATGAAATGAATTAAACTTGTGTATCAAGGTACCACTGTGCCGGTTTATAAAAAATGTGTCATACAGGTTAGAAAAAGACTAAATAGTGAACGACAATGATGACTTGATCAAAGTTGTAAAGACAATAAAAAGGATCCCTCTGTTTCTCTCAAAGCTTCAGAACTCCCTCAGATCACCTATTCAGAGTCCTAGCCCTCAGAACGCCCTCGGATCACCTATTCAGAGTCCTAGCCCTCAGAACGCCCTCGGATCACCTATTCAGAGTCCTAGCCCTCAGAACGCCCTCAGATCACCTATTCAGAGTCCTAGCCCTCAGAACGCCCTCAGATCACCTATTCAGAGTCCTAGCCCTCAGAACGCCCTCAGATCACCTATTCAGAGTCCTAGCCCTCAGAACGCCCTCAGATCACCTATTCAGAGTCCTAGCCCAATCACAACTTCTTCTTGCTTTCAAAGGTAGGGTTCAGATACTTGGCGTATCAACGTAACTGAGATTTCTCCAATCAAACTGCCCTGTACCACTGGTTCCTACAATTCAAAATGGAATGGGAAACAAGATCAGGATGAATGACGTTATTATTAATTAATAAATCCCTGTATTTATCAGCCTACAGACTATCAAATGACAGTGATGAACAGAGATAGATCAATATTTCTGACAGCATGTGCTCAAATTTATCCTGCATCAGATCAATACAAGGGATGCACCAGCCCCCTGAACTTGCTTTAGCTGAAGCACTCCGAGCTCAGATCGCAGAGATTGCCTACAAGGCCTATGTACAAAGCCAACAAGGATTTTTCAGAAGGGAAATACTATTAACCTCAATTTGTTAACTAAATTTCGGCCTCAGTGCTGGAATTAATGTCCTTGCTCTTTGTATCTTTCTTTGGCTGCTTTTCTTTTTGAACTGTTAACTCCATACACATATGATTTGATAAGTCATATATCCCATTAGAAGGATGAAGTAACACTTTATAGGGACAGCTGGAAGGAGTATGTTTAGTGATTTAAAACTAAAAGAAATGCTGACTCTCAGGTTTGGATCTGTTTGTACTAAGAAAGTAAAAAGACCTCTATTCTTGTGCTATGCACCAACTGATTTTGAGTCAAGAATGATTTTTTTTCAGATGCCAATCTTACCATTTCACTAAATTTCTCACCATTCAGTGACTTCCTATTTCCCTCAGGATAAAATTTTTAAAGTTTCAAATCCCACCACCTAGTTCCTGCTAAATTCTCAATCTCCTTACGTGTCACTCACCCACCTTACACATTAATAGTCTACACAGCTATACTACTTTTCTTTTAACTTCTCAGATTTCCCACTTTAACTTGGCTAAGGGCTCTTCCTCATGCTATTCTTCCTCCTAGCACTTTCTTAATCCCGTCCATCCTATTCTTTGCGCAGCTAACACGTATTCATCTTTCTAGTTTCTAGTTTCCTGGCCTCCCTTCCTTCCCTTTAATCTCCCTTGGCCCGGTTATATGCTCTAGTAGCACCTTTGTATTTTTTCTTTGGAGCAGCGATTGTGCTTATTAATTCTTTGTCAGTATTTCTCTTTCCCACCAGACTGTGAATTCCAGGAGGACAGAGAGCCTTTTGTTTTATCCGCTGTGTCCAACACTGGCATAGAGAAGGCGCTCAACTACTGTTAAATGAATAAACAAACTGAAAAATAAAAGGTCCATATGAGTATGGTCAGGATGCAGAAAGTTGTAAATTTCCTCTACTGACAACAGACCCACTCATTCATCTCCTGAGTTCTGAAGCCCCCAGCGGCATCTAGACTGGGCCCCTGCTTCCCACTCCTCATGGGCAGTCTCTCCCACTTTTTAAAACAAAAGTTCATTTTCTTCCCCTAGAAACTTCCCAAGAATGGGACCATTGCCAGCTATTTACACACAAACTATGCGTCTACAAATGTCTAAGTTTGGCAACACTGATTAAGTCACAGAGTGGTTAGGAAGTCAATCAATTACATGTTGTTGCTTATGTTTTCTTTCTTTTATTCTGTTTTCAATGTAATGTTATGCATTGATTACATCCCTCTTCATTAAGAGTGGTTAATATATCAAATTAAGATTTATGAAAGCTAAATAACATATATTTGTATTTATATTTTCTTTTCAAAATAGCAATGGGGAAAAATAAACATATTTTTTGCCATATGAAGCCCCCTTATTAGGGACTGTGGAAAATAAGCAAAGAACACACTTCAACAAACCTGCGGAGCACTCATGAACACTAGCTGGGAGACGGCCTTGCGCTGGGTTATATATGTTTATAGACACGGGCTTGTTTCCACCTGAGAGGCAGCTGGGCACTGTACCCAGGAAATCAGAGACCCAAATGCCAATCTCAGCCTACCACTTACAAACTAGAGAAGATATCCAAGTCCTCTGAAAGTCAAAAACTTCTCTGTACAGTGTCCCCAAAGGGAACTGTAAGATCACGACCTAGTAAAGCCCTTTGAAAAACACCATATGGTCAGAAATTTAAGTCTGTAATGATTATTAGTAGAATTACTTACTTTCTTGAGCTTGGAACATACTTTTCTCTGAACTATCAGCAAACAACCACAGATGATTATAGTCATATGACAATAATGACAGAGTATTCTCTTTGGAGTAGTTACTAACCAAATCAAACAAGGATTGTTTCAAAAACAACCCCTTTATATTTTGTCATTCAATTATCTGTTCGACAGTGACTTTCAGAGAAGTAGATGGATACAATTTGGTATACAATGAAAGGTTATCAAAGATATAATTTCAAATAAAAACATTTTCAAAAGAGTATCTGTTCTGTGGTTTTGAACAGAGCTGCAGGAAGTCTGGAGCAGGAACAGTAGCTAAGAGCCTTAGAAATTCACAAACCATTACTATGTATTTTTTCAGAACAACTCTAAGGAATTGCTATATGAGAACATATGTAACAGCAGCTATATTAGTTACTGATTGGTTACAGTTGCAGTCCTTTATACCTGTAATTTGGTTTTGTTTTTTTTTAGAAACTTGTACATCATCAATCATTGCACTCACAAGGACGGTCTGTCCTATAACTATTTTGTTGAACAAGAGAAAAACGTGTCATCTCATTAATGGCAGCAAAAAGAAGAGATATAATCAAAGGATGTACTTACTCTGTGAGGTACTTGATAGTTCTAAAACAACTTTAATCAACTTTGAAGAAATATCTGTACATCTGAACAAAGAGTAGGAATGGTCTGGGCCTAAAGAAATAGGAGAAATGCCCCAATTAATACCCTACTTCTTTAAAACTCAATTTGGATTCACATGGAATTAGGAAAAATAATTAGCAATCATCTAAAACCAATAAAATGTTATATCAAAAAAGGGAAGTAAGTTTCTTTTAAAGGCACTTTATTCTTAAATTCAAACATATGTAACATACAGAACAAAAATTAACTTTCATTTTATGATTTAAGATAGAAATAAGTAGTAAAAAACACTGTCATGGTGATAAATTATCAATGTCTGATGAATTTTTAGATCATTTTTATAACTATAGTGAAAGAAGAAAGAGTTGAGGAAACACTGGGGAGTTAGTTGTCTGGAAAGTAAAAGAAATTATGTTTCTTCATTTGATCTTTGCCAAAAGGCCAAGAAGCCATTACTATGTTTCTTTTATGCCTTTTTAATGGATACTGACAAAACTAGGCAAAGCTGATCTGCACTGTGCATACTAAAATTTGCAACTAGAATGCTTATTTGAGTTCACCAATGGTTCAACCTGCCCTTTGGTATGTCTCCATCTATCTTTAAGCATCAGCAACTTCCTCTTCAACTATATTTATCTCAATAGGTATGACTAGAGTGAAAACTTCTGCACGCCTGACAACTTCCTGGCTTAGGGCGTGTATCGCGAGCCCCATTTATAATCATTACATAGAATGCTGCCCGACGCAGTCTGCACAGAAGGGCCTTCAATTAAATTATTATTTACTAAATGTATGTTTCTTGAGTTGGTATCCAGCATAACTGCTCTCACGCAAAGCTAAGGAGTCATTTTACAATTAAAAACACACCCCATTCTGCCTGCCTTGTAACTGAAATGATAAGTAAATAGTGGCAGTTACTCTCATCGTGAATTAAACTCAATGTGTACAACAACCAAACCAACCCACCCGGCTCCCTGAGCCATGCCCGCGTAGTGCGGCCCCACGTCCGGCCTGTCCCCGAGCTGGCTTCAGGAAAGCACCCCGGCCCCCGGCCCCTCTCCCGCCCTCCGAGCTGCGGCTTTAGGAGACAGGCTCCTCCGTGGGGCCAGCGCAGTCACCGCTCCGGTCACAAGCCCAGCCCTGCACTGGCGAGTGGGTCTCCACCGCGAGCGGGTCATCTTACACCAGCGCCGCAGCTGGGATTAGAAAGAGCACCCTGCAGCTGCAGAGCCGCCGCGTTTCCCACGCCTCCGCACAGGGCACGGAACGGCTCCGCCAGACACCGCCTCGCTCATCCAGCCCCGCCAGTGGGGTCCGTCCTCAGTGTCCCCGCTTCCCCTCCAGTTACCTGCTTTACCCAAGATCCTCGCCCACTTATGCAAAAGACCCAGAAACCGGGCCGGTCTTCACTACACCTACCTGTGCCTCACATCCCAGGCATTTTGCTTGCCCACACCGAGCAGTCTCTCCGAGCCGCCCTCTCAGCGTCCCAGGAAGTGCGTTCCCAGCGAACCGCCCCGGGGGCTTCTGGGAGCCGATTCCGGTTCTCCCGAGGCCCTAGATGGGAATGGACTGGATAATTGGGAGACTACAATTCCCAGAAGCCACCGGGCCACCAGTCACGGCAATATCCTGCGTTCACCTACTTCGCGGATCTCCCACCTTCCCCCATTCCTCTCGCGTCTTCAGTTCCGTCCAGGTTTGCATTGTAGGTTAAAAAAAAAAGTTCAAAAAAAAAATCTAAGCATGGTTTTGAGTTGGGTACCCACGTAAATGTTTCCGACTAAATGTGATTTGTAAGGTTTGTTAGCAAGATAATTCTTAAATACTCCCCTGCCCCCTCAAAGTACTTACCAAGGCACTAAGCGAAAAGAGCTCAAACGCTGTTACTTTGAAACTGTTCAAAGGTACAGAGAATTTGAACCAATACCCATATACTTATCTTCTATATTCAACAATTAACATTTGCCACATTTATCCCTGTTTATTGTGTGTAATCATTTGAAAGTAGGAGGTATTCGTCCTGGCATGTCAGCGTCCTTTAAAATGTTTTAAATATATATTTAACTGCTTAAGTTTATACGGGGCTCTGCTGCATATTAGTTGGGTGGCCTTAAGCAACTTTTTTCTGTCTGAGATTATCTGTAAAATGAGGATAACATCTACATTATAGGGTTGTCTTGAAAATTATGAGCCTAGGCAAAGTGCCAGCACATAATAACTCGCTATTAGATATTAGAACTAACTTGACTCTCCTGCACAATTTCAACTGTCCTTCCCCTCTCCGTTTTATGGTTTCTCCTAAATGTGAAGTCCTGTATTAGTGAATATCTGAATTAATATAAAGGATTTAGAAGTTTCACATAAGACTGATCTGATTTCTTTAAAAATAAAGGATGCTGAAGTGTCATGATGCCCACTACTTTCAAATAACCACATACACACACTCACACACACAAATGGAGACAAGGTGAACAGGGCAAATGTTAATATGTGTTGAATCTAGAGAATTATGTATATGGGGTGTTTGTTGTTCTATTCAAATTCTCTGTACCTTTGAAATTTTTCAAAATAAAAAGTTTGAGAAAAACCATCATAGCTTTAAACAAAAGGATGGTGTCCATCCCTATCCCACTCTGCTCCTCCTGTATGACCTTGGGCAAGTTAAGGGAACACTTTGTTCCTCAGGATCTCATTTGAAATAATAATCTGTGTGTGTATTTAAAAAATGGTGAGAATTAAAGAAATTATGATACAGAAGTTTACAACAGTGATGACACAAAATAAGAACTGTATATGTTTGCTATTACCATTTTCCATTTTGTTTTGCTCTGGTAACAATGAGACTATTTGTTAGTGATGGAAAAGGGGGAAAGACTACTATCTGTCCGCTGCTACCACCTTCTCACCTGTCACACTGCTTCAGAGGCTGGATAAATTTATCTAAGAGCAGAAGCATACGATCCCAAAGCCAGACCTAGAAATGTAATAATGAGAAAGAAAAGTAAAAGGGTTTGGGGACAGGTAGGCTCTGGGTTCCAGGCCAGCTCTAGAAATAACAGATGGATGATGGCAATGTAACACAGTATAACTCACTTCTTTGAATTCTAGTTATCTTATTTATAATACTTAATTTAATCAAATAGTTGTGTACAAAATCATTTTATAATGCATTTGCCAATCAATGATAAATATTACCTTGTTAGCAGACTGTAGCTGAGATGTATAGGTAATTGATTACAATTTTTAAAATAACAGCTCCAAAAAGGGGGAAAAGCCTTATTTCTGGGGCAGGGGGATTGGACGAGGGAAGTAAAGAAGGACCAATAATATATGAAAATTATCTGACTTTGGGTGATGGACACACAATGCAATCAATAGTCCAAATGCTATAGAGATATTCACCTGAAACTGAAGTACTTGTATTGGTCAGTGTCACCCCATTAAAATTAATTTCTAAATTAAAAAAAATCCTTTTTCTAGACTTTCTATCAAGTTCAGATGTATGGTATATGGCCAGTAGCCGTGGCCACCCTCACAGCCGCCTGGCCCATGCAGGTTCGCATTTGATTCAGACAGACGGTAATGAAACAATGGAGCCAAGAACTGGTGGGTCATTAGCTTTAATTCTAGCTTGTACCCGGCAGGCAAGAAATACACACAGTGGGAAAACAATTCTCTTCCATTCAGGGCTCCCAAAGCCACTGACTTATCCGAGTTTCCTAGAATCAAAGGTATCTACCTCACCAGCCTTATTCACCTCTGTTCCCCATCTCCTTCTCTCTGCACAAACTGACTTCTCCTTCAGCACTCCGTGATCTTGGCTGCTTCTCCTCTCCTCCACGTGGCCTTTCTGTGCTCTCCTTTATAGTGTAGAAATCCAAACCTTTAAGCCAATATATAATACAAATAAGGACGTCTCCAATACAAAGTCACTTATCTGAGGCATAATGGGTTTCCTCATGAGAGTGCACCACCCCTTATCATGCAACAGTCAAGGGTGTGGGGAAAAGCTTAGTTTTGAAACTAAGCCTTAGGTTATAACGGCCCTGCCTGCTTTCAGCCTGTCCCCCAAACCCAATGCAAACTAAAAGCGAGCAAACATATACATCATATTTACAAACTTATTTGACTAACATATGGTTAGCCTGCCTTCATTACAGCATAGATGGAAATACATGCCCTAGTGGGCCAAAATATTAAAATATCCCTCTTAAAAGTACTTTAGGTAAGAATTTAGATACCAATCAACAATCCTGGCTTTCCAGTTTTTCTCAGCAGAGACTCTTTAAGGAATAAGGCAAAACAAATTCACTGCACTATACCATCACCAAAATTCTACAAAGATTCCCATTTGGTTACTATATTAGTTTCTTATTGCTACTGTAACGAACTAGCACAAACTCAGTGGCTTAAAACATCACAAATTTATTACCTTACAGTTTGGAGGTCAGACGTCTGACATGGGTCTCACTGGGCTAAAAGTCAAGGTATCAGCATGGTTGCATTTCTACTGGTGGCTCCAGAGGAGAATCAGTTTCCTTGTCTTCTCCAACTTCCTGAGGGCACCAGCTTTCCTTGGCTTGAGGCTCCCTTCAATCTTCAAACTATGCCACAGCTGGTTGAGTCTTTCTCCATGTAAATTATATCACTCTGATATTCTTCTGCTTCCCTCATCCATCTTTTAAGAATCTTTGTGATTACATTTGACCCATCCAAACCACCCAGGTTAAGTTCTCTATTTTATGGTCAACTGACTAGCACCCTTAATTCCCACTGGTCATGTACGGAGCATATTCAGATTCCGAAGATGAAGATGGAGATGTCTTAGAGGACCATAATTCTGCCTTCCACAACCACTAACCTCTTTCTGGTTGAATCCACAGGCCTCTTTTGGGTCCTAATTCTCTTCCACCCATCCAGATCCACACTGCACAATTCTAAATTACTCTTTCCCCCCCTAAACTATTCTTTATTGGATGTGAAAACACCAACCTTTGCACTCTCTTTGAGTGCATCTGATTCGTTCCCTGTCCACCTGTTGCTTTCACTTCCTTTTCCCTGCTCTCCAGTTATCCAAACTTTTTCAGAAGGCAACCTGTTTTCTACCCTCCAAATCCACAACTCTAGCCAAGACTTTCCATAACGTCTTTACTATTTCTAATTACAGCTCATGTGGTTAACTGCTGTTACTTCAACTTCAGCATTTTCCAAATACAAATTAATAAATGTACCCCTTACGTCTTCCATTATTCTTTGTCAATAGTTTCTTATGTTCTTCTTTTATTGTCTTATTTTTTATGTTCTTTGGTGTTTTCCTCATACCTTTTTACTCAAATTAGGAACCACATTCTCTGACTTCTTCCTTTGAAATATTCACTTCCCACTTATTCACTGTGTTACTGGTCCAAAGTCCATGTTCCTGACACTCCAAAAGGCCAAAACTCAAAATGTCAGTTTGGAGTGAGGAAAATTTGTTGATTGAGAAGGTACCTACTGAAAAGATGGGAGCATTAGCAGTTTCCTAAATCTATCTTAAAAAAAAAAAGTAGAGTTCAGGCTTCTTTTATGTCAAGGGAAGAGGAAATGGGAGGGGCTGTTTTTGTAAAAACTCAGGCCCCAACCTGAATTCCTCCAATGATTAGAATGTCAAAAGCAGGAGCTATTAGCCTAAAGGCCTGGGAACAATGCAGGCTGAAATAAGACAGAGTCACAGAGACCTAGCATTTCACTCTGTTACAAATACCAAAAATTGACCTCTTCACATTAAGAAACATGCAACAATTTCCTTACATAGTTAATTTTAAAATGTAGGTAACAGCCTGACCTGTGGTGGTGCAGTGGATAAAACATCGACCTGGAAATGCTGAGGTCACCGGTTCGAAACCCTGGGCTTGCCTGGTCAAGGCACATATGGGAGTTGATGCTTCCAGCTCCTCCCCACTTCTCTCTCTCTGTCTCTCCTCTCTAAAAATGAATAAATAAATAAATAAATAAATAAATAAATAAATAAATTTAAAAAAAAACATAAAAAAAAAAAAAATGTAGGTAACAGGCCCTGGCCAGTTGGCTCAGTGGTAGAGCGTCGGCCTGGCGTGCAGGAGTCCCGGGTTCGATTCCCGGCCAGAGCACACAGGAGAAGTGCCCATCTGCTTCTCCACCCCTCCCCCTCTTCTTCCTCTCTGTCTCTCTCTTCCCCTCCTGCAGCCAAGGCTCCATTGGAGCAAAGATGGTCCGGGCACAGAGATGGCTCTATGGCCTCTGCCTCAGGCGCTAGAATGGCTCTGGTTGCCCCCTGGTGGGCATGCCAGGTGGATCCCAGTCAGGCACATGCGGGAGTCTGTCTGACTGCCTCCCCGTTTCCAACTTCAGAAAAATACAAAAAAAAAAATGTAGGTAACATTTATTATGTATATAGATAACATTGTCTATTTATTATCTATCAAGCACTTTTTCATGGATTACATAATATAATCACAATAACTCCATATTAGTGAGAAAGAAATTGAGATGCAGAGAGGTTAAATAATTTGCTCATAGTCAAGAAGTAATAGCCTGACCTGTGTTGGCACAGTGCATAAAGAAAGCGTTGACCTGGAACACTGAAATCACCAGTTCAAAACCCTGGGCTTGCCTGGTGCTTGCCTGGTCCAGGCACATACAGGAAGCAACTACTATGAGTTGATGCTTCCCACTTCTCCCTCTTCTCTCTAAAAATTAATAAAGAAAGTAATAAGTGGTAGATGTTAAGCCTAATTTGGAGGGACCCAAAACATGGAAGACATGAACAAGGTCCGTGGATTACACATCAAAGCTTTATTGTCTAGCTTGGCCAAGCGGCGGCTACTCCAACAGAAATCTGAAGGAGAGCGCACCAGCCCTTTGTTCTACTTAGTTTTTATAGTTTTGTAAGTGGGAAGTACAGAAGCAAAAATTGTAATTAGGAGCCCCTTACCACTATTGGTTATAGTCATATGTCCTTTAACATGATAGGACCACGTTCAATTTGCAAGCCATACTTCCTTTTGGAGAAAACAAAATTCACAAGTCAACACAATGGTAGAAAGATGTCTCTTTACATATTAAAAGACATTCCTATATTATCTAGTGTTCATCTGCTATCTCTGTCCAGAGTCACACATGTTAACCACACGCATTTACATAGGAGAGGTAGTTTCCGTGGGGACAAATGCCCACAAATGGCTCATTGCTATGAGAAAAGGTTTATTTTGGCTTTTCTCTCCCTGCACCTGGCTAGCCATTCACTCCTTTCCCCACAGGTGTGGTGGAATGTCTGGGGATCCATGTTTTCCTTCCCTTTTCATTTACAATACAATGCCAAGGGCCATCCTGGTTATGCCAAACACACAGTACAGAGACTATTCTCACAATTTCTCAGCACACCTTAACCCAAATCAACAAAATGTTAGTCAAGCCTCCCAAAATATTAATATTAATTCTGCAGCTTTTGGTACTTTACACCTGCGGGTGAGGTGGCGCAGCGGCTCCTCAGTAGAGGTTCCTGAAAGGCTGCTGTCACCATTTATTTATTTATTTATTTATTTATTTATTTATTTATTTTCATTTCTCTGAAGCTGGAAACAGGGAGAGACAGTCAGACAGACTCCCGCATGCGCCCGACCGGGATCCACCCGGCACGCCCACCATGGGGCGGCGCTCTGCCCACCAGGGGGCTATGCTCTGCCCATCCTGGGCGTCGCCATATTGCGACCAGAGCCACTCCAGCGCCTGGGGCAGAGACCAAGGAGCCATCCCCAGCGCCCGGGCCATCTCCGCTCCAATGGAGCCCTGGCTGCGGGAGGGGAAGAGAGAGACAGAGAGGAAAGCGCGGCGGAGGGGTGGAGAAGCAAATGGGCGCTTCTCCTGTGTGCCCTGGCCGGGAATCGAACCCGGGTCCTCTGCACGCTAGGCCGATGCTCTACCGCTGAGCCAACCGGCCAGGGCTGCTGTCACCATTTAGAACAGTGCAGACTCAGAACAGTCCCTTTATTTTGGATTTCTGCCTCTAGTAACATTACTTACCCTAAATGCTCATTCATACTACTACTGAACTTGGAATGGCCTGTGTCACCGTAAGAAAAGTCCAGACCTATAAGGAAAGTTTGAGTTTATTTGAGCAAAACTGACAACTGCAGGGAAGCAAGAACTCAACAGGCTAAAAAAATGCTCGAGCCCAGGTCGGTTGGCTCAGTGTAGAGCGTTGGCCTGGTGTGCAGGAGTCCTGGGTTCGATTCCCAGCCAGGGAACACAGGAGAAGCGCCCATCTGCTTCTCCACCCCTCCCCCTCTCCTTCCTCTCTCTCTCTCTCTTCCCCTCCGGCAGCCAAGGCTCCATTGGAGCAAAGTTGGCCCGGGCGCTGAGGATGGCTCTGTGGTCTCTGCCTCAGGTGCTAGAATGGCTCTGGATGCAACAGAGCGACGCCCCAGATGGGCAGAGTATCGCCCCCTGGGCGTGCCAGGTGGATCCCGGTCGGGTGCATGTGGGAGTCTGTCTGACTGCCTCCCCGTTTCCGGCTTCAGGAAAATACACACACACAAAAAAAAAAAAAAAAAAAAAAAAAAGATTGAGAAAATGGCTGTTTAACCTCTTATTTTATGCCTTACGATCATAGGGGAAGATGTAAGGGGGCTACATGAAATCTATGGAGATGGATAGGGAGGCCAGAGAAAGTAACACGAGGAAATCCCCGAGACTGGATAGAAAGTAAAAGGAACAGACACGACTTCTTTTACATTGGCGCTTATCGCACATAAAGAGATGATATTTGGGAGAAGATGACAATAAGGGGCTCTGTGGTCTCCTGTTTTGGTGGGAGATTGTGCCCTGAGGTCTGGAAAAAGGGTTTACTCTGTCACTCCAAAAGTAAATTCAAAAAGGAAATAGACAGCTCAGTCAATAATTGACCTTTGTCAGGGGAGATACTGGCCTAAGAGATGACTACCACTGTGACGTGCCTTCAGTGAGGCCGTTTCATCTCAGACCATCCTCTGTGCTTACTTTAGGTCTCTGAGTTTGTAAGGCCTGCCAGGTAGGCCTCCCTGAACTTGTCAGGTTTAGTATGTGGCCCCTTTTTCATCCACAGCCATATTTCACCACAGCATTTCCAAGTCTGTAACTGAAATTCAACAAATACAAATAAAAATCTCCCATAAGCTATTTTTTAGAGGAAGTTGTCAAATAAAAAATAATAAATTATCTATTGATTGGGAAGTTGGGAAGTGTAGTGGAAAGTGCAGAGAGAAAAGGAAATGGTGTGGGTTAAATGTGTCCATCAAAAATTCATGTCAAAATCCTAACTCCCTCGCCTGACCAGGCGGTGGCGCAGTGGACAGAGTGCTGGCCTGGGACATGGAGGACCCAGGTTCGAAACTCTGAGCTCACTGGCTTGATCATGGTATCATGGACATGAGCCCATGGTCACTGGACTGAAGCCGAAGATTGCTGGCTCGATCAAGGGGTCAATGGCTTGGCTGGAGCCCCCCACTCCCAAGTCAAGGCACATATGAGAAGGCTATCAATGAACAGTGCTGCAATGAAGAACTGATGCTTCTCATCTCTCTTTTCCTGTCTGTCTGTCCCTATCTGTCTCTCTCTCACTGAAAAAATAAAAAAGAAATCCTAACTCCCTCAATAACATAGCTTAGGATGTGACATTATTTGAAGATAGCATCTTTTCAGAGGTAATCAAGTTAAAAGGGTGTCATTAGGGTGATACGTATTCCATAATTAGTTTCCTTATATATAAAAAGGGAGAATTTGGAGACAATCATACACAGGGAGAATGCCACCATGAGAAGTTAAAGGCAGAAATTGAGGTGATGCTTCTCAAAGCCCAGGAACTCCAAAGACTGTCGGCAAGCACCAGAAGCTAGGTGAGTGACATGAAACATTCTCTCTGCAGCTCTCAGGATTAAACACTGTTGCCCAGGAGCTGGGCCACCCTCTCCGTACTTCTGCTCTTCCTACCAGTCTGTGTGGCTTCTCCAGTGATCCTTGGTTAAAGAGTCCTCTTAGTTTAGTTCAAAGTTGGTTCTTCCAGATAATTGTTCTTAAAATTAAGTTGTAATCCACTTTGGTTCTGGGAGGTGGAAGTTGATACATCCGCCTACTCCATCGCCATCTTGTCATCCGTCCCCACAATGGCCTTCTTAAAGCCTTTCACCGGCGGTGGGTTTAACAGCAGGTGCACTGAGCGCGCACCCTGGGCCTCAAATTCTGAAGGGCCCCGCAAAAGCCCAAATTTACACTTTTTTTCTGATGACACCGTTTGGTTTCATACGTGCAATTTTAACATTAATAGTACATAATATTTTTAATTTATTAAAAAAATATGGTTAATGTGTATTTTTATTTTCCCTCTCTCTTTTCTTTAAGGGGCCCAATATTTTCTTCTGGGCCTCAACCAACCTTAATCTGCCTCTGCCTTACACATAGAAATAATACCAATAATAATGCTTAGTAACAAATAAAAAAATGAAGGCACTAGTCAGAAGATATTGTCAATTTCAAAATATACTGAAATATGTGCCACGAACAAAAATGATTCTGTCCTTCACTTTCTGCTTCCAATGTACTCAGATTTTACAGAATAAATTTAAAAAACCCTTGCCATATACTGCTCTAAAATTAGTTATAATATAAACGGAATATCCTGTTCATCAAATTCCAAGTATTTCAAAGGACATGACTCAGATAATAGCAGCACTTCATATAGCTTGGTATCTGGGCATCCCAAAGGACTTTAATTTCTATTATGAACACATTCATAATATATACAAAGGTCATTACTTCCTCTGAAGTCTTTCAAGTACCCAACAACTATTGAGCAACTGTCATTTAATGAGAAACAAAACAAAAATTAGAACTGTCTATAATTAAAGATAGGTTATGATCAGAAATGGTAGATGAAATTGTCCCCGGCTTTTGCATCCATATAATAGTCAACTGAAGCAATAACCCCACCTGTTTTTTTCTGAATCATCCACAGGGAAATACTAAAACTTTCCAACATACACTCTCTTTCTCCCCTTTTCTCATTTCTTTACCGATTTGATTTTGCCTTTCCTTCAGCTGACATGTAACACCCACTCAAAGCTAAAAAGATTCCTCTGATACTTTTCATCTACTCACTAAGCTCCAATCACAAAATAGGAAACAAAATGCTTCTGTGAAATACATCTTTAACGAAAGAAGACGAGATGTTTATTTTTCTTATTGTTTAACTTTGAATTAAAAACTATAGTATGTTGCCTGTCAACACTTGTCAACTTTGAGTATCTAAATGGCTTAATTCTCAAGGTATAAATTTTTGTAAGGAAAAGGCATTTTTTTATTATAAAATATTTTACACTTTCAAAAAGGTTTTAAAAACCCCCAAAATACTCCTATACCCTACACCCTATTTCAAATTAATCAATGAGCAGGAAGCAATTCAGTGTAGTATTTGAAAGAGGTAACATATGGGAAACATTCACCAGTGCCCAGCCTGAAAACATTACCATGTTAAATTTTATGATTATCAGCACAAACCATGTACTCAAATAAATTTTTTGGTTTTGTTTCATGTCTATTCCATAAGGAGAGACAGATTTAAACCAAATTTAGGATAGTCTTAATGATTTAAAAATATCCACTACATTCAATTCACAATTTCGTCTTCAAACAAAATGTTGCCATATATTTGGAATAAGGTGTCATTTGTAAAAAGTTTGCAATCTATATTATTGCTAATTTTCATTTCATTTTTAAGCTACATTTTGTAATTCCATTTATGCTCTTGCTTTGAAACATTATTTTAAATGTATGTTAATTAAAAATTTCAAGACAGAACTCATCTTTGCTTTCTTGTTTTTAACCTGAACTTCGCAAACCCTGTGTGAAACAGCTTAGAAAATACTCCATGTGGCCTGACCAGGTGGTGGCGCAGTGGATAGAGCGACAAACTGGGATGGGGAGGACCCAGGTTCAAAACCCCAAGGTTGTTGGCTTGAGCGTGGGCTTACCAGCTTGAGCAAGGGTTCAATGGCTTGAGCGTGGGATTATAGACATGACCGCATGGTTGCTGGCTTGAGCCCAAAAATTGCTGGCTTGAAGCCCAAGGTCGCTGGCTTGAGCAAGGGGTCACTCTGCTGTAGCTCCTCAGTCAAGACACATATGAGAAAGCAATTACTGAACGACGGAGCTGCAATGAAGAACTGATGCTTCGCATCTCTCTCCCTCTGTCTGTCCCTCTCTCTGACTCTCTCTGTCAAAAAAGAAAATAAAAAGGAAAATGCTCTATATATTTGTTCATTTTTGGCAAGAAAAAAATGTAAAATTTTCATTAACTTTCTGATAAAGCAAGTAAGATATAATTCCTCTTCATCCTTAATACACATCAACTATCCATTGCCACAGCAGAGAATAAGATTATGGTGTCAGAGCATCTGAAACTCACCTGGTGTAACTGTCCTCACATTGCTACTTATTTATATTTAGGAAATAATGGAAGTAAAATCGAGGAGAAAAAAATGACAATGAAGTCATAAGTGTTTCATACCCAATATGAAACAAAGTCATTAGGATCAGTACAAATGTACAAATTCCAAATCCTTCCTCACTCATTCCTTTGTTATGGAGTGGAATCACACTGTTCTTATCCCCTGCAGTTTCTGCTGCCGAATGTGAGATGCATGTGGGCAGCAGGTCGTATCTGTTCTCTTCAACACTGTACATGGGACGCCCTGCACAGCGCCTGCTACAGGGGAGACAATAAATAGACTTGCGCAATGAAGAAACAATACAAGAAAAGCCAGTGACCTAAGGATGGGTGTCAGAGGTGGTACAGAAAACAGAACTAATGAAAGCGAAATACTGCTTGTAAAAAGTCCCTCCCATCATCTCATCAGAACTTGGAAGTACAAAAATCCTTAGATCATTTTTATTTAATACTTATAGCCTTAGTAAAGGCTTCATTAAGCCTTAAATTGTAAAACAATTCCTAATATTTTAAAAGTGGCACTGAAGAGTAATTATTAAAAGTTCATTAACTCACTACCATTTTGTAAAAAAATAAACTTGTAAAAAGTTTATATAATATAAACTCTTTTGGATAAAAAGATCTAGAAATAGAAATATTCCGCAAGACCATAGGAAACTAACAGTGGTCCTGTCTGGGACAGGCCTGGAGGACCTAATGCAGAAAGATGGGAACTTTTTTTACTTTATAGTTTTACTGTTTAAATTTAATATTTTACAATGAATATGTATATTTTATAATAAAACTCATTAAGAGAAAATGTCTAATTCGTAAATATGTTTGAAACTCAGGTAGAAATTACAATCTCAAGAATATACTGATGACTGGTATGTTTTAAAATTTGCACTTCCTACCCTCTCTTTACTAAAATATGAAAACAGACATCGAAACGGACCAGGACATGAGAAAATGTGCCACACACAACTCTGTCCAAAGCAGGAAAAATACACTTACACTTAAGAAAGTTTTCCAGAAGATGGAATCAAATGCATCTATTTGCTGACTTCTGTAAAATATTATAAGTGATCTTTGTCATCACTAAACACACATTCAAATTTAGGGGTCTTAGATTTTCTAAAATTGAGAAGTGTTATATAATAGCTAAACCAGGTACACAATAGACTCAAAAACAAAAACCAAACCTAGTTACCTAGTTGCTCATTCTCATAATATTGTAGAAAACCTTTTATATTAAAAAAAAAAAAAAAAAGACCTCTCCAGAGACTTCGTAAGTACAGGAATATCAGAGGTTTCACTATAGGTGGGTTGGCCATAAAATGATAAACTGTTATTTTAGCTCAAGTACTGTTGATACACTTAACTATAAAACAACTCAAACAGATATGGTTCTCAAATGATGGCATATATATCAGAAGGTTAGGACTACATTCTAAAATGTACATGTCTGTGGAAAAGCTTTCAAATGAACACAATTCCAATTTCATTTTTAATAGATTTAAATTATATCCATTCTGGAACTAGTAACAGCATTATTTGATAGTGGCTCACTGTAAGTTATTGTATTAGAAATCTGTAATTTAAGCAACTGTTTTTTATGATATGCATCATTTTCCTGGTCAGCATAGTCATCCAGAGATTTTCTTATACAGTTCTTTAATTCATCAATTCCTTCTCCAGTAACTGCAGAGATGGGGATGATATGTTGAAACTCCATAGTTCTCTCTGGAATCATGCTTTTTTCAAATAAATGCAGGAAATCTGAAACAAAAAGCACAAAACTATGCTGATTTTCAATGTCTTTGAAAGTAAGTCAAAACTATGTTGAAGTGAACCAAGGAACTAAAAATTTAGCATTTTTAATTCATTTTTATCCTTCTCTAATAAGCTCTCAGAATGCTTGGTTTTTACTGGTGATAATGGTAAGGTTCTTAGCACATGATAGATGCTTAGTAAATATGTGTTGGATAAAGATATTTTAAACCAAATTAAGCATAAATAAAAGAATGACAGAAAATGATTTACTTACAGAAGCAAGTTGCTTTTGAGGGTTGGGGATGTTTCAACAAAGTGAGGCAACATAGATTTCTCCAAAAGAATCTTTCTATAAAAATAACATCATTTGTGCCCTGGCCAGAGAGTTCAGCTGGTTACCCAATACTCCAAGATTGTGGGTTCAATCCCTGGTTAGGACACATATAGGAGCAGACTGATGTTTCTGTCTTTCTCTCATCCTCTCTAAAATCAGTAAATTAAAAAAAATAATAATTTGTGATGTAGGAGACTCTAGCTTGTCTAGAGTCTTTTTTTTTTTTTTTTTTTTTTACAGAGGCAGAATAGACAGGGACAGACAGACAGGAACGGAGAGAGATGAGAAGCATCAATCATTAGTTTTTTGTTGCATGTTGCGACTTCTTAGTTGTTCATTGATTGCTTTCTCATATGTGCCTTGACTGTGGGCCTTCAGCAGATCAAGTAACCCCTTCCTGGAGCCAGCAACCTTGGGTCCAAGCTGGTGAGCTTTTTTTTTTTGCTCAAGCCAGATGAGCCCGCGCTCAAGCTGGCGACCTCGGGGTCTCGAACCTGGGTCCTTCCGCATCCCAGTCCGACGCTCTATCCACTGCGCCACCACCTGGTCAGGCTTGTCTAGAGTCTTTTTTTAAAAAAGAGAGGGAGGGCACGCATCAACTTGTTGTTCTACTAAATTGTTTCATTTTTTGTTGTGCTCTCATTGGTTGCTTTTCATATATACCCCGTCTGGGGATCGAACGTGCAACCTGGGCTTGCCAGGATGACATTCTATCCACTAAGCCACCCTGCCAGCGTCTATACAGGTGGCTTTTAACTGCCCTAAAGTACTGGCTCATCATCCCTGGTATAAGAAGCCAAACTAAAAATGAAAAAGGGTGGGAGTAGTTCAAGGGAAGATCACTTCAGATGAGCCTACTCCATCCCCTCACAGGGGGAGGGCTGTTACATCACTGTTCCTCTCCCACCATCGGGCGGTGGAGGAGGGATGCAGACTGATGAGACGGGTTAATACTGACATGACCCGGGAAGGCTGCACTGTTCCTCTCCCACCATCGGGCGGTGGAGGAGGGATGCAGACTGATGAGACGGGTTAATACTGACATGAACCGGGAAGGCTGCACTGTTCCTCTCCCACCATCGGGCGGTGGAGGAGGGACGCAGACTGATGAGACGGGTTAATACTGACATGACCCGGGAAGGCTGGACTGTTCCTCTCCCACCATCGGGCGGTGGAGGAGGGATGCAGACTGATGAGACGGGTTAATACTGACATGACCCGGGAAGGCTGGACTGACAGACAATGGACAAGCCCACACGGAGCTTGGTTTCTAAGATTCAGTGCCCCCAAGAAGTCCAGAGAGCTTAATTCAGGAATTATCCATGAGGGGACTATATTTTGTCTTATGATGGTCCAAAGTGCCCACGAACTCTTAAGGTAACCTCTCCTCTGGTACCGCCTCTGAAAATGCCCTTTCCTGCAAGACCAACTAGCAAACAGATCAAATGACCCCATAAAGCAAATGACATTAAAGAATAAAGACTATTCACTAATTCCAGCAGGTATTTATATCCCAAAAGCAACTTATTAACTCAAGGAAAGCTCCAACATGTAAATTACACTGGAGAAATATTATTGAAGGGAGAAAGAAATTTCTGGTACTGTCTGCTAGTCCTAATAATTTATTTCCCCCAATTGTTATCCTCAGAATAAAACAGAGAAATTAGTACTATTTAAAAACATGTTAGCCTGACCAGATGATGGCACAGTGGACAGAGCATCGGACTGGGATGCAGGGGACCCAGGTTCAAAACCCCAAGATCGTCAGCTGGAGCGCAGGCTCATCTGGTTTGAGCAAGGGGTCACTCGCTCTGCTGTAGCCCCCCAGTCAAGGCACATGTGAGAAAGTAATCAATGAAAAACTAAGGTGCCGCAACAAAGAACTGATGCTTCTCATCTCTCCCTTCCTGTCTGTCTGTCTGTCCCTATCTGTCCCTCCCTCTGACTCTCTGTCTGTCA
This sequence comes from Saccopteryx leptura, assembly GCF_036850995.1. Taxonomy (NCBI): domain Eukaryota; kingdom Metazoa; phylum Chordata; class Mammalia; order Chiroptera; family Emballonuridae; genus Saccopteryx; species Saccopteryx leptura. The sequence goes on along the minus strand of NC_089514.1, from coordinate 37,228,448 downwards.
CAAAATAAATAAATAAATAAAAACCTGCTTCTCACCTGCCACCCATCGTACTTGCCTCATCTGTGAAAAGGTCCTCCTCTAGACTCAGGAAAATGCAAGCATCACCACTACAGTACAGAGAGTTCTGCAAAGTTCTCTACTCAAGGCAGTGGAGAGTCTCTTTAAGTTCCTTTATACAAAGTGGTCCATTTAGGAACAAATTTCAAACAAATAAATCCTTTTGAAGTAACAGCATCTATTTTTCTGTTACACATACATAGGTACGTGTACTCAAGTTCCTTTTAGATTAGTTCTCTTCCAAGATCCACAGAGCTGACATTACAAAGACACAGGCCTCTTTAGAACTGTCAGCTGTTTTTAAATTGATGGTGTACAAGGAGAATGAAGTTCTACAATCTGTGAAATATGTTAAAAGTAAAAAGACTTTATAGGTAGATGCCTTTCCTCTTCTGATGCAAGTCCCATTAATTTGTTAAGGGTCCATTTTCTTTCTTCTTTTTTTGACAGAGACAGAGAGAGGGACAGAAAGGAAAAGAGAAAGATGAGAAGCATCAACTCTTTGTTGCAGCTCCTTAGTTGTTCACTGATTGCTTTCTCATATGGGCCTTGACTGGGGCTACAGAAGAGCAAGTGACCCCTTGCTCAAGCCAGCGACCTTGGGCTCAGGCTAGCGATCATGGGGTCATATCTATGATCCCACACTCAAGCCAGCGACCCTGCACTCAAGCTGGTGAGCCCAAAGTCAAATCTGTGACCTTGAGGTTTTGAACCTGGGACCTCCACATCCCAGTCCAACGCACTATCCACTGCGCCACTGCCTAGTCAGGCATTAAGGGCCCATTTTCAATTTCACTTCTTCATAACGCCTGACCTTTTCAGCTCAAATTATCTTTTTTTTTTTTTTTTTCCTGAAGCTGGAAACGGGGAGAGACTGTCAGACAGACTCCTGCATGCGCCCGACCGGGATCCACCCGGCACGCCCACCAGGGGTGACGCTCTGCCCACCAGGGGGCGATGTTCTGCCCCTCCGGGGCGTCGCTCTGCCGTGACCAGAGCCACTCTAGCGCCTGGGGCAGAGGCCAAAAAGCCATCCCCAGTGCCCGGGCCATCTTTGCTCCAATGGAGCCTTGGCTGCGGGAGGGGAAGAGAGAGACAGAGAGGAAGGAGGAGGGGGTGGAGAAGCAAATGGGCGCTTCTCCTATGTGCCCTGGCCGGGAATTGAACCCGGGTTCCTCGCACGCCAGGCCGACGCTCTACCGCTGAGCCAACCGGCCAGGGCCTCAAATTATCTTTTTCTTCTTTGTCTCCTCTCACTTACCACCTATATCACACATTCTGAAACCTGGTATATATTACATTATATTGTTTAAAATGTTTCATATGGTATAGGTTCTTTCTTTAAAAACATGTTTTGTTTTGTTTTTTATTCAGTGAGAGGAGGGGAGGCAGAGACAGACTCCTGCATGCACCCCAACAGGGATCCACCTGGCAAGCCCACTAGGGGACGATGCCCTGCCCATCTGGGGCGTGGCTCTGTTGCTCAGTAACCAAGCTCTTCTTAGCCACTGAGGCAGAGCCATGGAGTCATCCTCAGCACCTAGGGTCAACTCGTTCCAACTGAGCCATGGCTGCAGGAGGGGGAGAGAGAGAGAGAGCGAGAGAGAGAGGGAGGGGAGGAGAAGCAGATGGGCGCTTCTCCTGTGTGCCCTGACCGGGAATTGAACTCAGGACATCTACACGTCAGACCGACGCTCTACCACTAAGCCAACCAGCCAGGGCCAAAAACACATTTTTTAAGAGTAGTAACTGTTAGTTTTCTTTTCCAGTGACTGTATCACTCAGTGTACTCTGCACAGATGAGAGCCACTGAGTTGGCTTTGAGTGAATGAATGGCCTTTACCCTTCGGGTTCTCGAGCTGGTTCATCAGTACATGGAATTTATTCTGGGCATCAGGCAAGTCCATTTTATTTACTGCCAGGAGCGCAGGTTTTGTCTGAAGCTCCTCTTTGTACAACTCCAACTCCTTTAAATCAAAACAGAAAAACAAAATAATTTTATTAAAATATCTATGTAGATTACCTATTTGGTAATATCTTTCTTTAATTGAAGGCCTGGATAACCTATAGCCCAGTCACATCTCTGAAATGGAATAAATCTCAACAACCACAAAATTAATTAACAAAGAAAACTCAGAAAATGCTTAATAGTTAGTCATGTGTTAATATATTTTAGCTCACATAACATCCTAAAGACAGCTGTGATCTGTGCCGTGAGCCAAATACAAATATCTGGACTTCTATTAAGCACAAAGATAAAATTCAAAAGTGAACAGAAGCAAATCTTCATGACTGTGGATTAGGCAATAATTTTTTAGCTATGACACCCAGAAGCATAAGCAACAGAAAAAATAGACAAATTGAAACTTCAATAAAATTTAAAATTCCATGCTTCAAAATATAAAGAAAGTGAAAAGACAGCTGCAGAAAAGGAGAAAATACTTGCAAATCATGCATGTAATGAGAGACTTGTATTCAATATATAGCAACTTCTTACAACTCAGTAATAAAAAGGCAAATATCCCAATTTAAAAAACGGGCAAAGAATCTGAATAGGTATTTCTCCAAAGACAACATATAGCTAATATAAATGTGAAAAGACAATCAACATCATCAATCACTAGAGAACTACAAATCAAAACCATAATGAAATGCCACTTCATTCCTACTAGCGAGGCTAAAATAAAAGACAGACAATAACAAGTGTTGCCATTAATGTGGAAAAATTGGAACCCTCATACATACATTGTGAATAAAATTATAAAATGGTGCAGCCACTTTGGAAAACAGTTCAGCAGTTCCTCTGGTTAAGTTAGTATATTATCTAGTAATTCCACTCTGAGGTATATACTTAAGAAAAATGCAAACAGCTTGACTAGACAGTGGCGCAGTGGATAGAGCATTGGACTAGGATGCGGAGGACCAAGGTTTGAAACCCTGAGGTCACAGGCTGGAGCGTGGGCTCATCCAGCTTGAGCATGGGCTCACCAGCTTGAGCGTGGGGTTGCTGGCTTGAGCGTGGGATCATAGACATGATGCCATGGTCGCTGGCTTGAGCCCAAAGGTCACTGGCTTGAAGCCCAAGGCCGTTGGCTTGAGCAAGGGGTCACTCGCGCTGCTGCAGCCCCCCCCCCCCCCAATGAAGGCACATATGAGAGAGCAATCAATGAACAACTAAGACGACCAAGGAGCCACAATGAAGAATTGATGCTTCTCATCTCCTTCCTGTCTGTCACTATCTGTCCCTCTTTCTGTCTCAGTCATAAAAAACAGAAAAAGAAAAATGAAAACATTTCCATACAAAAACCTGAACACAAATGTTCACAGCAGTATTATTCACAATAGACAAAATGTGGCAAAGGAAACAAGATATAACAAGTTTTGAAGGTAAGAAACATCATGAAGTGTTAGAGAGAAATCACAGGGCTAGATACAGAATGTAAGAGGGGCAGGAGGGAAAAAGAGACAGACTGCTAGGTAGGAGCCCAACCTTACCAGACCTCATAAACCATGTTTAGATTAGACGTTAACCTAACAGCAATGGGGCATCACAAAGTGTTCTATGTAGGGAACAAACTTCAGCTTGGTTTTTACAAAGCTCACTCTAGCTACCACATATAAATAGACTGCAGAGAAACAAGACTGCAGGTAAGACCAAGAAGGAGGGACTTACAGCATTCTAATTAGAGGGGTTGATGGTTGTAACAGTATGGAGGAAGACAAGGAAATGGATTTCAGTGAGATTTAGGATCTAAGACTGACATGACTTGATACAAGTGGTGAGAAAGATATAATTAAGACCACCACCCAGGTTTCCAGCTTTCATATTTAGTCAAGTTTTGAAAGAGGATGGAGAATTAGAAGAAAAAATAAGTTCAGTTTTATACAAATTACATTTGAGAAGTAATGGGCTATCCAATCAAAGACGCCCAAGAGGCAGCTGGACTAAAGCCTCTCCAAAAGCCCTTGGTCTCAGATACAGATTCGGCAGTCATCAGTCTATTTAACAAAACTGAGTGCTAATTAAAGAATAAACAGGAAAGAGCATAAAAAGTAGACTGAGAAATAATTTAAGAAGTAGGAATAAAAGTTCACAAGCAAGATAAAGTTTGAGAAGTATGTAACAAGGAGGGTTTTATTGCTTGCAATAGTTTGAGAAGCAGGTTAATACTGAGGAACTGGAAACAGCAAGTTTATAAAATTCTTTAGCATCAAAGCTTTAAAACGTAGAGGTGGAGCCTGACCAGGTGGTGGCACAGTGGATAGAGCGTTGGACTGGGATGCGGAGGACCCTGGTTCGAGACCCCAAGGACGCCAGCTTGAGCGCGGGCTCATCTGGTTTGAGCAAAGCTCACCAGCTTGGACCCAAGGTCGCTGGCTCCAGCAAGGGGTTACTCAGTCTGCTGAAGGCCCGCGGTCAAGGCACGGTATGAGAAAGCAATCAATGAACAACTAAGATGTCACAACAAAAAACTGATGATTGATGCTTCTCATCTCTTTCCATTCCTGTCTGTCTGTCCCTATCTATCCCTCTCTCTGACTTTCTCTCTCTGTCTCTATAAAAAAAATAAATAAATAAAATAAAATTTTAAAAAGTAGAGATGGAATACATTATATATTTATTGTAATTATTTTTTGTTATTTCATACAGTCTTATGTGCCTATTCATTAGATCAGATGCAAAAAGCAGTAAAAGAGAAACAGAGAACGTACTTTTGTTAGCAGTATTATGGTTTCAAAGGCAGATCTGTATTGAGTTTTATAAGAAAGCTGAAATCCAGAAATATCGACCTAAAAAAAAGAGGAAAAGAAACAGCTTTTATTATAAGATTAGCTATACATTTGGTTTGAAATGTTTTATTCTCTCAAGCTAAAAATAATATCTCAATCTATAGTCTATTGGTAATTTAGAAATTCAAAATAAAGAAATCAAAGTGTCAAGGTAACTGTAATTACTCTGATAAAATCACCACCATTATAAAATGAAAAACTAGTACAGATAAGACAGTTTATACTAATATGGGCACGCTCATAAACAGATGACTCTTGAACAACAGGGGTGTTAGGAGCTCCAATATCTACCCCAACCCGCACAGTTGAAATCTGTATATAATTTTTGCCTCCCCCATAACTTAACTACAGCCCCTTGGTATATGTGGGGTATTAGTTCAAGGACCCCTGCAAGAATACCAAAATCTGTGGATGCTCAATCCATATATAAAGTGGTGTAGTGTAGCTGCATACAGTCAGCTTTCTACACTGGCAGACTCCAACACTACTGATCGAAAACAGTACAGGCATTTATGGAAAAAAATCCACCTATAAGTGGAACCACACAGTTCAAAATCATGTTGTTTAAGATCAGCAATATAACTCTAGCACCACTAATAAAGTAGGAAAAAAACAGTATATGATATAGTACTATGTTGAAAATCATAAGGAATTAAAACTTCATTAAGTGTGGCCAAACTTAGGCCTGATATAGTATAGTGCCAATTCCATCCCAATATTATAAACAAAGATTATCTACCTAATCTTTGTTTTTGACCCCAATTTAAACAGACTTAGTAAAATCACATATGCCACCACTTTATCTTCAAATTTAATAATAAAAACTTCTAGAAAAACTGAATTCATTGATTTTTCCCATTCTCTTCAACAGTGCATTGATATACATGTGACTTACAACAAAAAGTAGCTGTTTAGTTCTTTCTATGTGCTTGAGGAACCTGTGGCCCATTCCTTTGTTCATATGTGCTCCTTCTATTAAACCAGGAAGGTCAGCTACTGAGATCTAATAAGTTAGAAGGTTTGATAAAAAAAAAGAGAAATACATGAAAATCATGAGTACAACTGCATCCAAAATTTTTCACAGTTTTTCAAACATAAACAGTTTCTGATTTTTGATTACCACTGCATCTTTACAAAGCCAAGATATAGTCACAATAAAAGAAATGTATTAAGAACCAAATTCGCTGTTATCAGAAATTATAGTCCCACTTTTAATTATCACTCTAACAATCTAGAACAGGGGTCCCCAAACTTTTTACACAGGGGGCCAGTTCACTGTCCCTCAGACCATTGGAGGGCTGGACTATAAAAAAAACTATGAACAAATCCCTACGCACACTGCACATATCTTATTTTAAAGTAAAAAAACAAAACGGGAACAAATATAACATTTAAAATAAAGAACAAGTAAATTTAAATCAACAAACTGACCAGTATTTCAATGGGAACTATGCTCCTCTCACTGACCACCAATGAAAGAGGTGCCCTTTCCGGAAGTGCGGTGGGGGTCGGATAAATGGCCTCAGGGGGGCCGCATGTGGCCCGCGGGCCGTAGTTTGGGGACCCCTGATCTAGAACTTTAGGAATTAGTTTAACCATTACGAATCACAGAATTCTCTTGAGTGCCATAAATTACATTGTTTAATATGACCTATCCATAGAATTTCAACTTCTGAATTCTTAAGTGTCCAAGGATATTAAGCTGACATTTACTTAGTACAACTCGGTAGTTTTAAATTCTACATGTAGTTAAATGTTCCTTTTCTGTTCATATTCTATGAGGACTAGTGACTATTTTTAAAATGTACAGAATATAAAGTTCCTGTATTCCTTTGAAGATGATAAGGGTTATTATCCATTATTCTACACTCATGGTTTTCAAACCTCACTGTGCATCCTAATTAGTTTTATAAATTGCAGATGCCCAGGCCTTACCCCTAAGGAATTTGCTTTCAAATCTCTGGGGCACAGGGTTCATTTATCATTGTTATTTTTTAATGTTTATTTTATTGATTTCAGAGAGAGAGGAAGGGAGAGAGGGAGAGAGAGACAGGAACATCGATCTGTTCCTGTATGTGCCCAGACCAGCAATTGAACTGGCAACTTATGTACCTCATAAGTTGAGGTAAAACATATAAAACATAATAGATACATTCTATGCTCTAACCAACTAAATTATCTGGCCAGGGCATCATTGTTCTTCTTAAGCCCCCAAATAATTCTGATGTGCAATAGAGATAAAGAAGCAGTGCTCTATACTTATTATTCGTGTGAATAAACATTTCAGTGTTTTAAAGGAAATATGGCTATGTGACAAAGCAGTGTATACTACAGAGTTCTCTTGTCCTGAAATTTTGTTTGAAGGTTCTTTACTAATTTCCCTTAAAAATTACAAACAAGATTCTCTTTTTCTCTAAATATTTCTGCTATATTAATAGTACTCTGTATTTATCATTTTAGTCAGCAATTAGAAATATAAGAAAGCAAAAACAAAAAAATCAAATCAGAAGAGAAAAAAAAAAAAACAATCCAAAAAACAGTGAGGATAGTCTAAAGGAGCTCTGGACAACTTCAAGTGTGTCAGCATTCACATCATGGAGGTGCCAGAAGGAGAAAAAAGAGAGCAAGAGGCTGAAAACCTATTTGAAAAAATAATGACAGAAAACTTCCCTAACTTGGTGAAGGAAATAGGTGTACAAGTCCAGGCAGCACAGAGTCCCAAACAAGATGAACCCAAGGAGGCCCACACCAAGATACATCATAATAAAAAGGAAAAGGTAAAAGACAAAGAGAGAGTCTTAAAAGCAGCAAGAGAAAAGCAGTTAGTTACCGACAAGGAAGCCCCCATAAGACTGTCAGCTGGTTTCTCAACAGAAACTTTGAGGCCTGAAGGGACTGGCAAGAAATATTCAAAGTCATGAAAAGTAAGGACCTACATCCAAGGTTACTCTACCCAGCAGAGCTATTATTTAGAATTGAAGGACAGATAAAGAGCTTCCCAGACAAGAAAAAGCTAAAGGAATTCAACACCACCAAACCAGTATTACACAAAATGTTAAAGGGTCTTCTTTAAGAAGAAGAAGAAGAAAAAAAGGGATGAAAAACATGAACAATAAAATAGCAATAGATACATATCTATCAACAATTGAATCTAAAAAACAAAATAAACAAATACGTAGAACAGAAAAGTACTCACAGGTATAGAGAACTATCTGACAGTTGCTCAAGGGGAAGGGGTTTAGAGGATGGATGAAAAAGGTCAAGAGGCTTACCTTAAAATAAATAAATACATACATAAAAATTAAAAATAATAAAAAATTTAAAAAAATTTTAATTAAAAAAAGAAAAAGGTGACAGAATTAAGAAGTACCAATTGGTTGTCACAGAATAGTCATGGGATGGAAAGTACAGGGAACATAGTGAATAATATTCTAGTAACTATGTGTGGTGTCAGATGGCTGTGAGATTTACCAGGATGATCACTTATTAAGTTATGGTGTGTCTAAACACTGGGGTACACCTGAAACAAGTATAGAAATGTAGGTCAACTGTAATTTAAAAAGTAATGATTTAAAAATGGAAAAAATCAAATACAAAAGCAATTATGGACTTGCAATGAGAACAGAGATTAAGGAAATAAAGAAGAATCAAAGTTGTAATGACAAACTGAACTTACACTTTCAAAGAACAAGTTACATTCTCACATATGAGTGAAATCATATGTGGGATATAAAACTGAAAGCAACAAACGAACAAATAAGTAAAAGAAACAGAAACTCACAGACACAGACAACAGTACGGTGGTTACCAGAGGAAGGAGGGTGGGGGTAGTAGAGGCTAAAGGAGGTCAAATACTGTACTTCCCCATGTACAAGATGCACTTTTTTGGGAAAAATTGGGGATCTAAATACTGGCTGCGTCTTAGTGGCTGTAGATTTTTTTACCTGCAATTTCTCACTTTTGTGCACTTGTTCTTGGGCTCAATGTTGAAGACAGTGATTCGTCATCAGACACAGACGAAGACAAGCTAATGGATAGGAGTTTTGACAGTGATGAGGAGTTGTATAAATTTTATGATGAAGCCCTGGCTGGCTGGTTCAGCAGTAGAACATTGGCCCAGTGTGTGGAAGTCCTGGGTTCAATTCCCAGCCAGGGCACACAGGAGAAGTGCCCATCTGCTTCTCCACCCCTCCCCCTCTCCTTTCTCTCTCTCTCTGTCTCTCTCTTCCCCTCCTGCAGCCAAGGCTCCATTGGAGCAAAGTTGGCCTGGGCACTGAGGATGGCTCCATGGCCTCTGCCTCAGGTGCCAGAATGGCTCCAGTTGCAATGGAACAAGGTCTCAGATGGGCAGAGCATCGCCCCCTGGTGGGCTTGCTGGGTGGATCCCCTGGTCAGGCACCCGCAGGAGTCTGTCTTTCTGCTTCCCTGCTTCTCATTTCAGAAAAAAAAAAATTTACGATGGACAAAACTTGAGTTCAATAACTTTATGTAATATATATTTTTTTAATTTCAGGCCCTGAAATTAAGGTGCATCTTACACATGGGAGCATCTTATACATGGGGGAATACGGGTATATGGTGACAGAAAATTTAACTCTGGGTGATGGGAATACAATGTAATAAACAGGTGATATATCATAGAATTATACACGTGAAACATATATATCTTATTTACCAATGTCATGCCAATAACTTTAAAATATTTAAAAAGAAATACCTATTCAAAAAGTTACATTCTTATACAATATTTTACTATGATAGAGTTCATTATTGATTTGATCACAATTTCACTTATTACAAAAAAATTTTGTAACTCCCTCCACTAACACCAGATTCAGTCTAAATATAAAGTCTAAGTACCAAAAGCAAATACTTTCACTTCTAACCAAGTGTCTTACTTTAAAAATACCAACCTGTTTGAAATCTTTATACATAATCTTTCCAAGTTCAGGCTTTATTGTTGTAACTAAACAAAAAAAGTAACAATAAATTAAGGCTAGAATAAAGGCTGGTACTCTCAACTGTCTTAGCTTTATGTATAAAATAAACAATATTTCTTTTCTGTGAACAATTAAATTCCAATTAATCTAATTAGTGGGCCTTAAAGTTCCTCTGTCACTCTAAAGGTGTGGTGTGTGGTGTGGTGTGTGACAGACCAGGTCTGTCACTAGGGTTGGTCTGGTCTCGTTCAGTTATCCGCAAGCCTCGCCAATCCTGCGCGAGGCTCCTTCCTCTGACTGTGTGCTTTCCTTCCTCTCTCCTTCTCAGAGTACCTTGCACTAAATAGTAAATACTGGCCATGCAATTTATATCAGTTATTCCAAAATAAGCTCCTTTAGTAGAGTCTAATTTTAGAATGACTTAATTTTATTTTCCAGGCTAATGTCCTTCTGCACTTTTTTGTTTAATGATGGCAGATATCCTATCACATTCACTCACTACTCTTTGTTTAAGCTACCATTACCATCTTGCCACTGCAACAGCCTACTAATTGTTCTTCCCAGACCCACTTATGTCCCAGACCAATCCATTTTCTGATTTTATGCAGAAATATTTTTAAAGCAAATATAATAATTTTATCCCTTTCTTAAAGGCCATCAACTGCTCTTAAGCTAGAAGGATCAAATAGAGCCCACACGGTCGATATGATGCAGTCTTTACCGCTCTCTCCAGCCTTCCCTTGGTTCCCTCTTCCCTGACCACCTTCTTCAGACACAAAGTCCACTCCCTGCCACCAAGAGCCTTTCTGTACCTGTCACTTCCTCGGACTGAAAGAGCCTTCACCTCTACTAGTCATTCTCTGAACCTCAGCTCCAACATCACACTTCCACAAAAAAGTCTAAAGTAGTCATTTACACTCTTTCATAGAACTGTATTATATTCCCTTATATTCATTAGTGAGCTATGTGCCTTCCGCCAATTAGTCTATAAGCTCAATAAAAGACAAAATAGTATGTTTTTGCTTACTAGCCTTCGTAATTCTAGAATCTACTGCAGATCCCAGAAAAATATATTTCCTATGAGTGAAGCAATGAGTCAAAGAATTCATCTCTGCCTTTCTAGTATTTACCACAGTTCTTGATAAAGAATAGGTGCTCATAAAATAATTAAGTCAAATAAATGAGTGGGCAGAGCATCAGCCTGGGATGCTGAGGGTCCAGGTTCAAAACCTCGAGGTCACAGGCTTCAGCGCAGGCTCATCCACCTAGAATCTGGGGTCACCAGCTTGAGCGCGGGGTCACCAGCTTGAGCGCAGGGTCGCCGCCTTGAGCATGGAATCATAGATATGACCCCTTGGTCGCTGGCTTGTGCCCAAAGGTTGTTGGCTTGAAGTTGAAGCTCTCTGGCTCGCCTGGAGCCCCTCCCCACGTCAAAGCACATGTGAGACAGCAATCATGAACAACTGAGGTGCCACAATGAAAAACTGATGCTTCTCATCTCTCTCCCTTTTAATCTGTCTTTATCTGTCCCTCTCTCTCTCTCCCTCTCTCAAAAAAAAAAATATATATGTAACAGAAAAGGAAATGCAAAGTAACAAGTACTAAAAACATTGCTGAAGGCTGCAGTTTTCAAAGATTAATGGAAAATAAATGCATATATTCTGCCAAGAGTTTTCACACTAAGGCTACCCTCAGAGTTGTTATTTTATTCATTCCAGAAGAAAGATTACTCTTTAAAAATTCATCACCACATATTAAAATATAAAACAATTATACTTACATGCATAATCTGCAATTTCAGGTTTTGCGTGAGAAATCTGACTTAGCAAAGAGGATTTTCCAGCATTTGGGAATCTAAAATGAGAAAATAAATTTATACATTACAACAAATGTCAGTATTATTAACACTTGTTTATCTCTGAATTCTTAACATTTTAAGAAGCAAACCTCTTGGATATTTCTGAGATTAAAAGCAGAGTATAAATTTAAAATAATTTTATTTTTAAAAACTTGAACAAAATATACTTTTGAAATAAGTAAAGATAAATTCATGCTGGTCACTTAAAATATTTCAGTATTGTGAATAAATCAAATTATATAAAAACTTGTAAAGCATAGAAAAATAAAAATACCTGAGCTCCACAATCTCTAGCCAAACACTGACAAAATATTACTTATATTGTTATGTGGGTTTTAAAAAAAATATTTTAGCCCTGGGCAGATGGCTCAGTGGGTTGGAGCATTGTCCGGAAGCACAGAGGCTGCCAGTTCAAATTCCCAGTCAGGGCACACAGAGAAACTGATCAATGTTCGTCTCTCTCTCTCTCTCTCTGACCCCTTTCCTCTCTTACTAAAATCAATAAATAAATGTGTGTTTTTTCTCCCTTCTTCTTCTTTTCCCAAGTGAGAGAGGGGAGATAGAGAGAGAGACTTCTGCAAGCACTCCGACTGGTATTCCCCTGGCAACCCCCATCTAGGGCCAAAGCTCTGCCCATCTGGCTCCATGTTCACAACCAAGTTATTTTTAGCACCTAAGGCAGAAGCTCCAATGAGCCACCCTGAGTGCCTGGGGCCGATGCACTTGAACCAACTAAGCCATGGCTGTGAGAGAGATAGAGAGAAGGGAGAGAGGGGAGAGATGGAGAAGCAGATGATCATTTCTCCTGTGTGCCCTGACCAGAAATCAAAGCCAGGACATATGCCTCGCCAATGCTCTACCACTGAGCCTACTAGCCAGGGCCTAAATAAATGTTTTAAAAAAATTGTTTTGCCCTGGCCGGTTGGCTCAGTGGTGGAGCGTCAGCCTGGCGTACAGGAGTCCCGGGTTCGATTCCCGGCCAGGGCACACAGGAGAAGCGCCCATCTGCTTCTCCACCCCTCCCCCTCTCCTTCCTCTCTGTCTCTCTCTTCCCCTCCCGCAGCCAAGGCTCCATTGGAGCAAAGATGGCCCAGGCGCTGAGGATGGCTCTGTGGCCTCTGCCTCAGGCACTAGGATGGCTCTGAATGCAACAGCAACGCCCAAGAGGGGCAGAGCATCGCCCCCTGGTGGGCATGCCGGGTGGATCCCGGTCACATGCGGGAGTCTGTGACTGCCTCCCCGTTTCCAGCTTCGGAAAAATGCAAAAAAAAATAAAAATAATAATAATATTTTTTAATAAAAATTAAAAAAACATTTTATATGGACATTTTCAAATCTATACCAAAGTAGAGAGGAGTAATAAACCCCATTTAGCCATCACCTAGCTCAAAAAACATTAATATATTCTTAATACTTTTTTTAAAAGTTGGTTTGTTTGAATAGGGTTCAAAAAGGTCTACATTACAACTGGTTGATGTTTATAGTGTCTTTTAGATTACTTTGGTAACAGTTCTTCCTCCATCTTGTTTCTCCCTTTGCAATTTTATTTTTTATAAAACTGGGTCATTTGTCCTTAGAGTTTCTTTCCCACAGCCTGGATTTTTCTGACACCCCCATAAGGTCATTTTAACACAGTGGTCCCCAGGCCGCGGACTGGTATCGGTCCGTGGGCCATTTGGTACCGGTCCGCAGAGAAAGAATAAATAACTACATTATTTCCGTTTTATTTATATTTAAGTCTGAATGATGTTTTATTTTTAAAAAATGACCAGATTCCCTCTGTTACATCCATCTAAGACTCACTCTTGACGCTTGTCTCGGTCACGTGATACATTTATCCGTCCCACCCTAAAGTCCGGTCCGTGAAAATATTTTCTGACATTAAACCGGTCTGTGGCCCAAAAAAGACTGGGGACCACTGCTTTAACAGACTGTTTACCAGCAATTTTACACAGAAGTTATCTCATGTCACTAGCCTTTTTTTCATAATTGAGCATGAAAGTGAAACAATCTAAATAAACTTCAGTATATTTTATTAATATATAATGAATTTAAATGAAACTTTGTACATATTTGCTACATATATTTTATACATATTATATATTTTAGTAATTTTTTTTGGTGTGGTATACTATATAGCAATCACCTATGTGTAATGGTATGCAACACGTTTTGCAAACATATCTGGTTTCGCTGTGCTTTCCTTTTGAAACACACACTACACGTTCTAGTTGGATTGAACACGACAAAGAAAGATTTTACAATATCCTTGATATGTATGTTCAAACTGCGAGCAGTTAGATGATAGTCCAAGTTTAGACGGCTCGACACTGTGATTGATTTTATTTACCGTACTTTCAATTTTGCGGTCTCACGCCTGGAGGAGTGGGAAGAAAGGGAGTCCGCACGAGAATATAGAATGTGTGCTGTTTTTCAAACTTCGACCCTCAGGGTAAAGAGTCACAAATACAATAACCCTGTATTACCCTGACTTTCAAAAACTGAAATAGCTAATGCAAGTGCAAACACGAGTTAACTAGTGAGCGGTCAACAATTAACATGCTCTTTGCCCTGGGTAGTCTATAAATTGGTAGTTATATGTAAAGCCTTGATCAGATTCAGTTGTTGTTTTTTTCTGAGAGACTATCCATAGTTGGTTGGCTTCCTTTTCCAACTGAATTATACAAGGTAAACACCTTTCAAGGGTGCAGTGTAAAATTTTCCTCAAGAAAGGCCCACAATGCATGAAAGAAACTATCAGAAATGAGGGTTGATCGTTTCTAAGATTCATAGAAGAGAAGATTTCTAAATTTCATTCAGATATTTTCATCAAATTTATCTAACAATGAAAATGTAAATTGGTGCAGTCATTATGGAAAACAGTATGGAGTTTCCTTGAAAAATTAAAAACAGAACTCCAGATGGTCCAACAATTCCACTTCTGGGTACTTATCCAAAGAAAACAAAAACACTAACTTGAAAAGATACAAATACCTCTGTGTGCACTGCAGCATTACTTACAGTAGCCAAGATATGGAAACGATCTAAGTGTCCGCTGATGGACAAACAGAAAAGAATGTGTATGGCATACACACACACACACACACACACACACACACACACACACACACGCACGTGCACGCACAGGCATATTATTCTGCTATAAAAAGGAGGAAATACTGCCATTTGTGACAACATGGATGGACCCTGAGGACACTGTGATAAGTGTAACATATCAGGGAATAACACATATATGATATCATTTTTATGTGAAATCCCAAAAAACAAACAACAAAAAAAACTGACCTCACAGATAGACCATATTAATGTTACCAGAGGCGGGGGATGTAGGAGTGGGCCCAATGGGGAAAGTAGGTCAAAAGATACAAACTTTCAGTTATAACATAAACAAGCCATGGGCCATATAATGTATAGTATAGTGACTATGATAAATAATTCTATATAATAATATTGTAATACATATTTAAAAGTTGCTAACAGTAAATGTTATAATTTCTCATCAGAAGAAAAGAAAATTGTAACTGTGTGATGACTTATTGTGGTGATCATGTTGTTATACACACAAAAACTGAATCAGTATGTTGTACACCCGAAACTGATATAATGTTATATGTCAATTATATCTGAATAAAAAAGTTTATCCCAAAAATATCTACAGTGGTCCCTCATCTATCATGGGGGTTGGGTTCCAGAACCTCCTGATAGGCAAAAATGTGCAAAGTGGCAATCTTATATTTATTTTATTATTTATATATATTTTAAGGCTTTATAAACCCTCCCCACACTCTTATAAACCTTTCCCGCACAGTTACTAAGCTTTCCCACACTCTTATAAACAATTCCTATGCTCTTAAACCTACGTAATTTTAACAACATAAAAAATTCTATATGGGTCCTCACCACTGAATAGACTACAGCTTGAACGATGAAGATGATGATGAATTAGCTGTGCAGTACTGATGATGAAGGTGATGGCAATGAGATGAATGTACACAGCCAAGAAGAGCATTACAGCTCTTCTGAAGGCTCCACCCCATCAGGTGGTGCAGTATCTTCGTCCTTGTCTTTAAGTTCAGTTTTCCCTAAAGACGTAGGCCTAACTGGTGTCTTCTTCCGAGTGAGGAACATAGTTATGGGGAGTTGCTGGTGCTGCTTTTTCTTCTGGGTGAGAAGTTTTTTTTAGAATGTGAGCATTTCTCTTTTTTTTTAATTTTATTTATTCATTTTTATTATTAGAGAGAGAAGAGAGGGGGGAGAGAGAGAGAGAGAGAGGAAAGAGATAGAACAGAGAAGCAGGAAGCATCAACTCCCTTATGTACCTTGACCAAGCAAGCCTGGGGTTTCGAACCGGCGACCTCAGGGTTCCAGGTGAATGGTTTATCCACTGCGCCACCACAGGTCAGGCTGGGTGAGAAGGTTTTTATAATTTGACATGCCACCTCCATTGTATTTGAGAACTGCAACGAACGAAGCATCTGGGGGTCCCGTTCTTGAGCCATTCGCTGAAGTTCTTTGGCCATTCTGACCATGGTTGAGAGGCGACTGTTAGGCCAACCCCTCTTCTTCTTCAACTCGTTCCTCTTGTTCCTCTTCCTCTTCTTCGCTTGCTGACTTCATCATCTCTGTCAGGTCTTCGTCCGTCAATGGTTGTGAGTGGACATCAATCAGGTCACTAACGTCATCAGGAGTCATATCATTGAAGCCATCTCCTCCCAATAGTTCTGCCAGCCTTATATACTGAAGAGTGACGGACTTCATCAGGAGAGAATCCCTTATAATCACGGACCACTTCTGGCCACAAATGTTTCCAGCTGGCATTTAAAGTTTCACTCTTCATCTTCTTTATGGCCTTCTGAATATTTAGGAGACACGATGCAATGGTGTAGTCATGCCAGTTCACCTTGAGCAAAAAGTCTTCCTCTGAATCCATAGCTTCAAGGAGGGTTTTCAAGGCATTTCGCATAGAGAGAGCCTTAAAAGCACGAATAACACCTTGATCCATGGGCTGAATCAGCGATATGGTGTTTGGCCAGCAAGAACTCTATCTGCATGCCATCTTACGACAGATTGACAGCGTGGTGTCCAGCACTGTCCATCATCAGAAGCACTTTGAATTCGAGGCCTTTCTCTGCCAGAGATAAAGCAATGGTGGAACCAATCCGACGTGAGGAGTTTCGTGATCCAGGCCTCGGGGCTGTACATCTAGTACACAGGCAACACACTCTTATTCTTGTTTATTAGGGCCCTTGGGTTTTTTGACTTATAAATAAGTCCTGGCTTTACCATAAAGCCCACAGCATTACCACACATAATCAAAGTTACACGATCTTTTCGGGCCTTAAATCCAGGGCCTTTGGCTTCATCCTTCATAATAAAAGTGTGAGATGGCATTCACTTCCAGAATAAGCCCATTTCATCCATATTTTTTTAAAGAGTCTATTTATTGAGTTGAGAGAGAGAGAAGGCGAGCAGGGGAGCGAGAAGCATCAAGTTATAGTAGTTACTTCTTGTATGTGCCTTGACCAGGCAAGCCCAGGGTCTCAAACCAGCGACCTCAGCATTTCGGTGCGACGCTTTATCCACTGCGCCACCACAGGTCAGGCCATCTCATCCATATTAAAAACCTGTTCAGGCTTATAGCCCCCTTCCTCAATGATGGTTTTGAATGTGTTGTTCATGTACTCCTCAGCTCTGGCTTTATTTGTAGAGGCAGTGTCTCCATGCAGATAAACACTCTTAAGTCCAAAGAGTTTCTGAAACTTGTCAAACCAGCCCTTGCTGGAGCTGAATGGGGTTGGTCTGGCAGGAGAAGCCTTTGATGGTACTGCTTCTGCATCATTGTCCTCTTTGTCACCATCGAGAACGTCACTGCTTTCAGCAAAAGTTTCATAAAGCTTCTTGGCCTTTGTGGGGATGATGCTGGTATACAATGAGATAGTCTTCTTCCTGTAGTTACTGATCTACAAGGCCAATGTGATTCCATCCTCACAATGGCCTTATTGTGGGAAGTTACCAACCTCTTCGCAGTCTTGTTAGGACACTGCTGCCTTTGTCCTTATATTCTTTTTGTCCTTCTTTATGAAGCAAACTGAAGATTCATTGATCCCATAATGGTGGCCTACAGCCTCGTAGCTTCTCCCTTCCTTTAGCGTGTCGAAGAGTTCCACCTTTCCTGCTATGGTAAGTATCTCCCTCTGGTGCTTGGGTTCGGTGCCAGAAGCCTTAGAAGGCGCAGAACATTTGGGTGACATCATAGGGCTTAAAATAAATTCAATTTTTTACGGAAATTTCATAAAAACACAACACCACAGAGCAACACTACACACACAGCGATCAGACCTGAATGTGAAATGGGCAAGGCGAGATGCTGAACGCATGCTATACGCAGGAGACAGAGGAGACTGAGGAGACGAATGCTACAGTCGCTGAGCCAATCAGCATCCAGGATACAGAACACAGTGCTCTGGTTGGCTGCCTCTCACCCATCAGCCAATAGTGTGTTGTATACGGTCTCACATGGGCAAACTCGGTCAAGGGGAAGCAGCTGTAGCTGCGTTTTCCATACATATGAGTCTTTGTCTACTCGTCTGCTGTGTGCTATGTATTTTATTTTAATTTGATAGTCTTCTAATGTTTTGATTAATATTTTTATATTGTTTTTAATTTCTTAGGCTACAAAATGCTTATTTTACTGCAAAAATAATTAAAATAATAAATATATAAAAATATCTATATACCATAAAATCCCATGATATAGTGAAAAATCCACCATACAAAATTAGATATATACAAATTTAAAAATCCGCGATACAGAGCCTTGGCCAGTTGGCTCAGTAGTAGAGCGTCAGCCTGGCGTGCAGGAGTCCCGGGTTCGATTCCCAGCCAGGGCACACAGGAGAAGCACCCATCTGCTTCTCCACCCCTCCCCCTCTCCTTCCTCTCTGTCTCTCTCTTCCCCTCCTGCAGCCAAGGCTCCATTGGCGCAAAGTTGGCCCCGGCACTGAGGATGGTTCCATGGCCTCTGCCTCAGCCACTAGAATGGCCCTGGTTGCAACACAGCAACACCCCAGATGGGCAGAGCATCGCCCCATGGTGGGCATGCTGGGTGGATCCCGGTTGGGCGCATACGGGAGTCTGTCTGACTGCCTCCTCGTTTCCAACTTCAGAAAAATACAAAAAAAACCCCCAAAACAAACAAACAAAAAAACCCAGAAAATCCGCAATACAGTGAGACTGCGAAAAGTGAACAGTGATATGGCGAGGGATGACTGTATTGAATATTGACTTGTATCAGGCAACATCATAAGCACCAGAAATATAGCAATCAATGAGACAAATGTGATCCCTGCCTTCATAAAGCTGTCATTTAAATTAGAGAAAGCTCTTCTTTCAAAACTCTGCCGAACTTTAATTTTCAATAATGGTGCAATATTTTGCAAATATTAATTTAGAATTCTATAATAATTAATAAGCTCTTAATGGATCTCCTTTAACCATTTTTTTTCATTACAAATATTTCTATAACAAATTTAGAATAAAATAATGTGAGATTTCTTAATGACTTGCTTCTCCTGGAAATACAGTATTTTACTATATCCTGTTAAACTTAGGTTTTTTAACTATTTGAAAAGTAAATTGCAACCATTTTTATTAATGATTATCATAGATCATGATTTCTTTCCAATATCTTATTTTCATAACAGTGAAAATGCAAACATCTATTTTCGAAAGACCAAAGTATGAAAGGAAAAGGATGTTAATGGCTGCAGAACACAGACTTGAGACTTCCCTTGAACAGTACCTAAAGAAGGCCCTGGCCAGCTGGTTCAGCGGCAGAGCGCTGGCCTGGCGTGTGGAAGTCCGAGGTTTGATTACAATCAGAGCACGAAGGAGAAACAACCAGCTGCTTTTCCACTCCTCACCCTCCCCTTTCTCTCTCTCTCTCTTCTCCTTCCGCAGCCATAGCTTGAATGAGCATGGTTGCCCCGGGCACTGAAGATGGCTCCATGGCTTCAACTCAGAAGCTAAAATAAAATAGCTCCTGAGTTGCCGAGCAATGGAGCAATGGAGCAGTGGCCGCAGATGGGCAGAACATCAGTCCCAGACGGGGGTTGCCGAGTGGATCCCAGTCGGGGTGCATGCAAGAGTCTATCTCTTTGCCTCCCTGCCTCTCACATAATAAAAAAAAAAGAATAAAAAAAAGTACCAAATGAAAATTTTAGAGGCTAAAATCCAACCTACGCAAAGATCAGTTTTGAAGTATAGTAAGATTCAGTTCATTTCAAAACCAGTTAAAAGGACATCTGCTTATACTGGTATTCACATTAGTAAATTTTAAAGAATAGTTGCCTAATTTAAAAGTACTAGGAAACATGTTAAACATTGTGTTTAAGAGTCATGATGGAGCATGACCTGTGTTGGTGCAGTGGATAAAGTGTCAACCTGGACCACTGAGATCGCCAGTTCGAAACCCCAGGCTTGCCTGGTTGAAGCACACATGGAAGTTGATGCTTCCTGCTCCTCCCTTCCCTTATCTCTCTCTCTTTTCTCCCTCTCTAAAATAGAAAAATAAAATCTTAAAAAAAAATTATGATGCATTAATTATCGACAATAATTACAAGTCCACTTCTGAAAAGCTTAGCATTTCACTCTAGCAGACTAAGAAGTTGGCAGTATAAGGATCATGAGAACAGCTACCATTTGTTCACTGAGCATTCATAAATCCAAGGCATATGTTATGCTGCAAATGCAGTCTCTTACCAACATTTTAAAGGTGAGAACTCTCCATTCACTATTAAAGATGTGTAAATAAAAACTTAAGAGAGACTGTGTAACGTACCCAAGACCAGTCAGCTCGCCTCCCCAGGACCTGAGATTCTAACCCAAATTGTCTCATTTGAGTCCCCTGCCCCCACCCAATTTTTACTACTGAGCCTTGATAGGCTCTTCTTAGTCTGTAAAGGTATATCCATGCAACTTGAAGCTCATTTTCCTACCAAATGAGAAAATGAATGGCGGAATTCTCAGCCTTATCCATAAACCAACAGCCTATCTATTAAACCAATAATGTTTGAAAAATATCTATTATAGAAGCTATGATTCACAATCTTAAAACTATGTTTTATTGAAAAACAATTACATGCAATGGCAAGCTTGAATGCCAGGATCCCATCTTTCCCTGATACAACTTCAGCAGGAATGGGGCCTCTGTGAACTCGGCGCCACTGCTGCTAAGACTGAGAGGCACGGAGAGGGGAGGACTCAGACGCAGAGTCTGGTAAAGAAGCACTGAGATGGGAAGGCAGGAATGGAATGGTACTCAGTTTGGCAGCAGATTCTCCTCCCTTTTCCTAGGCCTTCCACCTGACTACTGTGCAAGGCTGTAGGGGGACCAGGGAGAGAAGCGAGGACAAATGCCAAGATAAAGTTTCCCCTTCCTTTATCCACTCTCTGTCTCGCTATCTCTCTCTCTCTCTCCAGGGCACCAACACTGCAAACCCAAAGCTAAATAGCACTGTTTGACGGAAAAATGGAAGCTGGTAAAGAAGACAACACTGTAAGGCTGCCTACAGTACTGAGAATGGACAGAGCCTAAGCCGAGCATAAAGAACAGAAAAACAGCGATGGCAAGATCCAACTTAGTGCTCAACAGTCAGTCTGACGGCCGAGATTGTCTGTATCAGCCCTGAACCATAGGATTAATGATACATCGATATTTCTATTAAGATCTGTAAGAATATATTAGTCATTTTATTCCTTTTTATTTAATTGTATACACTTTTAAAAATGTGGTTGGTTCAGATTTCTCATTTTGTTCCTTCTATTTGGTAACATTCTTTTACCTTATTCTACTGTCTTTAATTGATCTTTTTCTTTATTCATTTTCTAACATTTCACTGGCCTATTCAATTGTTTGATCTTTGACAAATGAACAGTAAATATAAAACTCTAGCTGACACTGTAAAAATAACTACATGTAGCCTCATCTACATGTAGTGGCACAGTGTGGCTCAAGAGTCGACCTGGAATGCTGAGGTCGCTGGTTCGAAACCCCAGGCTTGCCTGGTAACGGCACATATGGGAGCTGATGCTTCCTGTTACTCCCCCCTTCTCCCTCTCTTTCCTCTCTAAAAATAAGTAAATAAATAAAAAGGAAAATAACTACAATAAACAGCATATTCTCTAAGTATAGAAACAATGCACAGATTTCATAAACTAGAAATAATGCTGGCCCCAATTACCATTTATATTTATTTCCTATTTATGAACTATCTCTCTGGAAATATAAAAATAAAAATATAGGCCCTGGCTGGACAGCTCAGTTGGTTAGAGCATGACCCTGATGCGCGGAGGTTGCCGGTTTGATCCCTGGTTGGGGCACATGCAGAAACAAACTGATGTTCCTGTGTCTCTCTTCTCCTTCCTCTCTCTAAAGTCAATACATAAAAAATAAAGATATGAATGATACTTACCCTACTAGGCCTATATCAGCTATAAGTTTTAGATCAAGGTGAATTACTCGTTTCTGGCCTTTCAATGGTAAGAAATTTGTAAGGAGTTTTCCACCAAGACCTCCTTCAGCTACCAAGATTCTGTCATTCTCTTTATTGAGTTCTCCTTAAAAAGAGAGTTAAAGATACGTAAAGCCAAGATTAGTTAAGTAGAGCTAATTATTATATTAATGACATTTTTCTTTCAGAAATAGATATCAGAAGTTTCTATTAAAACCTTGACCCTAAAAAACTTTTGTAAACAGTTATTTTTTTTTGTTATTTTATTTTTTATTTTTGTCACAGCCAGGGAGAGACAGAAAAAGGGACAGATAAGGACAGAGAGGAAGAAAGAGAGATGAGAACCATCAATTCTTCGTAACGGCTCCTTTAGTTGTTCATCGATTGCGTTCTTATACATGCTTTGACTGGGGGGGCTATAGCAGAACAAATGCCCCCTTGCTCAAGCCAGTGACCTTGGGCTTCAAGCCAGAGACCTTAGGCTTTAAGTCAGCGACCTTTGAGCTCAAGCCAGCAACTATGGGGTCATGTCTATGATCCTATGCTCAAGCCAGCGACCTCACGCTCAGGCTGGTGAGCCTGAACTCAAGCCGGTGACCTTGGGGTTTCGAACCTGGGTCCTCTGCATCCCAGTTCGATGCTCTATCCACTGTGCCACCACCTGGTCAGGCTAATTATGTTTTTTGTGGGTTTTTTTGTATTTTTCTGAAGTTGGAAACGGGGAGGCAGTCAGACAGACTCCCGCATGCGCCTGACCGGGATCCACCCGGCCTGCCCACCAGAGGGTGATGCTCTGCCCATCTTGGGGCATTGCTCTGCCACAATCAGAGCCATTCTAGAGCCTGAGGGAGAGGCCACAGAGCCATCCTCAGTGCCCGGTTCAACTTTGCTCCAATGGAGCCTTGGCTGCGGGAGGGGAAGAAAGAGACAGAGAGGAAGGAGAGGGGGAGGGCTGGAGAAGCAGATGGGCGCTTCTCCTGTGTTCCCTGGCCAGGAATCGAACCCGGGACTCCTGCACGTCAGGCTGACGCTCTACCACTGAGCCAACCGGCCAGGGCCTAATTATGTTTTTTAAAGCAAGTAAATACTCCTATCATTAAGATAAAGTTAAATCTAGCAGTTATTTTTGAACAACCTCTATATAAAATTTTCAAGTTTTTTTTATAAATTAGCAGCTGAAACAATGTTTTAAAAAGTTCTGAAACTCTAGAGAAGCTCTTCCCCACAGCTCCCAATTTAAAAATGCATATGTTTTGACATCTTTAGAATCTGTAGTACACTTACCTATAATTTTACCATTTTCATCAGTTATTGAAATGCCCACAGGTACAAGAATTTCACAGTCTTTTCCTCTGGAGCCTTTCAGTGCACTAACCCTACAAAAAAATAAAGCTAAATTAAAATAAGAAAAACCCATAAAACTAAATGGCTTATGCTTCAAACAAATGTAATGGTCTATAAATAAGATTAACAATCAACTCTTCTAATGTAGATATTAAATGCCAAATATTAGAGGAAAAATAAAATTATCTCTATTTATTTGCATTTTAGACTACCATATCATTATTAAAATATAATATTAAGTAGTTATTTAGGTCAGTGTTTTTTAACTGCCAGTCTGCGGACAGGTCCACCAGAAATTTTGTGCCAGTCCGTGAAAGAGTTAACTACCCTGATGTGGTATGAAGATTATAGACCTAATGATCTTAGTCAAATTCGCATATGCTCAGGGTGATTTCAGCTTTAGTAGTCCCCAAAGTAATTCTCCTATTCTCACTGGTCCCCAATAGTGTAAAAAGGTTGAAAACCACTAATTTAAGTGACTAAGCTAACCATCAAAAGTCACTGCAAATCATAATATATTGTACACCTGAAATGAGATCATCATAACACAAATGAACTAGACAAAACTGAAAAATCAATTGAATAACAAAGCTATCAAAAAACTGACCTCAGTCAGGAAGAGTATTTTAATTATAGGCGATTCATCTGGCTCCTCTCAAACTGCTCATGAGAGAATAAACTGGTACAAACTTCTAACTAGTAAATCTACTTCTGGGCATTTATTCCAAAGGAACATAAACAACCATGTAAACTACTATATACACATAGATGTGTGCTGTATTACAACAGTAAAAAAATCAGTTATTACCTAAATAGATGAATGACAAATAATGTTATTTCCAATACATTATTTGTAGCTATTTTGAACAATCTCCCTGCACAGAAAAAAGTTCATTGAAAGAAGAGGTTGTGGCCCTGGCCGGTTGGCTCAGTGGTAGAGCATCGGCCTGGTGTGCAGGAATCCCGGGTTCAATTCCCGGCCAGGGCACACAGGAGAAGCGCCCATCTCCTTCTCCACCCCTCCCCCTCTCCTTCCTCTCTGTCTCTCTCTTCCCCTCCTGCAGCCGAGGCTCCACTGGAGCAAAGTTGGCCCGGGCACTGAGGATGGCTCTGTGGCCTCTGCCTCAGCCGCTAGAATGGCTCTGAATGCGGCAGAGCGATGCCCCAAGATGGGCGGAGCATCACCCCCCTGGTGGACGTGCCGGGTGGATCCCGGTCAGGCGCATGCAGGAGTCTGTCTGACTGCCTCCCTGTTTCCAGCTTTGGAAGAATACAAAAAAAAAAAGAAGAGGTTGTAAAATATTGTCCTCTCATTTTTGTACCCCCAAACTATATCTATCTATCTATCTATCTATCTATCTATCTATCTATCTGGTGACTCACACATGATCACATTTGTGTAGACACACAGAAAAGTCTATGAAATTCCAAAAATGATTAATGGTGGTTATTTCTGGAATTATAGGTGGTTGACCTTTTTAAAAATCATTTTATTTCTGCTCTGACTGGGTGGCTCAGAAGATAGTGTCATCCTGGTATACAGAGGTCACGGGTTCAATCCCTGGTCAGGGCACATACAAGAGGCAATCAATGAGTATACAACTAGATGGAACAACTAGATGGAAAAATGAGTTGATACTTCTCTCTCTCTTCTTCTACCCCTCTTTCTCCCCCTCCCCCTATAATCTTTAATCTCAGGAATAAAAAAAAAAAAAAGAAATTCTATTCCTGATCGCCATGATTAGATAAGAATTCCCAGACTCACACATGTGTAGTCCCTCAGTCAGATGATTTGTCACAGTTATAATTCCCCATTTTTCATGTATTTGATTAATGCCTGCTCTCCAACTATATTACAGTAACTTCCAGAAGGACAGGGAACATATTAGTTTAGATCATCATGTATCCTAGGTATTAAGTACAGTGACCAGTACTTAGTAGATACTTAATTAACATTAGCTTAATGAATGAACTGGATCCATAGAAATGGGTGAATTAGAAATACACTAAAAGATTTAAATAGAACACTTCTCTTACAAGGATGTGTGCTGCAATTTTTAGAATGTAGATTTAATTTTCATTCTTATTTGTTATTACTAGTGAACTTTCTATTAAAATATTATTTTATTAAAAACATTTACACTTAAATTTCCAAAGAAAATTGGACAGTTTTTTAAATAATTGAAATAGTATTTGATCATTTTCATAGTTCAGCAAGCATAAACCAATTTACTGAGAGGTAATTTCATCATGAAAAAAAGCAGTCTGATTTTTAGTAGATACAATTAGATATCTGAAATTAAAATCTTAGTTACCTGTATTTTGGAAATAGTGCTTGAAACAAGTCTTGAAAGGGAAATAGGACCTTGCCAAGCACTGAAGAAAGGATGTGTTTGCAAACTGAATATATATATATATATATATTTATATGTGTATCTATATTACACACTGGATTAGAAGGGAACAAGCTGTTTGGAGAAATAATAGGTGTTTTTAGCATAATGCTGGTACAAGTGCAGTGACATGTTGTGAACTAAAGACAATGTAGTCCAGATCATGAAAACTCTGATACGCTATGTTAGAGTTTGAAGATTATCCTAGAGTGATGGGAAACCCTAAAGGAGTTTTTATTTTCATTTAATTTTTTTTAGCGAGAGGGGAGAAACAGAGAGGAAGGGCAAGAGATGAGTATCAACTTGTAGTTGTAGCACTTTAGTTGTTCACTGATTGATTTTCATATGTGCCTTGACTGGGGGGCTCCAGCTGAGCCAGTGATCTCTTGCTCAAGCCTTGGGGTTCTGAACTTGGGACCTAAGTGTTCTAGGTCGATGCTCTATCCACTGCACCACCACTGGTCAGGCAGAACATTGAAGGACTTTTATATAGGCAAGAGACATTAATAAGTTGGTGTTTTAGAAAAATCACTCTAGGAATAACTGGATGAAGAATGGATTGAAGGTGATGACGGAGACTGGACAGAGGAGACAAAATAGAGAATACTGCAGTATTTCTGAAATAATATGGTCTGGATTAAAGTCTGGTCTGTACCTATCTTTCCCGTCTCATCTTTGTCTACATTCTGTGTTCTCTGTATGCCAGCCACGCTGGCCTTCTTTTAGCATCTAATACTGTCACTTACCTTCTATCACTGGGCCTTTGTTCATATTACCTTTCCCGTAATGCTTTTTCCTGCCCTTCACTCGCTGGCTCCTATTAATCTTTTTATTTTTTTTTTATTTTTTTTATTTTTTTTTGTATTTTTCTGAAGCTGGAAACGGGGAGAGACAGTCAGACAGACTCCCGCATGCGCCCGACCGGGATCCACCCGGCACGCTCACCAGGGGCGATGCTCTGCCCACCAGGGGGCGATGCTCTGCCCCTCCCAGGCGTCGCTCTGCCGCGACCAGAGCCACTCCAGCGCCTGGGGCAGAGGCCAAGGAGCCATCCCCAGCGCCCGGGCCATCCTTGCTCCAATGGAGCCTTGGCTGCGGGAGGGGAAGAGAGAGACAGAGAGGAAGGAGGGGGTGGGGGTAGAGAAGCAAATGGGCGCTTCTCCTATGTGCCCTGGCCGGGGATCAAACCCGGGTCCCCCGCACACCAGGCCGACGCTCTACCGCTAAGCCAACCGGCCAGGGCCCTATTAATCTTTTAAATTTCAGCCCCTCTATTCTAAAAATTGCAACCCATAATCCCAGTAAGAAATATGCTCTATTTAAAACTTTCTTAACATTTAAACATTGTAGACCATCTTTAGTATACCACTGATCGGAACACAGAATAAGGCTAGAATTATAGCAACCATACTTTTCAAAAGAAATTATAAAATAAGAAATTTTACTTTAGGATGTAAACTGGTGTTATTTTCCATGTGTAACATCAAAATAAATAGCAGTCTGTACTCAAAACTTCAATTATTGAATTCTAACAAATAGAAGGCTCTCAAAATTCATCCTATAAAATGGTTTCAATCAGACTATGCATAAAACAAAAATGCTCAGAAGAAATGTAAGTGGTTTCCCGAAGAATGCACTTACAAGCAGGGATGCTGCAGATTTGGACAGGATAATTTGTTGTTTTTGTTGTTGCGAGTGTCTGTGTTACAGTGCTAGCCCAGCCTCTATCCTGAGTTTATAGCCATCACCCAAGTAAGTGCCACATTCCATCCTCTGGTATTGTGACAAGTGAATATATCAAAACACTTGGGAACAAAAAAGAAAAAGAGGAACAAAAAAGAAAAGAGGGACACAAAGTCTAGCCTTGAAGCCAATATCTCCTGTAGAACAACAGAATGAGACAGGCCTGAGGAATCATGGCTTGCACTGATGAATGAATCAAGAACTTTTTCATCTTCTTTATAACAAAAGAAAAAATTCTTCTCATATTTTGAGGCCAACACAGTATGCTCCATAGAAAATAACAAGCATTAATGACAAAGGAAAGGTTTTGCTATCATAGAAAGAAGAATGAAATAGAAGCAAAAAGGAAAACATAGACGATACACCGTATTTTTCACTCAAGATGCACCTGACCATAAGACATTCCTAGGGTTTTAAGGAGGAAAATAAGAAAAAAAATATTCTGAACCAAATGGAGTGTTAAAATATTCAATAAAATACTGTATTTTTCGCTCCATAAGACACACAGGCATTTCTCCTCCACTTTTGGGGGGAGAAAAGTGCATTTTATGGAGCGAAAAAAAACCGGTATCTATGAAACAGGTTCTAAATTTTCAGCACTGCTTATGAGATGCTGGCAGTACTACTGGTGGTGACAGGGTGGAGCTTGGTTGAGGTTTAAAAGGTTTCTTGTATGACCTGTGGTGGCACCATGGATAGAGCAATGAGCTGAAGCGCTGAGATCAATAGTTCAAAACCCTGGGCTTGCCTGGTCAGGGCACATATGGGAGTTGATGCTTCCTGCTCCTCCTCTCTCTCTCTCTCTCTCTCTCTCTCTCCCCACTCTCTCCCCTTCTCTAAAATAAATAAATAAAAATCGTAAAAAACAAAAAACAAAAAATGAGAACTAAAGATTTGCAAGGATATTTCAAGAAAACAGTGGGAATTTGGAACATTTTCTTTTTCTACAGAGGAAGTGTAAGATATTGCACTGAAGAAGAAAAGAATAAAGAGTTTAAAAGCTCCAAAACATTTCCTAGTGCCTAGCTTTCATCTACACTAGAATTGAGACAAATGTAGATTTTTGCTGTTACAAATACAGAATATAGTTTACTTCAAATTACTAATTACATCTTTATCTTTTAACCTTTTTTTTCTTCTAGAAGGGATACTTTCATAAAATCAAAGTCATTCAGCAAACACTCACCGACTGTTTGCTCCTTCTCCAGCCACAAATCGCTTCTGAGGATATCTGTCTTTAAGTTGTTTTAAAGTCATTTTTTTATGGGCTACAACCCAGACGTCGCCACCTTTTCCACCTTCTCCACCTAACCGAGGGTAACCCATTCCACCACTTCCTCCCCTGGTGAAGAGTCTTAGTTTATCGATGAAGTTTCCAAACTTAAAAAGAGGGAGAAAGAGAACATTTGTATACCAAATATGCTTACCAATTTAGAACTCTTTTCTCGTTCTTTGTTGCCACCCAAATGCCTCAGAAATAATGACTTCCTGTGTGCCAAATTTAGAGTCTTTTCTCAGTTCATCCCCCATCTGACCTCTTCCCATTTAACTCTTAAAATCTGTTTTTCCCCCCAAGTTATCAATTGCTGTCCCACCAATCTTCAAGGTCTCAGAGACTAGTCCACTTTTCAGTTGAGACCATCTCCCCTAGATGATCTCAGCCTGTGCCAATAACTATTACCTAGGTGAGATATTCTCTTTGTCCAGTCTGTTGGGACATCACCAAGGTATAAGTTTAAGTCTAAAACAACTGAGAACAAGATCTGTATTTAACTTAGATTTGAAACCCCTTAAATATGTAACTTGTTTGGGGGTACTGAAAGGATAATAGTCCCCTCAAATACATGTTAATATGACAAAACCAAAATTTTCCTTAAAGTCTGTTCCTCCAATGTTCTTTCTAATAATGGAACCACGCTTTACTGCTCATTGAGACCACATATGGGAATCTTTGACTATACCTGCTTCTTTTCCCAAAACCCTAACTCTCTTTTCTTCCTGGCATAAACTGCCCTAGATCTTAGCCTCTACATTAGCTCCTACCTGCTTTTTCACTGTCTAGTCCTTCCTTCCTCAACACATCCTTCATCTTGCTGCCGGAGCTATTTTTCTGAAAATGGATCTCTACTCATGTTTCTCTCTTATTCATAATCCATTCATGATTTGTTATGTTTTGCACCTTATGAAGTAAAGTCTAAAATTCTCAGTACTATATTCAAAGCTCTTATCCTACCCTTAGTTTCATTTCCATTAGTTCAACCCTCCTATGCCTTCTTCCTCTCCTGCTCTGTACTACATTTTATACTTTCACATCTCCGTGCCACTCTGCTCATGCTTCTTTTATGTCATTTGTTCTTTTCTATCATAAACGCACTTGAATGTCATATTTGCCGATGTCTTTCTTAATTCCTCTAATCAACACCTACCCTCAACTTTGCTGGGCTCTTAGCAATTTGATTATATCTCTGTTCGTACACTTCTTAAAAGCTTCCACTACATTTAATGTTTTCTTCTGTTTCCCTAAATCAAGATCCTCTTGCAGATAAAGATCCTACGTCTTACCTCTCAAATTATCAAGATTCCTTACTGAGTAATTTCTTAAATTCATAATCTTCAACTCTCTAGTCATTTAGGATAGTTGTATTAAAAAACATCTGGAAACTTTTTGCAAAACACACACCCCACTGACCATTCCAATATACTCTGGAGGAGAGGATGAGGATAGGTCAAGCCAGCACATTTAGCAAAAGCTCCTTGGTGATTCCGATGCAGTCTAGGCCTGCAGTGGGTGGGTCATAGCAAAAAACGAAAAGGGAGAGATTCCCTTAAGTATACACATGTATTCATGAAACGGTTTTTTATGAGAATAGGGTGGGAAGAATATATAAAAGATAACCTTGAGGGCCAACCAGAGTATTTTTGTCTGGGGTGAACTGGTTCGGCAAGGCTAGATTAGAAATGCATCACATCTAACTGAAGAACTAGATTCTACTTGCAAACGACAGTCTGGAAATGACTTTTCATGGCAGTAAGGTAACACAAGTAGCCTTTAATAACGTATCCACACACACAAAAATGGGGTAGTTTATGCATTTTACTGCTCTAGATTGATCAGATTCAGAGATTTGGAACCCAAATTTAAAAGGAGTAACTCAATCTCATCTTTAGTAATAAGGTAATGTCCAAACTACGATGTGGGCTAGTTTCAATAAACACCACTAGGAAGACTCTTAAAGAGGTTTTTAAATTTGAAGCAACAATTCAAATTATTTGCAGAAATGATTCTAAAACCGACATTACACAAAAACCTAAATTTCTTGCAAGTAGGCAAGCCTATCATTATAAATTCTCATTTACTGATGAAAAGTCGTCTTTAGAAAAGAACTCCCCAGAAGACTCTCGCCCTGTCCCCAAACATCTAGGGGCATGATGTCCCTAATCATGCCCCTAGACACCCCCGTCACAGGCCGACCTGAGTATGGAGGGGCGGAGAGAAGACTATGATAGAGAAAAGCAGAAAAGAGGCCCCCAAGTAGAAAAAGTGGGGAGGAAGAGAAAGATCACCAGAACCCCGGGTGGGGCTAGAAGAACCTAGCCC
The DNA here is from genome assembly GCF_036850995.1 of Saccopteryx leptura. Lineage (NCBI taxonomy): Eukaryota > Metazoa > Chordata > Mammalia > Chiroptera > Emballonuridae > Saccopteryx > Saccopteryx leptura. Next base: position 37,197,192 of record NC_089514.1, on the reverse strand, counting down.
TCGGACTGAGCGGCTCGGGTCACGGACCTTTCTGAATGACACGGAATTGCAGCGAACCATGACTGCAACGAGGCAGGATTCAAGCCCCAAGGCGGTGTAAGCGCTGAAGTACCGCGCGGCCTTTTGACGTCATCGCCGGCGCAGACGCTGTTTTCCTCCGCACGCTCCCGAGAGCGGAGACGCCTGCGCCTTCAAGTGTACTGGCCCGGGGACAGGCGCATGCGCTGTGTGGTGTTCACCGTGGGAAGGTGGAAGGCCTACTGTTTATGGGAGAGAGTCGTGAAACTGTAAGATGTCGAGAATAAAAGTTGGATAAAGAGCCTTATGTACACGACTCCAAGAAGCTACTTAGAAAACACTGAGTATAATGCAATTCTTATAGGTCTCAGATGCTCTACAAAGGGCAGTTGATGTAGAGTATGTGCCTAAGGAATGAACAGTTTGGGAACATTTTGAGTTGAGCTGCATTGGAGGAATTTTTATGCCAATTGAGAAAACCACAAAGTACCTCAGTCTTTACAAAAACAAAAAAACAAAACAAAAAAAACTCCGACAATAAAACCAAATGCGTAAAAGCGACGGGAATTCAGCTGAGAAAGAAGGGTCGTAGAAAGCTGAGTTCATTGACTAGTTGAGTGATCTTTAGCCAAAACTCCCAGGATTCCAGGAGACAGCCAGGATCTGAGATCTGTAAGACTTGAATTGTACTCAGCGGGAAAGGAAACTTGCCACTGTTTTGTCAGAGGTTACTTCTTGGAGTCATGTAGATCAGGGACTTTATCCAGCTCTCATTTGAAGCGCGCCTTTGTGAGAATTAGAGATTACCTTTCCTTAACCTGGTCTGGTGGGATCAGCCCGCCTCCTCACCGCTCTTATGCCTTCTGCTGTGAAAAATACGGCCTTGGTAGGCGACCCTGCATTACACTGGCAGCCTTAAAATCTTCGTTAACCATCAACCCTATTCATATGTACAGTCCTTTTCACCTTTTTTACTACTTGCTTGTGACAGTGATTCTTTGGAAATACCGTGTGTCCGTAAAGTTGTGCACTCTTGACCAGTCACAGGAAAGCAACAAAAGACGAAAGAAATGTGAAATCTGCACCAAATAAAAGGAAAACTCCCCCAGTTTCATACCTATTCAGTGCAGTTCGATGTGGGCTCATGCACAGATTTTTTAGGGCTCCTTAGGTAGCTATCCCGTATAGCCTCTACAGACTCGTCCCTGACTGATGGCCTACCAGAGCGGGGTTTCTCCACCAAACTGCCGGTTTCCTTCAACTGCTTATCCCACCGAGTAATGTTATTCCTATGTGGTGACGGTTCATTATAAACGCACCGATACTCACGTTGCTCTTTGGTCACGGATTCGTATTTAGTGAGCCACAGAACACACTAAACTTTCCTCTGTACCATCCACATCTCGACTGGCATGGCCGTGGGCTGCTCTGCTGTATACACGGTGTTACGTCATCATCTGCGCATGTGCACGTGCTGCCACATCATCCTACAGAAACTGGGAGGGTTTTCCTTTTATTTGGTGTGGATTTCACATTTCTATCGTCTTTTGTTGCTTTCCTGTGACCTGTCAAAAGTGCACTATGACTTGGCCCTGGCCAGATGGCTCAGTGGTAGAGCGTCAGCCCGGCATGCAGGGGTCCCAGGTTTGATTTCCAGTCAGGGCACATAGGAGAAGCACCCATCTGCTTCTCCACCCCTCCCCCTCTCCTTCCTCTCTGTCTCTCTCTTCCCCTCCCGCAGTCAAGGCTCTATTCCAGCAAAGTTGGCCCGGGCGCTGAGGATGGGTCTGTGGCCTCTGCCTCAGGTGCTAGAATGGCTCTGGTTGCAACAGAGCAACACCCCAGATGAGCAGAGCATCGCCCCCTGGTAGGAAGGCCTGGTAGATCCCGGTCGGGCACATGCGGGAGTCTGTCAGACTGCCTCCCCATTTCCAACTTCAGAAAAATACAAAAAAAAAAAAAAAAAAAAGTGCACCATGACTTTACGGACACACTGTACATGACGTGAAAACTATTCTTTGTCTTGATTCCGTTGCTGCTAATGAACCTCCTTCTTCACCAGTCAATAAAGCCATATGGTCATTTAACCTGTAATGATTAATTAATCAGGACATTAGGTTTTTACTATGTAGATGTTTAATATTGATAACATTTGCTGCCATTTGGATTATCTTTACTAGATCTTATGTCAGAATTGTGTTAAATCCAATCTATTTATTTTTCTAAGGTTTTATTTATTTCCTTTTATTGTGTGACAGAGATAGAGTCAGAGAGAGGGACAGACAGGGACATACAGGCAGGAATGGAGAGAGATGAGAAGCATCAATTCTTCGTTGCAGCTCCTTTAGTTGTTCATTGACTGCTTTCTTATATATGCCTTGACTGGAGGGCTACACCAGAGCGAGTGACCCCTTGCTCAAGCCAGTAACCTTGGGCTCAAGCCAGCAACTATGGGATCATGTCTGTGAACCCATGTTCAAGCCAGTGAGCCCACACTCAGGCTGGTGAGACCACGCTCAAGCCAATGACCTTGGAGTTTCCAACTTGGGTCCTCTGCGTCCCAGTTTGACGCTCTATCCACTGCCTGGTCAGACTCTAAGGTTTTATTTCTTATCAGTGAACACTAGCCTACATTATTTTCTTTCTTATAATGCAAATAAAATATAAATGAGAAGTTGACATTTAGAAAAGCTCAAAATACCAAGAAATATTATATACTATGAAAAAAGGAGAAAGTATAATATTTTTCTTAAACAAAATATGGTCAGAGCCTGAAATATGTATTAGAGCTCTGATTACTAGACAGTAAAAGAAACATGAACCTGGGAATTGTCTCCTTTAAAATGTGAGGCTAAAATGAACATGAGGTGAAATGACCCAAAGGGTTATCCAGACCAAATGCAGAAGTCGTTATTAGAAGAAAATATTACTCCTTCCACCATTAAGAGGACACAATGCCTTCCTCACAGTTGCTCAGAAGATTAAAGTATAGCCAAACTATCAAACTCAGTGGTTTTAGCGTGACCAGTGGTGGCAGAGTGGATAGAGTGTTGACCTGGAATGCTGAGGTCCTTGGTTTAAAACCCCAAGGTCACCAGGTTGAGCACAGGGTTGCTGGCTTGAGCGCGAGATCATTAACGTAATCCCAAGGTTGCTGGCTTGAAGCCCAAAATTGCTGGCTTCAGCATCTATAATTTTTGTTATGAATATTATATATTAGCAAGCAGTAATCATTAAATTGGGTTTACTAGTACTTATTAACAAAATGCTTCCTCTCTGCATTTCCTCTTCCAAAGCCATCCCAATGACAAATATTAAAATAATAGTTATTTTTAGGGTTCATAACCTCCCTTTTATGCATCCCCCTACTCTCTTCTTTATCATTATTTCTTCTTACTACAGGTACTAAGTGTGTTCTGCCTTCCTCTCTTGGTGCCCATCAAAACTGGATCTCAGGCATGTATCTTGGAAAATACAGATGGCATGATTTTAAGTCAGTGTGTTAATTCCCTCAGAGCATTTACTTTTTATAGTTTTTAATCTCTAATTGTGGAATGAAAAAAAGCTTCTCTGAGAGGTCTAGCTTTAGTATAGGAGATCCTTCAATGTGGGAAATGTGGAAACAGGATGCTTCTTGGTAGTCTTAATATAACATCACAGCTTCCATTACTTCTATAAGATTCATTATAATCTTATTTTATTGATTCTGCAATCTCATTGTCATTTGACTTCACTAGTTTTCCTATACAAAGAAAATAATATAACCCAAAGCTCTTCAATGTAATCCTTTATCCATAGTTATCTCCAGATACTGATCATTGTACTCAAGGGCCCTCATGTTCTCAGAGTGACTGCTGTGGTTTCAGCCATCATATCCATGTTCTACTTGGAACATTTATGAAGTTGCTTTCTTGGAATTCCTGTTCTTATATCTTCTTGCCACCTCGATCTTGAAAAGATTTAAAAAAAAAAACCTGGATACATTGCCATCTCTAACTATTTAGCTGTCTCCATCTTATTCTTTTTTTTTCATCTGGCTCAGGCCTTGGATTCAGTATATATTCATCTGGCTCAGGCCTTGGATTCAGTATATATTCTCTGAATATTTGTTAGTTGATGAATTTAGTCTTAAGAAAGACAATAGGTGGATTGCTAACTCCTTTGACAAATGAGCACCTGAAGTAGGGCATAGAGTTATTCTCACTCATTAGCCTAAAAGTCAAATATTCTTTTAGTGTCATGGTATTCAAAATATTGTCACCTAGAACCATTATAAATTGTGGTCTTACACTGCATAATTAAGTCAAGTTATAGATAAAGGTAAATGGATTGAACAAATGAGAGATATATACCAGTTGATCTTTTTTCTTTTCTTTATTATTTATTTATTTATTTATTTTGAGAGAAGAAGGAGGGGGAGAGAAGCATCAACTTGTTGTTCCATTGATTGCTCTGACATGTGCCCTGACCGGGGCTTGAACTGATGACCTCAGGGGTCGAGGTGGTGCCAGCACTCTTGGGAAGGGCCCAGCTACCCTGGGATCAAACTGGCCACCTGATGATGCTCTATCCACTGTGCCACTGGCCTGGGCCCTAGTAAGCTCTTTATCTCTCTAAATTAAAATGTAGCAAAGTGAGGGCCTCAGGCCATGTAATTTTTGTCCTGAAATAAAACCTATGTGAAGAAAAAATAAAAGTCGGTTGATCTTATTGCCTTTCTTCCTTAGGATTTAATGTTTCTTCATTTATCCATTCATAAAACAATTACTGAGTTCCTAATTAATCTCTCACACACTGCTATGTGCTAGAAAACTGCCATTATTTTTAGAATTACTAAGCAATAATAATTAAGCAGAGTAATGGTGGAAATAAAAGAAAGAAGCAAATTTTAATACCTTGACTTCTGAATTCATAGTGAGTGGAGAAAACGTTTTCCTAGTCTGCTTTGCACTTAACGCATCCTGTTTTTAATTTGAAGGATATCATTGAAAGGCTACTTTCTTAGAAATAGTTATAAAAATCCTGAGGATTAGTTGAGTTATGTTTTTAAGACCCCCATTGTCAACCACTTGTACTAGAGGAATAAAAATATTTTAAAGGGCTATTGTTATACTGTGGTCATTGATTACCCTTTTTTCTTATACTTCCTTTTAATCATCTACAGGTAGAAGAATGTCAGTGGAATTATCTCAAGGGCCTTTGATAATGATGCTTCCTCCTTTTCCAAAACAAGAGTGCTCATGCAGCAGGGCAGTCGGTAATATATCCAGGATTCTCACTTACCTGGCCCATTTTCTCTGTTGCTTGTTACTCATACTTCATAAGGCAGTAACCATTTACAGTAAGAGACTTCTTAAATAATTTCAATAACAATTCAAAATAAGGAGATAATGTTTATATCCACATATTCATGGATAGTTTGTCTTTATTACTGCCACATCATAAATGAACCAGCTAGAATACTCTTCCCTAGAAAGAGGCATTGGCAGAGTAGTCATTATACCTGCACATCTAAACAAGCATGAGAAAAGGGATCAGGGATCAGGCAATCCTTCTCCCCCATCTATTGGTGCTGGAGGACCTCAGTGGTCCAAGAATTTTGTGATCATTTTCTTTCAAAATCGAATTTGTGTCCGACGTCTTACTTTAGTACGAAGCATTTACTTCTTCCTCGTGTGTCAGCTGTAAGTTGTCACTCAGTGTTCTGAGACATTCCCCTTTTGGGAAATAAGAAATTTTGGACCAGAATTGAATTTGACTGAGACATGAATGCATTATTTTCTACTCTATTTTGTTTCTCTGCATGATCCCAATTTCTTGTCATTTCTCTTCTTAATTAATTTAGTTATAGGCAGTTGGAGATGTTAAAATAATTTTTCTCTTCATAATTTTTCTATTACAATAACAGATTTATTTGGGGATGAATTACCAACCTCTGTTATCCTCTTTTTTATTTCTTCTGAAATGTAAAGGAAGTAATAATCCTTTGAGTAAACCTCTGTGGACTGATCTTGGACTGTGAGAATTGCTCTCTTGTATGTCATTAACTTCAAATTTGGACTTCTCTGTGCCTACTGTATAAATTGTCTTTCCACTGGTTAGGAATGATTGCATCATGAAATTTCATCATAGAAAATAATGTTAATATTGTAATCTTGCCATATAAGACTTCTGGCAGAAAATTCTCTCATTGATGAAAGGTAGTTTCTTTTTATAAAGGAGCCTAACCAGGCGGTGGTGCAGTGGATAGAGTGTCAGACTGGGATGCGGAGGACCCAGGTTCAAGACCCCGAGGTTGCCAGCTTGAGCGTGAGCTCATCTGGTTTGAGCAAAAAGCTCACCAGCTTGAGCCCAAGCTCGCTGGCTCAAGCAAGGGGTTACTCGGTCTGCTGAAGGCCCACGGCCAAGGCACATATGAGAAAGCAATCAATGAACAACTAAAGTGTTGCAACAAAAAACTGATGATTGATGCTTCTTATCTCTCTCCATTCTTGTCTGTCTGTCCCTACCTATCCCTCTCCTGACTTTCTCTCTGTCCCTGTAAAAAAAAGAAAAAAGAAAAACAAAGTGGTACCTTCTTATCCTAGAGTACTCTTTGTTAAAAGAAGTTGAGGTCTATGATGTATAGAAATTACTTAAAGCCTGACCAGGAAGTGGCACAGTGGGTAGAGCATCGGACTGGGACGCGGAGGACCCAGGTTTGAAACCCTGAGGTCTCCTGGCTTCAGCATGGCTCATCTGGTTTGAGTAAGGCTCACCAGCTTGAGCCCAAGGTTGCTGGCTTGAGCAAGGGGTCACTCACTCTACTGTAGCCCCCTGGTCAAGGCACATATGAGAAAGCAATCAATGAATAACTAAGGTGCTGCAACGAGGAATTGATGCTTCTCATCTCTTTTCCTTCCTCTCTGTCCCTATCTGTTCCTCTTTCTGTCTCTCTGCCTTTGTCACACATACACACACAAAAAGAAATTACTTAAAGTTCACACAGGAGAAAAACCAGTTACTACATCAATTTTATATTACTTCCTTCTAAGATATTAAAGTGTTGCAACAAGAAAGCAAACATTTAATATAAAACATTACCGTAAGGCTAGATATAAAAGGGTATAGTAGAATTTAATAGTACATAATATTGAGTAATCTTGGCCCATTTTATATAGGTAGGCACGTGGGAATTACCACTGAATCAAAGCTATGATCCATTCAGCCCTGCATTTTGCTACTTTACTAATAACAGTAACCCAAGTTTATAAACAAAAACCTGCCATGTTAGTATTAGTCATGTGTGAGAATTTTACATGGAATTTGGATGGTTGGCACCAGAAAGTTGAATTCATTGAATTATTTTGTCTCAACCTATTCTATAGGTCTTAAATATATCCAACCTTCACTTTATCTCTTTTTCAATGGGGCCATGATTGGGGTGAAGATGAATTACTGCCATCTTTTTCATGGTATACTTGGTGATGAGGTGTGATCATGTAATTTAGTGCCATGTGAATGCAGCTGGAACTATTGTTCTCAGATTTTTCTTCCCTTTAGGAGTTTGAACTTAAAGTTGGACATTAGAGAAATTTGCATGAGATTTGGAGGGGGGAAGGAGCAGCCATTAAAGCAGAGTGTTGGTGCTGAGTCCCAGGCATTGCTCAACACATGCTGTGTATGTCAATGCATGAGTGCAAGTGTGAGAGTGTGTGTGTGTGTGTGTGTGTGTTTATTGGCATCCTAGCTCACCTTGTTCACTCAGAACACCACCCAGGCACAGAGCTTCTGAAATGCCAGTGGCCACCACCATCACGGCCATGCACATGCAGGTTCTCATTGGATTTGGGCAAACGGCAAAGAAACAGTGGAGCCAAAAAAATGGTGGGCCGTTCCTTTACTAAAGTCTCACATCTGCCAATGAGCAAACACACTTCCCTTCGGTTCCACAACCAGGAGAATCTCCTCTGGTCCCTACTAGAATCAAAGGCCCCACCAGTCTCAGTAGGGCTCCCAAAGCCCTCACCTCTGGTTCCCCATCTGCACACCTCCTCCTTCCCTGCCAACATGGCATCTTTCTCATCACTCTGCATTCTCTTCAAAACTTTCTGGCATGAAATCTGTCCTCCAGCAAGCATTAGCAAAACAATGGCCATTCCCAAGCTGGAAGGTAATTTGCAATTTCACAGATCACATATACCTGGCGCTGCCCAGCCCTCAATGCAAACTGTAAGTGAGCAAACATGAACATCATATTTTACAAACTTATTTGACCGACAGCTTCTCTAGCTCCCATGAAAGCTCTGCCTTTAGCTTTTCCAAATCCTGGGCCAGTAGCATATGTAACAAATGGTAAAAAAAAATCAAAACCAAAACCCAACATTATCTGCAAGTAGCCTACAGCCTTGGGGTTTGACAGGAGGAGCGACCAAGTAGGCTCCATTTGTCTTTGCGGGAGAAACACGTGTACTTGCTTGACCCAGCTTTCCTTCCAGACTGACTCTGACCTGCTGTCTTACTATGACATTAGGCCCTCCGCCATTCACAGAGGCAACAGCTTTCCCAGACTTCTTCACGGGTTTCTTTGCGGTTCCTTAGTATCGGCTTTTCTTTAATCCTCTGTTCACAGTCAGACCTTTATTTCCTCCGCTTCTATCATAATTGTGTAAGTTCTAGTACCTTTAATAAATTCTTTATTCCATACAATTTAGTGTTGTTTTCCTGATTGAACTCTGCATGACAGAATGACTACTTAGAGAAAGGATTACAAGAGTTGCCCTTAGTTACGCCTCACTGGGAGAGCTAGAAAACAACTCAAGGTGAAAGATGTTCCAGGCAAAGAAAAAGATGTGTGTTTAGCCTGGCATAAAGATGTTCTTGTGTCATATTGAAACTTGCACTGAGCTGAATTTTCCAGTAGAAAGGAAATATTTTTCTTTTTTTTAAATTTAATTTATTGTATTTATATAGATTCTAGTGTCGCCCTGATTGCATCCCTCCTCCCCTGTATTCCCCTCAACATCTCCCTTGCCCCCTCCCCCCTTCCCTCAGGTTTAATTCTGTTCCTCAGTTCACATTGTTCCTTGGATTCCTCAAATGAGTGAGGTCATATGATATTTTTCTTTTTCTGCCTGGCTTCTTTCACTTAACATAATAGTTTCCAGATCCATCCTTGTTGCAAAAGGTAAGATTTCCTTCTTTTTCATGGCCCCATAGTATTCCATTGTGTATATGTACCACTGCTTTTTAATCCACTCATCCATTGACGGACACTTGGGTTGTTTCCAAATCTTTGTTATTGTGAACAATGCTGCCATAAACATGGGGGTGCATTTCTCCTTTTGGAACAGTTCTATGGTGTTCTTAGGGTATATTCCTAAAAGTGGGATAGCTGGGTCAAAAGGCAGTTCAATTTTTAATTTCTTGAGGAATCTCCATACTGTTTTCCACAGTGGCTGCACCAGTCTGCATTCCCACCAGCAGTGCAGGAGGGTTCCCTTTTCTCCACATCCTCGCCAGCACTTATTCTGTGTTGTTTTGTTGATGAGCGCCATTCTGACTGGTGTGAGAATCTCATTGTGGTTTTAATTTGCATTTCTCTAATGATTAGTGATGTTGAACATTTTTTCATCTGTCTATTGGCCAACTGTATGTCCTCTTTGGAGAAGTTAGAAAGGAAATTTTATGATTGTGGTAAACATGTAGGTATAACACCCAAATCCCTCTTCAGGGAAGGGCATCTTGGCTCCCCTGCTGGGCACGATGTCAGGAAACAGTGTTTAGCTGTGGGCCCCTTCAAGGACTGTCTTAAGTGAAGTAGCAATTTTGTTTAAGGTCACACTCTTCCAGGGCGGTCCTTCAATGACTAACAGAGGAGAGGATGTAGGGCTGGCCAATCTGCCCCGTATGCAAATGCTGATGAACCGTTTCAGCTTCAGCACTCCCCATGCGGGTTGCTGAGGACTTCATTGGGAATGAATCACAGCTCAGCTGCACCCTCTGTCCAGTCCTGCTTTCTTCTCTTCCATTTTGCAGGAATTGATTCCAGACACTCCCTAATAACCATCCTGTCCCCAAACTGCTATCACAGAACCTGCTTCTTGGAGAAGCTCACCTGTGACAATGATCTTTAAAACTCAGAAAACAATCTATTGTACTAGTTGGAAAGAAATGTAAGGTCTAAGTTTTTCTCTGAAATTTGGAAATTATTGCCAATTTCTGAGTAAAACTAGAGGTTAAAAGATTAATATAGATCTGACTTTTACATTACCCTAAATATTTTTCTTATATATAACATTTTTTCATTACCAGGTCAGCATTTTAATCCTTTCACTATTTAAAGATTTTTATGGTCAAGAACATAAATTTATGAGGAAAATAATTATAAATAGCTCAGGTGTTTGCTTTTATTTTAGTAGTATTTTCTTTTCTTTTTTGTATTTTTCCGAAGCTGGAAACGGGGAGGCAGTCAGACAGACTCCCGCATGCGCACGACTGGGATCCGCCCGGCATGCCCACCAAGGGGCAATGCTCTGCCCATCTGGGGCGTTGCTCTGCCGCAATCAGAGCCATTCTAGTGCCTGAGGCAGAGGCCACAGAGCCATCTTCAGCGCCCAAGCAAACTTCGCTCCAGTGGAGCCTCGGCTGCGGTGGGGGGGGGGGGGGGGGAAGAGACAGAGAGGAAGGAGAGGGGGAGGGGTGGAGAAGCAGATGGGCGCTTCTCCTGTGTGCCCTGGCCGGGAATCAAACCCGGGACACCTACACACCAGGCCGACGCTCTACCACTGAGCCAACCGGCCAGGGCCTTTCGTAGTATTTTCAGAGTAGCCCATAATAATTTAGAATTTCTAGTGATTTGGATGGAGCAGTAAAGGCATAATATATAAGAAAAGCATAGGTAAAATTTTGAAATATTTTAATATGAATAAAATGTTTTATTTTTAGATCACTATTTTTATCGCAATTTCAAAATATTACAAACAAAAGAAAAAAGACACCCTAAATTTTATCATTCTGAAAAGTAAGTACTGTTTGTTTTTGTGTATATTATTTTACCCTTTGAATTAAACATTCATATCCCTTTTGATGATCTGTTTGAATATATGTGTATAGCTAATTTCAAACACTCGTTAGATACTCGATAAACATCTTTTAGGAACCTCTATTTTCAGAACTTTGCTAGACACATCTTTAAAAAGTAATAAAAAGTTATAACATTTCTTTTATACCGCTCACAAAAACTAGGGGATATTTCAAAAATGAATATGAAGCGATAAAATATCCCCTAGTATTTGTGAGCAGTATATAATAATTTATAATATAGAATTTTGACTGATTGGATATCACTCCACTTAATTCAAACTAGTGTTTAGTACAGTTAAGGAAATTGCCCAATAACCTCTATACAAGAACTTAACTGTCATGGTAGCAAACCCCAATTCCAATAAATCCCTCATGAACAAGGAATCACCTTCTTAGGCCTCAGTTTTCTTAACTTATGGAATGAGGGCTATAAAGGAGTCCTGATTAGGAGTTGCTCTTGTCAGACTGATAGAAGAAGGATACACTCTAGGTGAAAGATAAAGAACAAATAGCTGAAAACAATGGAGAATGACCAAAAGTAAGCAGATTCTGGAGGGTGGTTGATATTTGTAAAAAGGGAAGCACTCAGACTCCTGTTTCATAGTTCCTAGCCCAAGGGTAGGCCTCAGCCTATTCCTACAGGTTGACTAAAATTCTGATACAAAAACACCGGGTTTTCTGGCTTGAAGAATGGGAGAGGAGTTTTGATACAGGTACAACTGTGCCTGACTGGTGGTACAGTGGGTAGAGTATCGACCTGGGACACTGAAGACCCAGGTTTGAAACCCTGAGATCACCAGCTTGAGCATGGGGTTGCTGGCTTGAGCATGAGATCATAGACACAACCCTGAGGTTGCTGGCTTGAGCCTGAGGTCGCTGGCTTGAACCCAAAGTTGCTGGCTTGTTCAAGCTAGGGGTCTCTGGCTTGGCTAGAGAGAGCCCTGATCAAGTCAGATATAAGAAAGCAATCAATGAACAACTAAGGTGCCGCAACAAAGAATTGATGCTTCTCATCTCTCTCCCTTCCCGTCTGTTTGTCCCTATCCATCTGTTTCTCTCTTTCTGTGTGTCTCACTTTAAAATAAAAGAAAAAAAAAGAGAAAAAAGTATAGTTGCTAGAAAATAAGGGGGAAATCCAAGAAAGGAAGGATCCAGAGAAGGGAATTTTTAAATTCTTTGTATAAATCTCTTGCTGACCTCTGACCCAAGCCTGAACAGGGCAAATTTCAAGCAGCCACGCCCAGTCTAAAAGAACTGACCTAATATTTGAACTGCTGCCCATAAAGCAGCCCAGTCAGGTCAACTGCATGCTAAATCAAAACAACTAACCAAAGAAAAAAACCCTAACATTCTTTGGGAGAGTATTACAGCATCCAGAGTCCTTGTAAAATAGCATTTACAATGTTAAGGATACAATCTAAAATAACTTTATAAGCCAAGAAACATGACAATGTGACTCATTTTTAGAGAAAAGACAACAGAAATTACCCTGGAGATGCCTCAAATGTTGGAGTTAGCAGACAAAGATCTAAAACAGTTACTATATACATATAAAATATATATGTCCAACATAAATGAAATACAGGAAATCTAGCAGAGAAATAGAAACTATAAAAATGAAAAAAAAAAAAAAAAGAAAAGAAAAGAAATACCAAACAAAACCACATCAACTCAGAATTCTACATTCAATAAAAATGATCTTTTACCCTGGCCAGGTACGCAGTTGGCACATTCCAAAGCACAGAGGTTTGGTGGTTCGATCCCTGGTCAGAGCACATACAGGAACAGATATTCCTGTCTCTGTCCTGCTCTTGCCCTTTCTTCTAAAATCAATAAAATAAACATTTTTTAAAAAGCGTGAAGGTGAACTCAAATATATTTGCAGATAAAAAAAATAAAACAGTGGACATGCACTACAAGAAATTACCAAACAACTTTTTCAGGGTAAAATTGTTTTAATATATCATGTGCATTGCACCATGGGTTAATAATGTGTGTGGATATAATGCATTTGGTAACTATAGAAAAAAATGGAAGGGTTAGTAATGGAGTCATACCTTGAAAGTTTTCTACATTTTACATGATTTGACTTAATATTAAATCTAACTAGCCTATGAAAAGTTAAGGATATCTATCATGATTTTTAAAGAAACCACTGAAAAATACAAACAGGCCTAATGAGGATCCTAGAATACATGATGTTTATACACTTTCTATGTTTTAGCTAAACTAAAGACAAGCTAACGCTAAAATAAACTCATTTCTTATTGTTCTTAAAAAATGACAGGCCCTGGCCGGTTGGCTCAGCGGTAGAGCGTCGGGGGACCCAGGCGTGCAGGGGACCCAGGTTGGATTCCCGGCCAGGGCACATAGGAGAAGCGCCCATTTGCTTCTCCACCCCCCCCCCCCCCCCTCCTTCCTCTCTGTCTCTCTCTTCCCCTCCCGCAGCCAAGGCTCCATTGGAGCAAAGATGGCCTGGGCGCTGGGGATGGCTCCTTGGCCTCTGCCCCAGGCGCTAGAGTGGCTCTGGTCGCGGCAGAGCGACGCCCGGGAGGGGCAGAGCATCCCCCCTGGTGGGCGGAGCATCGCCCCTGGTGGGTGTGCCGGGTGGATCCCGGTCGGGCGCATGCGGGAGTCTGACTGTCTCTCTCCCCATTTCCAGCTTCAGAAAAATACAAAAAAAAAAAAAAAAAAAAAATTACAACAACGTATTTTATACTAATGGTCCTTTGGGGCAGGAGTAAGGATCTTTGTTCAGTTTCTCTCCTGAACTTTTCTTTTTCTGCTATCTCAGAGACAATACTTTGTACATCATTGTTCCCTGTGTTCCTGAAAAAAAAAAAGAAGCCTTCTTTTTGCTTCAATTATTCAGTAGTCAAGGAGTGCTTGTTTTTTCTGCAGGGAACTTATTTGTTTCATCTTTATTTCCTGCACTCTTTTTCCCCAAGGTCATTGAATCACACTTTGATAGATACATTGTTATTAAGGTTCACTAGAAGCAATTGCAATGGTAGATGTTTTAAATTAATGTCTTTCATTATAATGAGTCTGAAAGTCAATGACTGAACTTCTTTTCTTTCTGTAGATATTCGGCATTAGTCAACATGTTCCTGCTGTCTGTGGAGAGCTTGTCTGAATTCTGTGGGGTGTGATGATGGCATTGTTTCCTGGAGAAGCATGCTGTATAAAGGAGAAATGGGATGAACACAAGTATGACAGATCGACAACTAAGTGATTGGGACGCAGGAAAAACAGGGACAAATAAATAGGCAACTGGCCTGACTAAACCGGGCCATCTTCACAGGGAACACCAGAGTTCTGACAGACGGGTGTATCTTGTAGAAAGCTGATAAAACTTCCTAAGTGGAGAGAATATGAATATGAAGCACAATTCAGCTAAAAATGTTTATTGAGTGCCCATTGTTTTTTATGCAGTCACTAGAAAAACACGAAACAAACATAGTATTTTTATTTAATTATTTTTATTGACTTTAGAGAGGAGAGAGGGAGAGACAGAAAGGGAAGGGGGAGCGGGAAGCATCAGCTTGTACTAGTTGCTCCTCCTGTGTATCTTGATGAGGCTGGGGTTTTGAACCCATGACCTCAGCATTCCAGGTTGACACTTTATCCACCACACCACTACAGGTCAGGCCAAACATAGTATTTTTATAAACTCATATAGAACATCACATGTTTTAATGGGGGGAAAAAAGACAACATATGTAGTAGCAGATGACAAATACTGTATGAACATATAAATAGATGCCCAGTGATACAGTGAATATGGACACCTAATTGCAGAAGTATGGCTAAATTAAGTGGAAGGGACCCTGAAATGGTGTCAGAGCCGGAAGTGAAAGAAAGAAAGAATGCTCTATGACATGATTCAGGGATGAAGTCTGCGGACAATGGAAGTGTACTAGGAACAGGATGACCATGATCGGATAGTGATGAATATATTGCTTCTGGTGAAGATAAAATAACATTATATTGTGTGTGTATCAATCACATTTTCTATTTAAATTATATTTATTGTGGTAACATTGGTTAATAACACTATATATAAGTTTTAGGTATACAATTCTATAATACACCATCTATATATTGCTTTGCGCGCTTGCCATCCAAAGTCAGGTCTTCTGTCACTTCCCCAGTGATAACCACCGTGCTGTTCGTCTGTGTCTATGAGTTTGTTGCCTTCTGTTTTATAACCCACATAGGAGTGAAATCATATGGTTCTTATCATTTTCTGTCTGACTTATTTCACTTAGCTTATTCTCAAGATCCATCCAAGTTGTTGCAAATGGCAGTATTTCATCATTTTTTAAGGCTGAGTAGATTGTATTGTATTTATGTGCCATATCTTCTTTACTCATTCATCGAAGGACACTTAGGTTGTTTCCATATCTTGGCCATTGTGAATAGTGCTGAAGTGAACATAGGGGTACAGATATCTTTATGAATAAGTGTTTTCAATATTTGAGGGGGTGTAGATGCCCAGAAGAGAGATTGCTGGGTCAGATGGTAGCTCCATTGTTATTTTTTTGAGGAACCTCCATACTGTTTTCCATGATGGCTGTGCCAATTTACATTCCCACCAGCAGTGTACAGGGTTCCCTTTACTCCACATCCTCTCCAACACTTATTTCTCGTCTTATTGATAATAGCCAATCTAACAGGTATGAGGGGTTATCTCATTGTAGCAAAAAGAAGATGCTGTGAAACTCAAAAGCATACAATACATTTTTTAATAGCTATGATAGCCTGACCAGGCGGTGGCACAGTGGATAGAGCGTCAGACTGGGATGTGACGTACCGGGTTCCAAACCCTGAGGTTGCCGGTTTGAGCACTAGGGGTCGTTGGCTTGAGCGTGGGATCATAGACATGACCCCATTGTCACTAGCTTGAGCCCAAAGGTTGCTGGCTTGAGCCCTAGGTCGCTGGTTTGAGCAAGGGGTCACTCGCTCTTCTGTAGCCCCCCAATCAAGGCACACATGAGAAAGCAATCACTGAATGAGCTACAACAAAGAATTGATGCTTCTCATCTCTCTCCCTTCCTGTCTGTCTGTTGCTATCTTTTTCTCTTTCTGTCTCTCTGTCTCTGGGAAAAAAAAAAAAAAAAAAGCTATGATAAATTCATGTAGTTCAGTTTTAACTGTCGATCAAGCTAAATGATCTATCATTTTACCAAAACAAAACCATCCTAACTAAACAAATCTTTTTCCAAGCTATGCATTATTTTTTACTAAAATCATCTGAAGGAAACCATCACAAAACGAAAACGCAACCCACCAAATGGGAGAAGGTATTTATAAAAGATACCTTTGACAAGGGGCGAATACCCCCAATACATAAAGAACTCATACAACCGCAGAAACACGTTTTGAAAGTTTTTCTCTGGATAGAAGAGGGCGTGGAGGCTCGGTGGGGAGAAGGAGGCGGTAGCTTGGGTGTGTAGACTGCTGCCCTAACGGATCTTCTCAAGGAGGTTACGGAAGACTAAAGTGAGAAGGGAGAGAGAGAAAGTCTCCGAGTGGGTACGATCTTAAGAAACTCGGAGGAACAACGCCCAAGGCCGTGGTGTGTCCGTGGCTGGCCCAGCGGTCCCGGGCTGGGAAGGTGGCAAGGTGAGGGCGGGGCCTCGGGAGCCCTCACACCCTCTGCGCCCTCGCTCTGCCCCCAGAAGAGGAGCGCGGCTCTGGCTGCCGGGCTGACTCCGGAGCCCCCAGCCAACCAGCCCGGAGTCTGGCGCGGCGGCGACGGTGCAACTGGGTGAGCTCAGGGCGCCGGGTCGCGGAGCGCCCCGGGGGTGGGTCCGGCTGGTCAGGGGGTGAGAGCTCGGAGGGCCGGGGTCGCCCGGAGCCCGCGCTAACATCTCCTGTCCCCCCGAGGAGAGAGCAGCCCGCGTCCCCTCAGCGGGTGCAGCGCACGCCGGGCACCGGACGCGCGCCTTGGCGCGGACGAGAGCTACTCCGTCCCCGCGCGGCTCCCTCTTCTGTGTCCAGGTGGCCTCGCCAGGGAGGAGGGCACTGCCTGGTCCGCGAGCACCCCTTGAAAGTCAAGGAGACAATTTCCCGTCCTACCCGGTCCCTACCTTTTAGATCTTCATAACGTGGCCACTGTCAGTTTGGATAACTGTACAATTTTCGATGATGTGAAAATTAATAACCTAAATTTAAATTCGTTTCGCTTGATTTGTCTCTCCATCCTAACTTTGGGGGTGGGTTGGCAGACTTTGGGGGGGGGGAGTTGGCAGACGGCGGTGTGCGGGGCAGGCGGTGAGAGTCCTTTCCAATGCCAGCCTGGAAAAGGAGCTCTGTGGCAGCTGAAAGCCAGTTTTAGTCCTTGACTTCCACCTAGGTGCTTTGAAGCTGATGCACTGAACGATCAGCTGGCAGGGAAACCTGTGGGTCATTAGAAAACGCCAGGTCCTGGCGGTACAGCTCAGTGGGCTGCAGCACCCTCCTGGAATGTAGGGGTTATGGGTTCCATCCCCAGTCAGGGCACACACAGGAGCTGATTGATATTCCTGTATCTCTCCCTCTCTCCCTCCCTTCCTCTCTCACTAAAATCAATAAAAACTAAGAAAGAAAATGCCAAGATTTTGCAGAATATTGAGAGCCCGGCACCATGTCATATCAGCTTCTATCACCTTTATTGTCTTTGTGCTTCATGTATGTATATGTTCATCTCTCCATCCAGCTCCTTAACAACCTAAGAAAAGTCAGGGATCCACCAGACGTCAATGCATAACAAATATTTTTCAGTAAATAAAAAAATCGAAAAAAATAATCCAATTATCAGTAACATTGAAACTTAAAATGGTGCTTGAGTGTCCAACATCATTAGGGTAAACCTTATTTTCCTGGGCTGCATTTTGATCCACTTAGTTGAAATGTGTTGTGGTGGGAGACCTGAAACTTACTGAGCCATGTCACTGGGAATTGTTCTAATCTGTAAAGGGAGAAGGTTGGAGCGCACGGTTTTAAAGGTTTCTTCCAGCCCTAAAGGTGCACGATGAAATGTATCTGTAACATCTTCATAGCCTTGTGTTGGTTTCAGTGGCTCCTGAGGACTGTTTATGAGAATGTTGGTAAACGAGTTGAAATTGTAATAATCTTTCACAGGACAGTCTGAAGAGCTGGCAGTTTAAGAGGAAAACCAACAAATACATTTGTTTATAATCCAGCAAATCTGGCTGGATTATAAACAAATGCTTATTATATATAATTTTTTAGGTTTGAAAAATATAGTAATATATTGAGAAATATATTTGAGTATATATTGAGTAATATATTTTTAAAGTTGGAAATATATCTCCTCTTTTTCTCTGTGTAGAATATGGCTTTTGCCACAAGAAGATGGTTCTGCCTACAACTGGGGTGCATGGTGCTGGTCAATCTGACTCATGCGGATTTTGAATTTCAGAAGGGAGTGCTTGCCAGTGTCAGCCCAGGGATCAGGGAAGACATTGACCTCCAGTGCTGGAATGCGTGCTCTTTGACACTGATAGATCTCAAGGAACTCAAGATACAGCACAATGTGGATGCTTTCTGGAATTTCATGTTGTTCTTGCAGAAATCCCAGCGACCTAGACATTACCATGTCTTCTTAAGCATAGCTCAGGATTTCTGGGACATGTACGTAGATTGCTTGCTTTCAAGATCACATGGAATGGGCAGAAGACAGGTGATACCTCCCAAGTATAATTTCCCACAAAAGATAATAAGAGGTAATTTAAATGTTTAAATATAGCAGTTTAGTTTTCTTAAAAATTCAATATTGAATCAGTTTGATTTTTCAGGTTAATCTGATAAGCTAGGGGACTTGCCATCTTTTTCCCAGTATGATCAGTTTTGATTCCTGCTTTTACTGACTTTATATCATGTATAGAAACCATGGGAGTGCTGATTTACAAACACTTCATTCTATGTGATCTTGGAATAAATATAATACATTTTGGTAGATCATTAAAATTAACTTATTTTTTCCATTAATAATTTATAAGAATGCCATTTAACAATGTAATTATAAATATAACATTTGTTGAAGAAATTGTTAAGCATTGGACATGTATTTAGTTTTCTGAAATTAATTTTTTTGGCCCTGGCCAGTTGGCCAGTCGACGCTTTATCCACTGCGCCACCACAGGTCAGGCCAAAACGTGAATTATACATTTAAGAGAGAACACAGAAAATATCTCAAGCAAGATGACACCAACCTGAAAGTTTAACTGTCAGGTAGAGCTTTAGCCCAATGTGTGGATGTCCCAGGTTCAATTCCCGGTCAGGGCACACAGGAGAAGTGACCATCTGCTTCTCCAACTGTCCCCCTTTTCTCTCTCTCCTTCCCCCTTCCACAGTCATATCTAGGTTAGAGCAAGTTGGCCTCAGGTACTGAGGATGGCTCCATGGCCTCGCCTCAGGTGCTAAAATAGCTTGGTTGCTGAGCAACAGAGCAATGGCTCTGGATGAGGATGGGCAGAGCACTGCCCAATAGGGGGCTTGCCATGTGTATCCCAGTCGGGCGCCCTTCTCACTTAATAAAAAAAAAGAGAAATTAATTTTTTCAATAAAGTTGTTTAAGAGGAGGAAATCTTAAGAGTCATATTAGAGTAAATATTAACACTTTCTCCTCTTGTAACCTTATAGGACTGGATTTTACAAAACGTGAATTTTTTTTAAATTTTATTTATTCATTTTTTTAGAGAGGAGAGAGAGACAGAGAGGGAGAGAGAGGAGAGAGAGACAGAGAGAGAGAGAAGGTGGGAGGAGCTGGAAGCATCAACTCCCATATGTGTCTTGACCAGACAAGCCCAGGGTTTCGAACCGGCGACCTCAGCATTTCCAGGTTGATGCTTTATCCACTGTGCCACCACAGGTCAGGCCAAAACGTGAATTATACATTTAAGAGAGAACACAGAAAATATCTCAGGCAAGATGACACCAACCTGAAAGTTTAACTGTCAGTATTTTAGAGGTCATATATTTCCTGTAGTAATCAAATTTATTTCTAATTCTTTAATATTGATGAAGGTGTAATTGCTTTATGGCTATTGAATGATCATTTCTATCTTTCAGGTAATTTGTTAATAGTGTTTTGTTTTACTTAGAAGGTTTCTTTGTAAAGCATCTTTAAAGAAAACTCCACTTAAAATGCAAATGCAACATATTTTTTTTAATGCAACAGCAAATGAAGTAAAATTGTAACCAATTTTATAAGGTATCTTATACACATAATACTGACTTTAAAATTGTGCCAAAACTAATGCCAGTATTGTCCTAAACAAGCAATATTTAATTTTGATGTAGTGTACTGTGTGGTTTTGATATGTGCATTTCATCACTGAGCCATCTTATATATTAAAATATTTTTCTATGAATTAAATTTTATTTTCTCAGTTATATTGCCTTCATTTTTAAAAAGGAATAGCAAACAAAAGATAGTAAGAAACTTTATTTTAATAAAAAGCAGTTGGATAGAATTTTTGTCTTTAGGTGTTAGCTAAGTTTTTTTATATGTCCTATTTATATCACATATTATTTCAAAAAAGATATGAAGCTTTAAAGAAATATATCAAACAGTAGGGTAACATGAAGTAGAAGATGTACAGATGACCAATAGACATAGGAAAAGATGCTCAATGTCACTAATTATTAGAGACATGCAAATTAAAACCACAGTGAGTTATCACCTCACACCTGTCAGAATGGCTACCATCAATAAATCAACAAACAAGTGTTGGTGAGGATGTGGAGAAGAGAGAACTCACATGCACTATTGGTGGGAATGCAGATGGGTGCAGCCATTGTTGGAAGCAGCACAGCTACCTCAAAAATTAAAAATGGAGCCTGACCTGTGGTGGCACAGTGAACAAAGCCCCGACCTGGACTGTTGAGGTCACCGGTTTGAAACCCTGAGCTTGCCTGGTCAAGCCACATATGGGAGTTGATGCTTCCTGCTTCTCCCCTCTCTCTCTTACTCTCATTCTCTTTTGCTATCTCTCTTAACTACAGTAACTAAATAAATAATAAGTTTTAAAAATGGAATTGCCTTATGACCTAGCAATTACACTGCTTGGAATGTATCCAAAGAATTCAGAAACACTAATTTGAAAGAATATATGCACCCTATATTCACTGCAGCATTCCTCACAATGGCCAAGACTTGGAAGCAGCTCAAGTGCCCACCAGTAGATGAGTGGATAAAAAAGCTGTGGTACATTTACAGGGTGGAATACTACTTAGCCATAAAAAGCAAGGAAACCTTACCTTTTGCAAGAGCATGGATGGACCTGGAGAGGATTATGCTATGTGAAATAAGCCAGTCAGAGAAAGACAAGTACCATTATGATTTCACTTACATGTAGAATCTAATGAACAAGATAAATTAACAAACAAAATATATAGAAACAGACTCATCAATACAGACTGACAGCTGTCAGAAGGGAGAGGTATTGGGGAGCTGGGGGGAAAAGGTGAAGGGATTAAACAAAGAAAAAAACAGACACAGACAAGAGAGTGGGGGCTGCAGGAGAGAAAGGGGTGGGGGAGGGGAAGGAGGGGAGAGGGGGGATAATGGTGGTGGAGACGTGACTTGGGGTGGTGAGCACACAATGCACTATACAGATGATGTGCTGTAGAATTGTTCACCTGAAACCTGTATTATTTTATTAACCAATGTCAACCCAATAAATTCAATACAAAATTTAAAAATATAAAAATATTTTATCTTGCCAATGAAAGGTAGATTCCTAAGTTCAGAAAATAAACTGGTTGGAGGGTAGGTCTTATGTTCTCTTATAAGAATGACCAGACAGAAACCCTTGAAGACACCTAATTCATTTCCTGAGGCAGAGGCACAGGGTCATGATTTCTCTTAGAAAATGGTTCTCTTTTACAACCCATGAGCATATGATTGAAGCTCAACAGTTCAATCCATAAACCAAGACAACAAACTTTTAGCCTAATAAATTGTCCATTTGTCTTCAATCACAGTTGTCATAAAAATTTTGTTGCATCAAAGATGACGGGTAAGGCCCTGGCCGGTTGGCTCAGTGGTAGAGCGTCGGCCTGGCGTGCAGGAGTCTCGGGTTCGATTCCCAGCCAGGGCACACAGGAGAAGCGCCCATCTGCTTCTCCACCCCTCCCCCTCTCCTTCCTCTCTGTCTCTCTCTTCCCCTCCCGCAGCCGAGGCTCCACTGGAGCAAAAGATGGCCCAGGCGCTGGGGATGGCTCCTTGGCCTTTGCCCCAGGCGCTGAAGTGGCTCTGGTCACGGCAGAGCGAATCCCCGGAGGGGCAGAGCATCGCCCCCTGGTGGGCAGAGCGTTGCCCCTGGTGGGCATGCTGGGTGGATCTCGGTCAGGCGCATGCGGGAGTCTGTCTGACTGTCTCTCCCCGTTTCTAGCTTCAGAAAAATACAAAAAAAAAAAAAAAAAAGATGACGGGTAGGGGAACTCCAGCTGAGCCAGTGACCCCCTGCTCAAGCCAGTGACAACTGGGCTCAAGCCAGCGACCATGGGGTCCCATCTATGACCGCACACTCAAGCTGGTGACCCTGTGCTCAAGCCAGCGACCTCGGGGTTCTGAACCTGGGTCTTCAGCTTCTCGGCCAACGCTCTATCCACTGCACCACCGCCTGGTTGGGCATCCCGACGCATCTTATGTATTACTGTCCCATCTCTAGTACCACCCATTTCTCCAAGGAGCCCTGGTTTCTTTTATAGGAGAAGATTATTAGAAGTCAAGATCTGAGCACTGGGTCTACCTATACAATTTTGACCTGATAGCACCAGGCCAGTTTCTGGATGTCAGGGGCTGCTTCTCTCTTTCACAGAAAGTATATATCTTTGATGTTTCCCTTGACTGTAAACTAAATGCAAGCAATCGTAGCTTAGGCTATGTGAGCAGAAAGTGTGTAAAAATGAGAGGGATTAGTTTCATTACACTGCCTTCCATGAGTCTGGCTATACCTGAAAATCTTTATCTCTGCTGGTCACAGTATAGAGGAATAATAAATTGTAGCACTTCAGAGGGGCTGGCTAGATTCAGGAAGTCTGGATGGATTAAGTAAGAATGATGAGAGAAACTGGCTATTTTACCTGGAAGGACTCAGGATGCCCACCCTAGTTTTCCCTGTGATATGAAATGTACCTTGTGTTGCAGACGGCAGACCGAGGACAAGGTGAGCAAGTGACTCACCTAATTATTCACCAGTTTTCATCCAGTGAGAGACAGTAAGTGGCTAACAGTTTTACCATGGAATAGTTGTCTTGTACCATAAAAATCTCATTACTGAAGGAGGTTGAAGCTACTTCCGTTTACTAAACTTCATTTTTTTAATTCTTTTGATTTTTTTTCAATTTACTTTGTTAGCAAAAGTTTCCATTTGGGAGCGTGAAGTCCTGTCTCAGCTGACGCATGGGAGGAAGTATCCCGCCAGCCTATCCATCAGGCTGCGCAGGGGAAGCAGCACAGCCTCGGGCTCGGTGTGGCGTGGGAGCAGAGGCTGTGAGGGCAGACAGGGAGACGTCCAGTTAGTGGCACGTCAGCGCACAGGCAGGCTGACTCCCTCCCTGCGGGTGGCCAGAACTGTAACGGGCAAACTCGGGTACAGTCTGTTCAAGAGCAAGGGTCTGGATCAAGCACCATTATTACCTTCCACCCACCAACATTTATTCAGCTGTTATATGGCTGCTTGGTAACAACCCATTTTTACCTCTCCTTGTCCTGATGGGTAAGGTCTACATGGCAGGGGAAAGGGTCACAGATCTCACAGAATATTTTGATTATAGCCAGTCCTAATTGATCTGGAGCCATCAAGTATATTACAGACAAAAAACAATGATATCTAGCCAAGTGATACTGTCTATTTCCACACAAGCTTTAGTAATGTAAGAGTATTTATGCCTCATCATTTTGAGGAAGTCTATCATTGTTATGAAGTAAATACACGTGGACTACTTTAACAGGTCCGAGTTCAGCACTACTTGTATAGTGTTTTGTTGGCTGAATCTTCCCTTTGAGCTCCAGGACTCTGCTGCATTTGCAAAGCACAAGGGAAAGGCTGCCAGGAGATGAGGCCACCATCACACTTACTCCGTAATTAACTTAGTGAGGCATCGGTTACAATAATGAATAAGGTCTAGTTTCTATCTTGTCCTTAGGGAGCTTAGAGTCTGAGGAAGGAGCTTACGGTCTACGAAACGGGGAAAAGATCCACTGTGCTCAGCAGTGGACACTTGATCTTGGTTCTGTGTGTACCTGAGATGTATCTGAGGTGTATTTGGTGCTTTCTGTATGGGCATCTCATCACTGCTGCCACATCCAGCCCCGTGTCTCAGTAACTCCCCTTTACACGGGATCTTTTTGCTTAGGGTTTCCTGTGCCCTCTAATGTCTTGTTGTGGGTGGTGGTAACAGAGGAAGAGATGCAGGCGGATCAAGGTCACCAATAAGCTGATGCATACAATCCACTCCTGTGGGCCACAGGAATGGGCAGCTGGGCCAGAGGCAAGGCTGCTGGTCAGAGCTGACCCGGCAACTCATTCTACTTAGAGTAACAGCTGCCATTTCTCCCCTCATTACCGATGTTACTATTCTCACAGAGAGGACAGTGAGGACAGTGTGGGAGAGGAGGAGAAGGAAGAAGTAGAAGAGAGGCCTAGTGGGGTGTTGGGGTCCTGTTATCTGATCATGAAAGTGGAGTCTATGCATTCTTTCCCAGCTCTGCATTCAGCAGCAGCATGCTGGTAGCTGGGAACTGGTCATGATGGAATACAAACTGGCGAACACTACAAATGAGGGCTTCCCCCACTGAAGAGCCAGTTGCTACCCATTTACCAGCACACTGCTGAGTGTGCTCTATGGACGGAGAGTCTGGACAAATTCCAGTATAACTTCCTGTGTAAGAAAACAGGTGCTTTTCTCTCCCAGTCCTGGACAAGAACTCACCTTGGTGGTTTCCTGGGTGGAGGAGGGGTTTGATGGGGATGGAGACAGGCTCTGGAGTCCTCATAGTGGCACACAGGGACACAGATCTGCTCTGCATCCAGTATTAAGGCATCTACCTCCTATTCTTTGACAAGATGTCTCCACCACCAAAGGAGGGAAAACACTTCTCCCACTCTCCCTTCCCCTCCCCATTAAAAAAGAGAAGTAGCATAGAGTTTTCTTTGAATATTTGTATATTAAAAGTAAAACCATCTGGTTTTTTTTTTATTTTTATTGTTTACCTCATGACTAACATTTGCTTTTCAACAGAGATAACTTATTTTACTTCGACCAGCCTATTTGTTGCTAATATTTTTGTTGTCCAGTATTCATATATACTCATGATAACAATATCCTGAGTTCCTACTCTATTCCATCCATATGCTTTGGGTGGGGTTGGCCTGCAGAAATAGGCAGACTCAGATCTGGCCAAAGTAACAGTGGATGGCCCGGGAATGGGCATGTAGCCAGTCAGGGGCTCCAAGAGGCAGACGGAGTCGCAGAACTGCTGAGGGACAAGCATGCGCTCTTCCCTGCTGGTTATCAACCTGGGAGAACACAATCCCAGAGCAGCTAGGGAAGGAGAGGTCCTGCCCGCAGCTTCCGTCCCGTGATCCAACAATGCCTGCAGTCTTCATCGCTCCTGGATTTGATTGCCACAGCGCCTGTGAAAGCTTTCTGTACTTTTTTTTTAGGCTTAAATCAGTTGGAATAATTTATATGCACTCAAAAGTGTCTTAACTAATCCAATACATTTTACAATTTCAGTTGAGAGAATTAGTAATCTCTCCAAATATATTGATGACAACTCTTCTGATGCTATATGTTGATATTTTCAATAAAAATAAACTATATGTGCTTGCTTTTATTTTTACAGCATTTTTCTAAAATATTTATTCTAAAATATTTGCTTTACATTTGTTTATAAAGACATATTTACCTAAAAAGCTATAAGCAGAATTATCTCGAGAAGTCTCTGGCGCATGCTATGTGAGCACACTCCTCTGCGGCTCAGCCACCGCTCTTACAGCTCTCACCCTTTGTAAGGCTCCTCCTCGAACAGGAAGTCTCTGGAGAGCAATGTCTGTATCGGCCAGAGGCCCGCCCAGTAGGTGGGCGGGAGTGCTTTCCACCATCACTACCCGACCAGCGGGCACCTGGAGGAGCAGAGGGTAAATAGCTGAGAGTCCACTCACAAAATTTCTCAGTAGGAAAAAACCCTCATTCATCCTTTAGCTTAATGTGGGAAAGCATGAAATGTACATATACAGGGTGTCCTCAGATTACTACAGTCTCGACATACATTTCGAGTTTACTCCTATAAAAACTTTAAAAAACTGAGACGTGAGTGTTTCAGCTTATGCCATTAGTGTCCTACTATGGGCTATGTGGGCGAACTAGTCTGTTTGCGCGCGGCGGAACAATACACAGCACACAGTACAGTACAGTGCATTTATGTGCTTTTCCTTTTTCCGCGGCTTAGTTGTGTTTTTATGTTCTAGATTATGATTTTATAACTGTGTTAGGATAGGGAAGTGACTTAGGCTAGGGAGTGTTTCGACTTACACCACAATTCAGGTTACGTCACTGTCATAGCAAGGGAACTATGTGATAACCCAAGGACCCCGGTAAGTAACTAGGAGGTAGCATGACATATTGGAAAGATAAGAACTTTGGAGCCAGGGAAATGGATTTAAATTCTACTTTTACTGCTTATCAGCTTTGCAATCAGGGCCAAATGTGTAGAGGAGGACACTGGGGACACTGGGCATGGCACAGGCCCACTGCCAGGCAACGGGCCCTGCACTCTCTCTGTAGAGATGGAAAGGTGCAGTCTGACTGGAGTTTGCGCAGTTCCCTGGGGCTCCTGGGGGCTGGGTCCAGGCTAAACTGGCACTGAACGAGGGTGAAGGTGCTCTGAAGACAAATATGCCTTAACTATATAAAACTTGAACAGCAAAAGGGAAAAATACCAGACTAAACTCTATGGAAATGAAGCTCTGGGGAATGAAATTCAGTATCTACTAAGAAAAGTAATGGGAAAAATCATACCGTTGTGTTCAGGCCTTTAATATCTGTCTGGTGAAATATTGTATTTGGTAGTCGCTCTCTGTATCTGGAGGATTCTATAGCTTTTTCTTGAAGTCTTTTTGCTTTCTGGAAATTTTCATATTAGAAAGAAAGTAATATTGCTATTAAAGCATTAACTATGTTACTTATAATATATAAATATTTATAGTATACGAATACTATTTAATTGTGTCTGGCCTTTTTATATTAGCACTAGAATCTGCATTTATTTACTCCTTTAGGCTAAGAAGATAATTATTAGCAAATTTTATCTTTTGTACATTGTAGAGCACACCGGTCACTTAAAAACTGAGATTTCTAGCCTGACCTGGCGGGGGCGCAGTGCATAGAGCGTCGGACTGGGATGTGGAGGACCCAGGTTCGAGACCCCGAGGTCGCCAGCTTAAGCGTGGGCTCATCTGGTTTGAGCAAAGCTCACCAGCTTGGACCCAAGGTTGCTGGCTCAAGCAAGGGGTTACTCAGTCTGCTGTAGCCCCACGGTCAAGGCACGTATGAGATAGCAATCAATGAACAACTAAAGTGCCACAATGAAAAACTGATGACTGATGCTTCTCATCTCTTTCCGTTCCTGTCTGTCTGTCCCTGTCTATCCCTCTCTCTGACACTCTCTGTAAAAAACAAAACAAAAAAAACCCCCTGAAATTTCTAGAAGAAATCCATTACTGAGATTTCTAGAAGAACTGGCCATATAAAAAGGAATAAAGCAGGTCTTACAGAAATCAGGCTCAATTTTTAATGCATAATTGAATAAGCTACTGAATTTACATCAGGTGATGCATGTTTTCAAAATATTTTGCATAGATTAAATACTAATCTAGTACACTTAAATGTTTCAAGCATTTAGAATAATATAAATTCTATATTTGTTGCAGTTATATTCAAGCTCAATATCTGAGCCACCAGGACAGGTTACCAATGATGTGCTTGGAAGGGGCTGGTTCTCATTCACTATTCCTTAAGAGCGCAGTTAGTTAGGAGCATATTTCATAAGTAAAGTTGGAAAGAACTTGCAGTGAGAAGGGCAGACCTGGCATTTTGCTTTGATTTTGTTAACAGTAGCGCCCCACTATTTCCGTGGGCTAACCTAACATTTAACAACTGCATGTCTAGAGGAAGGGCTACAACGTTACGTAAATGTCTTTGCAGCTTGTAAAGGGTGTTTACTCTGAACTCCCATTTCAGCTTTACTAGAATGTTCCTTTTGTCAGAGTTAGTTACTCGTTGTGGATATCTAAATATTTTTAAAATCCCACCTTCAAAGTTTTAGCATTTGATGTTCTAGCCAAGAAGTTTTCCCATGATTTATTAGCCAGTTCTCTTTGCTTATGTGTGACTTGTATCTGAAATAAGAAAGATAATTAAGAATTTCAGTTTCTGTGAAAGAATACCAAAGGATTTAAAAGCCCTTATTTCGAACGAAAGACCTAGTTTTTGCCAAGGTAAATTTTGGGGCTGACTAGCAAAAGGATTAATTATAAAGTTCAACAACTTAAGAAACAAAAGTATTTATATTACAACGGAAAAAAAATCCTTCCTTTATTAAGTTTAGGTTGTGATTTGCTTTCCATGAAATGTAATATAAAACTGTTGTTATAAAAATATAAAATTTAACACTGGCCAGATAGCTCGGTTGGTTAGAGAATTGTCCTGAAGTACAGAGGTTGCCAGTTCGATCCCCGGTCAGGGCACATATAGGAACAGATTGATGATCCTCTCTCCCACTCTGTCCTTTCACACTAAAATCAATAAGTAAAAAATTTAAAATATATAAAATATAAAAATAACAACAATCATTCTCAGAAAGACTGACTGTTTTACAGGACTGTCACTTCTGAAGATGGATAATAATCCAGCACAAAATATGAGAATGACCCAACAACAAATTCACAGGAGAAAATATATAGATCCCTGCTGCCACTGACAACAGTTTAAGCAAGAGATTGTGTCAGTTATACCAGTTCTAATTTATGACTGCAGCAAGACAAGCAGTTTTGAGTGCTGAGTTTCTTGTGGTGAGGCACTCCGTGGAGGTAACTGCTAACAGGCTGCAAACCCTATACTTCTCAACACGCTACCCACTAAATATATAATCAGAGGACACCGTGACCTTGGGTGGTGTAAAATGTACTATTAAGTTTACATCACAAACTTGAGAGCACTTAATTAAATAACTGCTTTAAAAAAGTGGGGTCAGAGCCAGGATAACAAATCAACACTAACTAACATATGGACAATAGCTAGTCTACAGGGCAGACATTCTGTCATTCAATAGAACTAATGAGGGAGAACTTCTAATAGGGCTACCCCACTTAAGAGCAAGTAAATGGGTTAAATGGCAGCATCCACATAATAAAAAGTCTTAACAAACAAACTTTCAAGTAAGGAGGTATCTAAAACAGAGCAGAATTCACAGGTGAACGCGGAGTTCTACTAGGCTGAAGATAAACACTTCTACGTGAAAAGTCTATGTGAAAGTCTAGGTGAAAGGAGCAAGCAATAAAAAAAAACTTCGGAAATCACTTTCAAGGGTTTTAAGTATTTAATTGTAGTCAGAAAGGATCACCAAGCATCAGAGGGAATCTATGTCATCTTTGCGTCTGTGGACAAGTTAAATAGCCACTTAACCCATTTGCACAAAAGCTTGATGGGTTAGTTCCCACGAGCATAAAGCTTCAGGAAAATGGCATATCTTTTCCTGACAGGCTTTTTCTGATCAGCTAGAGTCAGAAAGCAGTTTACCTCTGGACTCACAGAATGCTCACAGAGTTTAAAGTCAGAAAGCAGTTTATCTCTGGACTCACAGAATGCTCATAGAGTTTAAAGTCAGAAAGCAGTTTATCTCTGGACTCACAGAATGCTCATAGAGTTTAAAGTCAGAAAGCAGTTTATCTCTGGACTCACAGAATGCTCATAGAGTTTAGGTACTGAAGTGAGGATGAAGCTTATCCACATCTCTGTGGCTGGCATACGGGTAAGGGCTTATCACCAAGTGAGGGGTGAGGGCCAACTTTCCAGTGAAGTTATACTTATAGACACAGGGACACATGTCAGAATTTGTTAAATGTATGCACTTAAATAGCCAACAATTTTTGAAATTCCATTTGACATTTAAAAAAAACTTTTATTGATTCTTTTTTTTTTTAGAGGGAGGAAAGTAGAGAAGGAGAAAAAGACAGAAACATTGATCTGTTCCTGCATGTGCCCTGACCGGGTATGGAACCAGCAACCTCTGTGCTTTAGGACTATGCTCCAACCAACTGAGCCATCCAGACAGGGCCCACTTGACATTTCAAAATATGGAACTCTCAGGTCTCCACCCTGTTTAAAATATAAGCCTATAGGAATCAAATTACAATGCCATAAAACATCATTGACTATAGTAATTGAATATCTTAAGTCCTTAATTCCATTGTGTCTTTAAAAACTGTACAAAGACTGTGAATGTAACATAAAACTACAAAATAACTAAGCGCTGAAACATTCACAAGTAAGGCAAATCTATCCTAGGGGGAACTTCAACTAGGTTATACAATGAAACCATTATCTTGTGCCTCGGCATCTGTGGCTTACTTTTGCATATACTTTCTGTTCATTTTGCACATCTTGGCGTGCTTGGTTTTCAATCATCTCCCTCTGCAGAGAGGCAACCATCTTTCCGATGTTCTCTGAAGCTGTTGTAATAGCTTCCAAAACATTTTTATCTGCAGTGACTGGTTTTAACTTTTCTAATTTTATTTCTTCAGATATTTCATTCCATATTTCTCCAACCTGTTATAACAAAGTTTAACAATGTTAAATTAACTGAAAATAAAAGATACAATTTTAGGTAATACTTTATTTTAATGGTTGTTCCAAAGTTAACATTTACTGAACCAGTTTTTCGTACCTTACTCCTTAGGAACAAGTGAAATGTTTTGGGAATGATTTGGAGCACCAGTTACACTTGAATATTTAGAGGTAATTTACCAAGTGTTTTCGATGATAAGGTATTTATGGATGTGGCTCCCGACCTAAGCCTAGTTCATTGCCATCCTCAATGCCCCCTTTAAATTACAGCTGCAGAAATTGCTGTTAGTCTCACCCCCTGAACTACTGTTTTCCTCTCTAAACCTTTATATTGAAGGATGAGTCAGGCTGAATTGATAGGACAATGAACATGGGAACTCCTGGGTCCCTAGAACCTGGCCACCCTGAGAAATAGGGTCCCATCCTTCACCTTCTTGCTAAAGCAGTGATTGAAACAAAAGCTCTTAACTCCACGGTTCTGTCAAACTGATAGTTCCAGTGCATATTCTGGGTTGTCTAGAAATTAATGTGCTTGAGTACATTTAAATTTAAAGAAAAATTTATCATGAGAGGGATAAAATTCAGTCTTATTTTAATATGAAAATAGAAATTTATTTATTTACAACATTCAAATACACAGTTACTGACATTAGAAGAAAATGTTTACTTGAAAAGACGTCTTTGAAATTTCAAAAGCCTTTGTTTACCAAAAATATAACCAACCAGGTAAGCAACCTAATATCCTTTAGTTGATATTTGATCGTCATATAAAGTAATGATAATACTTTAATAAATAATAACTTATTTTAATAAGCAATTATTCATTTAATTCTTGCTCCTAATTGCTCTATAAAGAGAAGAAATTATATTTTAAACATTCTGTTAGGCTTCTGAATAGCTCTAACTCAGTAACATCCACCTTCTTTCATAAACTAATAGCTGGATGAACTCTTAGCCCACAGAAAATTCACAATCAGTTTTTGGTATGCTTTTTGAATAGTATAAGATGCAAAGTAGAAAATAAAAACTGTACAGCACACATAAGCAATTGCTCACAACTACAAACAGGTCTTTTATTTCCCAATTGATTTTTTGCCATACTAGATTCTAATAACAAGGTTAAGGAGGTACTTACTTTAAAATCAAGGTATCTGTGTATAACACAAAGGGTGACAAAATCTTCAGTAGATAAGCCAGGTAAATTTTCAAAATCTAAACAAAGTTTATAAAGAGAGAATTACTTTAACAAAGCAGGTCATTAAAACACACACACACACACACACACACACACACACACACACACACACACACACCATTAAAAAAGCAAACAGTTACTTTAGAATTTATCTAGATTTATGAAAAAGTTACTTCTATGAGCTTCTGACTTCCTCCTATAACAAACCTCTCCCAGATCCCCTTTACCGAGTCATTAAAGAGGAATACTTTATGTGCTGTGTTCAGACCATGATATTGTACTTTCAAACCCTAAAGTAAGGACTTTTTCCTTAATAAGATGCAAGGAGTAAAAAATCTCAGGTGTTTCAGAATTCTAGCATTTAAGCCTAGTCCTTTAACTGCCTTTAGTCCTGGTTGCACACTGGGATTGCCTGGGGGGTTCAACAACACTGGTGTTTGGGTCCCACATCCCCTTGTGCAATGGATCAGGGGTGTAGTCTGGACACTGGGGTAACATGCATTTAGCTGGATAAAGGGACCTTTTCTCATCGTGTTTAAAATATGGGCTCCAAAGCAAAATCATTGTACACACTTAGCAAAAACAGAGAGACTCTCGTGAGTCTGATGAGCAGCTTCTTACCTAGTTTGCCCAGGACAGCATAAATTTTTGCTCTAATGTTCTCAGCAACATCCATAACTGCAAGACTCGGGCAGTTGGCAGGCAGCGGCATGATTTTTTGCTCTTCTTGAAAACTAGTAAATAGAGGTTTCTTTGTATCTAATCATTAGATGTCATGAAAACATAGAAGGGAAAGATAAAAACCATAGTAAAATAATACTTAATTTTGAGGCTTTAGTTGAGACATTGTAAAATACATAAAAATATTCTAACAGTAAAATAGTGCCTTATCCACAGTTACTCTTTTGAAAGTATAAGTAATCTGTGATTTCCTCCTTATTCGATGGCAAAATAGCTTTCATTTTTAAATATTACTTACATATGATATGAAAATTTCACAAAATTATTTTAAAAAGTGAAAGTCTTATGTAACTTTACTAATTTTGAAATCTAGATTTTTGAATAATGTCAGTTTAACAATGATGTAATCTCCTTTGCTTTTGGTTTCTATATATTATGCTACAAACACAAAAACTATTTTATTATGTTATAGTAGATCAAAACTCAGAAATAAGAAAATCAGATTGGCTGGACTAAGAAGTGGCTCAGTGGATAGAATGCTGTCCTGAGATGCGGAGGACCCAGGTTCGAAACCCTGAGGTCACCGGTTTGAGCATGGGGTCACTGGCTTGAGCATGAAATCATTCACATGACCCCATGGTCACTGGCTTGAAGCCCAAGGTTGCTGGCTTGAGCCCAAGGTTGTTGCTTTGAGCAAAGGGCCACTCTCTCTGCTGGAGCCTCCCTCACGGCCAAGGCACATATGAGAAAGCAATCAATGAACAACTAAGGTGCCACAACGAAGAATTGATGCGTCTCATCTCTCTCCTTTCCTGTCTGTCCCTATCTGTCTACTCTCTCTGTCTCTCTTGCTGAAAAAAAAAATCTGATTGAAGATAGAAATCATCAGAAGTTAAAGGGGAAGTATTTTCATTTAATATTGGCCTGGCTCAGTAGGTCAGTTGGTTAGAGTGTTGTCCCAACCTGCCAAAGTTGTAGGTCTGATCACTGGCTAGGGCACATACAGGAATCAACCAGTGAATGCATAGAGACTTGGAACAACAATTGAAGTTTCTTGCACTAAAAATTATATAAATATGAATCAACAAAAATGCACACAGCTCTATAAAAATTATTTCAAGCACTCTACATCTGTATATTGCATTGTGTGCTCATCACCGAAAGTCTAGTCTCCTTCCATCACCATATACTGGGCCCCCTTTATGCTTTATGACCCCTCACCCCTCTTCCCTGCAGTAACCACCATACTGTTATCCGTGTCTGCTACTTTCTTCATTGTTTCAGGATCTCTTTCTTAAAATGCGCTTCTAATTGCTTGTAGTAGCAGATATACATATACTTACCAATAATTATTCCGTATTTATCACGTTTTACTCCTAGTTCTTTTTCTTCCTTTCTCCACAATTTAATTAAAAGGCTAGCAGCCGTTTGGTCCTTCTTCCCTCGCCAAGCATTGACATGAGCCGTCGTTTTGGGATTATCACAAAATTCAACCATTATTCCAAGTATTAGATTACAGAATTTTTTTTGGTTCAACTTTTGCAAGGAAATAGAAAAAAAAAGTTGCAATAAATAGTAAGAACTATTATCTTAAAAAGGAGGAACATTTGTATTAATCATTACGTTTCTTCTAAATGATTGCCTTATAAAATTGAAACTCTACTTAAGTATGATGTACTAATATTCTGTTAAAATAGATGTCTATTGAAATGAACACATTTTCAAACATTAGGAGTTAAAAAGAAAAAAAAAAGATTTAACATGATTCAGATACAGTTACAAACATATATCATGATCCAAAATGTAAGTGATTTGGTTGACTAGGAAAAGTGCAGGAATAAATAAAGATGTTCATTTTAGGTGTAGCAAGGTCAAAGTGCTATAAAGAAATCACTGCAATTATAGGATCTTTCCAGTTTACAAAGGAAACAATTAACCTCTTGTTTGAATTATAAACATTATCAGTTTCCTCTTTCGTTAAATGAAGGATATTATTTACCTGTTTTAGAGAGTTATGATGAGTTATATGAGGCTGCCTGTCACATAGTGAGCTCTCAAAAATATTTCACTATTACTATTATACACTGAATAAATATTTTAACAGTTTATATTAAGTAGAACTATCAATAAAATGAATTTTTTTATTTCTAGACTTCATTTTCAGAAGTGTTGAAGTTAATATAAAAACTTCATTAAAGAATATTTATAATTTTAATTTAGCTTGATGTGTTCAAACTATATTAAGCACAATCTAACAATTATATTCATAATAGAAAACATAATAAAATGTGTTAGAAACTATTCTAACATATTTAGAATAATGTTGTGTATATATGTGCACATGTATGCATATATTCACTCATATTCCTCCCAGCAGTGCATGGGGTAAATACTGTTAAGTCTATTTTGAAGAAATTGTTTTCAAACATAATATATAACTTGCCCAAGTTATACAGCTAACAAGTACAGTGGTACCTTGAGATACGAGTTTAATTCATTCTGTAACCGAGCTCATAAGTCAGTCAACTTGTATATCAAAAAAATTTCTCCCATTTAAAATAACTGAAATAGATGTAATCCGTTCCAGCCCTGTGAAACATCCCCAAACCATCCTAAATTATGAAAAAAGATGTTTTTAATTAAGAAACACACATGTATACTTTACCAGTGCATAACAAAATATATGAAATAAAAGAAAAAAGTGTTCTTTAGTACTGTATCCTTACCTTGGAGACAGAGGAGTGCGGCTAACGGAGGTGAATGGCGGCAGAGGAGGAAGGGATGCAGGCACTGTAGACATATAAACTAAAACTGCACTTTCTTAACACTAAATGTAAACTAAAACTGCATTTTCTTTAAACAAAACTAAAACTGCACTTTCTTTACTTAAAATGAAACTACAAAAACTTAATTGTAAAAAAATGCACTTTCTTAACTTTAAACTTAACCTACGCTGAACATTACGTATTTTTCATTTAATCATAACCTGTTTTTGCCTTTTGGCTGCACTTTCAGCACTTTCACTTGCAGGACGTTTGAATAAAAATCTATCCAAAGAGGTTTGCTTTTGCCTGCCTTTTAATTACATAGACAGAGAGAGAGTCAGAGAGAGGGATAGATAGGGACAGACAGGAACGGAGAGATGAGAAGCATCAATCATCAGTTTTTCGTTGCAACACCTTAGTTGTTCATTGATTGTTTTCTCATATGTGCCTTGACCGTGGGCCTTCAGCAGACCAAGTAACCCCTTGCTGGAGCCAGTGACCTTGGGTCCAAGCTGGTGAGCTTTGCTCAAACCAGATGAGCCCGCGCTCAAGCTGGCAACCTCGGGTTTCGAACTTGGGTCCTCTGCAGCCCAGTCCCACGCTCTATCCACTGCGCCACTGCCTGGTCAGGCACTTTTGCCTGCCTTTTAAAATGTTACAAAAATGTGACAAACAAGTGTCATTAAAAAGTGCTGAAGCAGAACCAGTTGAAACTTTTTCTGGGTGTTTCTTTTCAATGAAACTTGAAAGCTTCTCCCACATTGCCAGCATGTTTTTAATTTCACTTGTAGAAATCATTTCCTCTGACTCTACCCACCCTCATTACTAATCTCTTGCAGAAGCTCCGTATGTTGCATCATCTGTAGCTCCTTCAACTCATCAGTTGAGAGTTTGTCCTCATGTTCCTCGACGAGCTCGTTTATGTCACCCTCATCTATCTCCAGACCCATTGGCTTTCCAAGGGACACAATCTCCTCCAACGCTTCTACCTTGGTCTCTGGTTCGAATCCTTCAAAGTCCCTGTCAACAACAACATCAGGCCATAACTTTTTCCATGCTGAGTTCAAGGTTCTTCTTGTAACCTCTTGCCAGGACAAGTCAATAATGCGTAAACATATCACGATGTTGTAGTGATCTTTCCAAAACTCTTGAAGGGTTAGATTTGTATTCTCAGTCACCTCAAAGCAGCAGCAGAACAAGTGCTTTGTGTAAAGCTTTTTAAAGTTGGAAATGACCTGCTGATCCATAGGTTGCAAGATAGAAGTCGTGCTGCGTGGGAGGTAGAGGACGTTCATGAATTTGAACTCAACAAGAATGTCATCTTCAAGACCAGGTGGATGGGCTGGAGCATTTTCAAGGATTAGTAATGCTTTCATTAGGAGTTTATTTTCTTGAAGATATTTCTTCACTGCAGGACCAAAGACGAGATTTACCCATTCAATAAAAAACTGCCGCATAGGCCCTGGCCGGTTGGCTCAGTGGTAGAGCGTCGGCCTGGCGTGCAGGAGTCCCGGGTTAGATTCCCGGCCAGGGCACACAGGAGAAGCGCCCATCTGCTTCTCTACCCTCCCCCTCTCCTTCCTCTCTGTCTCTCTCTTCCCCAACCGTAGCTGAGGCTCCATTGGAGCAAAGTTTGCCCGGGCGCTAAGAATGGCTCTGTGGCCTCTGCCTCAGGTGCTAGAATGGCTCTGATTGCGGCAGAGCGACGCTCCAGATGGGCAGAGCATCGCCCCCTGGTGGGCGTGCCGGGTGGATCCCAGTCAGGTGCATGCGGGAGTCTGTCTGGCTGCCTCCCCATTTCCAACTTAAGAAAAATACCAAAAAAACAAACCAAAAAACCAAAAAACTGCCGCGTAACCCATGCCCTAGCATTGGCGCGCCACATAACCTGTAGTTTTTCTTTCAGAATCTTGTGAGTCTTGCCTGACCGGGCAGTGGCGCAGTGGATGGAGCATCGGACTGGGATGCGGAGGGCCCAGGTTCGAGACCCCGAGGTCGCCAGCTTGAGTGCAGGCTCATCTGGTTTGATCAGGACTCACCAGCTTGGACCCAAGGTCGATGGCTTGAGCAAGGGGTTACTCCTTCAGGCTCGTGGTCAAGGCACATATGGGAACAACTAAGGTGTCGCAACGAGAAACTAAGGATTGAAGCTTCTCATCTCTCTCTGTTCCCGTCTGTCTGTCTCTGTTTCTCTCTGTAAAAAAAAAAAAAAAAAAAAATCAAAATCTTGTGAGTCTTAAAGACTCGAGAATTTTCTGAATGATACACTAGCAGTGGCTTTACTTTACAGTCACTGCTAGCATTTGCACACAATGCAAGGGTCAGATGGTCCTTCATGGGTTTATGGTCTGGCAGCTTCTTCTCCTCTGCGGTGATGAAAAGTCCTCTGGGGCATTTTTTTCCAAAACAATCCTGTTTTGTCACAGTTGAACGCTTGTTGGGGGATGTAGCCTTCCTTTGAGATAAGTGCAGCAAAACGTGTGATGTACTCTTCAGCTGCCTTAACGTCAGCACTCGCAGCTTCACCATGCCTCACCACCAAGTGGATGCCAGATCTCTTCTTGAAATGGTCAAACCAGCCGTGACTTGCCTTACACATTATCCTCTGCTGCCTCTTTTGAAGTTGATGGTTCTTTCAAGTCGCCATAAATAATACAGTACGTGCCTTTTCGCATATTACAGTCTGTCACTGTATCTCCTGCCAGCTCTTTCTCTTTCACCCATATCAGCAGAAGCTTCTCCATTTCTTCATGGATATTTGCTCTTAATTGGGACAGAACTGTAGTTCCTTTCGCTGGATTTGTGCTTTTGATGGCATCCTTTTGTTTAAGGATGGTACAAATTTTATCTGTATTGCGGTCGTACAGCCTTGCCAGTTCAGTCACTTGTACACAACGCTCATGTTTTTCTATTATTTCTTGCTTTACTTCTATTGACATCATTCTCTTCTTCTCACCACTGTCCTTTACACTCACTTTCTTCGGCCCCATGATAGCACACAAAAATAGTAAAAAATGCAAAAATGATGCAAGAACGAGTACAGTGCAAGAGATTTGACTTGATTCTGCGGTAACACGAGAAAGAGATGCTGGTATTGTGCTGCCGATACTGGACCCATGCGCCAACTAGTGACAGCTTCCTGAATCACAACTGTATCTCAGAATTTCGCTCGGATCTTGAACAAAAATACAGACCGAGTTGCAGCTCGTATCTTAAAAATTCCTATGTTCGTCTGCTCATATCTCAAGGTACCACCGTATTGGATTCCATTCTATGCTCTCAATTACAGTGCTATATGACTAATTTATTTATTTTTTTATAGCAAGAGACAGAGAGAGGGATACCATATTTCCCCATGTATAAGATGCTCCCATGTATAAGATGTATTTTTATTTTAGGGCCCAAAATTTGGGGAAAAACTGTATTACATAAAGTTATTGAACTCAAGTTTTATTCATCATAAAATTCACATAATTCATCACTGTCAGAAAAGCAGGAAATGCAAGTAAAAAATCTGCAACTACTATATAACTTGCACCCAATTTTTAGACCCCAAATTTTTCAGAAAAAATGCGTCTTATACATGGGGAAATATGATAGATAGGGACAGACAGGAAGGGGAAGAAATGAGAAGCATAAATTCTTTGTTGTGGCTCTTTAGTTGTTCTTTGATTGCTTTCCCATATGTGCCTTGGGGGGGGGGGGCCTGCAGCAGAGCAAGTGACCCATTGCTCAAGCCAGAGACTATGGCTCAAGCCAGCAACCTTGGGCTTCAAGCCAGCGACTATGGGGTCATGTCTATGAGCCCATGCTCAAGCCAGCGACCTTGAGGTTTTGAACCTCAGTTCTCTGTGTCCCAGGCCTGTGCTCTACTCACTGCACCACTGCCTGGTCAGGCTGTGCTATACGATTTTTCCTGCCAGTCTCTGTATCTTTCCATCAGAGAAACGCTAACAGGGAAGGAAAGTGAACACAAGTGAGAAATGTCTTTGAAGTCTTCGATATAATCTTTAATACTAATATAAAATTTAAGTATTTAATATTTGTGTACATGTTTAATGTCTCTTTGCACTTTCAAATCTTTAGGTAAAAGCAAGATTCCAGGAAGATGTGGCAAGTGAATTTTGGGACTTTGAGAATCCCCAGACATATCACCATGTGCCTCTGGGCATCCTCATACTGTATTCAGGGAAACTTGGTGAGCTATATGTCACTCAGGACTACATTAGTGGAGCTATATATACATTCTGTATATGTTCAATTTTTCTGAACTTTCCAATGGTTTCTGGTTATGACTCATTCCTGTTTAACAATGTGGGTTATTTTAATTATTGACTTATTTTTGTTTGTAGTGTTTTATATCTAATGGGTTTGCCCTCTTATCTCTAGTGCCAACTAATTTTATTTTTTAATGTATTTTTTTCCTAGTTGAGTTTTTAAAAAATATTTTCAATTACATATACATTCAACTAATTTTGCTTCAGAGAGATGAAAGGACACACATAGCTTGAGTACCTTTGCTTAACCAGAGTAAGTTTGCTATTCTGTTAATAAAATCAAGAATGGTGACAATCAACAGTGGCATAGCTAGGACTGAGAATATCTCCCAAAGTCTTATGAAAACAAAATCAGACTTTTCTCCCACATCATCTTGACTACGGACTCACTTAGAATAGATGCTAGGTGGGGGTTAGGTTGAGGATAATCCAGGGTCTTTGTCTGGAAGGTTTAGTGTGCCCACACCTGCTTATTCTGTGAAATAGTCCACGACATGCTACCTTCTTTGCAACACCTACAAATCGTACAGTCCCTAAAAATGCTGATCTGTACTCCTTTCTCTAACATGGCACTCCACTCTTAATACGTACTAAGAAAAGAAGCTGGAAGTTATTAATAAATAATTATGGGTTTTGACCTAGTCTAGCATTTCACATACTGTGTCTTTAAAGGTTGGTGGAAAAACTCCATAAAACAAATTCTCTACTGTCATGAGTTTGGGAATACTGTCCTAAATAAACTGATTTCTTCACTAATGAATTTTCAGAGCCTTTAATAGACCAATGTATATTACATTTATCATTCTTTTTTTTTTTTTTTAGAGAGGAGAGGGAGAGACAGAGAGAGAGAGATAGGAGAGACAGAAAGTGGGGAGGAGCTGGAAAGCATCAACTCCCATTTGTGCCTTGACCAGGCAAGCCCAGGGTTTCGAACCGGCGACCTCAGCATTTCCAGGTCGACGCTTTATCCACTGCGCCACCACAGGTCAGGCCAATGTATATTACATTTAATTACAGAATAATGTTTTGTGTTACTATTTGTAAAAGGCTAATAAAGACATTTATCTTTGTTTTACAATCGTTATAATCATACTTACTGCCAATAAATCCAAAAGGAGAAAAATACCTTCCTTTTCAAGAAAGTAATCCTCTGAAGAATAACAAGCCAAAACGCAGCACCTTAAATAAAAAGTTATTCATTTAACAAGGATTTATTGTTCAACTCAATCTGCCAGTTTATTTCTATAAAATAGTTTTCAAATTATTTTTCTTCATTCCCTAAAATAAGTAATTTTTTAACTTTGAAGAGACTTTGACAGTATAATTTTAACTATTTTAAAACCAATGTTGATTAATTCTTTTTCATAACTGCCTGTTTCTTTTCTGTGGATGCAATACGCTCCTTTGCTTTCATGGCATGAATTATTCTTAAAGATCTCCTCTAGTTACTCTAGTAACTGTTTCTTCAAACTTATCCATTGATGGTCTTGTTCAGTGTTGGTATGCATCGCCTTACCTTTGCAGTTGAGATTATTTGCTGGAGTGCTTGCTGCTGGGGCCCCTGCAGTTTACAGGGAGTGAGGGACTGAAGTTGCAACACCAGCTACTTTGTGTTCTCTTGGGTGGGGGATGGGTAACACTGAGCAAGCTACTGTTGCTGAGGCCATTGCAGGTGGAAAATATAGTAGTACCATGTACTACTATAATGGAGAGGCTGATCTCCATTACTCTCCCAGGCATTGTAAACTTGCTGGAATCAACTTTCTGGGTCCCTTCCCAACTTCACATGACTATTACTTAATAATTTATGGTTCAGTATTAATTTGTAATTAATAACATGGTCTTTTTTCAGGAGACACCCTGTGTCCACTGTCTGTTGTGTGTACTGTTGACGGTGGTGGGATGCATAAAGGCCGTCAGCTCGGCTGCTCGCACTCAGGGGCTACTACTTGTGGGTGCCTACCCTCATTTGCTCAGAAATTACAGAATATATTTCTAAATCTCCTAAAGGTCAAAAAGAAAATCACAACAAATATTAATAATTGGAACTCAATGTTCACAAAAACAGAACATGTTAAAACACAGTGGGAACTAAAACCATAGGATCTGAGACTTTATTGGATATGTTAGAGCAGAAGAAGGGATGAAAACCTCTGATCTGGCATCCCTCTCGAGAAACAGAAAGTAAAAGTGAACGAAAGAGAAAGAACATAAAAATTAATAAAATATGAAACAATATAAAATATGATAGAATCAACAAAACATACAAATTCATTTTTTAAAAAGACTAATAATATTAATTCCTGGTAAAACCAATCAAGGAAAAATAATAGAGACAAGAAGAAATGACTAATACCAGGAAAGAGAAAAAAAAGATAACATCTTGTATTCTACAGACATTAAAGATACTAAGAGCATATTACAATCACATGACAGTGAATTTGAAAATTTAGAAAATAAACAAATTCCCAGAAAAGTATAACTTATCAGAACCTACACAAAAATAGAAAATCTTGGCAGGTATGTTATTGTATTATATATTAAACAAATAAAATCTGTATTTCAGAACCGTTCTACAAAGTAAACTCGGGGCACAGATGACTTAACTGGTGAATTCCACTAATTATTTAAGGAAAAAACAACAACCTTGAACAAACTCTTTCTATAAAATATAAAAGAATACTTCCTAACTTGTTTCATCATGTCAATATAAACTAGATTCTAGAACTTACTTCAGTTTAAGATCCTGAGAGAAGGAAAAAAAACAGTCGCCTGGAATCACCAATAAAACACTAAACTTATTTTATTACTTATTTGTTATTTCTACCTTATCTCTTATCCAAAGGGATTTGAAGTTGCTATAATAAAGGACACAACTAAATAAAACCATAACATATTAATTTTTATCTTAGTATAACTGTGATGTATTAAATGAAGAATAAAAAAAACATCAAGATATTTTCTGCAGTAACTTCTGAATCCCAATACATTGGTAGATAGTATAGGGTGATACTTATTAGTACTCTTCTCTGAATA
Organism: Saccopteryx leptura; assembly: GCF_036850995.1. Lineage (NCBI taxonomy): Eukaryota > Metazoa > Chordata > Mammalia > Chiroptera > Emballonuridae > Saccopteryx > Saccopteryx leptura. The sequence goes on along the minus strand of NC_089514.1, from coordinate 37,154,287 downwards.
TGTTACTGTGCCTCATACAGTGCTTCAGTCAATAAGAATTTGCCACTGAAACTTAGGATCAGGTTTTCATGTTATCACTCTTTCCTATAGAGAAAAAGAAACGAGGTAGCTGATTGGCCCCACTGCCTATGTGTATCTGGAGGAAAGGTGAGTAGTCCTGCTCTCTCTATATAAATAGTGAATTTGCAATGGGTAAACTACTTTTTTGATTTTATGAAAAGCAATATTTATCAGTAGCCCCTCACAACTTTTAGGTATAACTGGAATACAAAAACCTGCATATAGTAATATAATTTATACAATTTAGTGAGTTTAGATATATGTATACATTGACGTTACTATCACCATAATTCAGGCAATAAAAATACCTCTAAAAGTTTCCTTGTGTCCTCTGTGGGTTTTTTATGTCTGTTTTTGTAATAAGAACACTAAGCCTGACCTGTGGTGGCACGGTGGATAAAGCATTGACTTGGAACGCTGAGGTAGCCAGTTCAAAACCTCAGTCTTGCCTGGTCAAGGCACATTTGGGAGTTGGTGCTTCCTGCTCCTCCCCCTTCTCTCTCTCTCTCCCTTCTCTAAAATAAAAAAATATATATAAAAAAGAAAGAACACTGAGATCTTCCCACTTAACAAATTTTTAAGCATACAATACTTTATTGTTCACCACAGGCACTGTGCTGTACAGTAGATCTATAAGCACTATGTTATATCTGGAATTTATTCATCTTGTATAATTGTAACTTTATCATTGAACAACTCCTCATACCTCCTGAAGCCATCAATCTATTGTATACATACCACTATCTACTTCTATAGTTTTGAATATTTTAGAGAAATCATGTATAAGAGATATTCTTCTGTGACATTTCATTTGGTATCCAAGTCCAACCATATTATTGCAAACAGTAGAATTTCCATCTTTTTAAAAAGCTGAGTAATATCCCATTGTATGTTAGGTGCATTTGATCCACAGTCCTCAATATTTTTTTATTATTTTACAATGTGTTGCAGTGTGACTTTCATGAACACCACCCAAATAGAACTAAAGAAAAGTATTAAGTGTTAATGATATGTGAAACTCAAGTAATTTTCTCCAAGACAAAATTTTGTGAAGTAATATTAAGAAAAGCAGTATTTTTACCCTTAGAAATGATACAAAGTTTGGGAAACAATATTAGTTAGGAAATACATAATCAATTGTTTTTAACTCCTTGAAGAAAAGATGCATGAGGAATTCATGTTTTCAAGTATAAGAATACTACTGTGTGAGTAATAATAGATGCTAGTGTTTCCCAAATCAGACTAAGATGGAATAGCTCAAATCACACACATACACACACACAAAAAGTCCACAAGATTTTAAGTTTGGATACATGAATTGTTTTATATTTGAGTGACAGACAAGATTACCTTCCAAAGGACATTGAGAAGTGCCATTTCTGGACTACTGAAGAGAAAAAGGCATTGAAAGAGTTATCTTTCTGGTGTAATTCTGAGGAAAGAAAATTGACATACATAGCTGGGAAGGTAATTTTCTTGTACAGGGGATCCTTGGGTTACAACAGTCTCCACATACGACGTTTTGAGTTTATAATGCTCATTCCCATAAAAACCACAGGAATAAAGGTAAGGAATATTTTTTACACTCATTTTTTTTTCCTGTTACTACAGTACTGTGTACGGTACAGTATATTTATGTCCTTTTCCTTTTTCTGTGACTTAGTTGTATTTTTATGTTCTAGATGATGATTTTACAACTGTGTTAGGATAGGTAAGTGACTAAGGCTAGGGTGTGTTTCAACTTACACCACAATTTGGGTTAAATCACTGTCATAGGAACGGAACTGTGTCATTACCCGAGTACCCCCTGTACTGTGAATCCATCTAACTTGGTTAGAGTAATACTCACCAAATGCTGTCCAATGTACTAAAAAGAAGTACATTATAGCCTAATCCACTCTGAAACTTCTTGGGATCTGTTTTCAATACATGAAGAATTAAATCGACTCCTTCAGTTCCAAAAATTTCCTACGAGATTATTTAAAATTATTTCTATAAATAAATAATTCTTTCCTTTTTCATTTCATCCTGTCCACTAAAACTTTTTCTATAAAATAAATACAACATTGTCAAAAAATTATACTTTTAATATAACTTTTTGCTCCTGAATTTGTTCTTGTTCTTAGGAATTCAAGACAAACTATTGCAACAGCCCAGCTTAATGTTTTTTTTTTGTTTTTTCTCTTCCTTTTTTTTTTAGAAAAATAAACTATAATATAAGATCTGTTGCATAATTTTCTTCCATAGTGTAATGAATGTAGTAAATCATCATGTCAGATGAATACTAGACAGCAACAAGTGATTTAAGGGGTTAAAATTCTATCATGGAAACTTTTCTAATGCTCTCCAAAGGGAAAAAATATATAAATGGTAGTTAAAACTTTAATAATTTATATTTGTCCCTTACCAATTACCTTTCTCATTGCCTTAGTGTTCAGTTCTACTTCCCAAAAAGCAAGACTGAGTATTTTTCCTGAAAAGCAGAGGCCCAGAGTGGTAGAATATAAGAAGCTGCATCAAAGCTTGGAGCTAAGGATGCATTTGCTATTCCCTTCTGCCTCTCTGAAAAGTCCTTCTATCGAAACCCTCCCACCTTTTTATTTTTATCTTTCCAATTCTGTCTCTTGCTATTTAAGTTATCAACTTCAGAGACTCAGAGTTTGCTATGTTGTTAAAAAAGATCAAAGTGAACTAGTTCTTTTTCTAACTTTTAGTTTTTGCTATGAACCCGATTCAAACTGAAACTACCATTTATAATGGTACAACCCACTTAGGAAAACTATCTGCTAGTTTCTTAAAAACATACACCTACTTTATGATCCATCAATTGAGCTACTAAGTATTTACCTAAGAGATATGAAAGCATTATGTCCACAAAAAGACCAGTACAATAATATTCACTTATGAATATTATTCATAAGTAAAGAGTCCCAAATGGAAACAAATTAAAGTGTTTATTTTTTATTATTTATTTATTTTTTTTTACTAAGTGTTTATTAACAGGGAAATGGAGAAACAAATTTTGGTATATTTATACAATGAAATACTTATTCAGCAACAAAAAGGAACGAATTACTGATGCATGCAACAACATGGATGTATTTCAGAAATATGATGCTGGCCTGACCAGGTGGTGGTGCAGTGGACAGTGCGTCGGACTGGGACGCAGAGGACCCAGGTTCAAAACCCCGAGTTTGCTGGCTTGAGTGCAGGCTCATTAGGCTTGAGCATGGTCTCACCAACTTGAGCGCAGGGTCTCTGGCTAGAGCGTGGGATTATAGACATGACCCCATGGTCACTGGTTTGAGCCCAAAGGTCGCTAGCTTGAGCCCAAGGTCTCTGGCTTGAGCAAGAGGTCACTCTCTCTGCTGTAATCCCCCCACCCCACCGGTCAAGGTACATATGAGAAAGCAATCAACGATCAACTAAGGTGCTGCAATGAAAAATTGATGCTTCTCATGTCTGTCCCTTCCTGTCTGTCTGCCCCTATATTTCCCTCTCTTTAACTCTCTTGCTCTCTTTTTTTTTTTTCTTTGTATTTTTCTGAAGCTGGAAACGGGGAGAGACAGTCAGACAGACTCCCGCATGCGCCTGACCGGGGTCCACCTGGCACGCCCACCAGGGGCGAAGCTCTGCCCACCAGGGGGCGATGCTCTGCCCCTCCGGGGCGTCGCTCTGCCGCAACCAGAGCCACTCTAGCGCCTGGGGCAGAGGCCAAGGAGCCATCCCCAGTGCCCGGGCCATCTTTGCTCCAATGGAGCCTTGGCTGCGGGAGGGGAAGAGAGAGACAGAGAGGAAGGGGGAGGGGGTGGAGAAGCAAATGGGCGCTTCTCCTATGTGCCCTGGCCGGGAATCGAACCCCAGTCCCCCACACGCCAGGCCGACGCTCTACCGCTGAGCCAACCGGCCAGGGCTACTCTCTTGCTCTCTGTCACACACACACACACACACACACACACACACACACACACAATATACACACATATGATGCTGGATAACAGAACTACATATAAAGAGTAAATACTATGATTCTATTAATACAAAGTTAAAGAATAGGCAAAACTAATTTAGGGATAGAAATCATAATAGTAGTTTCCTGGAGATGAATCTTCATTCATAAGATTAAAGAACACCAACAGTTATGGACACTTACTAAGAAAAAGTTCATAGTGTTAGGTGACTGGGAGAGCTAAACAAAACTTTGATTCACAGACGTACATACCTTCCTAGAAACATTATTTTCACAGACACCAGTTAAGGTGAGCAATATATCAGACTGAATTTCCAAAACGATGGCCTCTTCTTTGTCATTACACTTGCTTATTGTGTTTTTAAAGATTCCTGGTATAAAAAAATTTAAAGAATGTAAAGTTACTGAACACTATATTTTTCTTTTGATCAATTACTGACCTGAAATAATTTCTTATACAATTTCAGCTAGAGAAGTGCTTTTTTTTTTTAATTGTTTTTATTTATTCATTTTTAGAGAGGAGAGGGAGAGACAGAGAGAGAGAAGGGGGGGAGGAGCTGGAAGCATCAACTCCCATATGTGCCTTGACCAGGCATGCCCAGGGTTTCGAACTGGCGACCTCAGCATTTCCAGGTTGACGCTTTATCCACTGTGCCACCACAGGTCAGGCCTAGAGAAGTGCTTTTAAAAGGGGCTATTTTACATAGTTGCATAGCAAATGTAGACAGAAGATGATAGGTGGATAACACACGCGGCCTTTCTATGAAATTCCCCTTTTCTTTTTTCTTTTTTCTATTTTTTCTAAAGCGAGTAGCAGGGAGGCAGAGAGACAGACTCCTGCATGTGCCTGACTGGGATCCACCCGGCATACCCACCAGGGGGCGAAGCTCTGCCCATCTGGGGCATTGCTTTGTTGCAACCAGGGCCATTCTAGCACCTGAGGCAGAGGCCATGGAGCCATCCTCAGCGGCTGGGCCAACTTTGCTCCAATGGGGCCTTGGCTGTGGGAGGGAAAGAGAGAGAAATAAGAGGGGAAGGGTGGAGAAGCAGATGGGTGCTACTCCTGTGTGCCCTGGCCGGGAATTGAACCTGGGACTTCCACATGCTGGGCTGACACTCTACCACTGAACCAACTGGCCAGGGCCTGCCTCTTCTCTTTTGTTCTCATTAGGGGCAAGGTCCCCAGTGTCCTGCTCTGTACATGTCTGGAATTCCAGTGCCTACACAAAAGGTTTACAGACATCTACATTTACAATGCAGTTACTATTTGTTAAGCACATTGCTACTACAGAGCCCTCTGTTAGATTCGGCAAGAGAAGGTCCCTGCCTCTCACAGCTCTCACACGATAAAGATGAGTTCCTTTCAAGTTAAAGGAAAAAGGTCCTAAATAAAGAATCTTGCTATCTGTTCTCCCATTTCCCTATCCCTTCCCACCGAGATAAGAGTAAGACTTCTTCCTGGACATATGGAAAATTGTATTTCCTGGACTCCAGTTAGCGAGGGTATTAAGACTGACTTTTGTACATTGCTGTGTGCACAGAAGTGAGAAAATCTACTTTTGCCTGACTAGGTGGTGGTACAGTGGATAGAGCATTGGCCCGGGATGCTGAGGACCAGGTTTGAAACCCTGAAGTCGACAGCTTGAGTGCAGGCTCACCAGCTTGAGCACAGGGTTGCTGGCTTGAGCGTGGGATCACAGACACGACTGATGATCGCTGGCTTGAGATCAAATTTCACTAACTTGAAGCCCAAGCTCGCTGGCTTGAGCAAGGGGTCACTGGCTTGGCTAGAGCCCCCCAGTCAAGGCATACATAAGAAAGCAATGAACTAAGGTGCTGCAACTGTGAGTTGATGCTTCTCATCTCTCTCCCTTCCTGTCTGTCTGTCCCAGGTTTGGTCATCCTAAGAAAACTCATCAATTAAGGGAATATTTTTGCCTCATCCCCTTTTCAACATCCTTATTTTGATTACTAGTGTTATTATTAGAGAGCACCACTCCACTCCACTAATGATGGAAGAATGGGCACTTTAATTTAATAGATATAAGAATTTTTGAGTAGGTGTCTGTAATTAATTGACATCCAGCAAACTGCATCACTTACTCATGAGGCAATCGCTGAATACAAATGATTAAAATAGCTTTTCCTTTTCAGTCAGGGAAGGTTAGGGTTGACAGACTATTTCTGACAAAAGGTAGAAAGATTTTTTACAGGGGTTCTGAATTTCCCACTGAGATTACATGTACAGTATGTATTTTGAGAATAAGGCAATTTAGCCGAGTCGATTCTGAGCTGAAAATCAAGGACATCCTGATATTTAGTATCAGAAAAGAATCCTGTGTACATTTTTGTACGTTTCAATGTACCTGTGTTCTGGTATGTCAAATGTACTGGAAAAATCTACTGTTACCCTCTTTTAAAATGTCTCCAGCCTGACCAGGTGGTGGCACAGTGGATAGAGCATCAGACTGGGATGCAGAGGACCCAGGTTTGAAACCCCGAGGTTGCAGGCTTGAGTGTGGGGTCGCTGGTTTGGTATTACGGACATGACCCCATGGTCACTGGCTTGAGCCCAAACGTTGCTGGCTTGAAGCCCAAGGTTGCTGGCTTGAGCAAGGGACTCTGCTATAAGCTCCTTCCCCCCCATTCCCCGGCAAGGCACATATGAGAAAGCAATCAATGAACAACTAAGGTGCTGTAACGAAGAATTGATGCTTCTGTCTGTCTGTCCCCATCTGTCCTTCTCTCTGTCTCTGTCATAAATAAATTAATAAATAACAATAAAACGACTCCAAATGGCTTGGTCAGAAAGTGATTATCATATTACCAGAAAAATACATCCTAACAATAGCCCATTAAAAAAAAGAAAAGAATAATCCTAAATGAAATGGTATCTGAATTGAGAAAACAAATTGATGTTTTAGTAAAGAAACTAATTTATAGCAACAATATGAAACAAAAATCAATTACGGTAAGTTTTTGAGTTTGTCATCTAGAGAAACAAAATAAATCTGTAGAAAAACACAATAAACAAAACCTCTAACCAATAAATATTAATATTCTACTCTCATCAGTACCAAATATGCTCTGTTTTACCTATCAGTTGCTGAATTGCTCCCTTTTCACAGAGGTCCTGGTTTACAGTCGCATCTCCAAGGTAGACCATGGCTCTCAGGAGTCTGAGAGTGTAACGCATGTGGGCAAACTTGTTGCCACGGCCGCCTGTACCATGAAAACTGTTACCGTGACTAAAGAAGGAATCTGTGGAGAAATGGTAATAATTTACTTTGTATCAAGAAACATAAAACATTTCAAATAACTAAACAACATATCAGGCATCTTATATATCTGTAAGTTTAAACAGGTATTAAAATTTCGTTATACTTGCTTTAGTTCTTTACAGAGAAATAAATATTATGTCTTCCCCCTCTTCCTCCTATTCCCAGAATATAAATCTGTGCTTTAAAATGTTCTTCAAAGGTCCTGGCCGGTTGGCTCAGCGGTAGAGCTTCAGCCTGGCGTGTGAAAGTCCCGGGTTCAATTCCCAGCCAGGGCACACAGGAGAAGCGCCCATCTGCTTCTCCACCCTTCCTCCAATCCTTCTTCTCTGTCTCTCTCTTCTCCTCCCACAGCCAAGGCTCCATTGGAGCAAAGTTGGCCTCAGGCACTGAGGACAGCTCCATGGCCTCCGCCTCAGGCGCTAAAATGGCTCCGGTTGCAACAGAGCAACGCCCCAGATGGGCAGAGCATCACTCCCTGGTAGGCATGCCGGGTGGATCCCAGTCAGGCACATGTGGGAGTCTGTCTGTCTGCCTTCCCACTTCTCACTTTGGAAAAATACAAAAAAAATAAAAATAGAATAAAATTTTCTTTGGATGTGTCATACTGTATGTATCTTTTGTAACTTGATTCTTTTAGTCATCATATTTTAAAATTATTCAAATTGTCAAAAGTAGACCTAGATCATTCATTTTAATTGCTTTCAGCATTTATTTTATAAATAAATCAGTTTTCCGTTAGCTAGTACAAACTGCTAAAATAAACATTCTGGTTTATGTCCTCTCGTTCCCACTGAGAGTTGTTTTGTCATGTGACCCCAGAATTATATAGGGTATACTCACACTGAATTTTACTCAAGTTGCCAAATTGTTTCCCAAAGTATAATGTATAAAACTAATAGATTCTTCCTAATCTGTTTAATGTGAAATGACAGCTCATCGTTACATTAAATTGTGTTTCTCTGATTACCAATGTGGTTGTATCTTTTACTGGTTTTTGCTGTTCTTGAAAACTTGAGATTTTCTCTTTCACTTGGCAATTTCTATTCTTTACTTACTTCTCTCCTAAGTTATTTTATTGATATGTAGGCATTCTCTATGAACTGGATTCTAATCCTTTATCAGTCACAGGAGTAGTCAATGTCTCCTCTCAATTCGTACATTGCTATTATAGTTTCTGTCACAGAGACCTGTTGGAGTTTTCAGGCAGTTAATTGCAGCCACCTTCCCCTGCAGAGTTTCAGTTCTGGTTTGTCAGTCTTTTCCACTCTGTTATCATCCAGATATTTTCCTATGTTTTTTCTAAGATTTTTACAGTTTAACTTTTCATATTTAGGGCTTTCATGTATTTTGTAATTATTTTTAACAAGGTAAAAGGATCTAATTTTTATTTTTTCGCGTGAAGGACCAACTGCCCCAGCACTGTCCTTCTCTCACTGGTTGGCAATATCATCTCCAACAAAGCTAGCCTCCCATGAGGTCCATTTCATTGGTCTATTCCTGGCTTAGTATCACACAATTCTATTGCTATAGTTTTATAATAGGTCTTGATAAATAGCAAGGCAAGTCCTTTCTTTACAATATGCATTCTTTAAAAGGTTCTTTTAGAAGTAGCTTTACGTTTAAAGTTTTTTAAAAAAGTTCAAAATCCTCTTCTGAGTACTGTGTACTGGTGAAAAGTTATTGAGCTAGACTGCCTGCATTAAATCTTGGCTCTGTCACTTACTGTGCAGCCAGGAACAAGTTATTTAACTTCCCTTATTGCATCCTACCCATCTGATGAACAGGTATGATGTAGCAGCTCCAAGTCCTAGATCTGCTGTAAGGACGAAATGAGTTAATAGCTGGAAGGTGCTTAAGGCCTACCACACAGCAGGCGCTCAGTAACTGCCAGCATCTCCCTCCTTTGCCTTACATTCTTACGTAAACACAGTGTCATGATGATAGAGCCTTCGTAAACAAATATTAAGGCTAGACAAAAGAATTATTTTATTTAACAAGACTAAATTCAGTAACTCACCACATTTGAAACTAAAGAATTAAAAAAGGTATAATTCTTTTCCTTCCTCATGGATAGATGAGTGATACTACTGAGCTCATGAAAATGTACCATACAAAATTATTTATACAGCAAAATTACTACCAGAAAAGAATATAGTGTCTCCTTATAAATTATTTTCAAAAACAATGTAGTATATCTTATTTCCTTTCTAAGAATTATGAGAATTGAAATAAAATAGTCAACAAATTGGGACTCTACTGTTTGGTGGACCACATGGGGTATCATTGCTTCTGGCTAGAGATCTGGATTTTAAGCTCCATGAAGGCAGAGATTTTATTTTGAACATAAATGTATCTTTAGCAGCTCAAACAGTAGCTGGTACCTTGTATACATTCAATAAATATTTTCTGAGTGAATAATTAAAATATTGCAGGACACAGTATAATTGTTTGATAGGCTTAATAATACAGAAATTTTAAATCAGATGATGATGATTATTACTATTATTAAGTGAGAGGTGAGAAGGCAGAGAGACAGACTCCCACATACGCCCCAGCAAGGATCCGTTGGTAAGCCCCCTTCCAGGCAATGCTCTGCCCATCTGGGGCTATTTCTCTGTTGCTCAGCAACTGAGCTATTTTAGCGCCTGAGGTGAGGCCATGGAGACATCCTCAGCGCCTGAGGTCAACTTGCTCCTCGAACTGAACTGAGCCATCGCTGCATGGGGGAAAGAGAAAGAGAGAAAGAGAGAGAGAGAGAGAGAGAGAGAGAGAGAGAAGGGGGAGGGATGGAGAAGCAGATGTCACTTCTCCTGTGTGCCCTGACTGGGAATCAAATCTAGGACTTCCACATGCTGGGCCAACACTATACCATTGAGCCAACTGGCCAGGGCCAAATCAGATTATATGTATAATTTCTTTTACTAAGATGTATGCATCAACTATAATCATGACATTTACTAATATCTGATTTTAAGTGAAATCTCAGATTGTTTTTTTCTTAAAACATGTAAATACATCACAATCACAGGTAAAAGTTTATATTTTTATTTCTTTGTGCTTTAATTTCGTAATTTTTCTATGCATATACTGTGAGTTCAGTTGAAATACGTAGATTAAGATTTTGACAGGAGCCTGAGCAGGTGGTGGCGCAGTGGATGGAGCATTGGACTGGAAAGCAGAGGACCCAAGTTCAAAACCCTGAGGTTGCTGGCTTGAGCACAGGCTCATCAGCTTGAGTGTGGGGTTACTGGCTTGAGTGTGGGACCATAAACATGACCCCATGGTCCCTGGCTTGAAGCCCAAGGTTGCTGGCTTGAGCAAGGGATCACTCGGTCTGCTGTAGCCCCCTGGTCAAGGCACATGTGAGAAAGTAATCAATGAACAACTGAGGTGCCGCAATGAAGAACTGATACTTACCTCTCTCCCTTCTGGTGTATTCCTCTCTTCATCTCTCTCTCTCTCTCTCTCTCTCTCTGTCTCTCTGTCTCTCTCTCTCTCTCTCTCTCACACACACACACACACACACACACACACACACACACACACAAATAAATAGTGTTTGACACGAATCTTTAAGGGCTGCTCACCTTCAGTTTCACACCACTCTAGAAATGCCAGGACTCGAGTATTCCCCTGGCACAACATATACTCTCCTATGACCAAAGGGGCCACTGATGACAAAGTAGCGAGTGCATGCAGTTGTAGCTCTTCATACTGGGCTGCAGACCACTCACTTATTTTGTGCTTCTCAGGCTTCTTAAGATAGGTAAACAAAGCCAGAACAAGTTTGCCACCAATGAACAGCTACAAGAAAGGGCAGGGAGTATTTTGTTAGGAACTAAAACAATTTTACTTAATCTAAGAATAGTCAATAACATGTTTCCACTCTGATGTTTTACTGATAATCATTTCAAAATGTTTCCATTATAAAGATCTCAACCTATGTTAAAGAGCCCCCAAAGGCCCTAACACCAAACTCAATAACAACAACAGGGGGCTATGATCCCCTCTGGGATATGTAGTCTCTAGTGGACAATAATAACATAAGTACAGTGTGTCCGTAAAGTCATGGTGCACTTTTGACTGGTCACAGGAAAGCAACAAAAGACGATAGAAATGTGAAATCTGGCCTGACCTGTGGTGGCGCAGTGGGATAAAGCGTCGACCTGGAACACTGAGGTCGCCGGTTCCAAACCTTGGGCTTGCCTGGTCAAGGCACATATGGGAGTTGATGCTTCCTGCTCCTCCCCCTTCTCTCTCTCTCTCTCTCTGTCACTCTCTCTCTCTCACTCCTCTCTCTCTAAAAAAAAAAAAAAAAAAAAAAAAAAAAAATCAAAAAAAAAAAAAAATCAAAAAAAAAGAAAAAAAAAAAAAAAAGAAATGTGAAATCTGCACCAAATAAAAGGAAAACTCTCCCAGTTTCATACCTATTCAGTGCAGTTCGATGTGGGCTCACGCACAGATTTTTTAGGGCTCCTTAGGTAGCTATCCCGTATAGCCTCTACAGACTCGTCACTGACTGATGGCCTACCAGAAGGGGGTTTCTCCACCAAACTGCCGGTTTCCTTCAACTGCTTATCCCACCAAGTAATGTTATTTCTATGTGGTGGCTCTTCATTATAAACGCGCCAATATTTACATTGCACTTTGGTCATGGATTCGAATTTAGTGAGCCACAGAACACACTGAACTTTCCTCTGTACCATCCACATCTCAACTGGCATGGCCGTGGGCTGCTCCGCTGTATACACGGTGTGACGTCATCATCTGCGCGTGAGCACATGCTGCCACATCATCCTACAGAAACTGGGAGGCTTTTCCTTTTATTTGGTGCAGATTTCACATTTCTATCATCTTTTGTTGCTTTCCTGTGACTGGTCAAAAGTGCACCATGACTTTACGGACATACTGTATTAATTTTTTCTTTTTGCCTCTGCTGCTTATATACTACATAGTTTAGTTCTTCCTTATGATAAAACCACAGGAGTAGAAAATTTGGGACCAATAAACTGCTGGCATTTCTCCCTTCCCTCCACTTTGTATAAAGGAAACATTTCACAGACTCAGTTGTATACTATAAAAATCAATTTTGTCTTAACATCTATGGCTTTACACACAACAGAACTTATACACACAAATATTCTGTTCAATGAATGCCAGTTAGATCACAAGCCACATTTTATTACATGCCTAGAATTTTAAAGTTGTATTGAATTCATGATTTCAATAAATATAAAAAAATGCATAGTTATTTATGACAATAAAGTTAATATTATAGCTGATCCTGATTGATTGATATTTGTAGCTCACAAGATAGTAACACACCATGTGTTATATTTTACTCAATTTTCATTTGGCATTATTCTATACAGACTTTTTCACAATAACATCTATGAATTTTCCTAAATTTTCTACTAATACACATGGAAAGAACACAAGATTTAGGACTAAGAAAACAAGAATAACAAGTAGTTCTAGCATTACCATAAGTATTGAGTGGATAATGGTTTTAAATACTCTGAACTGCAAGTAATAATATACATAATCATTATTGTTACTATAACTGGGTCACTAGTATATGACATAAAAAATTAGTTGATTCCATTGTTTATATGGTGCTTTAAGAAGCTCAGCATAGTCTTTGTGCTGACAGTTATCAATTAAAACTGACTTATAAATTGTACTGTAAATTTTATTGTCTTTATATCTATTATTTTAAAAGTTATATAACACTCCATTATAATAAAGCATATTTTATTGACTATTTTCTAGCTGGCATTTCAAAATATACATTTAGGTTATATAGAATATATATATTTGCTATAATGAATCAAGTTGTAACTGTAAAGACATTTTTCTTTTTCTGAACATTTTTTAGTGTATATATTTCTCAACGTAACATTACCAAGAAAATTCTGAGTTCTTTTCGTCCTTGTAAGAATGCCATGAAGTAGGTGCTATACTCATTTGAAGCAGAGATATGCGGGATTTAGAGGAACTACATGACCTATTCAAGATAACAGAGCTAGCAAGTGACAGCACTGGATTCTCTCTGCCTAAAGCCTTAACCACTATGCTAAACCATCTTTATATTATCATTAATGCTACTGATAGAATTAATTCCCAGTTCTTTTTCATGGTAATTCCTTGGAGCTTGAAAGAGTTTTAGGACTAAAATAAAATTTCACCTAGAGCAGGAAATAACTAAACTAATGGAATTGTTAGTAGTACATGCTTTCTGTCCCTGTAGAGTTTACGAAGCATTCATTTTAATCCTCAGTCAATGTCCCCACAGCTTCATGAGCAGGGCAGAAGCACTGTCACCCTCCTTTTGGAGGACGAGCTGAGCCTCAGAAGGTTGGGTAACTGAGCCAAGCCATAGCTAGCAGGTGATTATAGACAGCAGCGAAATTCAGTTCTAGTGGCCATCAAATTATATCATGCTGTTATACAGAATATAAAGTATTAAGATAAATTCATAGATAATAAAAAAACATAAAGATACGAGGTTTGTGTGGAGAAAAGGCAGGTTCATAAGGGTCTGAGATTAGCAACCCCGAGGTCAGACTCCTCCCACAGACTCACCCTGTTCCTATGGCCAGAGACAGACTGTTAGGCTAGATGGGCCTACATGGACCCTCTTTCATTTTATGTTCTCTGATTGAGAAGATCTAAATATATAAATCTCTAAGGTTCTCCTCGATTTCTTTGGCTTAAATTTAGGTAAGTTCACTGTTTAATTACAGATAAGCAAAGGAAATTTTAAAAAGGTTAAATTCAAGCCAATAAGAGTTTGTTACTGTCTATGATAAACATATGGGTTGATGAAATATTTGCAGCCAGGCTTTAAAAAAGTTACAATACAAAGTGAGTTAATTTTAATTTTTCTTTTGATTACTCTTTACCTGTACAGTGGGTAAATCTTTACTTAAGATCACAATTATATTGAATAGCAATTTCTTCAACTCAAAATCTTCATAGGAATTAGAAAGCTTAAGACCTTTCACCAAAGGATCTTGACTTTTAACTGTAAAGGGGGATAAAAGAGAGAGTAAAAGAAAAACTGAAATGATACATAGTCTTATCAAGATAATCACAAGTTGAAAGTTTCATGGTTTTTACCTTCATTAAAAGTTGCAAATAGTATCAGGTCCCTGGTAAAGCCACTTTCCTAATATAAATACACAAAACAGAGGAATAAATTAATTAGTGGAATTAAGTTACAGATGGCCATATTTGCCTAATATTTGAGTATCTTTATCAGATTGCCCACGTCATTCATTTGAAATCATAAAGCACTAATAATAGGAAGGGATGAAAGCAAGAAAAAAGTATATAGCCAGATAAACTTGTAATTTATTTAACATTAAACTTACTTTTGTAGGTTCTAAGAAATATTTCACTTAGGAATATATTCAATATTATTCAAGACTATTTTATAAGATGCTGTTTAAAATCTGGTCAAAATGTATTAAGACTACAAGTTACTCTGCCCTGGCCAGATAACTCGGTTGTTAACAGGGTTGGCCTGTGCAGAAAAGTTGCTGGTTCAATTCCTGGTCAGGGCACAGACAGGAACAGCTCATTGTTACTGACTCTTTCTGTCTCTCTCTCTTTTTCTTTTTCTCTCTCTGTCCCCTTCTTCTCTTTATAAAATCAATAAATCTGGTGTGAATGAGTAAAAAAAAAAAAAAAGACAAGTTACTTATGACATTATTATACTTTTAAATGACAAAAGAAGGGAAAGAAAGTTATTTTCAACAGCTTTTCTTTTTTATTTTTAAATGTTTATTCTATTAATTTTAGAGAGAAGAAAGGAGAAAGGAAGAGAGAGACAGAAACTTGATCTGTTCCTGTATGTGCCCTGACCGGGGCTCAAACCAGCAACCTCTGCACTTTGGGCCGATGCTCTAACCATTGGAGCTATCAGGCCAGGGCAACAGGTTTTCTTCTTAAACAACCCTGCTCTCCACTCCAAACCCAACCACCCTCACTATGTTAAAGGGTTTTAGTCAAGAGCTAACAAAACAGTTCCTACTTAATATGAAAAACCCTGAAGAATAACCAGAATTGCAAACATTTCACTGTGAGGGAACTCATTCCTGACAGAAATGCCCCAATTGGATTTTGTAGACTAGGTCGAACTTTTAGGGGCCAATCCTGGGCTTTTGAGCTTGCTTCTTCACATACCTACTACTTAGAATCAAGATGGTTTCTTTAAAATGTGAAGATGTTATTCCTATGAATCACAAACAGGAAATTCACTTGAATGCCTGCAAGGATGCTAATGAGAACTTACTGTGACCAGGACTTCCAGGAAAACACGCCTGTCCTCACATACACTGCAGCCTCACATACGACCAGCTATGCGGGACTGTTTCCCTGTTTGCACACTATGAATCCTATGACTTTTCTCTTTATGTTGGGATCACCTGATGCCCATTAATGCGGCTTGCGCCTTCACTGCCAAATTTCCTTTAAGTACAACATAGAAAGTATGTGGCTGATATGTGAATATTGTTGGCAAAGATCTTTACTCTAGGATGTCAGTCATCCCATGACTTTTACATTATAAAACACGGGCAAGCTCAGCTTCTGATGTAGCAGAGTAACTCCTGTAAGAAACGCTCTGGCAGTAACAATGATAAGTTCTGAACAAAATATAAAACAAACTATCTGTGACCAAAACCAAGCAGATACTGAAGAGGAGTCAGGACTCCAAGGAAGGAAGTGGCACTGGATGAGTTTTCCTTTTTTTTTTTTTTTTTTTAAAATGGCTTTGAGGGCCCTGGCCAGTTGGCTCAGTGGTAGAGCGTCGGCCTGGCGTGCAGGAGTCCCGGGTTCGATTCCCGGCCAGGGCACACAGGAGAGGTGCCCACCTGCTTCTCCACCCCTCCTCCTCTCCTTCCTCTCTGTCTCTCTCTTTCCCTCCCACAGCCAAGGCTCCACTGGAGCAAAGTTGGCCCGGGCGCTGAGGATGGCTCTATGGCCTCTGCCTCAGGTGCTAGAATGACTCTGGATGCAACAGAGCGACACCCCAGATGGGCAGAGCATCGCCCCCTGGTGGGCATGCCGGGTGGATCCCAGTCGGGTACATGCGGGAGTCTGTCTGACTGCCTCCCCGTTTCCAACTTCAGAAAAATATTAAAAAAAACAACTGGCTTTGACAATAAGCCCAGGCTCTAACCTGTACCTTGTGGGAGGCCAACCCTCAGGGTAACCTTGTGATCTAGCGGAAGAAACACAGGACAGAAGCAATCACAGGGCAGCCACTGCTCCTGGCAAGTGAGGGGAGAATCCCCCACAGAAAGAGCCAGCGGGAAGGAACCAGACTCTGTAACATCCGCAAGGGCAGGGTCTCCTCCAGCATCCCACGTGAGACTGAGAGAAATGGACTGAGATTTGAGCAGCCCTCTACCTTTGAGACGAGCAAAGTCAAACGAAATACTTGTTAATACAAAATAAGTATATAAATAAATAAATGCTTTTCAGAAGAATATACCAGATGCTCACCATGAATGGAAAGACAGCAGCTCTCAGCCAAGAAACAGAAACCATGAAAAGGAACCAAAAGGATATTCTAACATCTGAAATAAAAAGGTACTGGATGGGATTAACAGCAGAATGAAGATGAAAGGAAAAAAAGTCAGTGAATTTAAACATATAGACCAACACAAATTATCCAATCTGAGGAACAGAGAGAAAACTGATGGAAAAAAGTGGACAGAGCGTCACACACATGTGGGACAGTGTAAAACAGTGGAACATACATGTAATCAGAGTTCCACAGAAGAGGAAAGAATGGGGTTGGAAACACCTGAAGAATAATGACCAAAAATCCTTCAAATTTAGTCCAAGACCTAAATTGACATATTCAGGAAGTTCTATGAACTCCAAGCAGGACGAATACAAAGAAAATCATACCTCGGCTTTTCACAGTAAAACTGCTAAAAAGCAAAGATAAGGTGACAATCTTGAAAAACAGCCAGAAGACAAAACGAAGTGATGCATTGTACACCGGGGAACAACAATATGATATAATGACTACTTCTCACCGGAAACAGTGAAGCCAAAGGAGAGTGGAACAGTATGTGTAAAGTGCTAAAAAAGAAAAACTTTAACATAGAATTCTATATACTGTGACTACAGATTGCAAGAAGTAAGGTGAATTAAAGATATTTTCAGATAAAAGAAACTAAGAAATACGTTGCCAGCAGCCAGCAGATCGGCAACACAAGAAACAATAGAGAACAGTTCTTCAGGTGAAAGAGAAATGAAACCAGATAAAAATTCATATCCTCAGGAAGGAAAGAAGCATATCATAAATGGGAAACACGTGAGTAAATTATAACATATGAGGACCTCAAGTTCCCAAAGGCAATGAGAAGAACTGGCAGAGTGACTAAGCCGGTGACCACCCTGACTTTACAACCTAACCTGGCACTAACAAAGTACATAAATATTATGACACGGTGCCCTCTCCCCCACCCCCCACTTCTGCAATTTAAATTAACAAAATTTACTAGTACTTACAATCATTGGTGCTTCAGCATTCTGAGCTATAATTGTAGTGATCACTAATATATCGTTTCTAAGCTGACGATCGTAATGACTAAAACCTCTTATAAACAGATGGTTAAATACTTCCTTTAAAGCCCTAGAAAGTAAAATCATACTTTTAGAACCATATTCTTATGGAAATAATACTTATTTGTCTACCAACAAAATCTCCCTTTTTATATTATACTATTCATTTCAAAGTATTTCTAATCTTTTCTAGATTTCAAATCTACCTCTAATTCCCTATAGTGAGAATCCATCATTCCAATCTATGCATGGTGGTCAAAGCAACAGCTCTAGAATAAAATCACATCTCCTTCCTTTTTAAAACTACTGACAGGCTCGTCTTTGCTCTTCGGATGAAGCCCTTACCTTCCTACCAAGGCTGCTGGCCTTTCACATGGTGGTCTCTGCTAACACATCAACGTCACCTCTTGGCATTCTAGCCTGTACTTTCTGCTCTCAGCATACTGCATTTCTTCTTGTTTTTTGACTTGCTAAATTCTTGTTTCAATTCTGATCCCTTGTCTAGGATGCTCTCTGCATGCAAAACTCACCTGTGTTGCCAGTTCGTGTTTAGCGTTCAGATAGCAGATTAGGGTTCGCTGGGAAGCACGGACTGACTCCGAGTCTGGGGCAGGTTCCCTCTGCAATGGGCATTGGCTGCTTTGCTGCCCAGCACCCACTTGCCCTTCTTGTAATAAAAGTACCCTTATTTTCATTTAGGCTTCACCCTCTCCTCACTTGCGGTCTTGTGAACTGCCTGCCCTCAGCTTCTTTTTAGCCAAAGGGAAGAGCTCCTTCCTCATCGCTAGTAGTTCACTCTGGAGCAGGCACGTGGCCAACATGGATGTCAGGGCCAACAGGGACTCAACGTGAAAATCGTCTTTGTGCTTCAGAAGAGCAAGTTTTCTCTTCTGTGACTTGGATTATAATGTTGTGAACCTAGACTTCTTCGGTGTCACCATGTGGAGCTTGTGAATAAAGCCAACACAGTGGAAGACAGGAAGAGAGACAGAGGGCCAAGTCCCGACATCTGCTCAGCTTTGAAGACAGCTGCACATGAAACAAGCTTTACCCCTGACTCTGTAGTTGCATTAGCCCATAAATTTCCTACAATTGTTTAAGTCAGTTGGGCTGGGTGTTCACTTACTTGCAAACAAAACTTCACCCTCTCTTATTCCATCACATTTAGCCTGCTCTCAGTTAGTCGCCTATTTACGTATGTCCATCTCTAACACGACACAATTCCATGAAAGCAGAGAGCACGTCTGGATTGTTTTCAATTGTCTTTCTACAGCTTAATACTGAACTTCGTACAGAGCAGACGATAATTACTTGATGAGTAATTAACTTAAAGAATTACTCATATTATTGCTAATGCTTGCTGCAGTAACTGGAACAACTATTCAAAGATACATTTACTGAACAAACGAAGAAGTAGTTCTTTTAAATGTCTAATTTCTCTCTCTATATATTCAAAGACATAATTTACTTTTGTTAACAAGATGTTTTAAATGCTTGTTATTGTGCAGATGCAGTTATACCACGGCACAAAAGAGATGTCCCGAAACAGCCACGACATGAATCCAAAGCTTAATAGAACACGTATTCAAACAGAAACGTTATGTCACAAAGTTAAAAAACATTACTAGCTGACCATGAACTTACAGCAAACACTCCAAGTTACTAAGCTGTTGTATGATTTCTTCTTTTGACGATTTTTCCAATAGGTTCCAAAGTATTTCTGATGAACGAAACAGAAGCTGTCCAGAGGGATCTGGGTCATGGAGGTGAGCACAGATGCCACTGGCTGCCTGAGCTTTCATCATTGAAGTACAATTAACTTCTGGAAACAAATGTAAGGAGTCGTTATGTTGCGTCTTGACATCATTAGATAAAACAAAATAGGTTGAGGAAAAAGTGTTCCAATGTAATAATATACAAACCGGAAGTTGAGAGATGTTGCAGAACTTTAAGGACCCAAAGTTTCTCAACCAGATGATTTTTAAGCAAGGCCAATGACTGAACCATTGTTTCGGCCAAGCGTCCGACTTCAGCCATTTGAATCTTATAGGTTGAGCTAGCTTGCTGGTAACCTAACAACAATTAGTTAATAAATATATACAGTTATTTCACATAGCAATCATCTATGTTAAGACAAAAAAATGAGTAATTTATCATTAAACAACAATAACAACAAAATACTTTAAAAAAGTATATGGCATTTTAAAATGGTTTATTTAGTACAGGGATAGGCAATCTTTTTCTATAAAGGGCCAGGTAGTAAGTATTTTTGGCCTTGTAGGTCATAAGTTTCTGTTGCAAATACACAGCTCTGCGACCACAGCATGAAAGCAGGCATAAACAATAGAGAAATAAGTGGGCATGGCTGTGTTTCAATTAAACTTTATTTATAGTGGGCCGATTTTGCTCTGTGATCCATAGTTGCTGGTCCCTGGTGTAATGTTTAAAATAGGACCACAACTTTGGGGGCACATCTTAAATTCTGAAAAAGAAAAATATTTCTTATTTGTCAGTAGAAATGCCTTCCCATAAAGAAAGATGTCCTGATCACAAACCCTGAAAGTTTTCACTATTCAGTGCTTTCAAGGGACAGCAAATATGTGATGTTGGCAATGAAATAAGAGGTAATAATGTAATGCTGTCTGGTAAATGCTAGTGAATAGAAGAGTATTTTAGAGATGTTTGATTCTTGGTGACATATCCTAGAAGACTACCCTCCTGCCCTAGTGGAAGGCAGCAGAATGCTCCCTCTCCTTTGACTCAGCTGCACAGGTGCCTTTCCAACTACATCTAGTGAGACTCAATGAACATCAGATGATGCTTGAGACCAGCTAGATTCCTTGCCATGGTTCTGAGATGCCTGTCAGTTTGTTTATTTTTCTGAATTGGAGGTCTGACCTGGACAAGGCCCTGTCCCATTCATGATACACTCAGCATTTAAAAATGGGTTATGCATTTAAAAAGTAGAGAGAGGAATGGCCCTGGCCGGTTGGCTCAGTGGTAGAGCATCGGCCTGGCGTGCAGAAGTCCCGGGTTCGATTCCCGGCCAGGGCACACAGGAGAAGCGCCCATCTGCTTCTCCACCCCTCTCCCTCTCCTTCCTCTCTGTCTCTCTCTTCCCCTCCCGCAGCCAAGGCTCCATTGGAGCAAAGATGGCCCAGGCGCTGGGGATGGCTCCTTGGCCTCTGCCCCAGGCGCTAGAGTGGCTCTGGTCGGGGCAGAGCGACGCCCCGGAGGGGCAGAGCATCGCCCCCTGGTGGGCAGAGCGTCGGCCCCTGGTGGGCGTGCCGGGCGCATGCGGTAGTCTGACTGTCTCTCCCCGTTTCCAGCTTTGGAAAAATACAAAAAAAAAAACCCAAAACAAAACAAAAAAGTAGACAGAAGAAAACAAAAATTTCCTGTAATTTCACCATCCAGAGATAACAATATTTATATTCTAGTATATTTCCTGCTGATATCTTGATGTATGGATATTACTTTAACAATATACACATATATGCAGAATTTTTTATTCTGTTGCAGCCACGAAACATTTCATTGTAAACTTTTCCCCATTCTGCAACATATTGTTCCAAATCATGATTTTTATTTGCATAACAGGCTATGATAGGTACATACCAAAATATATACTCTATATTTACTGTATCTTTTTCTGTTGAGTTTACATTCCTATAAAAAGACATAGTAATACTACAAATATTAAGACTCATGGACTTGATTTCTAATCTTTAGGGCTATGTCTCTTACAATGTGGTCCCAGTTGTCCAGCCATGGCCATCACTTAAAACCGACTTTGTGACAGTGAGAACACTGCCTGAGGCTCCAAGATTTCAGAGTCTGATCAAATTAAAATCAAGCTCATGCCTCAGCACCTCTGTCGTTATCTCACACGTCATTTGTTTCCCTTTCTATCGTAAAAAAGGGGCCTGTATATTCAAGGTTAACCCCGAGCCCTGCTCTTAAGTCCATACTCTCCTGATCCCTATGGGAATCTCACCCTCCCTTCTGCTTAGTAGCTTTTTCTCCCACTGTCTACGAACTTCACTTTTAAGTAAATTACAAACAACAAAACCTAAATATTTTTCTTTGATCTTGCTACCAGTTACGCTGTTTTCCATCTTCCCTCTTTTTCTTCACCATCTGATCTTCAAATATGTCTGCACCCACGGCCCCTCACCACTCCCTCAGACGCCTCCACTTTCACAGTGCTCCCACCCCCCACTCCCTCAGAACGCCTCCACTTTCACAGTGCTCCCACCCCCACTCCCTCAGACCGCCTCCACTTTCACAGTGCTCCCGCCCCCCACTCCCTCAGACCGCCTCCACTTTCACAGTGCTCCCACCCCCCACTCCCTCAGACCGCCTCCACTTTCACAGTGCTCCCACCCCCCACTCCCTCAGACCGCCCCCCACTCCCTCAGACCGCCTCCACTTTCACAGTGCTCCCACCCCCCACTCCCTCAGACCGCCCCCCACTCCCTCAGACCGCCTCCACTCCCTCAGACCGCCTCCACTTTCAAAGTGCTCCCACCCCCCACTCCCTCAGACCGCCCCCCACTCCCTCAGACCGCCTCCACTTTCACAGTGCTTCCACCACCCACTCCCTCAGACCGCCCCCCCACTCCCTCAGACCGCCTCCACTTTCACAGTGCTCCCACCCCCCACTCCCTCAGACCGCCTCCACTTTCACAGTGCTCCCACCCCCCACTCCCTCAGACCGCCTCCACTTTCACAGTGCTCCCACCCCCCCACTCCCTCAGACCTCCTCCACTTTCACAGTGCTCCCATCCCCCCACTCCCTCAGACCTCCTCCACTTTCACAGTGCTCCCATCCCCCCACTCCCTCAGACCTCCTCCACTTTCACAGTGCTCCCATCCCCCCACTCCCTCAGACCTCCTCCACTTTCACAGTGCTCCCATCCCCCCACTCCCTCAGACCTCCTCCACTTTCACAGTGCTCCCATCCCCCCACTCCCTCAGACCTCCTCCACTTTCACAGTGCTCCCACCCCCCACTCCCTCAGACCGCCCCCCACTCCCTCAGACCGCCTCCACTTTCACAGTGCTTCCACCCCCCCACTCCCTCAGACCTCCTCCACTTTCACAGTGCTCCCATCCCCCCACTCCCTCAGACCTCCTCCACTTTCACAGTGCTCCCACCCCCCACTCCCTCAGACCGCCTCCACTTTCACAGTGCTTCCACCCCCCACTCCCTCAGACCGCCTCCACTTTCACAGTGCTCCCACCCCCCCACTCCCTCAGACCTCCTCCACTTTCACAGTGCTCCCACCCCCCCACTCCCTCAGACCTCCTCCACTTTCACAGTGCTCCCACCCCCCACTCCCTCAGACCTCCTCCACTTTCACAGTGCTCCCACCCCCCCACTCCCTCAGACCGCCCCCCACTCCCTCAGACCGCCTCCACTTTCACAGTGCTCCCACCCCCCACTCCCTCAGACCGCCCCCCACTCCCTCAGACCGCCTCCACTTTCACAGTGCTTCCACCCCCCACTCCCTCAGACCGCCCCCCACTCCCTCAGACCGCCTCCACTTTCACAGTGCTCCCACCCCCCACTCCCTCAGACCGCCCCCCACTCCCTCAGACCGCCTCCACTTTCACAGTGCTTCCACCCCCCACTCCCTCAGACCGCCCCCCACTCCCTCAGACCGCCTCCACTTTCACAGTGCTCCCACCCCCCACTCCCTCAGACCGCCCCCCACTCCCTCAGACCGCCTCCACTTTCACAGTGCTCCCATCCCCCACCCCCTCAGACTGCCTCCACTTTCACAGTGCTCTCGCCCCCCACCCCCTCAGACCGCCTCCACTTTCACAGTGCTCCCACCCCCCCACTCCCTCAGACCTCCTCCACTTTCACAGTGCTCCCACCCCCCACTCCCTCAGACCGCCTCCACTTTCACAGTGCTCCCATCCCCCACCCCCTCAGACCTCCTCCACTTTCACAGTGCTCCCGCCCCCACCCCCTCAGACCGCCTCCACTTTCACAGTGCTCCCACCCCCCCACTCCCTCAGACCTCCTCCACTTTCACAGTGCTCCCACCCCCCACTCCCTCAGACCGCCTCCACTTTCACAGTGTTCCCTCCCCCCACTCCCTCAGACCGCCTCCACTTTCACAGTGCTCCCACCCCCCACTCCCTCAGACCGCCCCCCACTCCCTCAGACCGCCTCCACTTTCACAGTGCTTCCACCCCCCACTCCCTCAGACCGCCCCCCACTCCCTCAGACCGCCTCCACTTTCACAGTGCTCCCACCCCCCACTCCCTCAGACCGCCCCCCACTCCCTCAGACCGCCTCCACTTTCACAGTGCTCCCATCCCCCACCCCCTCAGACTGCCTCCACTTTCACAGTGCTCCCGCCCCCCACCCCCTCAGACCGCCTCCACTTTCACAGTGCTCCCACCCCCCCACTCCCTCAGACCTCCTCCACTTTCACAGTGCTCCCACCCCCCACTCCCTCAGACCGCCTCCACTTTCACAGTGCTCCCATCCCCCACCCCCTCAGACCTCCTCCACTTTCACAGTGCTCCCGCCCCCACTCCCTCAGACCGCCTCCACTTTCACAGTGCTCCCACCCCCCACTCCCTCAGACTGCCTCCACTTTCACAGTGCTCCCGCCCCCACCCCCTCAGACCGCCTCCACTTTCACAGTGCTCCCACCCCCCACTCCCTCAGACTGCCTCCACTTTCACAGTGCTCCCGCCCCCACTCCCTCAGACCGCCTCCACTTTCACAGTGCTCCCACCCCCCCACTCCCTCAGACCGCCTCCACTTTCACAGTGCTCCCACCCCCCCACTCCCTCAGACCTCCTCCACTTTCACAGTGCTCCCATCCCCCACCCCCTCAGACTGCCTCCACTTTCACAGTGCTCCCGCCCCCCACTCCCTCAGACCTCCTCCACTTTCACAGTGCTCCCACCCCCCACTCCCTCAGACCGCCTCCACTTTCACAGTGCTCCCACCCCCCACCCCTCAGACCGCCTCCACTTTCACAGTGCTCCCACCCCCCCACTCCCTCAGACCTCCTCCACTTTCACAGTGCTCCCACCCCCCACTCCCTCAGACCGCCTCCACTTTCACAGTGCTCCCACCCCCCCACTCCCTCAGACCTCCTCCACTTTCACAGTGCTCCCACCCCCCACTCCCTCAGACCGCCTCCACTTTCACAGTGCTCCCACCCCCCACCCCTCAGACCGCCTCCACTTTCACAGTGCTCCCACCCCCCCACTCCCTCAGACCTCCTCCACTTTCACAGTGCTCCCACCCCCCACTCCCTCAGACCGCCTCCACTTTCACAGTGCTCCCACCCCCCCACTCCCTCAGACTGCCTCCACTTTCACAGTGCTCCCGCCCCCCCACTCCCTCAGACTGCCTCCACTTTCACAGTGCTCCCACCCCCCACTCCCTCAGACCGCCTCCACTTTCACAGTGCTCCCACCCCCCCACTCCCTCAGACTGCCTCCACTTTCACAGTGCTTCCACCCCCCACTCCCTCAGACTGCCTCCACTTTCACAGTGCTCCCGCCCCCCCACTCCCTCAGACCTCCTCCACTTTCACAGTGCTCCCACCCCCCACTCCCTCAGACCGCCTCCACTTTCACAGTGCTCCCACCCCCCCACTCCCTCAGACTGCCTCCACTTTCACAGTGCTTCCACCCCCCACTCCCTCAGACTGCCTCCACTTTCACAGTGCTCCCGCCCCCACTCCCTCAGACCGCCTCCACTTTCACAGTGCTCCTGCATCCCCCACTCCCTCAGACCGCCTCCACTTTCACAGTGCTCCCGCCCCCACTCCCTCAGACCGCCTCGACTTTCACGATGCTCCTGCCTTCACACTCCCTCAGACCACCTCCACTTTCACAGTGCTCCCATCCCCCCACTCCCTCAGACCTCCTCCACTTTCACAGTGCTCCCACCCCCCACTCCCTCAGACGCCTCCACTTTCACAGTGCTCCCATTCCCTAGTCCTGCGCCTGCCCTGACCACTCTGTGGCAGTCATCTGACAAAGATTAATCACACTTTCCAGATACAGGGGGTCCTTGGGTTACGACACAGTTCCGTTTCTACAACAGTGACATAACCGGAATTTTGGTGTAAGTTGAAACACACCCTAGCCTAAGTCACTTCCCTATCCTAACACAGTTGTAAAATCATAATCTAGAACATAAAAACACAACTAAGCCACAAAAAAGGGAAAAGGACATAAATATACTGTACTGCACAGTGTACTGTAGGAACAGAAAAAATGTCAAAAAGTGAGTGTGAAAAAAGTACAATGCTAACGGCAGATGCTGAAACACGTTTCAATTTTTTTTTTTAAAGTTTTTATGGGAGTGAGCGTCGTCAACTCAAAATGTTGTATGTCGAGACTGTTGTAACCCGAGGACCCCCAACCACGTTCACTTGGCCTTTTCACTCCTCAATAAGCCTCTGCATTATCTGCCAGAGGCCACTTCATCAGACATTTCATTCGCTGGCACACCAGACATGGTGATCCTTAGGTTTTATTCTTCCCCTTCCAACCTCCCTTCACTGCCAATCTCTTTGGGTCACTTTTTCCTAAATCTCAGCATGGGCACTCTCCACGATGTGATTCCTGCTCCCTTGCTCTTGGCAAACTCAACCATGCTGATGGCTTCAGTTTTCATCTCTATTTGAATGAATTCCAAACCTGTCTTTCTGGTCTCTGCTTTAGCAACTAATGCCTACTATTTACCACACACTTCCACTTGTCTATCACATCAGCAGTTTCAAGTTGGCACTTGGTAATCTCCTTATTCATTTCTTTCCTTCAAATGTCTTCTCATTTCCCCCTAGTCATATAAGGAATTTTTCTTTTCTACCAGAGTTTTATTTCTACCTATCTTAAGGAATATATAGCTTAAAATGTATAATTTATATCTTCTCTTCCTTCCTAGATTGATTATAAATTACAGAAACCATGAAGGTTGGAAGTGTGCCCTAAATGACATTATATCCTCCACAGAGCAAGTGCCCTTTGCCTTAAAATCCCACTTCAGTGTGGTTCACTTTATCATTATATATTAAGATCCCTTAGTTGTAACCTGCAGAAATGTTTCCTGAACATAAACAGAATTCTTTTTTTTTTTTTTTTTTTAAAGTACATTTTATTTTATTATTATTATTTTTAACAGAGGCAGAGATAGACAGGGACAGACAGACAGAAACAGAGAGAGATGAGAAGCATCAATCATCAGTTTCTCGTTGCGCGTTGCGACTTCTTAATTGTTCATTGATTGCTTTCTCACATGTGCCTTGACCGTGGGCCTTCAGCAGACCGAGTAACTCCCTGCTGGAGCCAGTGACCTTGGATCCAAACTGGTGAGCTCTTTGCTCAAGCCAGATGAGCCCGCGCTCAAGCTGGCGACCTCGGGGTCTCGAACCTGGGTCCTTTCGCATCCCAGTCCAGCGCTCTATCCACTGCGCCACCACCTGATCAGGCTAAACAGAATTCTTAATGTTATTATTAAGAATGTTTAACGTCTGCCTGACCAGGAGGTGGTGCAGCGGGTATAGTGTTGACCTAGGATATTGACGACCCAGGTTCCAAACCCTGAGGACCCACAGCTTGAGCGCAGGCTCATCACCTTGAGTGCAGAGTTGCAGGTGTGAGTGAGCATGGGATTATAGACATGACCCCATGGTCGCTGGCTTGAGCCCAAAGGTTGCTGGCTTGAAGCCCAAGGTCACTGGCTTGAGCCCAAGGTCACTGGCTCAGCTGGAGTTCCCTAGTAAAGGCACATATGAGAAGCAATTAATAAACAACTAAGGTGCTGCAAATACAAGTTGATGCTTCTCATCTCTCTCCCTTCCTGTCTTTCTGCCTTTCTCTCTAAAAAACAAAACAAAAATAAAACTAAACAAAAAACACTTAACCATTAATTGGGTGGGACAGATATTATAAATAATTATGTTAGAAAATAATAAATAATATTATCAGTACTATTAACATTAGCTATAGTAATAAATATAATATTTTATCATAAATATTTAGCATCAGAATAAAAATATTATGCAAATTTAAAGTTGAAAACAATATATTTTTTTGTTGAAAATGACCAAAGAGCTTGAGACTACAAAAAAATAAAATCTTTGTTTTTGATATATGTATTGTATGTATAATCCCACTCTCTTTCTAAGTTAAACAAAATGGGACAGAATATTCTGTTTTATAAAGACATAAGTATTACTGAAAGGTCATTGAAAACTTCACCTGGAATATGCTTCTTGGGTGGTTCTGCATGATAAAAGTCAACAATACACTTACAAATCTGTATTCTTAATTCAGAACTTGGTATTTTCATTAAGTCACCTGCCAGAAAGATAAATGAATACAATTTAATACAAACACTGTAATAAGTTTATTTGCAAATTTTAGCATAAAGTGTTAGTATTATAATTATTAAAAATATCCTCATCAGAGATCCAATGCAGCATTATTTACAGTACCCCAAGATTTGGGAGCAGCCCAAGTGCCCATCAGTAGACGAGTGAATTAAAAAGCTGTGGTACATGTACACAATGGAATACTACTCAGTTGTAAAAAAAAAAAAGAAAAAAAAAGGACATCTTAGCTTTTGCAACAGCAAGGGTGGACCTGAAGAGCATTATGCTAAGTGAAATAAACCAGTTAGAGAAGACAAGTATCATATGATTTCACTTACGTGTGGGGAACTAATGAACAAGATAAACTAATGAACAAGATAAACTAATGAACAAAATAGAAACAGACTCATAGATACAGAGAACAGATGACAGCTGTCAGAAAGGAGGGTGGTTGGGAGACTGATGGAAAGAGGTGAAGGGATTAAGCAAAGAAAAAGCAAACTGAGACACAGGCAATGGTATGGCGATCACAGGAGGGAAAGGGAGTGGGGGAGAGCAGAGTAGGGTCAAGGGGGTAAATGAGGATGGAAGGAGACTGCACTTGGGTGGTGAACACACAATACAATATACAGATGACATAGTACAGAACTGTGCACCTGAGACCTAGATAATATTATTAACCAATATCACCACAATAAATTCAATAAAAAAATTTTAAAAGAGAAATTTAAACCAGATAATATAAATTTACACACACACAAACACACACCTATCCTGGATCTAACTTTATAACATTTGGGTCCTCAATTAGTTCAGCCTCTCCTTCCCAGAAGAAAAAAATGACAATTAATAGCATATATGCTGGAATCAGACTGTCTAAGTTTAAATCCTGGCTCTGCCAAATTATCAGCTGTATAAAATTTGTTTTAGTTTTGTCATCTATACAACTCTTATAACAATAGATAGTACCTTTAAGATTGTTAGGAAGATTAAATGAGTTAATGTGAAAATAGGACAGGGAACTGTTTCTGGCGTGTAGTAAGTTACTATTATTATTTTGGCAAGATGTGCATTAGCAGCATTTTCCTTCCAGAGAATGAGTAATCTGTTGCCTATAATAATGTATCCTTTGCTTGGAGAAGAAATTCCAAATGAGTTCTGCTCTTCAATTGGCTGACAGACTGGAAGCCAGTAAGTTTCTAGGCAGTCTTTGCCCTACAAGTAATAGTTTTTTTTGTTTGTTTGTTTTTAGTTTATTCATTTTAGAGAGAGAGAGAGAAGGGAGGATGAACAGGAAGCATCAACTCCCATATGTGCCTTGACCAGGCAAGCCAGGGTTTCAAACTGGAGACCTCAGCGTTCCAGGCTGACACTTAATCCACTGCACCACCACAGGCCAGGCTCTATAGGAAATAGTTTTATGTTCAAGTTATTTGGGTGGGAATGGACAGGGAGGGTTTCTTCTTGGTCATATCTAAACTACTTCTGAATTGGCTTTGGGCGATATTTCAAACTGGATTGCATTTCCTCTGGTGAAGTTCTACAAGTACGATCCTCGAAAGAATTTGAAAATGATCTGTGAGATTCTAAACTGATCCATGCCCTCTGTGTGCCTGAGGACAACTGGAGTCAGTAGTGTGTGCTCTGGTACCGAATCAGATCTCAGGGAAAAGGGAGTCTCAGGGAAAAGAGGCTTATATACTGTTCACTTCTGGGGGTGGACAGTGAATGTGGATGCATTTGGACAGAAGGAGGGAGCACAGAGGAAAGCCTCATCCTTGTTTTACTAGAATCTAAGTGCAAAAGACACCACAAGAAAAAAAAGGACAGTTTCAAGATTATTTTCTTTTAAAAAAAATAATTTTAGAGGGAGAGGAGCGAGAGAAAGAGAGAGAGAAAGAGAGACAGGAACATTGTCTGTCCCTGTATGTGTCCCAATTGGGGATTGAACCCGCAACTTCTGCACTTTGGGATGATGCTCTAACCAACTGAGCTATCCGGCAAAGGCAAGATTATTTTCTTAATTTTATATTTTTGAACCCTTCCTTTGGAATTGAAAAATCATGTTTTAAAAAATGTAGGCAACAGGAAGAACTAAACATTTCCAACAAAACTAACCAAATGTTCAAGTTTATGGGAAATTCTAAGGTTCATCGTCGGCTTTTCTACTCTTTTAGTTCCTGTAAGTTTAGATCATTCCTCACAGTTCCTTGTTTTATAATCTCAAGGCAGAGAACCAATTCTTCATGTTTCTGGAATCATTTGAAACTCTGAGGTCGCTGGCTTGAGCATGGGTTCATTTGGCTTGAGCGTGGGATCAATGACTCCATGGTCATTGGCTTGAGCCCAAAGGTCGCTGGCTTGAGCAGGGGGTAGCTTGCTCTGCTGTAGCCCCCCCACCCCCCTGTCAAGGCACATATGAGAGAGCAATCAATGAACAACTAAGGAGACTGAGGAGCCACAATGAAGAATTGATGCTTCTCATCTCTCTCCCTTCCTGTATGTCTGTCCCTGTCTGTCCCTCTGTCTCTTTCACCAAAAAAAAAAAAGGGGGGGGGGAGAAATATCAATCATTTTAGAAGTAATACAATTTACTAAGCACATAATATATATTGGAAATTATCAGTAAAAATAAATAGCTTTTGTTCAACAGTTTATACTATCTATAATTATTTTAAACTCAGGTGTCCAGCAACGGAAAAATAAGGGGCAGAACGGCAGCACCTTTAGTCAATAATAAGTAAAGGGAGCTTGTCTTAAACAGAGAATTCACACTGCCCTCAAGTGAGACAGTAGTGTGTTCTGTAGGCGGGAAGGCATTCAGAAAAGAGAGACTGACACAGTAAGAAACGGGCCATGTATTTATCATACAAATGTCTGCCAACACTCTTGGAGACAATTTAAAATAATAAGGGCAACAGAGGCATTTAAAAGTGTTATCAGCCTGACCAGGAGGTGGCGCAGTGGATAGAGCGTCGGATTGGGATGCGGAAGACCCAGGTTCAAGACCCGGAGGTTGCCAGCTTGAGCGCCAGCTCATCTGGTTTGAGCAAAAGCTCACCAGCTTGGCCCCAAGGTCACTGGCTCAAGCAAGGGGTTACTCGATCTGCTGAAGGCCCACGGTCAAGGCATATATGAGAAAGCAATCAATGAACAACTAAGGTGTTGCAACAAAAAACTGATGATTGATGCTTCTCATCTCTCTCTGTTCCTGTCTGTCTGTCCCTATCTATCCCTCTCTCTGACTCTCTCTCTGTCCCTGTAAAATAAAATAAAAAAAATAAAAAATAAAATTTAAAAATTAAAAAAAAAAAAATTTAAAAAAGTGTTATCAGTCAAACCTTTTTTTTTTAATTGATCTGAGAGAGAAGAAGAGAGAGACAGAAACATGGGTTTGTTCCTGTACATGCCCTGACTGGGGATCAAATCGGCAACCTCTGTGCTTCAGGACAGTGCTCCAACCAACCGAGCTATCCAGCCAGGATGCAACCAAACTTTTTTGTTTTTTTAACCTATTATTCAATGTGGGTTCTTTTGGATTGGCTTCCTGTTATAAATCTCCACTCATGATAGAGGTCAGTTTCCCATCAGTTTTCAGCCTCTCTACTCCTTAAAGTCATCTTATTTAAGTCCCCATTTTTCTCTAATTTCCTTGATACCTCCTCCTACTCTAGGCCATAATAACTTTTCTCAAGGTATTTACAGGTAAGAACTATAAAATGTATTTAGCTATACAAGGGTTAGTATCCATGTTAAGAATTAAAAATGCATTTTACTTATTCTAGTTGATCCTCTAACATCTTTCAGAATGGAGTATAATTCTGGTAACATAATTCACTTAATACTTAGTTTTTATTTCTTAGGCCAGTTCTCTATCTTTTAGTTCTTTTATACAAACAAATATCTAAATTAATAAGCATAAATTTAATGTAGGATTTGTTTGGGAACATGCTGTCATGTACTCCAGGGTTGATGGATCTCATTTCCTGGGAAATTATTGTCTTCAATAACCAAAATGCAAAAAACCTGGTTTTATGATAAATTTTCATAGTTTGAATACAAAACACAGGCACCTTCATGTTTATGTATATCATGCTCAAGTTCTTAATATTCCACCATTTTATGATTTTATTTAAAATTTAGATTATTTACTCAAGAATTTGGCTCTGGATTCTAGCAATTAGATTCTAGCAATCAATAGAGTGCTAATTTTGTGATTTCTGAGAGGAACACATGCTTCTAATTTACAAAAAGAAGTTAACCATTTAAACAACTAAATAACATCAAGACAAATAAGCACACAGAATGATCTGCTAGTCCTTACACTTAAGGAACACAGAATTTTGTTGGTCTCATAAAACACCTGAGGGGGAAAACAATACAAAAATGATCACCAAGCATCCTATAATCAATTACCAACTAGAAAACAAGAAAAGAGCTAAAACTTAGTGAAAGAGACATTTCTTTCTTTCTTTTTTTTTTTGTATTTTTCTGAAGCTGGAAACGGGGAGAGACAGTCAGACAGACTCCCGCATGCGCCCGACCGGGATCCACCTGGCACGCCCACCAGGGGGCGATGCTCTGCCCCTCCAGGGCATGGATCTGCCGTGACCAGAGCCACTCTAGCACCTGGGGCAGAGGCCAAGGAGCCATCCCCAGCGCCCAGGCCATCTTTGCTCCAATGGAGCCTTGGCTGCGGGAGGGGAAGAGAGAGACAGAGAGGAAGGAGGGGGGGTGGAGAAGCAAATGGGCGCTTCTCCTGTGTGCCCTGACCGGGAATTGAACCCGGGTCCCCCCGCACGCCAGGCCGACGCTCTACCGCTGAGCCAACCGGCCAGGGCGAGACATTTCTTTCTTGTCAGGCCTGTTACATGTCACAATAATCTATCTTAAAATCTTAACTTGCCTGATTAGGCGGTGGCGCAGTGGATAGAGCGTCGGACTGGGATGCGGAGGACCCAGGTTCAAGACCCTGAGGGCACCAGCTTGAGTGTGGGCTCATCTGGTTTGAGCAAAGCTCACCGGGTTGGACCCAAGGTCACTGGCTCGAGCAAGGGGTTACTTGGTCCACGGTCAAGGCACATATGAGAAAGCAATCAATGAACAACTAAGGTGTCTCAACGAAAAACTGATGATTGATGCTTCTCATCTCTCTCCATTCCTGTCTGTTCCTATCTATCCCTCTCTCTGACTCTCTCTGTCTCTGTAAAAAAACAAAACAAAAAAACTTAACTTACCCAGCACTGCAATTGAATTCGCGGTATCTTCAGCATATGTTATTTCATCTGAAACTTTCTTTTTCAAAAATGGTAAGCTTCAATAAAAATAAAGAATGTACAAGTTATGTTTCATAAAGTCCTTAATTGAAACATCATTTGCAAATCAGTGAAAATATTCTTTCCTAAAGAATAAATGAGAATAATATTCTGCAGCCCTAGGGAATTGACAAGCATCAAAAACACTTTTGTATTTCTAACTAACTGACAAAAAATAAATAAAATAGACTTGTAAAAATGAAGAGAGATGGACATAAGACAACGGTTCAGAAAGTCATCTGCATAAATAAAAAACTAAAGAAAACCCCACCTCTTTCTCACACACAATACAATATACAGATGATGTATTAAAGATTTGTACACCTAGCCTGACCTGTGGTGGCGCAGTGGGATAAAGCTTCAACCTGGAACGCTGAGGTCAACTGTTCGAAACCCTGGGCTTGCCTGGTCAAGGCACATATGGGAGTTGATGCTTCCTGCTCCTCCCCTTTCTCTCTCTCTCTCTCTCTCTCTCTCTCTCTCTCTCTCTCTCTCTCCTCTCCTCTCTGAAAATTGAATAAAATCTTTAAAAAAAAAAAGATTTGTACACCTGACACCTAATACAATTTTATTAATCAATGTCACCCCAATAAATTCAATAAAAAATAAACAAATAAAAATCCTCTTTACCTCTGAGAGAAATAACAAGGGATTATAGGTGTACTTCTATCAAAATTAGAAAGACATTGGATAATCTGATAGAAATCAGAGATCTAGGCTTGCATATAACTTAAAATCTATTCAAGGGTTTTTTTTGAAATTTTTGAAACTCTAAATAATAGATCAATGGTCTATTTGTTCTTAAATAACAGTGACTTTTTCCTTATTAACTGGATAAAATACTATCCACCAAAATAAAAGATAAACTTTTTTTTCTTTTTCTTTTTTCGAGAGAAGGACAGACAGAAAGGGAGAGATATGAGATGAGAAGTATTAATTCTTTGTTGTGGCATCTTAGCTGTTCATTGATTGCGCTCCCATGTGTTCCTTGACTGGGGGGCTCCAGCAGACCGAGTAACCCCATGCTCAAGCCAGTGACCTTGGACTCAAGCCAGCGACCTTGGGCTTCAAGCCAGCGACCCAGTGCTCAAGCTGGACGAGCCCGCGCTCCAGCTGGTGACCTTGGGGTTTCAAACCTAGGTCCTCAGCATCCCAGGCCAGCACTCTATCCACTGCACCACCACCTGGTCAGGCCAGATAAACTTTTTGAGACACTAATAAATTAAAGTTAAAAATTATTAATTATATTAGAATCACATTTCAGTCACTATACCCAAAGTTATTTGAAAATCACTTATTTACAAATCATAAAAGATAAGGCAATTGAACCTAGGTCATTAGTCTAAATCAGTGGTCCCCAACCCACGAGCCGCAGACTGGTACCGGTCCGCAGAGAAAGAATAAATAACTTACATTATTTCCATTTTATTTATATTTAAGTCTGAACGATGTTTTATTTTTAAAAAATGACCGATTCCCTCTGTGACATCCATCTAAGACTCACTCTTGATGCTTGTCTCGGTCATGTGATACATTTATTTGTCCCACCCTAAAGGCCGGTCCGTGAAAATATTTTCTGACATTAAACCGGTGCATGGCCCAAAAAAGGTTGGGGACCACTGGTCTAAATGTCAAAGTAGATATAAAAGTTCTTACATACAAAATATCATATAAACTATTTTGGCATTTCATGAGTTTATAATTTGAAGCTTCTATATTATTTATTTAAAGTATGATATATGTTTATATGACTTTTAATTGTTTTTCAAGAACAATTAACCAAGTAGTTGAAAAAGAGCAGTTAAAACTAGTACACATGGAGATACATATGACATTTGAAATTGAAAGATATTTCAAGGGCAAGGTATGAAAAGGACAATTTTAGAAATGCCACAAGGATTTGTTTCAAGTATTTGTTAAGATTTTTCATTAGAGCCTGATTAGGCAGTGGAGCAGTGGATAGAGTGTCAGACTGGGACGCAGAAGACCCAGGTTCAAAACCCTGAGGTTGCCAGCTTGAGCGCGGGCTCACTAGCTTGAGTGTGGGGTTGCTGGCTTGAGCCGAAGGTCACTGGCTTGAGCAATGGGTCACTTGCTCTGCTGGAGCTCCCCTCCCCCCAGTCAAGGCACATATGAGAAAGCAATCATTGAACGACTAGCAGTGGTGGTCAACCTGGTCCCTACTGCCCACTAGTGGGCGTTCCAGCTTTCATGGTGGGCGGTTCTGGAGCAACCAGAGTATAAATAAAAAGATAGATTTAACTATAGTAAGTTGTTTTATAAAGATTTACTCTGCCAAACTTAGCGAAAATCCGACATAAAGGACTTGGTAAGTAATTATTATTATATGTTTTAACTTGCTGTAACTCTGCTTTATAAATTTTATAAAGTAAAGTTACTTCCCTACTTTATAAATCACCATTACTCTGGAACTGGTGGGTGGTTAGAAAATTTTACTACTAACAGAGATACAAAAGTGGGCGGTAGGTATAAAAAGGTTGACTACCCCTGGACTAAGGTGTTGCAACAAAGAATGGATGCTTCTCATCTCTCTTCCTTCCTGTCTGTCTCTCTCTGTCAAAAAAAAAAAATAGATTTTTCATAGGAAACAAATAACTTATTAAAATCTAAAACCTAGTTCTACTTGTCCTCAAACTTTTCCTTTTGTTACCAAAAGAAACAACATAAAAGATAAAGCATCATGAAAAAACATAAGCATTATATTCTGATGCAGTGAAAAAACCATATTATTTAAAGGCCAAAATAGGCCCTGGTTGGTTGGCTCAGTGGCAGAGCGTGGGCCTGGCATGTGGAAAGTTTGGGTTCAATTCCCAGCCAGGGCACACAGGAGAAGCCCCCCATCTGCTTCTCCACACCTCCCCCTCACTTCTATCTCTCTCTTTCCCTCCTACAGCCATGGCTTAGTTGAAGCGAGTTGGCCCTGGCACTGAGGATGGCTCCATGGCCCCACCTCAGGTGCTAGAAAGAGTTTGGTTGCTAAGCAATGGAGGAACACCCCAGAAGGGCAGAGCATCGCCCCTTAGTGGGCTTGCTGGGTGGATCCTGGTCGGGGTGCGTGTGGGAGTCTGTCTCCCTGCCTCTCTTCCTCTCACTGAATAAAATAAAAGCTAACTAACTATATAAAGACCAATACAGAAAGGCTTTATTTTATTTTTCTATTTTCAATGTTTTTATCTTCCAAAAATGTCTTGAAAAGGGAATCAAGTGAGGGTGAGATATGGAGAAATGCAGGACAAAGGCAGAAGTTGGGAAAGTAGAAAAAAATAAAATAATATGAATAATTATGAAATATGACGGAAAGCAGAGTGTAATTCAAAAAATTTGTCAAATTATGCAGTGATACATTTAGTCATAGCTTTCATAGAAAACCAGTTTTTTTGTTTTTTTTTCCCGAGAGGGAGGCAGGCAGTGAAGGAGAGAGAGAAAGAGAGAATGAGAAAGAGGAAAAGAGAGAGAGAGAGAGAGAGAGAGAGGTGTATCAAGTCATTGTTCCATTTAGTTGTGCCATTGATGCTTCTAATATGTGCCCTGACCTGGGCTGGAGCTGATGCCCTGAGGATTGAGCTGGCGATCCTGGGATCAAACTGCAACCCCGGCACTGCGGGAGGATGCTCTACCCAGCGAACGACTGGCCAGGGCAAGAGGCAGTGCTTGATGGAGCTCTGTGGGAGCACTGCGGGAGGATGCTCTACCCAGCGCACGACTGGCCAGGGCAAGAGGCAGTGCTTGATGGAGCTCTGTGGGAGCACCGCGGGAGGATGCTCTGTCCAGCGCACGACTGGCCAGGGCAAGAGGCAGTGCTTGATGGAGCTCTGTGGGAGCACCACGGGAGGATGCTCTACCCAGCACACGACTGGCCAGGGCAAGAGGCAGTGCTTGATGGAGCTCTGTGGGAGCACCGCGGGAGGATGCTCTACCCAGCACACGACTGGCCAGGGCAAGAGGCAGTGCTTGATGGAGCTCTGTGGGAGCACCGCGGGAGGATGCTCTACCCAGCACACGACTGGCCAGGGCAAGAGGCAGTGCTTGATGGAGCTCTGTGGGAGCACTGCTGTTGAGCCACAGTTTTGAACCTGGTGTTCTAGGACTTGTACAGTCTCAAAATTTAAAAATGTTTTATATACATAATCTCACATCAATAAATTTCCAATTTGTACATGAAAATTCCTTGAAAGCACCGAGCAATAATTTATGTCTTTATTTTTGATGGTCTGTATTAAAAAGTAAGGCACTCAATAAGTTATTTTTGACTATTTTGTTCAGGTATCAAAAAAGTAAAAATATTTACAAAATTTTAAATATTATTGTGCTAAACCTAAAAATGACTTAAAACCCACCACATATACCACATATACAATCTTACTAATATTATTGTTTGCACATTAAAAGAAACACAATATTTAAAAGCTAAATTGGGAGAAAGGTTTAGAAGGTTAAATTGTTAGGAAGGTTTAGTTCTACTTTAGGAAATTTCCTCCACTGTATTATATTGAAAACTAGAAACAGATTTTCACATGTACCTTGACTAGCCACTAAGTGGCAGTAAGGAGCAGACGCTACCCTACTTCCCACAATGGTTGGAGAAACAGTACAGAGAATAGGCCATATTAATTTTATAATTCTGACCTCTAATTAACATTAAAAAACATATATAAAAATAAATTGAGATTTTATTCTTCATTCAAATTTGGAAAATCAAAGAAACATGAATCAGAACCTAATATGTCTTTGAAAGTCAAATTTTCTAAAGAGAGAAAAAAAACTAGACTGACACTAGTAAGTTTGTCCATAAATTTTCTCAAGGATTTACTAAAAACTTTTTACAACTTGGTGGTTTCATCTCGTATTTATCACTGTAACTTAATATGAAAAAGCATTTTAATATATTTCCGGTTAGACTACAATGAAGCTGACTGCCTCTGGGATGCCAACTGCTCAAGTGACCAGACGAGGTTTTCTAAGTTCTGCATCACTTTGGTACACCACAATGCATAATATAATTGTAATACAAAATAAAACAGAATAAAATACTGAATAATATAAAATAAAGTGAAACAACTTACCCACACAGTTTTACGATATCCTGTATAGGTTCTATAAAACTGGGCCAGTTTTTAATTTTTCCTGCGCACAGATTCAGAATTTTAAATATCTGTGCTATATCCCTTAGGGGCTTAAATATTTTTAGTTAAGAAATAAAGTTAAGATTAATATTTCTATTGACATATTCTTTTTTTTTTTTTTTGTATTTTTCCGAAGTTAGAAGCAGGGAGGCAGGCAGACTCCCGCATGCGCCTGACCAGGATCCACCCGGCATGCCCACCAGGGGGCGATGCTCTGCCCACCTGGGGCGTTGCTCCATTACGGCCAGAGCTATTTTAGTGCGTGAGGCGGAGGCCATGGAGTCGTCCTCAGTGCCTGGGCCAACTTTGCTCCAGTGGAGCCTTGGCTGTGGGAGGGGAAGAGAGAAATAGAGAGAAAGGAGAGGAGGAAGGGTGGAGAAGCAGATGGGGGCTTCTCCTGTGTGCCCTGGCCAGGAATTGAACCCAGGACTTCCACACACCAGGCCGATGCTCTACCATTGAGCCAATCATCCAGGGCTCTATTGACATATTCTTTATAGTACTTGTGTCAGGAAACCCTATAGAATCTCTATTTTGTTAAATGTGGTTGACATTATTTTAATTATACTTATTTTGAAGACTAAATAGGAAAAGTTAGAACCATGTTTTAAGGAATATTATTTAATTTTTGTCTCAGTAACCTCTTAATATATATTTTTTTCTCCTGTCACAACACCTTTAGAATTTGATCACCAACTACTACACCACGGATTCAGTTGATCAATAACTTACTACTGGCAATAAGTAATGACACGTTGAAAAAAATTAACTTAATAGCTCCATCGTATCCTTCATCCCCACCCGCTCACACGGAACAGGAACTGCTGTGGAATGAGCAGCTCAAGCCCACCTTCCTTTTCTGCACCACTTTATTCACATTACTCAGATGCAATTTCTTGTTTTTAAGGTTTAAAATGGTTGAGATTTTATTTCATTTAAAGCCTGCAGATCTTCACATAAAAGCACCTTTTTTATTTCCTATTTTAAAAATCCAGTTGGTACAAAAACAAATTTCCTAGATTTGGTTTTCCAGCTAAGGGAACATGGTGGCCGTGACTGGCACTTCTAGATGGAATCTTGTCACTTCTAGTCTCTTTCTAGGAGTGGAGAAAAAGATGGGAGAGCTAGATCTACCAGAAATACAAACCTCTGTTAAATTCCTACAGCAGTGACCAAGACACTTCTCTAACATGTTAGAGATTTTGGACTTCTGACCTCTAGAACTATTTATAAGACAAAAAATATTTATGTTGTTTTAAAGCACTCTGTGGTAACTTGTTACAGCAGCAATAGGAAATGAATACATTTTCTAATAAAAACTCTCCCATTTCAGAATAAATGGTACAAACATACATATATATGTAAAGGATACAAATCCATTCTGATAATATTGCACCAGTTTCTTGACACACAGGAGTTGTTTTTCTTTTAAATCAACCTAAAACAAATTATCCTTTTTAGTTCTTTTGTGCTGAGATTTAAAACTTTTCATTAATATAAAAAGAAACTAAACATTAAAATTATCAAGAAATTCTTAAATTACTATATTATAAGGCAAGGATTATAAACTATTTCCTGAAACAGTGGAGGTAAAAATAAACTAGCATTTAAATTTGATTAGGAAATTGAAAATTAAAACTACACTTACATGAGTAGCAATTGTTTCCAGAAATAATATTAATAGTATCTGAAGCCTGTTGAGCATTTTTTTTTATGCCATAGAACATTTAGGCACCATATATACATAGCAATCTTCAAAACAACCCTATTGGGAAAATACTATTATTTTCCCTCTTTTCCAGAATAAGAACCTCTTGCTGAAATAAGTAATTTGTCCAAACTCAGACAGATAATAAGTGGTGGTGTTAGGACTTAAATTTGGCAACCCAACTCCAGAAATTGTATTTTTAACTTCTAAAATATACCCAGTGCACTGGTGCAAACCAAACAGCTTCAGTCAATTAAAACAAAACTATAAAGTGATATCTTTTTATGACTGTATCACTTCTGTCCTTTTAATCTTTTTAAATTGGTCATAAGAGGCTGTGCCATTTTCTATATAATCGTCCCTCGCCATATTACGGTTCACTTTTCGCAATCTCACTGTATTGTGGATTTTTAAATTGTACATATCTTATTTTGTATTGCGGATTTTTTGATATATTGCGGGATTTTGCAGTATATAGGTATTTTTATATATTTATTATTTTAATTATTTTTGCGGTAAAATAAGCAAAATAAGTGTGGGAAAGGTTAATAACAGTGTGGAAAAGGTTTATAAGAGTGTGGGGAGGGTTTATAAAGCCTTAAAATACAGTGGTACCTTGGGATATGAACAGACCAACATGTGAATTTTTTAAGATATGAGCTGCGACTCGGTCCATATTTTTTGTTCAAGATCTGAGTGAAATTCTGAAATAAGAGTCATGATTCGGGAAGCTGCCGTTAGTTGGCACACGGGTCCAGTATTGGCAGTTTGATATACGAGTTGACTGACTTACAAGCTCGGTTACAGAACGAATTAAATTCGTATCGCAAGGTACCACTGTATATATAAATAATAAAATAAATATAAGTTTGCTACTTGCCGGATTTTCGACTATCGCGGGGGGTTCTGGAACCTAGCCCCCGCGATAGCTGAGGGACCACTGTACCTTTTTTTTTTTTTTTAGGCTATCCTTACTGACAACTAGTAGCAGATTAATGTAGTTGAGGTTTCTTTTCATTAAAATGCACATATATTCACAATTAGAAAATAACTTGCATAACAAACAGAGCCAGCAATAAAAAATTCTTATAAAACCATTATTTTTCTTTTTTCTATGTAATAATGTAGACCAAAAAAAAAGTCAAAACAATGTCTAAATTTTTGTGCCTATTAATCATTAGCACATTTCGTTTTGCTCGGCTCTACCACTGTCAGCCCATTTTCCACTGACTGAAAGCCTGCAGTCAAGTCTTGAGTAACATCAGCAGACGTGGTGTGTGAGTGTGTACGCATATGCATTTACTGTCCTTTTCCCCAATGTTTGAACTCTCAATTTTGAGTCTTTATCTAAAATAATTTTATTTTCATTACATTCTAAATAAGATTTCTCTCAAAACATATTACCTATGAGTATGTACGAGTATATATATATTCATACATCCTGATTCCATATCAGAGAAACTTAAGGAATACATCATGACAGTTTCTCTGCGCCTGCTCCCCACGCTGCACTTGGCAACAAGCAATACAGAGGCCGGGTGAGTATTTCTCCACTTTTACGCTTCTTTTTAAATCCACCATGGATTTGTTCATCCCCCAAAACCAAATCTATCCCCCCCCCCATCCTCATTACCAAGTTAAACATATTCATATTAAACTTAAACAGTCTTCGAATATAAGACAAACACTATTGAAATGTTTCAAGAGGTGAGAAATGAGACTTCTGCTGGAGGAATA
Organism: Saccopteryx leptura; assembly: GCF_036850995.1. Classification (NCBI taxonomy): domain Eukaryota; kingdom Metazoa; phylum Chordata; class Mammalia; order Chiroptera; family Emballonuridae; genus Saccopteryx; species Saccopteryx leptura. The sequence continues at coordinate 37,112,122 of NC_089514.1, read as the reverse complement.
CATGTTACTTTTCAGGGAAATCAATTTATATGGCAGAGAAATTTTCTCTCAAAGCTTACTTTTTTAGTCTCTTCAAGGAGTCTGATGACACGGTTTAGGTCCATAGGCTTTAAAGCACCCTAAAAAACAGACAACTCTTAGATTTCTATATCATGATAATCAAGAAATATATCAAACACACTATTTTCATACAATATTGTTTATTCCTTGGCAATTTAAAGGTATCTTACGACAAAAAGATAGTGAGGGGAGAATGAAAGCAGATGAGACCTTATAGGAGTAAATAAATTCTGGAGTTATAAAAAAACAAACTTCTTGAATCCTAGTTTTATCTTATAATCTTAATGTCTTTAAATTTCACTAGTGTCAAAAGGCCCAAGAGCATCTGGAATAATAGCAATTCCATGCTTTGGAAAATAAAATGATCTCCTTCAGACATACTGCATATCTCACGCATTCATATTACACTGAGTTTATCTACGCAGATATTCACAAGACTAACTTCTAAACTATGGGGGGGATCGCCTTCCTGGACGAGGTATCCCCTCTCACTGTAAGTTGGTACTTACAGTCATCCACATTGGAAAACAGGAAACTCCAAGTTCTACAGATTTTCCAGCTTGTATATTTCTTGAGCCCATTTCATTTTACTGATTTATTCAGTTCTCATCTCTCAATTGCTTTCTTGTGTTCTCCCTGCCTCCACCCACTCTTGTACTTTTCAACATCAATCTCTACATGGTAAGAATAATAAAACTCAAACCTGAACATAACTAGTCTGAATCATTCAGTGACTCTCCATTAATGCCCCACCCCTCCTCTATTTTCATTTATGTCGTTGTAATCGTATTCTTCTCCTTGGTTAACTCCCAAGGGTCAATCTTTCAAGACACAGGTCAAGTGTCACCACCCGAGGGATGAAAAAGGACAGAACAAATGTCCCTCCTCTGTGCTCCTATTGTCCCTAAACGTATAACCAGTACAATTCCCATCAGTGTTCTAAATAGTTTACAAGGTCGTCCCCCCACACCCTGCCCCAGAGTTCACCGGAGGGCAAAGAACGGTCTTCTGGGCCCAGCACCAGACGCAGGGCCTCCAGGGCGAGGTCACCACAGTGAGTGGGAAAGGAAGCAGGAGGCGCTATCCTCCCCAGTTTAAGTTTCTAACTCTAGTCTGGGCTATATTTAACTTGGGGATTAATGCTTTGTTGTATAACATTTTCTTTTTAATTCAAATGTTGTATCAAAAGTGATTACTTCTCTCAGATGAGCTAAGCTGTCCCATCTCCTTTGTTTCCTTCCGCTGGTCAGTCCTCCTTGGACACTGACCTCTTACAGCAACAATTTTCAGAGATGATGTAATTAATGTGTATTCAAAAGGGAAAAAATCCTACTTATTTCTCTCATCTAAATACACCTATTGTTATTTTTATATATTATTTTGTTTTTATTGACATGAATAAATACTTTACATAATTTTACTTAGTGCTAACACCACTGTACTTTCTGCTTTTTAAATCTATAATACAAACATTTCCATATTTCTACACAGTCATTATTCCTTGTACTCTTAAGTCTAGAATTTTCTTTCCTTTTGATAGGGTATCAATGTAGTATACAATCAATAATACACACACACACACACACACACACACGGCATATATTATATACTTAGGATTTCTCCTTTACTTATCCTTTGCCTCTTCCCACAAATATTTATAAGCAGCTTCTGTGTTTTAGTAAACAGGTGTGGGGAACACACGGCCCTGACCTCAAGTAGGTACCAGTCCGGCATGAGATGCAGGTAATGCAGGCAATATGCTATCCACTGCTCCATGGATGCTAGAAGGTGTGCTCTGGAAGCATCCAGAAGAGGCACAGGTGGCCTAGGGAGGAGGAAAAGGGGAAACAGGGAAGAAGGGGCTATGTGAAGGACCTTTGGAAACTACTGAATGGTTTGAGGGACTAAATATATAAACAGATAACAGCCAGACTGTGTGTGTGTGTGTGTGTGTGTGTATGTATATATATATATATTGCAATAGAACTATGGCCGACAACCTCTGCAGCAACCAGCTTGGGGAGCCAAACCATTTCTGTGGCAGTTGGCTTAGCAAAGTCAGGATGTGGTCGCTGAAAAGTCAGAATTTGGCTAAAGACTGCCAGATTCCTTCCTATCTTCTGTTCCCTCATTTGCCAATCAGGACCCAGAAAAAGCCAAATACGCTTCCCAAGTCAATCGCACAGGGTGCCTGCTTCTGTTAGCTCACTTCCCGCTTCCCCATGGCAACCAGGGGCAAACAGAGCACGCCCTTTTCCAGAAGCCTTCCCTTTTCCCTTTTCACCAGAAAGCTTCCCGGCCTGCCCTGGAGTCTCCAGCAGATGGGAGTAATGCTGCTGACACTATTTCTAAAGATAAGCTCTGAATAAATAGCTCTGTTATTTTTGGAGAAGAGAATCCTAGACCCTGGAAGGAGAGGTAGTAATGAAAGAAAAGGACAAAAGAGAAAGGGAAGGGAGGAAACACACACACAGATTCACAGGTATACTTGTTGTGGACTATTCTGGCAATGACCTATTAAAAGTATTTCCTCTTTTTTCTTTTCAACCCATGCTTGCCTGCCTCATATACCCTTGTTCACCCTGACCCCTTTACACCAAGTAAAAGGAGAATGAATGAGAATTGTAAGATACCGAATTCACCTGCTTCCCAGTCTTGCCCGGTGCTTGGGAGAACAGCAGTAGTGGGCAGTGTTGAGCCCCCTTGCAGCCTTGGAGCACCCCTGCAGTCTTGGGAGTGCACAGCTACTGTATCTCAAAGTTCCCAGCCCAGTTGGGACACTGCCACAACTCTGATGAGAGAAATACTCCTCTTCTCCTCATGCAAAACTGCTGTTGCTCTGCAGGTTACTGTGTAAATATCTGACCATCCTCAGAGAGCTCAACCCTATTCCCACAGTAAACGAGTTCCCCAGTCAACTAGCCACTCCCAAGGAATTCTCCAAGGCTCCAGGAGGTGGACACAGGAGACAGGGCTCCTTACGCAGCCTGAGACTTGCAAAGTCCCCAAAGTAAATCCCAGAGTGGTCCGAGCCATTAGTGTGAGGAGGCGGTGCCGGGTTCCTCCATAGAATTCCTGTTTTAGTGTTTACCGTGGCTCTCTGGGGGAGGAGCAATGGAACCCTGCATGAAACACAGGACCCCCACGGGGGCACCACAATGGTGATCCCAGCGAGTATTGGGAAGTAAAATCTCCCAACAAACAAGCTTGAAAGAATTAATTTCGTATAACAAAAGTAAATTCATAACCAAATACAGGCACAATATAATAAATCAATTATAAGTACCATATGTTGTCACGTCTATGTGGAATCTAATGAACAAAATTAACAAAATAGAAATCAACTCAGAGTTAGGGAGAACAGACTGACAGCTGTCAGAGGGGAGGAGGTTGGGGAGGCTGGAGGGAAAAGGTGAAGGTTTTAAGAAAAAACAACAATAACAACGAAAAACTCATAGACCGACAACAGTGTGGTGATTACCAGAGGGAAAGGGAGGTGGGGGAGGGAGAAGAGGGTATGGGAGGATAAATGGTGTGGAAAGAAACTTCAGTTGGGACGGTGAAAACAGAATACAATAAAGATATGATGTATTATAGAATTGTACACCTGAAACCCATATAATTTTATTAACCAACGTCATCCCAATAAATTCAATTTAAAAATCAATGAAATACAAAGGGAGAAACAAACAAAATCAATTCTCTGACCCGTCCCATGATCAGCTTCAAATTCACATTAAAACGATGCTTCATTTCTAAACTTAATAGCAGTTTCCTCCCCTCTGGGTGCAGGTTTTACTAGCGGCAAATTTAAACGCGGGAGAATGTATAGATTCTAACAAGAACGTCACTAGAGGAAAGGGATCCACCTACAAAAGCACAGTGTAAACAAAGTGGTCAAATTCATGTTTTCTCTGAGAATGCGTCCTTCTCCCAAGCCCTTGGTAGTCACGCTTCTGCAATTAAAGCTGCAAAGCCTGGCCCGCTCAGTTTGGCGGGACGCTCGGGGCGGACCTCGTGGCCCGAGTCCCCAGGCAAGCGGGTTGACGACAGCCAAACCCGCTTGCAAGCAGCGCAGTTCTCGGAGGGATCAGCTTTGCGCTTGGAACCTTCGTCCCAAGGGTCCCCCTTGTTTCCACGTGGGCCCCCATTTCCGCCCTTGCTGCCCCGGCCACTGCCCGGGCCTCGCCCCGGCTTCCAGATCTCAACCTACCCACTCCACACCCCCACCACCCGGACACGGGACCATACCTGCGCGTCTTCGTCCTCCGTCACCACTCCAATTACCGGGATCGGGCGAGGGCTGCGGGACTTGCTGCTGCCCCCGGGCCCCGGGCCCTCTGCGGCCGCTGGAGCCTCCGCTGTCGCCATGGCTGCGGCGGAGGAGTGTGGGATATGGGGGTCTTCCGTCCTACACGGGACCCAAAGACGCCCTGCCACCGAAAAGCGAAGGCCACATGAGAGCCACTAGAGTCCAGAAAAGCGGCGGGGGTCCGAAAGTGGCCTCGGCCACCGCGACGCCCCAGTCATCGCGCCGACGCAGCCCAGCCGCGGCCCTGGGCTCCCGGTAGTCCACAGGTTGTTAACACAGCCAGCGCGTTGCTAAGGGCGGGGCCAGAGGTGGCGGCCGCGCCCGCTCCTACGGAAGCCCGGGGTTCCAAACCACCCCAAACTCCCCACGCTCGGTCCCGCTGGTTTTGCGCGCTAGACACCCACACGTGGCCGTGGAGGGTTACCTAGGCGCAGTGTCTCAGTTTTGGTCATTCGCGCTGGGCCTGCTTCAACCCCGCACGAGTTGGTGGAGGTGTGAGGTGTGGATGCGGGATGTGTAAGTGATGGATGATGGACGCGTAATGTTGGAAGTGGATCAGTTTATCGCACCCCGGAGTGCTGACCAGTGTCATCTACGTTTCCCAGCCGATTATTACCTCGACTGTACTTGAGTGGCCCTACGGGGCAGTTAAATAAACAAACAGAGCATTTTACAGAATGTTAGAAGACTTCTGAGTCAAATCTTTGAATCTAGAACCAAATTCCCAGAAGCCTTACTTTTCTTATCTGTCAAGTAAGATAGCTGTGAGAGGCTACAATGAGATGATAATTTTGTAAAGAACTGCTTGGCATATAATAAGCACTCAGTGAATGGTCAAGGTTATCATTATCTTTACTATTACTGTGTTATCTTTTCAATGCATCCTGAGGAATAGTCCAAGAATGGTGAAGACTTTTAATGGAAAGCTTCTCATGTTAATTATCAGTATAACTTAATCACTCCAAACATCTTGGCTGTGAAAATTTATTTAAGAACCCTTTAAAACTTTTAATATATTTTAAACTCCAAAAATTTAAGCGTGAGTTTTTATATCTTCTATAAAATTTATGGACTAAAAAATTGCACAGAAACTCCATAAAAATAAATTTCACTGCTCAGGGTTTCTCTCATTTGTAGAATAAGCAAGTTGATCAGTGATTCCTAAGGTTCCTTAACCAGTGCAGACACTGAGTGACATTTTTGGTCCCACAAATAAAAAGAAATAGAAAAACTACATTGAGCCTGGTAGTACTTAATGTAGATGACACCCAAAACAAACAGAAAAAAACCCCAAGCTTCTAACCAAAGGTGTACAGATACACACACACACACACACACACACACACACACACACACATTTTGTCTCATATCCAGAATACCAGTTTCCAATTTATTAGCATAATTCCCATGAACTCCCCCTTTCCAGTAGTGGATGTAAGTTTAATCATTATTCATTGAGCACTCTTAATATAGATTTTTGAAGCCTCTAAGATAACAGCACAGGACACATCTTTATGACACCTAAACACAGAAAGACGAAAGATGTAAGGGCAAAATGACTATTAAAATGGTAAACTGTTTCAGCAAAAAGTTAAATTAACAATAGAGAAACAACATGCATAGAGAATAAAGATGTTTCAATCTGATAACAATTCTGCAGATTTAACATGTCTATTAAGTTACTGTAGGTCAAATAAGTGTGTAAACATGATGTATACATTTGCGCACTTATAGTTTGCAGTGGGTGTGGGAGACAGGCTGTAAGCTGCCAAGGTTTTTATAGCCTAAGGCTTAGTTTTAAGACTAAGCCTTTGCCACCCTTTTAATACTAAGATCTTTTCAAAACTAAGCTTTTCCCCACACCGTTGACTGTTGCATGATGTGGGGTGGTTCACTCTTATGAGGAGTCCCATTTATGCCTCCGATGAGTGGCTTTGTATCAGAGACTTCCTTATTTGTATATTGGCTTAAAGACTTTAATTTCTACATCAGGGGTCGGGAACCTATGGCTCGCAAGCCAGATGTGGCTCTTTTGATAGCTGCATCTGGCTTGCAGACAAATCTTTAATAAAAAAGTAATAATGTTAAAAATATGAAACATTCTCATGTATGTATTTCAATCCATTCATTTCCTACCGCTCATGTTCATGGTTGTGAGTGGCTGGAGCCAATCACAGCTGTCCTCCGGGACAACACCAAATTTTTATTGGATAATACATAACGTACACAGGTTGTTGTATGGCTCTCACAGAATTACATTTTAAAATATATGGCATTCATGGCTCTCTCAGCCAAAAAGGTTCCCGACCCCTGTTCTACACTATAAAATATAGCCAACTGAGAGCTCTCTTACTCAGATCTTGTCATCAGCATTGCAGAGGAGAGGCAGCTAAATGGCGAAGTGCTGAAGGAGAAGCCAGTTTGTGCAGAGAGAAGGAGATGGGGAACAGAGGTGAATATGGCTGGTGAGGTAGAAACCTTTGATTCTAGGAATACTGGGATGAGTCAGTGGCTTTGGGAGCCCTGAATGGAAAAGGAAGTGTTTTCCCACTGTGTGTATTTCTCACCCACTGAGTGCAAGCTAGGATTAAAGGTAATGGCCCACCAGTTCCTGGCTCTGTTGTTTCATTACCGTCTGTCAGAATCAAATGCAAACCTGCACGGTCCAGGCAGCTGTGATGGTGGCCGTAGCTACTGGCTTTACAGTTACAAATAGCAATTTCTTTTAAAAAGCAGCCGTAGATTTAAAGATTACCTAGACATTTTAGTAGGTTGACCTACATACAATATTAAAATTTTTTTTTTTTTGTATTTTTCTGAAGTTGGAAATGGGGAGGCAGTCAGACAGACTCCCACATGTGCCCGACTGGGATCCACCCGGCACGCCCACCAGGGGGCGATGCTCTGCCCATCTGGGGCATCGCTCTGTTGCAACCAGAGCCATTCTAGCTTCTGAGGCAGAGGCCACAGAGCCATCCTCAGCGCCCGGGCCAACTTTGCTCCAATGGAGCTTTGGTTGCAGGAGGGGAAGAGAGAGACAGAGAGGAAGGAGAGGGGGAGGGGTGGAGAAGCAGATGGGCGCCTCTCCTGTGTGCCCTGGCTGGGAATCGAACCCGGGACTCCTTCATGCCAGACCGATGCTCTACCACTGAGCCAACCAGCCAGGGCCATAATATTTAATTTTTAAAGTTACAAAATTAAATGTTTTTAACATAAATGTAATATTAAGAAATATTGTTCTGTTGATTTTTTTCTGATACTTCTTTGCACATTGCCTAATTAGCAATGTTTAGTAAAATATAATTATTCATTGGCATAAATTAGGAACATTTTTAATAAGTATTTTATAATACATATGAATTTGGTAGTCTCTAAACTAATGCCAGATGGGTTTTTTTGTTTTGTTTTGTTTTGTTTTTGTATTTTTCCGAAGTTGGAAATGAGGAGGCAGTCAGACAGACTCCCACATGTGCCTGACCGGGATCCACCCGGCACGCCCACCAGGGGGCGATGCTCTGCCCATCTTGGGGCCTCGCTCTGCCGCAATCAGAGCCATTCTAGCGCCCGAGGCAGAGGCCACAGAGCCATCCTCAGTGCCTGGGCCAACTTTGCTCCAGTGAAGTCTCGGCTGCGGGAGGGGAAGAGAGAGACAGAGAGGAAGGAGAGGGGGAGGGCTGAAGAAGCAGATGGGCACTTCTCCTGTGTGCCCTGGCTGGGAATCCAACCCGGGACTCCTGCATGCCAGGCCAACGCTCTACCACTGAGCCAACCGGCAAATATTCCTTTCTGAGTCAGAGTAATTTAAACAGAATTTTAAAGCGCATACAAAATGTAGAGTATAGGTTTGGGGAATTATGTATGAGAAGAAATACATACATATAAAGCTCGAATTTGATCTACTTTAGTGGTTTAACTTTTTTTTTTTCAGGTTGTGACAGAAACAAAGCCTAAAAAACAAAACAAAAAAAACCCCTAATTACCTCTTTCCAACAGAATCATACTGCAAATTTGGTAATATTAAGAAAAGAACAGCTACCCCTGAAGTCAATCATTCTAATAAAAACGCTACTGATAATCCAAATTGTGAGTGATATTTGAATAGGAAGCTGGAGAAGCTCTTCATGTTTAGTGGAGAAACTAAATGAATCATAATAAATAAAATGAATTTATAGAGTGATGTTTACCTGATCAAAGCTTCACTTCTATGATATAGGAATATTTCTGTGAAACGAAAATGATCTCGAGCATTCAAAACAAGAAACTATTGACAGTGTTGGCACTGACTGGGTGGATCAGTTGATTACAGTGTTGTTCTGATATGCCAAGGTTGCAAGGTTGATCCCCAGTCAGGGCATATACAAGTATCAACCAGTAAATGTATAAATATGTGGAACAACAAATTGATGTTTCTCTCTCTCTCTAAAATCAATAAATTAAAAATTAAAAAAGAATCTATTTACTGTGTTTACCTGGTGGGAGGTTATAGTGGAAGTACCCATCCAGATATAACTAACTGTCTTTATTGTGAAGCAGGAGTAATCAGACAAGTTTTATTCCAATGACATTTACTCAAGTTCTATAACTTGACTTGGTCTGATTCCACAACCCTGTGTTTGCCTGGGCTGCCAGAACCACAAACTGACTGGCTTATGCAACCTCTTTTATTTCCTCACAGCCAGTAGGTTAGAAGTCCAAGATCAAGGTGTCCAGGATTGTTTCTGAAGCCTCTCTCCTTGGCTGGAAGATGGCCCCCTTTGCCTTTGTCATCACATGGTCTTCCCTCTGTCTTAATCCCTTCTTGTAAGGATGCCAGTCATACTGGATTAGGGCCCACTCACATGGCCTCATTTTACCTTAAGTACAGCCATTCTGAGGTAATGGGGGTTAGGGCTTCAACCTGTGAACTTTAGGGGAATACAATTCAGCCCATAATCGATTCCAACATCCTTTGGGTTATAACTTGAGTTCTCAGAAAGAACAGATTCAAGAACAGAATATGCTAGTCAAGGCAATACTGGTACTCTTCCCTAAAGGACATTGATGTTTCTCACAGTAGAGATAAATTACTGTTCTAAGAGTTTACCACTGTGCATTTGATCCATGCAAGTCTGTCCCTGAAAGATATTATTTCCTTACAGCGCTCCTAACGAATCTGAATTCTGAGCCCGCTTTGTCAAAATCATCATTTATCTCATGTTGCATTTTCCAATTGAAGGATAGACTACCAAACCTACTGTGCCGGCCTAGGCTCCCTAGAGCCTGTCATAAACAAACAACAGCAGACATTCAACTGCTGCCACTTTACTGGCGTACTATTTCTGCGGAGCAGAATTTAGGAAAAGATGGAAGAAGTGAGCACCAGTATAGGTTTTACTGAGCTGGCCAGAGCTTTGGAAAGAGTGCAGTTAATTCTTCGGTCTTTTAGGATATGTTCATGGAGGCCACTGGATGACTGCACTTTGGAACAGCCCATCTCTGAGAAGGGAAGGATTTATCCACCAGCTCCCTCATGTGCTGCATCTCTTTGATCAAAGTTCACCCTTGAAGTTGGGTTGCCATATTTAGCAAATACAAAAATTAATAATAAATATTTCCGTGCAATATTAGTAACAGAATTATACTAAAATTGTTCACTGATTTCCTGCAATTCAATTTAACTCAGTGTCCTGTATTTTACCTGGCAAATCTACTCTCAGAACATTAACACCCACGCGTGGCCAGGCAGTTTCAGGGGAAGCCTGAGCCTCCACAGACATTGTGCACAGGCACCAAACTCGGCTTCTCCTCCTCAGTACAGCAGGTGACAGCGCTGGTGGTAGAGAAGCAGCAGCAGTGACTCACTCTGGCATCACAGGGCAGCTCCAAGCCCCTGGCCAGGAGGCAGTGTGGGGGAGGGGTGTGGGCAGGAGGATTGCAGGCACGGCCATATGGATGTGTGGTGATAACATAATTTTCTGTAAAGATGAATCAATATTCATTATAATATCTTGTTAGTATCTGTAGGACCATACTGTACTAGTCACTGGAAATACAGTAGCGAGTAAGACAGAGTTCCTGCTATCATAGAGCTTACAGAATATAACTTGAATACTGTGTTGAGTACTGTTTAAAAAGAAAGAAACGTAATTAATGCTAGTGAAAAGAAATAATTTTGACCTGTGGTAGCACAGTGGATAAAGCATCAAAACCCTGGATTCAAACCCTGGGCTTGCCCCAGTTAAGACACATATGACAAGTAACTACTATGAGTTGATGCTTCCTGTTCCCCCCCCCCACACACACACATACACCTTTCTCTCTAAATATCTTCTCTCAAAAATCAATAAATAAAATATATATAAAGAATTAATTTTAAGAATGCCAACTCATTAGATGGATGTTTTTCTAAATGACTACTTTGGCAAAACCAAATACAATTCCCAAGAAATATACATGCATTTCCCTTTGGATGCTTCTAAAAAGAAACAGAAAAGTCTTAGATGGCTTCCATTAAATATTAGAATTAATATTCACTAAGAAAGAAAAATTTATTTGTATACAGTACAACATCTCAAGAAGAAGTTTAAACACATTAAATAGTATTTTTATTTAGATGTTTATAAGGCAGATCTATGAGAATGATATAAAAACATGGCATGTAATTTGACAGTGATAATTTGGAGATTACAGCATTTTAGCAAATGTCTATTACACAGTTATAAAGAAGATTATTTTCTAAGCAGATACAAAATATCTAATCAAGGCAAGAAGATGAGTTATAATTAATTAACAATGGAAAATCAATTCTAATGTGAATTGTACATTGTCCTTTAAAAACTTTTAAAGGTAAGAATTATTGCATTCTAGTTTATTCAAACAGTGTTAAACGGTATCGTGACAAAAAAGCTGAAGGCCAGAATGGATTGATTTTTGACTTCATATAAAGAAACCCAAATTTACAATGGCTTGAAAAGGCAGTCCAAGTAGTAAAGTCAAGATCCTTTTAGTCTCTATCATGTCTTCCTTAGGGTGTGGCCTTGGTCCTCTTGGAAAATTCCAGCAGCAAGATGGAAGAATAAGATAAAGAACCCATGCAGCTTTCCTTGGAAGAGACTTCCATTCCAGGAAGTCACTCATACATTCTCACGTAGTCCATCCATCTCACTGTGGACAACGGTCGGTCACATGGGAACATCCAACGCAAGGGCAGTTGAGGAATTGATAGACAGCTTTTAAAGAAGTAGGGTAACTAGACATTGAGATAACTTTCAGTCCCTATTCAGGTTGGATAGCTGAAAAACTACACTGCTCACAAAAATTAGAGGATATTTTATAGCTTCTTCTTCATTTTGAAATATCCCCTAAATTTTGTGAGCAGTATATGTAAAACTTTTAAAGAAACTCTTAAGGAATATTTCCCAGAGGTTGGCATGTTGGAAATCATACAGGAGCACCTGCTTTGGAGATTTAACGTAGGCCCGTCTAGTCACGAGGAACATCCATGTAGTCTGCCCTAATTTTGAATGGCTGCATGATGGCCATCCAATGATCTGGAAAGCTAAAGATCTCACTATGTACATGTGTTAGATGGAACTAAACATATTTTGGTGCTATATGAGAAGAATCTCTGAATATTAGCACTTAATAATTTTTCACATTAAAAAAATTGAAGAACCTTTTCATTTCTGTAAAATTCACTGTTCAAAGGTAAGACTAGATGGTATTTCCATTAAAATTATTACAGTTCCATTTAGAACAATTATATATACTGAATATATACCAGAATTTGTTTTACTGACTTACTGACTTATGAACATTTGAAAATGGAGCATCTCCTTTTCTGGATGACACATCAATCACATTGGACCAAAGTCTGTTGTGTTATGTGTAGCAATGCTTTAAGTCATGAATTTACAAAATAATTTCAAAATGACATTTTAAGCTGTTTAAATACTTATTTCAAAAACAAATTTTATAGACTGACATAGGTTCACTGTTTATAATGTTCCTAAAGTCATACTTATGAATTACACATGGTACTTTATTTAAAATTTCACATAAGAAACCTTAAATTTCACAAATAAGCCTCTTTCAGGGGGAACTTTCTATACAGGATTTATTATGAAATAGATTAATGTAAAAAAGCAATTAAAAAGAATTAAGGTTTTATCATATTAGATAGATGAACAATACAAAAATTGGATATGATATATTCTTGAAGTCCTTTTACACAAATAATTTTCATAATTTGACTGTATGAATATACCTTATGTTACCATTACCAAATTATTTTTCAAAGTAAAATTCCTAAATCAAGTCAGGATTATGCCAATTTATATGAAAATAACCAGTTAGTTTAACACTGGAGCTCATTAGTCAATCCCATATGTAGCACAAAATAATAATTTTCAATAAATACCTATAAATATAATTTATTCGTACTTTAAAATTTAAATTAAAATCTCTACATGTAGGCAATCTCAGCTAAATTTTCACATACACTTTTAAAAATATATGTTAGCATGAATATATTCATATTGAAATATGATTTTAAAAAAGTATTAATAGAGGAGACATATGACTTCTGCACAAAAAAAGCTAAATAGCATGATTCAGTCCAGGATTATTTTCTTCTTAGGAAAAAAATTACTTAACTTTTTTGCATAGGACTAAGACTGGATATATTTTCTACATTGTTATAATTTTTTCAGGGGCACTTCTCAAAATACAGATTAGGAAACAAATCCCTGTTACTTTCAACTACCCAGCACTTTCTCACATCTAGCAAGAACAGAATTCAGTCATATTTCTGAGGCCAGAGTAATGATTTTAAAAAAATGATTACTAGGTACTAAACTCATGGACCTGGGTTTTAAAGAGCATTTTATGAATTTGACTCCAATGGCAAGAGAAGTGAAGGCAAAAATTAATGAATGGGACTACATCAGACTAAGAAGTTTTTGCTCAGCAAGAGAAACTGATAACAAAATAAACAGACAGCCAACTAAATGGGAAATGATATTTTCAAACAACAGCTCAGATAAGGGCCTAATATCCAAAATATACAAAGAACTCATAAAACTCAACAACAAACAAACAAACAATCCAATAAAAAAATGGGAAGAGGACATGAACAGACACTTCTCCCAGGAAGAAATACAAATGGCCAACAGATATATGAAAAGATGCTCATCTTCTTTAGTTATTAGAGAAATGCAAATCAAAACTGCAATGAGATACCACCTCACACCTGTTAGATTAGCTATTATTAACAAGACAGGTAATAGCAAATGTTGGAGAGGCTGTGGAGAAAAAGGAACCCTCATACACTGGTGGTGGGAATGTAAAGTAGTACAACCATTATGGAGGAAAGTATGGTGGTTCCTCAAAAAACTGAAAATAGAATTACCTTATGACCCAGCAATCCCTCTACTGGGTATATACCCCAAAAACTCAGAAACATTGATACGTAAAGACGCATGCAGCCCCATGTTCATTGCAGCATTGTTCACAGTGGCCAGGACATGGAAACAACCAAAAAGCCCATCAATAGATGACTGGATAAAGAAGATGTGGCACATATACACTATGGAATACTACTCAGCCATAAGAAATGATGACATCAGATCATTTACAGCAAAATGGTGGGATCTTGATAACTATACGAAGTGAAATAAGTAAATCAGAAAAAACCAGGAACTGCATTATTCCATACGTAGGTGGGACATAAAAGTGAAACTAAGAGACATTGATAAGAGTGTGGTGGTTACGGGGGGAGAGGGGAGAGGGAGAGGAAAAGGGGGAGGGGGAGGGGCACAAAGAAAACTAGATAGAAGGTGACAGAGGACAATCTGACTTTGGGTGATGGGTATGCAACGTAAGTGAACGACAAGATAACCTGGACTTGTTATCTTTGAATATATGTATCCTGATTTATTGATGTCGCCCCATTAAAAATAAAATTATTTAAAAAAATAAAAAATAAAAAAATGATTACAAAAAATAGTGATGAAGAAAAATTATGAGGTAAGAAACAGTAAAATAAAGCAATTAAAAGTCAATTAGATAAAGCAATTAACTTAATATTTTTGCATTTCAGAAAATGTTTTTAAATATTTAGGATTATAATGAATATATTAATTTATTCTAAACTTCAAAATTAATTTCATCTTTGCAATGGCGAAAAGGAGATACTATTTGAAACAGCAGTTACATCTTATATACATTTTCATAAACTTTTTTTTTCATATTTTTAAAGGCCCCATTTATCTCTAATAGTGATAATTTTATTTATATCATTGGCTACTTAATATACATGTGCAACAATACATAATAGTTATCTAACTTTTAAAAGTATTTCATTGTATTTTCACATTAAATGAACATATGGTCTTAAGACAGTGAAGTTGAAAGAACAAGAGTTACTGAAAAATGCTGTTAATTTCACTAGTCCACTACAGTAGTTTATCGGTGGTTACCTTTAAAAATTATCACCCAGCTGAATTCCTACTAAGAACTAACAAGTAAGTGATTATCAAGAAGGGGAAGACAATAATTAAAATAAAGAAAATGGAGAGTTCAGTTAAAAAGTAAAAGATATTACAATTTACCAAGAGAACATTGGAGAATCATGAGTTATTTCTCAAACTGACATAATGCTTAATAGGGAAAGAGCCATTGGTGGGAAAGGCAGCCTCCACTAAGCAAAATCCTTTTATTTTTGGCAGTTGGATTCAGTAGTACCACAGAGGGTAAGTTTAGAAATCTTGTAATTTCAGAGGAATGCATATAATTGCATCCTGCGTGCAATTTTTTATTTTACTAGGAAAGAGCATATAGGAAAATATGTAGGGCATTTTAAGCAAAGTTTGAATAAAATGCAATTTCAATGTGGAATGTCAGCACTGAAAAATTTTATGAGTAATTTGTATGATTATATGTCTCCGGAGTAGAGTTATAATTAACCACTTATCCTAATATCCTTCATGCTTGCAAACTGCCCCCAAATGAATGGCTGAGCAGGCAGGAGGACTTCCCAGGAAGAGAAAAGGAGATAACTAACCTACAGGGACTTTTTAAGACTCTGAAGGACTTCAGCCCTTTATTAAAACTGCCATGGTCCCATCTCCGCTGGAGTCCCTCACTGCGTTGAGTGGTGTATGGACTGCCATGGTTCTTCGGGGTCAAGTTCCAGGCAAGAGCCTCCCTCAAGGTAAGTAACTGTGGATTATTTCACAATTTGATAATCACAACTCACTCTCAAGAATGCCAACACCCTTATACAAAAAGGGAAGCACATAGGTTGGCATCATGACTATAAATCATAACCACTGGAAATCATAACCTCTGGAAATCATAACCTCTGGAAAAGACTGTCTGGACTTGAATGCTGGCTCTGCCACTCACTCCATGACCTTGGAAAAGTTATTTAACTTTTCTATCCTTCAGTTTCCTCATATGTAAAATGAAGATAATAACCACTTCTGTCATGGACTGTTTTTAAGTATTAAACGGGATAGTACAAGTAAAGTGCTCAGAACAGTACGTGGCATGTTATATTTCCTCAATGAACTTCTGTGAAATAACCATACCACAGAGAGTGGTGACTAGCTTAAGGTGCAACAACCTAGATCAGTTGACAACTACCTGAGTAAACATAATATTTTCCCTCTAACTAGAAACAGTGACAAGATTTCCAGGACTGGTACTGTATTAGAAAAACCCAAGTTGGAGGCCATGTATTACTCTTCTCCCTGACAGCATATTAATATTCAAAGGGAACTGTTCTGTAACAATGTACCAAAGAAAATGCTACATGAGGTACCCGTTATCAGTATCTCTTTTGTGTCTCTAATGCATTTTAAATATAATTTCAGGTTCAATTTGTCTTTTCAGTTTGTTCACATAATCACATTGATTCACAAAACTAATGAATTCTTCAAATCCTATCTTATGAGAGAAATATAGAAATATTACCATGCACCCTTACCTAGATGTTAATTAATGTGTCCTTTCTTAAAAAAATATACGATTATGCATTTCTATTTCTTATACTGGATAATAATTAAAACCTTACTTGAGCTTCAGGGAAAAAAAACTTATCAATTGAATTATATTAAAACTTAAAATTCTGCTGGTTTGCCAAGTTTTTAACATTATATTGTATCTATTTCATTAACTGTAGATGTTTTTGCCTGACTGTGGAATATAGCTTTTTAAAACAACAATATCACAGTTGTGCAAAACATAAAATCCATATCTGTTTCAACAATAAGTTAACCACAAAAATTCATATTGACAAAGAAAAATGACATTTGAAGAAAATTCTACTACTACTTGGCTGAGAGGGCACTGAACAAGGTCCAGCCCACAGCGTCTGACAGCGCACTGGCACTGGACACGGATGAAGTCGCACAAGTAACGGCATGAGCAAATAGGGGCTCTCCACGGCATCGGGGAGCGCCCGGCGCCATCACATCACCGTGACCCTCTCTGGTGAGAGGTGAGGGACTGCTCCCCCAATCCCTTCTTCTACAACTTGGCTCTTTTCCCAGCCTTTTTTAATTCTCTTTAGCTTTTGGCTTATGCATGGAAGAAGTAAAATGCTCTTACCCACAATGACAATTGAAGGCAAAACAAGAGCAAGAACAAAGTTTGGCGGTGTGTAAAACCTGTAGTACTCTTCTTCGAAAGCTCGTTTCCACCCATAAATTAAAACGTGGAATGTGCTGATGAGCAGAGCGACGTAGCCAAGTGTAGACTTCAGGCAGGGGAGGAAGAAAAAGAAATAAAGAATAAGAAACACATTATTCAAACTCAAAAATATGCCTACCCAGCTATACCATGTTTATTTTTTGATAAAACTATTTTATCTTAAATCAGGCGTTCCCAAACTACGGCCCGCGGGCCACAATGCGGCACCCTGAGGCCATTTATCCGGCCCCCACTGCACTTCTGGAAGGGGCACCTCTTTCATTGGTGGTCAGTGAGAGGACCACTGTATTTGGCAGCCCTCCAATGGTCTGAGGGACAGTGAACTGGCCCCCTGTGTAAAAAGTTTGGAGACCCCTGTGGGCTACTGTTTTGTTCTCTACCAAACTAAACAATTCAGGCCTGACCTGTGGTGGCACAGTGGATAAAGCGTCGACCTGGAAATGGTGAGGTCGCCGGTTCGAAACCCTGGGCTTGCCTGGTCAAGGCACATATGGGAGTTGATGCTTCCTGCTCCTCCCCCCTTCTCTCTCTCTCTCTCGGTCTTTCTCTCTCTCTGTCTCTCTCCCTCTCTCTCTCCTTTCTAAAATAATAAAAACAAACAAAAAAAACTCAGCCCTCTCCCCATCATTGCCAAGTGATTACCCTGCCTTGGGGTAGTCGTGATGTCCATGGCGGAGTTGGCACAGAACAAACTAAACAATTCAAAATTTTCATGTGTATTTCTATCATGCTTTATTTTACACAAATAAGGCCACATTGCATATAATTTAACATCCTAGTTAGTTCCTTTGCTATATGAAGAGCTATTTCCTCATGTCATTATGAAAACATGACTTTGGCTCTGGCTGGTTGGCTCATTGGTTGAGCGTCAGCCTGGCGTGCGAAAGTCCCAGGTTCGATTCCTGGCCAAAGCACACAGGAGAGGCGCCCATCTGCTTCTCCACCCCTCCTCTTCTCCTTCCTCTCTGTCTCTCTCTTCCCCTCCCACAGCCGAGGCTCCATTGGAGCAAAAGATGGCCTGGGCGCTGGGGATGGCTCCTTGGCCTCTGCCCCAGGCGCTAGAGTGGCTCTGGTCGCAAAAGAGCGACGCCCCGGAGGGGCAGAGCATCGCCCCCTGGTGGGCATGCCGGGTGGATCACGGTCAGGCGCATGTGGGAGTCTGTCTGACTGCCTCCCCGTTTCCAGCTTCGGAAAAATACAAAACAAAACAAAAAAAACAAAAAAAAGAAAAAGAAAACATGACTTTAATGCTGTATAACAGTCCATTGAATGGATGTGCTATAATTTATTTAACCATTTCTTTTGTTGCTCATTCACTGTTTCCAACTTTTTAACTATAGAAATGTCACTTTAAACCCTTTTCCATATTTTGGCTTATATCTTTAGAACTGATTTCTTATAGTGGGATTGCTAGTCAAACACCTGGTTTTACCTTAAGGGTGTTGATAACTGCTAAACTTCTTTATAAAGGTTACCCACATTCCTGCCAGTTGTGTGTATTAGAAAAAAATGAGTGTGTTTATATCTGTATACATACATAATATATACATATATATAATAAAATTAAGTGCTGAAGAGCATTCTCATGGGGTATACACACATCTGTATTAATTGAAAGTAAATATGAAAAATTTCATATATTAATATGTAATATAAATAGCATTGCAAACATGTGGCTTTACTGACCTTATTAAATGAGATTATTTTAGTTAACCAGGAGACAGGTTCAAATCTAAAAGGTCAGCATTCTTGGCTCCCTGAATTATTATGTTCACTTGCTTACTTTGAGAAATAGTCTGTTACATAAACGTGATTTTACATCCGTAGAATGCTGTAACATCTAACTTTACTGGGAAAGGATCAAAACTCTAGCAGAAAATTGTTCTGTTTGTAACTACTCGATTAAATTTATAATGATAATTTGCACTCATCCAGCACCTTTAGTTGGAAAAGTATTCATTTTCTTTCTTTCAAAAAAAAAAAAAAAGAATTTAGACAAGGGATATGCCCTTAATTTGAATGAGATTTTTCTTTTTTATTAAAAAAAAGAAAGCTTAAGCAAATAGGCAAAACCCCCCAAATTTAGTGAACCACCAAGTGGATCATCAACATTATAGTGCTGTAACCACCTGAATACGGCCAATACTGATTTTATGAAAATATAGGTGGGGGTCTATGTTTGAGTTATATATACTGCTCACAAAAGTGAGGGGTATTTTATCACTTCATATGAAGAAGCAATAAAATATCCCCTCATTTTTGTGAGCAGTATATTTTTAAATATGCAAATTAATTAGATAACAATAAATGGACGTGGATATTCGATTTATTAAAGAATAATGGTGTTCTGAAACTCCTTTGAAGATACCATAAACATACGTATATAACTTACATGATAAATGCCTACAAACAAGTTCGTAAGGCTGGTTGCTTGTGCTAATTCATCAACCTAGTTATCCGGTTTGCCACTACTTGTGTTTGTGTGTACACATGCATTTCTTTACAAATATTAGACTGACCTTCTTTGCACTTGAATTCAAATTAGTGAGATTTTTCTGGACATATCAAGATAATTCAAAATATAAAATAATTCTGCATTCCTTTGGTTCATAATACACTGACTTTTGGCATTAAACTTGTCCTAAGCTCACACATCCCCAACTTCATTTTTTTTTTCCACAATAACTTTTATCTGTAGCAAAGCAGGCAATGCTATTCAGTAGACTCCTGTACTGGTCTTTCAGTCACTAAACCAGCATGGTCTTTCGGTAGCCTCCAACAGTATGTGTTCTCCAAGCTTATAATGCAGAAATGCAGCCCCCAAAGGCACTCTGGTTATAAGATGCATTTTTTTTTTTTTTTGTATTTTTCTGAAGCTGGAAATGGGGAGAGACAGTCAGACAGACTCCCGCATGCGCCCGACCAGGATCCACCCGGCACACCCAACAGGGGCGACGCTCTGCCCACCAGGGGGCGATGCTCTGCCCCTCCGGGGCGTCGCTCTGCCACCACCAGAGCCACTCTAGCGCCTGGGGCAGAGGCCAAGGAGCCACCCAGCGCCTGGGCCATCTTTACTCCAATGGAGCCTTGGCTGCGGGAGGGGAAGAGAGAGACAGAGAGGAAGGAGGGGGGTGGTGGTGGAGAAGCAAATGGGCGCTTCTCCTGTGTGCCCTGGCTGGGAATCGAACCCGGGTCCCCCGCACGCCAGGCCGACGCTCTACCGCTGAGCCAACTGGCCAGGGCAAGACGCATTTTTTTAATTCTTTTATTTACAAGCCCTTGTGTCGAGGGCTGACTTTCAACAGATCGCAGCGAGGGAGCTGCTCTGCTACGTACAAAACCCCGACCCAGAAGCAGGTCGGCAATGGTTTAGCACCAGGTTCCCCAGGAACGTGGAACGTGCGTTGCGTGACGGGCGAGGGGGCGGCCCCCTTTCCGTATAAGACGCATTTTTAAAATTTAAGTATGCGTAACACTTAAATTGTATGCAGCTTATTCTCCCATCAAACAAAACCTCACATACCTGAATAAAACTGAATTCCCTCCAGTTTAAAGCATTGTTCACTGAAGGGATGGATGTGACTGCCAGGAGAGAGAGTAAGCCCAGGCTCATTATGCCAAAGGAGATATACATTTCAATTCTCCAGACCTCCTCCTCATTCCAAGAGTTTTCAATGTTTGCATGAACCTAATAAGAGAGCAAATTTGATTTCCTTTATTTGGTAGGACATTAACTGACTCAGCACAGAGTTCATTCTTGGCATAAAAAAAGTCACATATGGACATATTTAAGTTGTATTAATTCAAGTTAACAAACTATTACGGAGAGCCTATTACTGGATGGTACTGTTCTAGGCGTGAAATAAAGAGAATGCAGAGTTAAACACAAAGGGAACCCAGATGTTCTCCTTCCCTTCATCCATGTGAGAAGAGTGGGCAAACCCGCCATCACATTCGTAAAGCATCATGGTTACAAGGGCTCTGGCATCCTAAGACCACGAAATGCCTAGTGGTTGGTTCTAGGGTGACATGAAGTATTGGCAGTTAGACTTAGTTTTGAGGTAGTTTTACAGGCTGGCTTAAACTTGCTTGAATATTTTGGGTACATTCTGGAGTTAGTTCAACTTAAAATCCAGGAAGGGAATTTCTAAACTACTTCTGTGTGTTCTTTTCTGACGTCAAGAATATTTATATATTGATTTACGTCTTTCTTCTCACCTTCCTTTCCACAGGAAGCAGAGATTTCCCTGAGGATAATGCCCTACTGAATGCAAATATTGATCCACTTGAATTGCCTCATTGTTTAATATACTTTTCCAACTGTCCATCTGCCTCATTCCTATACAGCACTTTCCCAAATGTCTCCCCTTCCATTAATAATGTATATTTAATCAAGTCAAGTCAGGCTTGATTAACTCTGAATGTGTGGTATTCTGCATAGGGACTACTTTTAGCATAGTCTATTTACATGCAAATAATAGCAGAGTATAAGTCAAGGATTTGGACTCCTTGGGCTAAGCTTTGATTTAAGTAAGTATCAGGGAGAACAGACTCTAATTTAATGCCAACTTAATATTGTCCAGTTCCAGTTAACCAAACATACTTGAAATTAAAACAAAGAAAAGCTATATCTTAGCCCTTAGGTCCAGAGAGGTCCTCTGTGGATAAAAGCTCTTATCATCTTGTCTGATGTCTGTACAACACAGAACAGCATACCTTGGTATACCCCGAGGTTACAGCTTGGGTCTACCTGCCCACCTACTTCATTCCACAAATATGCTTTCAGACTGTCCACTATGGGCCAGGCACGGTTCTAGGCACGAGGCATATATCAGTGAACAAAATGGACAGATCCCTCCTCTCATAAACTTACTGAGGAAAGAATAAAGATAGGAAATACATAAAATGGAGTCCTTTTAAGCAAGCTGCTACAATTATTAATATATATTATGAAGGCTGAGGTATGAGGAAACACTCCGTTCTTGTTCTAACTAGCCTGGAAAGTTAAACTTTCTTTAACTTTCCAGAGTATTAATGCCTACATATACTGTACATCTGGACCTCCAGGAAACCCTCTAATTACTCCCTGAAGGACTCATGTATACATCCACCTGACATCCATTATTCAGACCATTGGGACCTGACCGAACCTCCTGTTGTCCATCTTCTTGAACACCTGACCTCCATCATCCTGACTGCCTGACATCTAACTGTTAACTGTCCTGGACCTATGCCCAGGCTAAGAATGCAGGACTGATCATTTTTCAAGAATACACTTTTTAATTAAGACTTCTTAACTTTTCTTTCTTCTTTGCGTTTTTGCCTAGCTGCATTACAAGTTGGCACACTCCAAGAGCCTTGTATAAATCTTTATCATTTATTTCTAGCAAAGCCTCCAGGTTCCTTGAGTTTGTTTAGTAGTACATTTTGATGAGAGAAGGCAGACAACAGTAAGTATAATAAACAAAGAAAATACAAAGGGTGTTAGAGGTGGTAAATTGTTATTGACAGGAGAGAAAGTGGAGCAGAGGGAGAAGGACTGAGAGTACCAGGGTTGAGTCAGAAGCTGGTAGCAGAATTTATAGTGTCCAATGTCAGCCTCATTGAGGAGGTGAGATCTAAGCGAATGACTTGAAGGAGGGAGGAAGCTGGGAGAGCAGACATCAAAGCCTCGGTATTCAGTTAAGAGAAATAGTATTTTTAGGGAAAGACCAGCTTAGAAAACATTGATGTATTAATTAAAAAAAAAAATTATTTTACAGTGTCATTTTTGAAACACATGTAAGTACTAAATGCCAGATACTTGGACCAGGATGCCTTGGTTCCCTATAAAAGGAAAAGCTTTTACACATTTGTTCTGGTGCAGTGTCCTCAGCTTTCACTGAGAAATGTTACATCAAAGGCTTCAATGACATCCTTTATGGAACATTCGCTGAATGGGAGTTACGGAGGAAATCCTAGTCGACTCCATCATTACGCTCCTCCCATGAGGTTCTCCTTGGGATGTTCTTGAGACAAGGGCTAGAAAAGCTTCACTCAAGGAACTAGGATCTTTCTTGCATTTTGGTAACAAAAACCTTGTAAGTGCACATCTCCTGTTTGGCCTTTTGTTTTCACTGGTCCTGATTTGATTGTATACATTTAATAAGAATTGCTTTAACATTTCATGGAACATAACCAATTACAAAACACTCAACTAATGAGCTTGTCAGTACTGAAAGCAATCATTGCAGTAATAACTTAAAAAAAAGAAAAAACCCAATTCTTTATTTCTCTGCTTCTATTCTGCAAAGAAAGGAATGGTTGCAGCTCTCCCCCTAAATGATTTTGCATTAGCCGCATAATTGTTATGCAGAAAGATTGTTTAAAAACAATACTTTCCCTGCCCCATATATACCAAGGTATGCAAAGTTGTACCCTGTTTTTAATCTTATGTTTTACAAATTATATTAAGCATTAGATAAGTAACAGACATGCTCCATACCTGCTGATAAGCCATGTTGAGAAACAAATATCTCTCTGACCTTCTCATTGGTAAGCAGAGGCTGTAGGCAACATGGACCGAAGCGAAGAAAAAGCTTAGTAATCCAAGCTGCTTTCTGCACTGTAGCCAGGTCTCCAACCAAGGTGGAAACCTCCTGTACTTAGTGCCGTAATAAAGTTGATAAGCAGCTGCCAGAAGACCTGCCAGGTACACCAGGGACAGCAAAGTAATGGCAACTATGGGCAAGGTTTTATTCACAATCTCAATAGGAATCTTGTAGAAGTCACTCTGCTGGTTTCTAGCATATGGATGTATCACATCTCTGACAAAGGAATAAAGAAAGAAAAATGTGGCCAGGCTTATGGCTACCACCACTGGCCCTCTCCAGAGAGTAAACAGTCGCAGAGGTAAATTTTCAATCTCTCTGGCTGATGATAATGATCCCAAGTCAACGGGCGTAAAATTCAACTGCCGGGCAAGTTCAATAACCTGTTGTCGAGCTGGAATATTGTTGCTGCAAATATAAACCTTCAGGAAAAACAAAAGACACACCATTACTATTGTTGCTTTTGAAAATGGGAATAATCCTACGCTCCACTTAATCTCTGGAACATCACTTGTGATGACCCTGAGTGATGCAAGACGTTAAGGAGAGAAAAGTTATTAATTTTGTATTTATCAATAGATTAAAATAGCATCGTTAAAAACAACAAAGTCCCTACTACCTGAGATGACATGGAAATAAAATGCAGAAAAATCAAGCTAGAACCAGAGATCAGGAAGTCCTCGGGGAAAGGAAGGCAGGAGAAAAGAAAGGTTTCTAGACCTCATGGTTCAGTGGCACTGGTGATTTAAGGCCTTCCTGTCAGTGGGGGCTGGGTGGAGTTTGGGCTGCGGGTCGTGTCCCTCACCTCTAGCTCTCCCCCACCCCACAGGGAGTAGGGTGAGGCTGGCTGGCTGTCTAAGCTTTCCTGGGTAATATTTAGTTGTAGGACTAACTGATTCCGTCTAGTAGAGTGATTGTAAGCACTGCCCTTTACAGATATTCTTAAAGAGAGAAGTTGGGCATGGATTCTGGACTGAATTTGCAATGAAAGCCTCTAAAATTATATCATTTTGCTGCTGTATTACTTATAACATTTAATTTTGGGGCTTAGAAACCAATTCGCCAAATACCTCTGAAAAACATGGATTATCTCAAGGATATTATTTCATTGGTCAGAATATGGGATTCTTTCATCTTTAAACGATGATAATCTACCTGGAGAGGGGGAAATGGTATTATAAGGCTTAGCTAGTTTAAAAAAGTAAATCAACTGCCTTTTTCTAACAAACACTAAGGTGTTAGCTCTATAGGAACAGTGATGACATAATGGGTGAGGGTGACCACGGGCTTTCAAACTATCAAAACCTCTTAGATATACTACTGTGGATGAGAGTTCAACAAATTTTTGTTGAACACTAAGTCCATTGCTAGAGCGAGCCACTATTATTTAAGGATAGGTCATTTCACTTAGGGCTAGAAAAATACTGCTATTATGTCTCTGAGTAATGTTTGGGAAAAACAAATTCCTAAATCTATCTAACCCTGAAGATTTTTAGATAAGGGTTCTGGAACAGACCATATTGAAACATTTGCATGCTAAACCTTTTTACATTATGCTGACAATATAAAGCTCTTTGGATTTGTGTGTGTGTGTGTGTGTGTGTGTATGTGTGTGTGTGTGTGTGTGTGACAGAGACAGAGAGAGGGACAGAGAGAGGGACAGATAGGGACAGACAGACAGGAGGGGAGAGAGATGAGAAGCATTAATTGTTCCTTGCGGCTCCTTAGTTGTTCTTTTATTGCTTTCCATATGTGCCTTGATGGGGGGCGGCTACAGCAGAGCAAGTGACCCCTTGCTCAAGCCAGTGACCTTGAGCTCAAGCCAGTGACCTTGAGCTTCAAGCCAGCAACCTTTAGGCTCAAGTGAGCCCATGTTCAAGCCGGATGAGCCCACGCTCAAGCTGGTGACTTCAGCAGGCGTCCCCAAACTACGGCCCGCTGGCCACATGCGGCCCCCTGAGGCCATTTATCCGCCCCCCCACCTCGCTTTCGGAAGGGGCACCTCTTTCATTGGTGGTCAGTGAGAGGAGCACTGTATGTGGTGGCCCTCCAATGGTCTGAGGGACAGTGAACTGGCCCCCCATGTAAAAAGTTTGGGACCCCTGCTTCAGAGTTTCGAACCTGGGTACTCCATGTCCCAGTCCAAAGTTCTATGCACTGCCTGATCAGGCAAAGCCCTTTGGATTATTAATTTGACCTAATATTAGGCAAATAAGTGACAAAGTCTGTATTATTATACAAACGTTCATGAATCTCTAAAATGGAGTGGGCAACAATACCTATAAAATAAAGAAATAAGGAAAAGCATTCTAAATTAATGTATTATAGTTGTGACAATAGTGAAGTAAACTTTTTTATTCATTGGAAAAAACCCTATAAATTATGATATTTTATAATAAACTTAAAAGTATAAACCAAACATTCATAAATAGGACATGAGGACTATGAAATACAAATGAAAGTATTTTTGTAGTTCACTTTGAGTAAATCGTTCCACAAAATTTTTTGTTGTTAAAGAATTAAAATGATCAGAAACATTGGCAAAGGATTAAATTCAAGTTTATCCCTAATTTAATCTACTGCTAAACTTTGGTGGATATGCAAATGGAAAAAAGAATTCAGAAATAGCCTCTAGGAAAGTTGGAAAACATATACTCTTTTACTAGCCTTCTAAATTAAAGGCCTGAAAGAGAATGGTTCTAGTGACTGATATGCAGCATACAGTGATACTATACTTGAATTTATTTATTTATTTATTTATTTTTGTATTTTTCTGAAGCTGGAAATGGGGAGACAGTCAGACTCCCGCATGCGCCCGACCGTGATCCACTTGGCATGCCCACCAGGGGGCGATGCTCTGCCCACCAGGGGGCGTCGCTCTGTCTCTACCAGAGCCACTCTGGCCCCTGGGGCAGAGGCCAAGGAGCCATCCCCAGCGCCTGGGCCATCTTTATGCTCCAATGGAGCCTCAGCTGTGGGAGGGGAAGAGAGAGACAGAGAGGAAGGAGAGGGGGAGGGGTGGAGAAGCAGATGGGCGCCTCTCCTGTGTGCCCTGGCCGGGAATCGAACCCGGGACTTGCGCATGCCAGGCCGACGCTCTACCACTGAGCCAACCGGCCAGGGCGAATTTATTTTTTAAGATACCTAATCAACTGTCTTTATGGACAAAAATAATAAAATAATGCTATCATCATGGTTAATTATAATGCATAACCACACATTTAAGAGATTTTTAAGGTACACTATTTTAGGTTTACTAATAAACACTCATTCCACAAAGGCATTGATGGAGTTCCCTGCCTGCTTTTATTTTCAAGTTAAACTTGACAGAACCCCTTGACCAAAAGAGAACTTAAGAAACCCAATCTGCCTCCATCTTCCCCATATGGAGTAAAATCTTCACTTTAACAACCTGTACTACTAAGTTCTATGAATAATCTACGTAAAAGAAAAAGGTATTTCTAAAGCATTCTCCTTGAGGATCACATTAAATTGTATTTCATACAGAGACAGAATACTGTCACCAAATAGCTGCAAGGAAAAAAGAGGGAAGAAAAAAGAGAAAGGAAAGAAGGTTGGGAGGGAAGGAGGGAAAGAAAGAGGTCATGTCTTCTGTTGTTTCTGTTTCTGAGGAAGCAAGGAGAGAGTCAATGCAATGTGTCTCATTAGTCAATGAATTTGCTGGTCCGAGTTATTTTCTCAGCTGTCCACATGGTTTTGAGAATGGAAATGTGCCCCTACAATGCCAGGACAGGAACTTTCAGGTGTTCTTACATAGTTTCAAAATGATAATCATTGAAGGGTGTCAGAATTTGGTTTTCAAATGTATGATATCTGTTTAACTACGTAACTACAAAATACAAGATAAACAAGAATAAAATTTTAAAAAACATACCTGCCGGCTGGCATCCTTAGGTCCTAGCTGAAGTGCCCACGCTGAAATAACATTAAATCCTTTGACAATCAGTGAATCTGGGAACAAGGAAGCCAGATACTCAGCATTGGATTCTGGGTATTGGTTTATCCTCATGTTATTGCTCACGTCAATCAGGATTTTCCCCACAAGCAGATGTCTCAGGTCCCACAAGGAAGTGTAATGTTCTCTATGTATAGCAATAAATATTATATTTGTTTTTGTCAGTGCATCTTCATGATGAGTGACATCTACCACATGAGGAAAAAATTCAGAAGCAAATTTAGGATTTCTGCTTCCTATGACCACATGATAGCCACATCTAATAAGTCGGATGGTCAGGGATTTGGCAAAATCCCCACTTCCAATTACACCCACAGTGACCTTCCTGGCGTCTTTGATACCATTTATGCCATTAGGCAAAAAAGTTTCACCAAGGCTCTTAGGGCTTCCCATCACAGAGATCGATTCCATGGTACAGACTCTTCCAAGATCACCAGGGATACCCTAGGGGATGGAAAATAAAATGTTTGTCAATTACCTCTTCCCAAACATTAATGCACTTCAGCATCATGATATATATGTTCCTGGCTTCTAGAGGTAAAACATTTCAGCAAGCTATAAAACCCAGAACACAGCCAGACCAAGTTAGCTAAAAAAGGGTCGTAAAACATAAAAATGAACCGACACAAAGTTGATGTACTACAGTGGGGCCTCTCGAATTTTAACGTGCTCATGAATTACCTGAGAATCCTGTTAAAACGTCGATTCTGATTCAGTAATTCTGGAGTGAGGCCCAAGATTCTGCTTTACTAGTAAGGTGAGCTGACTGGCTGGTCTGCAGACTCTTAGTTGAGTGGCAAGGCACTTAGGCACGAAAGGAAGAGATTGATGCTTCACCTAGAACTTGCTTGATTTGCTCAGTTTCTTGACAGATCAGAGGCAGCAAACCAGAGAAGCTGCTAGAGGTAGAAAGGACTATGATAGGACACGCTTGCACACAGGACCACAGAAGACAGAAAAACCATAAAAAACCCAACTATTTAAATCCAACTGTCTGGAGTCATTTGGGGTAGAGTCTATAAACTATCCTACAAACCACAGTAGCTAGTGAGTGACTTTATTAAATGAGACTAAGATAAATCAGTACTAAAAATGAATGTTGGCACCTAAATAATATCTTAAGAAAAATAGGCATCAAAATGCCTGGCCGGTTGGCTCAGCGGTAGAGCGTCGGCCTAGCGTGCGGAGGACCCGGGTTCGATTCCCGGCCAGGGCACACAGGAGAAGCGCCCATTTGCTTCTCCACCCCTCCGCGGCGCTTTCCTCTCTGTCTCTCTCTTCCCCTCCCGCAGCCGAGGCTCCATTGGAACAAAGATGGCCCGGGCGCTGGGGATGGCTCTGTGGCCTCTGCCCCAGGCGCTAGAGTGGCTCTGGTCGCAATATGGCGACGCCCAGGATGGGCAGAGCATCGCCCCCTGGTGGGCAGAGCGTCGCCCCCTGGTGGGCGTGCCGGGTGGATCCCGGTCGGGCGCATGCGGGAGTCTGTCTGACTGTCTCTCCCTGTTTCCAGCTTCAGAAAAATGAAAAAAAAACAAAACAAAAAAAAAAAACAAAACAAAGAGTTAATTAAATATCATTGGCTTCTCTCATTCACTACAGCCTGTAACTTATCATTGAGAAAGATAGTTTCTCTGTGAAAAGGATGTTAGTAGTGTGTTCATGGTCTTAAATTGCACAATAATTATGAAATCTTTTTCTTCTTTTATTCCTTGGTGGAATAGAATATGGTGCAATTACTCTTTCTGAAAAAAACTGTCAACTTCTTCTTTATTTAAATGACTAACATTTGAAATGCTCATAATAACTTGTTCAAAAATACCAATCAGATTACCATGAATCAGTCACGAATGAGAATGAATGAAAAATACTCTTTTTTTCTTTCTCCATTGCACAATTTCTTTTATGCTAAAAACAGATGTGGATCACTTCAGAGGATTTAATGAATTTTACAGAAATAGGTGGAATGTTTCAAAAACATGGTTTTGAGTTTTTACTAAATAAAATGTGAAATAACTGGAGCCAGGAATATTCAATATTTTACCCTAGAAACAGATCACATTCAATGACTCCCAAATAACCCAGTAAATTAATCTTTAGAAAGACAGTATAATATTACCTAATATTCATTACAGCACATTCTTTGCCAGCTTTGTTTGTGCTTTATTTATTAACTGATTGGATTTCTACACTCACCCTGGGCACAGGTATGCTAATATTGTCATGCCCATTTTGAAGATGAAGAAATTGAGACACGCAGAGGATAATTTGTTCAAGGTCATGAGAGAGAAAGTTGGGGGAGCCAGGACTAGAATCCAGGCAGTTCAAGGCATGTATCATTTGGGCACATGTAAGGAATTTAAGAAAATGTTTTTCTTTGGGCATGGGGGGAACAGGGAAGAGTTGTGGTCATATTATTATACTCCTCTTCGATGGTCGTATCATTACTCCTCAGCATTACGTAGTGGTCTTCATGTCTAACTCAGATGCTGGGAAGAAGAAACTCACTATTTTTAATCTCTTACACATGCTTCTCTTCACATTTTTCAAGAGAGAAGGGATGGTAATTATCTGCTTCCCCTTGGAGTGATTCCAGGCATCCAGAAGGTTAGGAGGGTAGTAACAAAACCATCAACTTCCTCTTGGAGAAATTGTGGGCTACCTTGATTGTTCAGGAGCAGTTAAAAGAACCAGAAGTAATGTAATAAATGATCATTTCATTTGCCAATTCATAGTGAGCTGATCAACTGAATCCTAGTCATATATGTAATCTAAGGGTAAGAGGGTTACCAGACTCACACACAGGAACCCACGTCCTATACCACAGTCCTAACTCCTTCTGAATAGAGATTGTAGCATCTCGCAAAATGTAAGAATTGCAAAAATCTTTAAATCTAAGAAATTATGACGATCAAAGCCTTTTCAAACTAAAATCAAAACAAAAGTGAAACAATGTCAGTTATCTGCTCATTTTACAAAGCAAATTCAAATCCCTTCAGAAAATCAGGATATGAACAGGTAAAAATACATTAGGACATAATAATGTCACCTATGAGCCTCATTATACCATGTATTTTTATACATATTTATGGCAATTTCTTCTAACATGTTTGAGCCTTATTCACATTATATTTCTAGTGGCAAGTTCCAACTGAACCTTTTAATGGTGTGACTGTGACTGCAAATAAATGTTGGTCTAATAAATGAGACTCTTCTCTCTCTCCCTCCCTCTAAGAATTGATTTATTGATTTTAGAGGGAGGATAGAGAAAGGCAGGGGAAAGAATGGAAGCATCAACTCATAGTAGTTGCTTCTCACATGTACCTTGACCCGGGAAGCCCAAGATTTCAAACCAGCAAACTCAGCGTTCCAGGTCGACACTATATCCACTGAAACACCACGGGTCAGGCAATGAGACTCTTTTCATTATAGTTTTAAGGAATATAAAAGTAACTCCGAGAAAGAGAAAGATAATCTGCAAAGGATCTGAGAGATGGATTGTGTACTGTTGAAAGCATTTAACACTAAAATATGCTGGTGAGCTATTTAATAGTGCACATTTTCATATGTAATATTATCTTATTGAATTCTCAATGGCCGTGCAGTGCATATTACCCCCATCTTAAAGATGAGGAAACAGGGTGAGAGAATTTTAGTGATTTGCTGAAGTTTTTAGTGACCCAACTAGAATATAAATACGAGTCTTCCCACCTCTGCTCACTGTAAAACTGCAGAGCAAACATTTTTTGAGGCATCTTAAAATTGTTGAGATCTCATAATATCATCTGCAAATATACAGTGTGTCCATAAAGTCCTGGTGCACTTTTGACTGGTCACAGGAAAGCAACAAAAGACGATAGAAATGTGAAATCTGCACCAAATAAAAGGAAAAGCCTCCCAGTTTCTGTAGGATGATGTGGCAGCATGTGCGCATGCACAGATGATGACATAACACCGTGTATACAGCGGAGCAGCCCACGGCCATGCCAGTCGAGATGTGGACGGTACAGAGGAAAGTTCAGTGTGTTCTGTGGCTCGCTAAATTAGAATCCATGACCAAAGTGCAACGTGAATATCAGCGTGTTTATAATGAAGAGCCACCACATAGGAATAACATTACTCGGTGGGATAAGAAGTTGAAAGAAACCAGCAGTTTGGTAGAGAAACCCCGTTCTGGTAGGCCATCAGTCAGTGACGAGTCTGTAGAGGCTATATGGGATAGCTACCTAAGGAGCCCTAAAAAATCTGTGCATGAGCCCACATCGAACTGCACTGAATAGGTATAAAACTGGGAGAGTTTTCCTTTTATTTGGTGCAGATTTCACATTTCTTTCGTCTTTTGTTGCTTTCCTGTGACCAGTCAAAAGTGCACCATGATTTTACGGACACAGTGTATTCTCTAAAATCAGTACTAACTTTAAATAGTTACAACAAGAGTCTCAGCTGAGGACTGTTTTAGGTAAATCCAGAGCTAAAGGCTTAGGAATTTTAGCTACAAAACAGATAAAATGTTGAAATAATTCCAATTTTTGGATCAAAACCAACCAAAGAACTAGATGTATTAATACAAACAAAATGTGAATGGTGGCTGGGTCCCTTTTAAAGAACCCAGGCTAGCAACCTATTTGTCTTCTGGGGACTACACAGACCGCCCTCCTTTTAGAGGGAGGGAAGAAGAAAGGACCAAGGAGAGTCCTACAGAACTCACCCATACACAGACCTAAGACCCACTCATGGCCACAAGCTGTGGGGAACATTTGGTGCTGAGACTCTGGAGCAAAATCTCATCAATCAATTTCTAGTTTGCCAAGCTACCACTTGAATTAACAGCTTGGTTAATAGCTGAGCTAAAGCTAATGAACACTTGTGATATCCATAAAAATGAATAATGTTCATAGCTGAAGGAAGTTAGCCTAGCATTTACAAAAAGAATACTAAAAAACTTACATTGTGCCTGACCAGGCAGTGGCGCAGTGTATAGAGCATCGGACTGGGATGCGGAAGGACCCAGGTTCGAGACCCCTAGGTCGCCAGCTTGAGTACAGGCTCAACTGGTTTGAGCAAAAGCTCACCAGCTTGGACCCAAGGTCGCTGACTTGAGCAAGGGGTTACTCCGTCTGCTGAAAGCTCACAGTCAAGGCACATATGAGAAAGCAATCAATGAACAACTAAGGTGTTGCAACGAAAAACTGATGATTGATGCTTCTCATCTCTCTCTGTTCCTGTCTGTCTGTCTCTATCTATCCCTCTCTCTGACTCTCTGTAAAACAAAAACAAAAACAAAAAAAATTTTACATTGTATATTCCCATTGGCAAGAAATGATGCTACTGTAATCTCAAGACAGATCTAACCTGCTGTGACCCAGTATGAATTTCTTGAGACCACTGTGTATCTTGCACAGAGAGATAAAGGACAAAAGAAGCATGGTGCTTACCCTCAAGAAATTTACATTCTAGGTAAAAAGAGACAAGTTGTACCTAGAATAAAAACTCAGAAAAAAATCTCACCTCATCGTATAATTAAAAACTAGATTGTACAGTGTAGATACTCTAGAAAATCTGGGAATGCAAATAGCACGTGGTATTCTCTTACCTCAAGTCATTCATATATATAAAATTGTACTTACAAAATAATCTCTAAATTACATAATACCGCTTTCAGCCATGTTTATGACAGTACACTACAGGTTCACTGAAGCTTAAAACTGTAAGGACACAAAGTTAAATTTGGTTTTCTGCAACCTTACCTTAAAATTGCCAGGGCACTGGTTTCCAACCCCAATATAAAGTTATCACTGATCTACAGCAATTTTTTAAAAAGTGTATGGACACAACACAAACAACAGTTTGAATGAGATAGAAATGTTTAGCTGAAACCTATGTACTCTTATTGATTGATGTCATGCCATTAAATTTCATTTTTAAATAAAAATATGGGGAAAAGTATATGGAACCAAAACAAACAATCTGGCTTAAAAATGGGCAGAAGATCTTAATAGACATTTTCCTATTGTCTGTGAAGACACACAGATGGCCAACAGGCATAAGAGACATTGCTCAACATCACAATGAGATACCACTTCACACCCATCAGATGACTATTAGCAAAAACCCCAAAAATAACAAGTGTTGGCAAGGATATAGAGAAAAAGGAGCCCTTCTGCACTGTTGTGGGAATGTAAACTGGTATAGCCACTGTGGAGACAGTATGGAGGTTCTTCAAAAAGTTAAAAACAGAACTACCATAGGACCCAGTGATTCTACTCCCGGGTATTCATCTGAAGAAGCTAAAAACACTAGCTTGAAAAGAAATATGTACCCTATTTTCACTGTGGCATTATTTACAATAGCCAAGATTTGAAAACAACCTAAGTGTCCATCAATAAACAAATGAATTTATAGATACATATAAATATCTACAATATATAAATATATATGTGATAGAATATTACTCAACCATAAAAGAGAACAAAATCTTGCCATTTGCAACAACATAGATGGACCTAGAAGGTATTGTGCTAAGTGAAATACTGTATAATTTCACTGACATGGCAATGTAAAGAAATAAAACAGAAACAGATTCATACATACAGAGAACAAACTGGTGGTTGCCAGATGAAATGAGGGGTAGATGGAAAATACAGGTCAAGTGGGATTAAGGGGCACTTCCAGTTATAAAATAAGGAAGCCACAGAGATATAGCAAACAGCACAGAGTACATACTCAATAATATTGTATTAATAACTTTGTATGATGACAGAAGGTAAATAGATTTATCGTAGGATCAATTTGGAATGCATAAAAATGTTGAATCATGAAGTTGTACATCTAAAACTAAAATAATATTGTAATTGGATTGGGGAACAATTTTTTTGTTTTGTTTTCTGTTGCATGAGGTTTTAGAACTGTTTCTATATATTTCTGCATTGCTGATTCCAAATCTGAAATCCGTTTTTTGGTGCATGCTCTAGTTTTTATACAAATTTAATCTCTTTTTGTTACAGTTAATGGCATGCATTGGTTTTTAAACTGGAGTTAAAGGGCAACGGACTCTTGGATTGAACATAACCACAAGGCAATTAATGTTTTACAAACATCACTTTTACATAATTGTAGTTGTTTTTAAATGTAAAAAGTTATTATCTGATAAAAAACACCCTATTATTTTGTTTTAAGATTGAATCATGGCTTCTTTGAGTAGGCGTAAATGTAAGAATAGTCCTGACACCTTCTGTTATATATGTGGCTGTTGCACACTTCAACATCAAAGGCGCAGTATTTCATCATTTGTGACACGTGCATATATTGCCTGTTTTCAGCAGTTCCAATTGGTTATTCAACTCATTTGTGAGAAGATTATAATGACATAAAAATTGTCCTCGACTTTCTGAAGTATGAGGAGCATAACTGGATCATTTGTGTGGATCTTAAAATGGTAAATTTCCTGCTAGGACAACAGAGAGGTTTCACAAAGTATCCTTGCTTTCTGTGTTTGTGGGGCAGCCGAGCTCAGGAGAAACATTGGACACAGAAGGAGTGGCGAAATGTGAAGCTCTGGAAGTAGGGATGTAAAATATTGTGAATGAACCTGTAGTTAATTGAGACAGGATCATTTTTCCCCCACTTCACATCAAACTTGGCTTAATGAAGCAGTTTGTTCAGGCTTTGAATAGATAAAGTGAATGCTTTCAACATATTATTTCTGCTTTTCCTGCCTTGTCTTTCAAGAATATAAAAGCAGGTGTATTTGATGGACCTCAAATTCAAACCCTCATACACGACAAATAATTAGCCAGGAAGATGAATAAGGAGGAGAAAGCAGCATGGCAGTCTTTTGTGGCAGTTACAAAGAACTTCCTTAGCAACAAAAAAGCAGAAAACTGTGAAATTCTGGTTCAAAGGATGCTGTTGGCTTTCCTCAACATTGGATGTAACATGAGTGTTAAGATTTACTTCCTGAACAGTCACCTTGATAAGTTTCCTGAAAATCTTGGAACTGTTAGTGATGAGCAGACTACTGCTGGAGCATCAAATGAGATTGTCCTCAACAAGAACACAAATGCAAGAGCTACAAACTCAAATTTTTGCCTGACTAGAATTTAAATAAGTTTTGCGCAAATTTTATGATTAAAATAAGTGTTTTAATATGTTCTATTTTGAAATTGTAGACAAATTCTGATGCAAACATATCTTTTAATGTATTAGTGTATTTACTGCATTATATATATATTTTTTTCACAAAGATGATGATATCCAAGAAGACATTCTACTTCATTATGTTAAACTAAATGTTGAAAATTTTACAATAAGATGAAAACCTAAAATCTTGAATTGCAAACAAACTGTAGCTTACAGAGAAAAACTAATGTCAGATTTGAGGTCAGCACATTCGAATTAGGTAAGAACAAGTGTTTTTGTGGATGCAACCAAAATTTTGTTCCCCAGTGTTATACTTCCACAAAATTTTAAGTATATGGGCACAGGAGGGAGTTTTTCATAAAATTATTCAACTTAAAGAATTGTCTTTTACTCTGATGTCTCTCCTACTTTTTGTGGTCAAAATGTCCTCCTTTCACAAAAGGATAGTGATATAGTAATAATTAAGGTGAACAACTTTTTTACAATAAAAAGGACAAAAATAAATTGAAGAAAACAATATTGTAAATAAAAGAAACATTTTATTCATTGCAACAATACACTATAATGATAAATGAATAAAACATTTGTAATATTTTATATTGTAATTATGCTTATATGCCTATTAATTTTTAATAATTGTAAGAAAAAGTACTCATTTAGATACAAATACGTCACACACACGCGCAATGGATTGACTGCATTGATCGAATACGAACATAGATTAGTTTTCCAATATCAAAAAGGAGGGCATGTAGGAGCACACTTTTCGAGGGAGGATGGAACTTACAAAAGAAGGACTGTCCTCCCTAAAGGAGGACAATTGGTCACCTTATGATAATAACAGCTGCTTGAGTTGGCAGTCTGCATGGCCAGCAGTCGCGGCCGCTGTCACAGTCAGGCACATGCAGGTTTACGTTAGATTTGGACAGACAGTAAAGAAATGTGGAGCCGAAATCTAGTGGGCTATGACTTTATTCTAGCCTTGCACCCGGACAGCGGACAGCGAGTAAACACAAACACACAGGGCTCCCAAACCCACTCATTCAGCGCTCACAAAGCTGCTGACACATCCGAGTTTTCCTAGAATCAACGGCCCCCACCAGCTCAGTCCCCTCTAGTTCCCCATCTCCTCCTCTCTGCACAAATTGGCTTCTCCTTCAGCACCCTGACATCTTGGCTGCCTTCTCTTACCCTGCAAAAACATGGCTTCCTTCTTCTCCTTCTCCTTAAAACTTTTTGGTGGGAAACCCCTCCTCCAGCACACATTAGCATAACAAAGCCCCTTCCCAAGCAGGAAGGTAATTAGCCATTTCACGTGAGCAGTGGCCATTTTTAACAATAAAAGTGAGCAAAATCAAATAACACAAATTTTACAAACTTATTTGCCAAATACAGTCCTATAAAGCTTCTCTCTCCCTTTTATTTTACTCATCTGTAAAATCTGTGTCTGAGGCCCTGACCTAGCAGACATTAGGAAGCTTTCTATGTGAAAGGGCTCTTTAAACCGGTTGGATAGAAAAGCTTTCTGGAGAGGGGAGATAAGGTCCCGCAGCTGGAGATGTCTGCTTAATACTCCGGTGAACACATTCTGCAGATAAAATAGCAAATATCCCAACTGAATTTTCTACAGCTAAGTGGTGATTTTTAGTATATCCAAATTCTCTTGGTATTTAAATAAACAAAATCCAACTGTTAATATCCATGACAATATAGAATTTCTTTGGGGGAAGAGGTGGGGTTTTTCTTTTTCTTAGGTTTTTTGTGTTTTGTAAGATCTTAAGTCCTTTAGAAAACCCCAGAAGCAAAGCTGCAGTTCTTCTTGACAGGTTAGAATGTGATTTGCTAAGCAGCAGTGGCCCCGGTGTGATGGTGTGATTCCTCCAATTGCTGCATTGGTGTCTCCTGGGTTGGACGGTAAATCCTCACCCCCCCCAACCTCGGTCCTGAATCAGAAATTCTGGTGGGCCGGAGCCCAGCAAACTGTTTTAAGAAACCCTCAGGTGATTCGGATGCTTATTAAAGTTTGAGAATATCTGCCCTAATATAATGCAGTCCATATTATTCATTGTTTGTTTGAATAATAAAAATCACCTTGAGTTAGATTATTAAATTCTTTCCCTCAGCTGAAGCTCTCAGGTAAATGGTAGGCATCTTGACTTGAAAATCATTTTCCAAAAATTGTGAAATAGTAATTTTATTAAAACTATGTAGATTTATTCTTTGAAATTCTGTTCATAAACTACCACAATTGTAAATGATTTATTCATGTCTCATGTTGGGATCTGAGTGTATTTTGTGTTCATGCTTTACAGAACAAACCAAAGGATTTTCAGAAAAGAAATATGATAGCATTCTATCTAGAGCCTGACTATAAGCTTTCCAGACTCTTCAAATAATCAGAAATTTAATGAGACAATTTCAAAATAACCAGTAATTTCTAAGATATTTCCTAGGCTCAGTATGTATTCCACATATATAGGTATGATTTTTATGACATTTCTATGTCCCAGATCAGCAAAACAAAACTTCATATATTTATTACATCACAATTACTAGGGCAGGAAAGCAGTCTAATTCATAGTAGGAAGATTTTCAATAAAAAAGCTTTCGGTTAAATTTAGGTTTATAAATTTAATTTAAAAAATGTATTTCCAAGGATTTTAGTTAATAAAATTTTAGGATTCTCTCCAATAAATTAAAGCAACACCCTCCCCATATACTTCCCCACGCATTTCTCCCCTGTGTATAGGACAGCAGAGAAGGCTATACCTATCCCTCCATCCAGCTATGCCAACCAGAGCCACGTGCCCTTGTCCATGCCCAGGATTTCATAACCCTGCAAGGTAACATGATTGAGGGGTATGTCTAAAATAAAGCTGGCAGTAGTGGGTCATAACATGACTGCAATAACTTCCTCATCTGATAACCTTGTTGCAGATGGTACTTTGATATAAAAATATTTGTTTATCGGCTAGCAAATATAATGTTTTTTGCATTGCAGTTGTCACTTGTAAATTAAAAAAAAATTCTATGTAAGGCCTGACAATCTAGCTTCTACACAAACCCATTTCCCTAATTTCTATGCATACCACAAAACAGGTTACAAATGGCATCAATGCCCAGTGGGTGCTATGAACTTTAGGGCTCTCTGGTGATTATCATCAATTTAGAAATCAGTCCATAACCCAAGATTATAATGATAATTCATCCATCCATCCATCCATCCATCCATCCCCAACCATTCACTCATCTAATATCATATTCAGCTCTATCCACTAGGCATTTGGCTAGGTGCTGACACTCCAATTAGAAATGTCTCCAGTTAGACAACTCTGCTCTGGCTGGTCTGCTTTGCCCTGTGCTAGCCTGCCCCATACTGTGCCAGCCTGTTCTGGCCTGTTGCGTTGCGCGTTGCGCCGCGCTGCTCAGCTCTGCTCATTGGCCGAAAGGGAAAGAGCATTCTCAGAATCAGAGGGGAGCTGAATTATATAGACAGAAGTCCCTACTCTTAGTCCCTTATTGGTCTGTCTTCATGCAAATGAGGACCCCAAATCCTCGCAGTTTGATTGCTCCAAAGACACTGTCCTGATTGGTCAGAATGGAACCACTCTGATTGGTCATGAAGAAGCTGATGGGATACAGCTGTGCAGTTCCAAATGGACGGGGAAAGCCTCCATTCTATTGGTCGAAATAGGATTCCAGGAACTGTTTTATAAGGAAAGCCTGGCTCACAGGGCAGGAACACAGCAGGCAGGTAGTTCAGTGCAGGCTTCTCCTTGAAGGGTAGTTTGCAGGAGAGGCCCCTAGGTAGTAATTGTCTGCTAGGCTGTTTGTTTTGTTTTTCAATTTGAGCCCAGTTTGTTTTGTTTTTCAATTTGAGCCCAGTTAGCCACTGGGAGCCCTTTTCCAGTGGCTGGAAGTATTTTCTTTCTCAGGGTCCACATTTGTAATCAGAAAAAGAACACTGGAAGGAGACTAACAGTTGCCGTGAAGGGGGGGGGGGGTGAGGAATTGGCACGCAGTCCCTTCCCTTTCCCACTGGGGCAGTAATGGTCTCCATAGTCCACTCACTGTTTTGTAATTTCCTCTCTTCACTTTCTGGAAAGGGCAGAGCCCTTCCTTAAAATGTGTCATCCCCACTGCAGAGCATACTTTGTTCCTATTGTTTCACAACCTTTGAAATTCCGAATGTTCCAGTGAGGTGTCCCTTCCCCCCATCTGACCAGATAAGGGACTCCTCAGTTCTCTGGACATCACAGGTTCCGCTGACCTGGGCACAGGGTGTTTCCACGTGGACAGGCTGGCCTTGGAATAGCACCTCTCAAATTTTAACATTAACATGATCACCTGACTCTTGTTAAAAGGCACATTCTGATTCTCTCGGTCTGGAATGAGGCTGGAGATGCAGCATTTCCCTCAGGCTCCCAGGGGATGCCTGTGATTCTGGTCCATGGGCCACACTTTGACTAGTTGTAGGGCAGCTGTGTTGTTAGGCTTGGTCCTTGGTTACCAGCTGCAAGCACTTTGCTTGATTAGTGCATGAGCACGTGGCAGAGGCAAGTGTGCACAGCCTATATAAGGGTATGGGTGCTTGTGCGCGGGATACATGGGAGGTTGCGGATGGCAGATTTCCTGCCGGCCACTGTGAGAGGCAGTTTCCCTTGCCTGTGTGCTTGTCCACCATTGTGAGACTTTATTAAATGGAACAGCCCAACCCTTCTGATTCTGCAGTTTTTCTACCATCTGCCAGAATCCAGTGTGAACCTGCCTCCAATGTGAACAGTGCCTTGGCCACTGGCATTACACTAGACTTGTAACCTTTTCCTTTGATGTTATTCACAGGTAATACTAATGAAATAATTGAGAAGCTACTACGGCAATTATGGAAGTTTTGTCTATGTGGTGTTGAGAAAAGGACAGGTCTAGGCTTCTGAAATTAACCTGTTTTTTGAGTCTGTTTCCTTTGTATAGTGGAAAAGGAAGAGGTTTCATTTGACTCCTGTGGTCCTTTCCAACACTAAAATTCTTTTGTTTCCAAGTCTGAAAGTTATATAATAATGGTAATACCACTGTCTTATATTTAACACAATGACACTTCAACTTTATAAGCTCAATCTAAAAGTGTGATTTAGGCAGCACACGGGCTTCTTTAAATACCAAGGTGACAGTCTTCCTGAGTCGATATTTGACTCCCTGTATGCGTTTGGTACTTGAAGCATATTATCAAGGTAAGAGAGTCTGATTACACTCATCTACATGGCCTCCTAAGATTTTCATTTTAGAAAGATTTCTTGACATTCCTCTGGCCAAAATGACAAATGTGGTGCTTATTAATCTTGAAATATGGAACCTAATTTGTTTCACATATAAACATCTAGGGCAGAATTACTGGATGACAGTAACTCTGAAAGAGCTGTCCTCAGAGATCTCTTTTCATTTTTCAATTATAGTTTACATTCAATACTATTTTGTATTAGCTTAGGGTATACAGCATAGTGCTTATACAGTCATAGACTTTACAAAGTGGTCCCCCTGATTTTTCAAGCACTCACCTGGGCCATACATAGTTATTACAATATCATTTACTATATTGCCTATGCTGTACTTTACAGCCTTGTGACAACTCTGTCCTCAGAGATCTTGATGACATTCACAACTTGCTGATTTGCATATGCTATCAAGAAAATATAATTCTCCAGGGTCATGAGAAGGGGTAGATGAATTTTTAACTTTGCAAGGCGACAAATAGCCCTTTGTCTAGCCCTCTCTTCTTTTTCTCTCCTGGAAACACCCAGCTCCCTTGAGGCTCGTGGCACCTCATAATAACATCTCTGATACTCACTGATGTCATCTACTGACTGTAGCTTATTTTTTATCGCTGGTGACTATGCCCCCAGTACATACACAGTCTTCCTCTTTGCCAACAGTTGTCATCCTTTTCCAGTACTTCGTCATCTACATGGATGAAACATTCAATCCCATGGCCTCTTGTTTACTTATCCATCAAAGGCAATGAATCTTTGCCTCTAACCAATCTCAGAGTCTTACTTTCTGGTATCTCCGAACATTATTTCCTAGCCTTTCAATAGTCTTAGTCAAATATTCAGACTGTTAAACAGCAAACGACACCTGATTCATTGACCCAATATTTTCTCACTCTCCACTGACATACTTGTTTCCCTTTACCCATCTGAGACTCTATAGTGTATATATCTTCACTTGCTTAAAAAAAATGACTTTTTTTTTTGACAGAGACACAGAGAGAGTCAGAGAGAGGGACAGACAGACAGGAAGGGAGAGAGATGAGAAGCATCAATTTCTCATTGCGACACCTTAATTGTTCATCAGTTGCTTTTTCATAAGTGCCTTGACTGGGGGGTGGGCTATAGCAGAGTGAGTGACCCCCTTGCTCAAGCTAGCAATCTTTGGGCTCAAGCCAGCGACCATGGGATGATCCCATGCTCAAGCTGGTGACCCCGTGCTCAACTGGTGAGCCTGCGCTCAAGTCGGCAAACCTTGGGGTTTCGAACCTGGGACCTCTGTGTCCCAGTCTGATGCTCTATCCACTGCGCCACTGCCTGGTCAAGTGAATGAC
This sequence comes from Saccopteryx leptura, assembly GCF_036850995.1. Lineage (NCBI taxonomy): Eukaryota > Metazoa > Chordata > Mammalia > Chiroptera > Emballonuridae > Saccopteryx > Saccopteryx leptura. The sequence goes on along the minus strand of NC_089514.1, from coordinate 37,069,760 downwards.
TCTTGTTATGGACTAAATGTTTGTATCCCACCCCCCCACCCCCAATTCATATGCTGAAATTCTAACTCCCAATGTGAAGGCATTTGAAGATGTGGCCTTTTGTAGGTTATGAGATCATGAGAGTGGAACCTTAATGAATAGAAACAGTGCCGTTAGAAACCAGAGAGCTTTCTCTCCCCTTCTGCCCTGTGAGGACACAGCAAGTGGATGGCAGTCTAGGAACCAGGAAGAACGCTCGCACCAGATACTGAATCTTCTGGTGCCTCGATCTTGGACTTCCCAGTCTCCAGAACTGTGAGAGATAAATGCTTGTTGTTGGTATTCCATTATAGCTTCCTGAATAGACTAGGACAACTCTTGCATTTCATCACATCCACTGGCAATATCCTAGTCCTAGAAGACCCAGCTACCCATTTTCTGTCTGATTTTGCTGAAAAAAAAAATCAGACAATGGAGCTCATTAGCTTCACCACCTTCAGCTATCAAAGAACAGTCTGTCCACTCTGGAGACCACCACTTTCCTCCTTCCGAGGGGCTGTGGTAAAGATCCCCTTAGAGACAGCTCTCAGTCAATAGGCTCAAAATGGAACTTGTTTTCCATCCAGACATATTCCCATTCATAAAAATTTTCTCATTGCAGTAAATGGTACAATTATTCACAAGTTGCTCAAGTTAAAAATCTGGGAGTCATTCATGAGTCCTTGCTTTCCCTCACCCTTGACATAAAATTCACACCAACACCTGTTGTCCAAAATATTTCTTTCTTTTTTTTTTAAGGTGTGAGGGAGACTGACAGTGAGACAGACTCCTGCATGTGGCCCAACCCAGCAGATGCTCAAATCAATTGAGCTATTTTTAGTGCCTGAGGCTGAGGCACTGGGACCAAGGGAGCTATCCTCAGTGCCCCAGGAAACACTTGAATCAATCAAGCCACCGGCTGTGGAGGGGGGGGGGGAGAGGGAAGGAAGGGGGAGAGGAGAGGAAGAGGGAGAGAAGCAGATGGTTGCTTCTCCTGTGTGCCCTGACCAGGAATCAAACCCAGCACATCTATACACCAGCCTGACACTCTATCCACTAAGCAATCCCATCAGGGCCCAAAATATTTCTTAAACCACTCTCTACCAACACCAGTTTAATCCAAGTCTACATCATCTGTCATCTAAACTCCGGAAGCACTTCCTAATGGATCTCTCTATTTTCTCCATTGCCTCTTTCCAGATAATTTTCCACATAGCAACTAAGATCATTTTAAAATGTAAATAAGATGATGTCTCTCTTCATCTTAAAATTCAATGGTTTTCGCCTGACCAGGCAGTGGCACAGTGGATAGAGCGTCGGACTGGGAAGCCAAGGACCCAGTTTCAAGACCCCAAGGTTGCCAGCTTGAGTGCGGGGCTCATCTGGTTTGAGGAAAAACTCACCAGCTTGGACCCAAGGTCGCTGGCTTGAGCAAGGGGTTACTCTGTCTGCTGAAGGCCCGTGGTCAAGGCACATATGAGAAAGCAATCAATGAACAACTAAGGTGTCACAACGAAAAACTGATGATTGATGCTTCTCATCTCTCCATTCCTGTCTGTCTGTTCCTATCTATCCCTCTCTCTGACTCTCTCTCTGTCTCTGTAAAAAACAAACAAACAAACAAACAAAAAAAACTGCGGTTTTCTGTGGCACTCAAAAACTAAAGCTACCTTCCTGACCATGACCGAAAAGGCCCTCCATGAGCTCCAGAGCCCTTGTACACCTCTCTCAATCCCATCCTGTATGACTGTTATTCTCTATGGCCCAGACACAGCTTCCTTTTCTGGAAGTGGAAAAGGCAAACTCATTCCCTTGTTGGGAAGTCTGCACATGCTGTTATATCTCTTGAATAGAATGAGTCACTTCAGTTGTGTTTTGTTTTCCTTTCAGCTCTTAAGTTTCCTTTGTAATTATCTCACACAATTGTTTCTTTCCTCACTATAATTTCTCCCACAAGACAAAAAGCTCCCTGAGAGCAGAACCAGGTTTATCTTGTCCATCACTGACTACACAATGCCTGGTACATAGTAAATAAGAATCCAATGAATATTCTTTGTTGTTGAATGCATCAAAAATGCCAGGACCAAAAGATGTAATAGTTCTCTAGGTAAGATCCCTCTTTTTTGCTGATCAGGACACTTTAGGCCCAAAGGGGATAAGTGATGTGTCAATGTCATGGTTACTGGCTGAGTACAGAATAAATGTATGTCCTGGTTGGGTCCTGAAGTCCTAGTTTCTCAAACACCTAGTGTGCCTTCTTCCTCACTTTTGTAACTCATTTATGATCCTTTCTTTAAACATTTGTTTGCTTTTATCTATGCTACTTTTCTGTATTAAAATATAATTTGCTTGCTCACTACAAGCATATTTTCAATGTCATCAGTGCAATAAAAAGTGCCTTGGATACAGCTTTTCATTTCCTTTTTTGCAAAATTCACTCAATTTATCACGATTGATATTGTCTCATTCCCTCACCCCCCCCCCCCAAAAAAAAGACTGACTAGCTATGAGAAAGTAACTGCAAACTGTTTCTAAATACATACTCTGAAAAATATCTGGAATGGGTAGTTTTAATTTATTTATTTTTAGCAAGAAAGAGAGAAAGAGAGAGTGAGACAGGGACACACAGGAAGGGAGAAGCATCAATTTGTAATTGCAGCACTTTAGTTATTCATTGATTGCTTTCTCATATGTGCCTTGATGTGGGGAGAGGCTCCAGCTTAGCCGGCAAACTCGAGCTGCAAGCCAGCAACCATGGAGTCATATCTATGATCCCACACTCAAGTAAGCAACTCGTGCTCAAGCCGGTGAGCCTGTGCTCTAGCCAGAAGAGCCCCTGCTCAAGCTGGCGACCTCAGGGTTTCCAACCTGGGTCCTCGGAGTTCCAGGTCTACACCCTATCAACTGCACCATCGCCTGGTCAGGCTAGCTTTAATTTTTGAAACAACAGAGGGATGGGTGCAGAGTAGAAAACTTACCTTAGAGAACGAAAAAATAAATGGAGATTAAAACAGCAGAGAAATAATAAAGATGGAGAAAATGTATGGGTGTGTGTGTGTGTGTGGGGGGGGGGATGGCAGAAATGGTTTGGAGAGAATTTAAAAGGCTCCCAGTAGAGGGGCTGCTACCTGGACTATAATCAAAGTCATTAGGGTGGGGGTAGGGGCATGAGTTCCAATTCCATTTCTTTCAATTTCACCCATAGTGATGAGTGATAATTAACCAAGGCCCATAATAAGTTTTCCCATCTAAAAAACGAACTGCCTGAGGAGTAAAAACTGACACCAATTCTTCTCCAATGGGTGGGAAAGATAATACATGGAATTCTCTTGACAAAAATTCTCTTGATCTCTCTGCCCTATTTTAAGAGCAAGATTTTTAGGGCATAGTTTTCAACAAGTTTTGGCTGAGGCTGAACACAGGGCTCACTTATAATTTAGGCCACTTCAAGACGAAGCCACATATGTACACTGCTCACAGAAATTAGGGAGTCAGGGAACGTGCAGATCCTCCAGTACTTTCAGCCTTTTGTATAGTGCATTTGCACCAATTAAATAAAAGTTGGTTTTGCATCTCATTTGCATAATCAAACTTTGACTTGTTTGCTTTTCTGATGTTCTTGTTTTATAAAAAAAATAGCAAGTGCTTCTTTTTTTTTACTGCTTCATATTCATTTAGAAATATCCTCTAATTTTGGTGAGCAGAATACTTCCTAACATACATATAACGGCCTACACACACCACGGTCACATAATTGGGTAATAAACAAAACGACTACTAGAAATACTCCCTCGTTCGCAAAGCAGTGATGTGTGATTTTCAATGAATCACGCTGCATCCACCCCCAAAGTGGTAGCTAGATAGGTCATCAGGGAGGCTAAGGTAATCTGCCCGTCCTTTCCCTCTGGGGCACATCCTACCTGGGTCGAAGTCGCTCTGGCCTCCTTTCTCCTGGGCCCGACCGCCAGGTTATCTAGGAGCTAGGGGAAGACCCAGAGGAGTAAGGGGCGAAATCGGAATCGGTAATAAACAGACACACCCCTCCGTACCCTTCCCACCTGGCGCTGCCACGCGATCAGGAACCTACAAGCTCAGGACACACGCCCGCAGAGAGCGCGGGATCCCGCGAGGACGGACGCAGCGCGTGGCGCCGCCCGCATCTTGACCTCCACCCCTCGGCCGCCACCTCATCCCACGCCCTTCCCCGACGCGCTCACCTCCGCGCCCTCCGCGCCCTCCGCGCCGGGCAGAGGCCAGCGTGCCAGGTCTCCCGCGGCGGCGCGCCTCCCCGGGGCGGCCCGGGCGCTGGGGCCTACCGACCGCGCCTGCGAGCGGCGGCTGCAGGGCGGCTGCGGCGGCGGCGGCGGTGGCGGCTTCCCCGCCTCCCGAGCTGGCTCGGCGGAGCCGGGGAGGTGGAGGGAGGGGCGCGCGCCGCGGCCGCCGGGTGGTGACGCGCTGCCGGGGGCTGCGCCCGGGCGGGGGCCGGGCGCGGGGCGGTCGGGGAGCGCCGACCGCAGGGCCCTGCGGGCCGGGACGGAGAGCGGTGGGGCGCGGGGAGGAGTCGCGGAGTCCTGGGAGTCCGGCGAGGGCTTGGGGCGCTGGGGAGCGCCGAGTGCGGCGAGCAGTGCAGCGCTGCACCCCCTTCCCCCAAACTGGGAGCAGCTGAACATCTGCTGGCCTCTGCCCCCCTGTAGGGCTCCCCCAGGACACCCTTTGAAACAGCTTTAGAAAAATCGAGTCGCTTTTCTACTTCACTGCTTTTGTGCTTTGTAGTCGCCTGTCCCCGCCAGACTTTGCTTTTTATTACGCCCAACCCCAAATACCTCTTTCCAACTCTGAGTTCCTGTCTAGTCTCCAGTAGTGTTCTTTCTCTTCTTTCTAATCGTCTTTGGCTGGACAGTGATCTGGGAATAAAATGCTCAGAAATGCCCTTTCGCGAATCACATTTTACAGCTCCCTCACAGCCAGCGGACGGGAGATCAGTGTGTGGACTGACCCTCACTCTAGCTGGTTACACTGGAACTTTGGTGTTGGGGAAAAGAGGGTCAAGCAGGGGGAGTTAGGAGACCTGTGTTCCTGACAAAGCCTCTTAAACCCCAGGGATCACAGTGACCTTGAGTGTTCAGGGGGATCTTTGAGCTGTAAAGGCACCTTTCGTTCTGGGATTTTATGAACATTTCCCCTGCAGATTATCAAGTAGTCAGGTAGCCTTTATCTTTTGTGTAGGTGTCAGTAGAAGAAACAGATCTTTATTCTCAAATATAAGATCAACTTGCGAAAAATTCTCAAATTTGGGGAATTTTTTTATACGTTAGTAAATTTCCATTTCAACAAATTAAGTTTAAAGATTATCTCTCTCTGTGGTTTATTAACCAGGGTAGAAGTCAAGAAGGGGGTCTTAGATGGTCACTGGACACTGAACTTTCCCCTCTGAGGCCCATAAACAGATTAACCTTTGTAAATGCTGCTTTGAAAATATATCTCTTGTTTGACTAGACGTATGCCCCTCCCTCACTGCCAACATTATTAAGATTTAAAGTTTAGGCATAAGCTAAGTTTTCCTTGATGTGTTAGGATATAGCGCATTGACAGCTGGTAAAATTCTTTCCATTTTGGTAACTGGAAAATTAATTATATTTCATCTGGAAAATGAGACACGAGGAGACCAGGTAAATAGGACAAACCAGAAGAGACAACTTGGAAGGTGGGAGTGTGTTTGTGTGCTGGAGACGAGAATATGTAAGTTCTCTGTATTTTTTGAAAGTGTTGATTTTTGTTTCGATTTCTCCTCTAAAGCAGAATCCTGTGGTTGTCTCACACCTAAAGCTTCAACACCAACCAGGCACTCTTGCAAATAAGATCTACTTGTCAAAATCTGTAATTCACAGACGAGAAATGCTTATTTGGTCTTTTTTTCCTTAGTACAATACTTCAATATGATTATTCCCATGGAGAAAAGCAAGTTTCTTTTTTTTTAATTAAAAATTTAGTGATTGATTTCTGGGAGAGAGGAAGGGAGAGAGAGAGACAACAAGAACACTGAGCTGTTCCTGTATGTGCCCTGATCAGGGATAAAACCTGCAACCTCTGTGCTTCTCTATGATGCGCTAATTAACCAAGCTATCTAGCCAGGGCTGTAGTCTATATCAGTTTTTATTATTTCACATCAACACTACTCTCAGATAATGAAACTATCTGTTTTATTTATTTATTTTTCTTCCTAGCACTTCTGGAAGACAATTGGAAGAAATTTATGAATCTTAGCAGTTGATGAAAGAGTGAAGCTTTTAAAAAACAATAGTGTTATAGCCTGTCCAGGTAGTGGTGCAGTGGATAGAGCATCGGACTGGGACTCAGAGGACCCAGGTTCAAAACCCCAAGGTTGCCGGCTTGAGCTTGTGGTCGCTGGCTTCAGGTGGAATCATAGACATGACCCCATGGATGCTGGCTTGAGCCCGAAGGTCACTGGCTTGAGCAACGGGTCATGCACGAAAGAATTGGTCCTTCTCATCTCTCTCCTTCCTGTTTGTCCCTCTCTCTGTCTCTCTCGCTAAAAAAAAAAGAAAAAAAGAAAAAAAAAAGAAAAAAATCAATAGTGTTAAAAATTTCACAAAGGATCATTACAAAATATACCACTTTTTAATTATCCTAGAACCATAAATTATTGTATAAAACTTGTAGGTTAACCATGTAGTTTAATTATTTTTAAAAGTTGTCTAAATATGGACTCTGACTATTCAAAAGTAAAAATGCTTGACCGGTGGTGGCACAGCGCATAGAGCATCGACCTGGGATGCTGAGATCCAGGTTTTAAACCCAAATGTTGCTGGCTTGAGGGTGGACTCACCAGCTTTAGGATGGGGTTGCTGGTTTGAACATGGGATTATCCACATGATTTCATTGGTCACTGGCTTGAGCTTAATGTCACTGGCTTGAGCATGGGGTTACTGGCTCAGCTGGAACCACCCCTCAGTCAAGACACCAATGAGAAGCAATCTATGAGAAACTAAAGCAGCGGTTCTCAACCTGTGGGTCGCGACCTCGGTGAAGGTGCGACCCACAGGTTGAGAACCGCTGAACTAAAGTGATGCAGTTACAAGTTGATGCTTCTCATCTCTCTCTCTTCCTCTCTCTGTCTCCAATAAATAAATAAGTAAATAAATAAATATAAAATGGAAGTAGTATGTGAAATCAAAAAAGAGAATCAATGAGTAGTTTCCGGAAGAAATAGTTGCATTTTATACTTAAACTATAAAAATCAGAAACTATCCTTGGTGGACTATCTCAGGGAGTAAAATGTGTTCCAAAAAACAGTTGGCATTAATGCACAGCATGATGTCTTTCGACCTTATTTCATGGTAACTATAATTTTTACTACTGCTTGTCAGTGGCATTTGAGTGTAAAATTGATTTCACAAGATTTTTTCAGGTCATGACGTGCTCTCTGAGCAATTTCTTCAGTTTCCTGAAGTATTAATCGACTCCACAGAATTATTTATTAATGCACCTCTAGTAGTCTAGAGGTGTAAACATGATTTCTTCTTTGAAATTATTCTATAACTGATAACTTCAGAGTGGTAGTTGCCAAAATGTGTAACTTCAAGCACTAGTCCTTCCAGATGCTTCTTCGGTATTCTTTCACTAGGATATATTGATTTAGCTTCTGCTGTATGCCCTGACTGGGGCACGAGAAACAATGGTGAAGAACCCAGATATACTTACCTGTCCTGATAGAATTTATAGTCTCGTTGGGAAGATAAATTAGCAAACAAATATAAATAAGGTGCACACAAGTAAAATAAGTGTACATCATGGTGAAAATAACTTTGAGATAAATAATAATAGGGATTATTTTAGAGATTTCTTTTTAGAGAGCTACAATGCATATCAATAGGTTATAAAGACTTAAACTTTCTACAGTAAAAACATTTAACCTATTTCCAATAAATATCCGAATTTGTTTTGAGGACTGAAGCTTTTTGAGAGCAATACTTATTAATAAAATAAAACCATTTTTGTAGAACACTGCTTTTCTGAAACCAAAGAATTGAATAAACATAAAATTCTGTTAACATTACCTTACTTTTACTTATCGATCTACATTCATGTATTTTTTTTCTTTTTTATAAGCGAGAGGAGTGGAGATAGTGAGACAGACTCCCACATTTGCCCCGACTGGGATCCACCCGGCAATTCTCTTCTGGAGCCAATGCTTGAATCAACTGAGCTATCCTTAGTGCCCGGGTCTGATGCTCAAATCAATCGAGCCACTGACTGCCTGAGAGGAAGAGACAGAGAAGGAGGGAACAAAGGGGGAGAGAAGCAGATGGTCGCTTCTTCTATGTACCCTGAGAATCGAACCCAGGACCTCCATATATTAGGCTGGTGCTCTATCCACTGAGCAAGCTGGCCAGGGTCTACATTCATATATTTTAATAGATTTATAAATATACCTATAATTTTTTTAAAATAGATTTTGTTTGAAAACAAATTATATAGAAACAATTATAAATACCTACATTCACATATTTTAACATTTATAAGAATGCATATATTTTTATAGACTTTGGACAAAATGTCAGAAATATTTATAACTCTATTAAAGTATATCAATGTACATCTGTACAAAACAAATGTTTTATAGTTAACATTGTTTCACGAACATATTTCCACATGTCACCATGGTTGAGGTATGTATAGTTTTTAATTCTATACCCATAACATACATATAGAATAGTTTTCTTAACCCCAAACTTTAGGAAAATACATTTTCTGATTCTTTTACTATTATAACTAACACTGCTTTGAACAAATTATTCTTTGGGGTAATAAGTAAAGGGAATATTTCTGATATTAGTTTTCTATCAAACATTTAAAATGTGTATTTTTTTGGCCCTGGCTGGTTGGCTCAGTGGTAGAGCATCGGCCTGGTGTGTGGAAGTCCCAGTTCGACTCCCAAGCAGGGCACACAGGTGAGGTGCACATATGCTTCTCCTCTCTACCTCCCTCGCTTTTGTTTCTGTCTCTGCCTCTGTCACTCTGTCTCTCTCTTCTCCTCCCATCCTGTAGCCATGCCTTGATTAGAACTATGTTGGCCCCCGGCGCTGAGGATGGCTCATGGCCTCAAGCACTAAAAAATGGTTCTGGTTGTCACAGAGCAAGGGCCCCAGATGAGCAGAGCATTGCTCCCTAGTGGGCTTGCCGGGTGGATCCGGTTGGGGTGCATGCAGAGGTCTGTCTCTGCCTCTCCTCCTCTCACTAAAAAATAAAAATAAATAAATAACGTGTATTTTTTTTAAACAATAATCTTAAAAATTTCAGTATATACATATGTCATTATGGGTCTCTTGGTTGATCAACTTATAACTCAGTACAGTACAACCATGCAATTTCAGAGTCCATGTTTTTCACATTTAATATTGCATTGGTGCCTAGCTGTATCACTCTGTCAGACCTCAATGAGAGAATGCTTACAACTGAACAATAAAGAAAACCCAATTATAAAATGGTCATAAAAATTGAATGAGCATTTCTCCAAAGAAGATATGCAAATGTCCAATCATTATGTCATGGTTTCATATTATTTCATCTTTTTTTTTTTTTTTTTTTTAGCGAGAGGGAGAGAGAGACAAACAGGGACAGAGAGACAGGAAGGAAGAGAAATGAGAAACATCAGTTCTTTGTTGCTTCATCTTAGTTGTACATTGATTGCTTTCTCATATGTGCCTTGATGGGGGAGGGCGACTCCAGCCCAGCCAGTGACCCTTGCTCAAGCAAGTGACTTTGTACTTTAAGCGAGTGACCTTTGGGCTCAAGCTAGCGAGCATGGGGTCATATCTATGATCCCACGCTCAAGCTGGCAACCTCAGGGTTTCCAACCTCGGTTCTTAGTATCCCAGGCCATAGCTCTATCTACTGCGCCACTGCCTGGTCAGGCTATTTTATATATATATTTTTTGATGCCTGGTTTAGGATGTTTGTTCTGGGAATAATTGAATTATCTCCAACGTTAAAAATCTTCTTAATACTCAACAAATAAAACGACTTTAAGAAATAAAACTGAAACAAATAAAAAGACAAAATTCAACTGCTATTTTTATAAACGTAAATGTTTGGCTCTCAAAGGGATTAGAGAAGTTTAGAAATGGAAAAGATATTAAGTAAGAGTTTATTTTAATCTATTTTATAATTTAAAAATTGTATTTAACATTATTTATTTAAAAACACATTGAAAAACTGAAATGTTCATTAAAATGATATAATTTTATGACTATAAATCAAACTATTTCTGAGGGGAGATTTCACTTATTTTTACACAAAAGTTATAAGAATTGATTACAGTGGTTATAAGTAACAAAGTACTTTGTAATACTTAATTCTATAATGCATCAAAATAAATTTTATTTAGGTCAAAGTGTTAAAACTTAAAAGTAACCTGATAAAATAATTAGAAAAACTAGAAATGAATGTTTTGCCCTAATTCTAGAAGAGAAAGGACTTTTAAAGTTTGAATAGATGGAAGCAGTCTTAAAGATAAAAATTTATAATTTTGACTGAATAAAATTTAAAGTTCTACATGGTTTTTTAAACACATAAAGTGAAGGAAAATGTTTGCTGTAAATTTGACACAAAGTTAACATGAAATATTTAAAATATGTCACACAAATTCAGAGGAGCAGCAGAAGTCTAAGCTCCAATAAATGGGCAAAATAACAATGAATATTTTAATGAAGAGTAAATAAAACTATTTAATAAGCAGAAACATTGAGAAAGATAGCCTCTACAGGCTTTCTATAATCTCTAGTCTTTTCCTGTTTATTAATATTTAGCTATCAAGTTTTTCCCTCTTTAAGCAAATCACCAAAGGTTTTACCTCTTAAAATTTTGCAGTGTATCTTTGTCAAGGCAAAAACGGAAATGTAGGCCATTGGTCTACAAATGCGAAGAACAAGATTTCTCCTGTTCTTATTTTCATTATGCAATTGTATAATAAAGTAATTCCCAGACTTTTCAATATTCAATGTATGTACTGGGGTTTCTCTTATTTCCCAGATTATTTTATAGCAGTAAATTTACCCATTTTATGAGAATCATTAAATTTTTTTAATGGCTCATCTCTTTTTTTAGTTGAATTGATTGGGGTGACATTGGTTAATAAAATTATACAGGTTTCAGGCGTACAATTCTATAGTACATCATCTGTATATCGTATTGTGCGTTCACCACCCCAAGTCACGTCTCCTTCCATTAGAATCATTAATGTTTTGAGGCTCTATTTTCCAGGATTATGTCATTTAATTAAAAGGGTGTATTTTCTATTTTTAAAACTGTAACTAATAACTTTCATTTTTTTGTGTTTTGTTAAGCTATTAATTTATTCTACAAATACTTATTGGGTGTTACTTGTGCACCACTGTCTAAGGGGCTGGGGACACAAAAAGCAAAACAGATCCCTGCCACCATGAAGTATTTCCCTTGGGGCTGTCAGTCGTATGTGTGATAATGTACTGTCCAAAGACACCTGTCTGAGGATTTAAATGGGGGTGACTACAATTCATCATGCACTCTGCTCCCACTTATGCCTTTTTTTTTTTTTTTTACGCAGCGGTGGTTGCTAACCAAACTGTGCTTGGGTAGGAAGCGTGTGTATGTGTTTGTGTATGTAGGTAAATACGCACTTGCCTGAATCTTCTAATTTGCACCAAAGTGCCAAAGCTGAGGCTCTAGTTCTACTGGGGAAAGACAGACAATAAACAAACTACATAAAGATATGGAGTATGTCTCATGATAATAGATGCCCTTAGGAAAAATAAACTGAGAAAGGGAAATAAGGAGTGCGGTCAGGAAAGGCCTCCAAGGTGACCTTTTAAAAGTAAAAGACAAGTCAGTGAGCCATGCAGACAGCAGGGGAAAGCGTCCCATCAGGGGGTAATCAAGTGGAAAGGCCCCAAGGCCTGTCAGCAGCCGTGTCCAGAGAACAGGCAGCTTGTCTGGAACCGACTGAGACCAGCAGTGGAGGTAAGGTCGGAAGTCGGAAAGGGAGGGTAGATGTGGAAACGTGGGTGGGCCTAGTTGTGTAGGATAATGTAAGGAATTTAGTTTCTATGAAGAGTGATATGAGAAACCTTGGCAGATTCTAAATAGGCATGATAGGATCAGATGTACATTTTAACAGACTAACTGTAGCTATGGTGTTGAAAATAGACTGAAGCGAGGCAAGGGTGGAAGCTGGGAAGTCAATTAGGGGACTATTATAGTAGTCCAGGTTGATGGTGGTATTGATAAGGGTGGTAGAATAGAGTTGGGAGAAATGTAGAGTTCTTGATACATTCTAAAGGCAGAGCTAAGAGAACTTGATGGTAGGTTGGATGTAGGTTTGAAAAAAGAACAAAATCAAGGGTAATGTCAAGTTTTAGGCCTGACAAACAGGAGCCATGGTGTTTATTCAGTGAGAAGGGGGAGAGTTTGTCTCAATCAGATTAGGAAGGAGGAAAGATCAGGAGTTCAGGCTGAGGAATGTTACATTAGAGATGACAAATGTGGAGCTGAGGTTCATATGTGAGTCTGGGATTCAGGCAGGTCTGGCCTAGAGATGTTAATTTGGTAATTATTATAATTTTCTTTTTTTAAAATTAATTTTAAAGGGTGACTGATAAATCAGGGTACATATGTTCAGAGAAAACATCTTTAGGTTATACTGACATTTGATTTTGCTGCATTCTCATCACCCAGAGTCCAATTGTCTTCCGTCACCTTCTAACTGGCTTTCTTTGAACCCCTCCCCTGCCCGAACCCCCTCCCTCCCCTCCCCTCCGTAACCACCACACTCTTGTCCATGTCTCTGAATCTCATTTTTATGTCCCACCTATGTATGGAATCATATAGTTCTTAGTTTTTTCTAATTTACTTATTTCGCTAAGTATAATGTTATCAAGGTCCATCCATGTTGTTGTAAATGATCCGATGTCATCATGTTTTATGGCTGAGTAGTATTCCATAGTATATTGTGTACCAAAGCTTTTTATTTTTATTTTTTATTTATTTTATTTTTTTTTTCATTTTTCTGAAGCTGGAAACAGGGAGAGACAGTCAGACAGACTCCCGCATGCGCCCGACTGGGATCCACCCGGCACGCCCACCAGGGGGCGACGCTCTGCCCACCAGGGGGCAATGCTCTGCCCATCCTGGGCGTCGCCATATTGCGACCAGAGCCACTCTAGCGCCTGGGGAAGAGGCCACAGAGCCATCCCCAGCGCCCGGGCCATCTTTGCTCCAATGGAGCCTCGGCTGCGGGAGGGGAAGAGAGAGACAGAGGAAAGTGCGGCGGAGGGGTGGAGAAGCAAATGGGAGCTTCTCCTGTGTGCCCTGGCCAGGAATCGAACCTGGGTCCTCTGCACGCTAGGCCGACGCTCTACCGCTGAGCCAACCGGCCAGGGCCTCCAAAGCTTTTTAATCCACTTGTCCTCTGACGGACACTTGGGCTGTTTCCAAATCTGGCTATTGTGAACAATGCTGCCGTAAACATGGGGGTGCATTTCTCCTTTTAAAACAGTGCTGTGGTGTTCTTGGGGTATATTCCTAAAAGTGGGATAGCTGGGGCAAAAGGCAGTTCAATTTTAAATTCTTTGAGGAATCTCCATACTGTTTTCCACAGAGGCTGCACCAGTCTGCATTCCCACCAGCAGTGCAGGAGGGTCCCCTTTTCTCCACATCCTCGCCTGTACTTATTCTGTGGTGTTTTATTGATGAGCACCATTCTGACTAGTGTAAGGTGATATCTCATTGTGGTTTTAATTTGCATTTCTCTAATGATTAGTGATGTTGAGCATTTTTTCATATGCCTATTGGGCATCTGTATGTCCTCTTTGGAGAAGTGTCTATTCATTTTATTCATTTCTTTTCCCCATTTTTTTGATTGGACTGTTTGTCTTTCTGGTGTTGAGATTTACAAGTTTTTTATAAATTTTGGTTTTTAACCCCTTATAAGATGTACTGTCAAATATGTTCTCCCATTGTGTAGTTTGTCTTTTTATTCTGTTCTTATTGTCTTTGGCTGTGCAAAAGCTTTTTAGTTTGATATAGTCCCATTTGTTTATCCTGTCTTTTATTTCCCTTGCCCGTGGAGATAAATCAGCAAATATATTGCTGCAAGAGATGTCGGAGAGCTTATTGCCTATGTTTTCTTCTAAGATACTTATGGTTTCACGCCTTACACTTAAGTCCTTTATCCATTTTGAGTTTATTTTTGTGAATGGTGTAAGTTGGTGGTCTAGTTTCATTTTTTTTGCAGGTTGCTGTTCAATTTTCCCAACACCATTTGTTGAAGAGGCTGTCTTTACTCCATTGTATGCCCTTACCTCCTTTGTCAAATATCAGTTGTCCATAGAGCTGTGGGTTTATTTCTGGGTTCTCTGTTTTGTTCCATTGATTTATGTGCCTGTTCTTATGCCAGTACCAGGCTGTTTTGAGTACAATGGCCTTGTATACTACACTTGATATCCGGAAGTGTGATACCTCCCACTTTATTCTTTTTTTTCAAGATTACTGAGGCTATTTGTGTTCTCTTTTGGTTCCATATAAATTTTTGGAATATGTGTTCTATATCTTTGAAGTATGTCATTGGTATTTTAATTGGTATTGCATTGAATTTATAAATTGCTTTGGGTAATATAGACATTTTAATGATGTTTATTCTTCCTAACCATGAGCACGGTATATGCTTCCACTTGTTTGTATCTTCCCTGATTTTTTTTTTATCAATGTTATATAATTTTTCGAGTACAAGTCTTTAATCTCCCTGGTTAAATTTATTCCTACATACTTTATTTTTTTTATTGCAATAGTGAAGAGGATTGCTTCCTTAATTTCTCTTTCTGACAGTTGTTAGTGTATAAAAATGCCTCTGATTTCTGAGTATTAATTTTATATCCTGCCACCCTGCTGAATTTATTTATCAGGTAAAGTGGTTTTTTGACTGAGACTTTAGGGTTTTTTATATACAATATCATATCATCTGCAAATAGTGATAGTTTTACTTCTTCTTTTCCAATTCGGATGCCTTTTATTTCTTTTTCTTGTCTGATTGCTGTGGCTAGGACTTCCAGAACTGTGTTGAATAAGAGAGATGAAAGGGGGCACCCTTGCCTTGTTCCTGATCTTAAGGGGATTGCTTTTAATTTTTGCCCATTGAGTATGATGTTGGCTGTGGGTTTGTCATAGATGGCCTTTATTGTGTTGAGGTATGTTCCCTGTATTCCCACTTTGCTGAGAGTTTTGATCATGAATGGGTGCGGGATTTTATCAAATGCTTTTTCTGCATCTATTGAAATTATCATGTGGTTTTCCTCCTTTCTTTTGTTTATATGGTGAATCACATTGATTGATTTGTGAATATTGTACCAGCCTTGCCTCCCCAGAATAAATCCCACTTGATCATGGTGTATGATTTTTTTCATATATTTCTGGATCCAGATTCCTAATATTTTGTTGAGAATTTTAGCATCTAAATTTATCAGGGATATTGCCCTTAATTTTCTTTCTCTGTGTTGTCTTTGCCTGGTTTTGGAATCAGAATTATGCTCACCTCATTAAAGGAGCTTGGAAGTCTTCCCTCCTCCTGAATTTTTTGAAATAAAGTGTGTCTGTAAAGTCATGGTGCAATTTTGACTGGTCACAGAAATGCAACAAAGAAGATAGAAATGTGAAATCTGCACCAAATAAAAGAGAAAACCCTCATAGTTTCTGTAGGATGATGTAGCAGCATGTGTGCATGTGCAGATGATGACGTAACACCATGTATACAGTGGAGCAGCCCATGGCCATGCCAGTAGAGATGTGGATGGTACAGAGGAAAGTTCAGTGTTTTCTGTGGCTCCCTAAATTCGAATCTGTGACCAAAGTGCAACATGAGTATCGGCGCGTTTATAATGAAGTGCTACCACATAGGGATAACATTACTCGGTGGGATAAGCAGTTGAAGGAAACCGGCAATTTGGTGGAGAAACCCAGTTCTGGTAGGCCATCAGTCAGTGACGAGTCTATAGAGGCTATATGGGATAGCTACCTAAGGAGCCCTTAAAAAATCTGTGCATGAGTGTACATCGAACTGCACTGAATAGGTATGAAACTGGGAGAGTTTTCCTTTTATTTGGTGCAGATTTCACATTTCTATCAACTTTTTTTGCTTTCCTGTGACCAGTCAAAAGTGCACCATGACTTTACAGACACACTGTAGCTTGAGAAGGATCGGAGTTAGTTCTTCTTTAAATATTTGGTAGAATTCACTTGTGAAGCCATCAGGCCCAGGACTTTTCTTTTTTAGGAGTTTTTTGATAACTGTTTCAATCTCATTTGTTGTAATCAGTCTGTTTAGGTTTTCTGATTCTTCCAGAATAATTTTTGGAAGATTATGTTTTAACAAATTTGTCCATTTTATCTAGGTTGTCTAGTTTTTTGGCATATAGTTCTTCATAGTATTTTCTAACAATATTTTGTATTTCTGTTTTATCAGTTGTTATTTTTCCACTCTCATTTCTAATTTTATTTATTTGAGTCCTCTCTCTTTTTTTCTTGGTGAGTCTGGTTAAAGGTTCATCGATCTTGTTTACCTTTTCAAAAAACTACCTCCTGGTTTCACTGATCCTCTGTATTGTTTCTTTAGCCTCTATGTCATTTATTTCCACTCTGATCTTTATTATTCCTTCCTTCTACTACCTTTGTGCTTTACTTACTGTTCTTTTTCTAGTTCTTTTAGATGCAGGGTCAAGTTGTTTATTTGAGCTTTTTCTAGCTTCTTAAGATATGCTTGTAATGCTATGAACTTCCCTCTTAGGACTGCTTTTGCTGTGTCCCATAAATTTTGAGTTGATGTATGCTCATTATCGTTTGTTTCTAGGAATTTTTTTATTTCTTCTTTGATCTCATTGTTAACTCATTCGTTATTTAACAACCTGCTATTTAGTTTCCATGTGTTTGAGAATTTTTGAGCTTTTCTGTTGTGGTTGATTTCTAGTTTCATGCCATTGTGATCAGAGAAAGTGCTCAATATGATTTCAATCTTCTTAAATTTGTTGAGACCACTCTTGTGCCCTAACATGTTGTCTATTCTAGAGAATGTACCATGAGCACTTGAAAAGAATGTATATTCTGCTGCTTTAGGGTGAAAAGTTCTGAAGATATCTATTAAATCGAGTTGATCTAGTGTGTCCTTTAAGTCTGCTTTTTTTTGTTAATTTTCTTTCTTGAGGATCTATCCAGTGATGTTAGTGGGATATTGAAATCCCCTACTATTATAGTATTGCTGTTGATCTCTCCCTTTAAATCCATCGAAGTCTGTTTTCTATATTTAGGTGCTCCTATATTAGGTGCGCAGATATTTATAACGGTTATATCTTCCTGTTGGATTGCTCCCTTTATCATTATGTAATGATCTTTTTTATCTCTTACTATAGCCTTTGTATTAAAGTCCATTTTGTCTGATATCAGTATTGCTACCCCAGCTTTTTTTTCATTTCCATTTGCGTGGAATATTTTTTCATCCTTTTATCTTTAGTCTATGTGCATCTTTTGTTTTAAGGTGTGTCTCTTGAAGACAGCATATGTATGGGTCCTGTTTTCTTATCCACGCAGCTACCCTATGTCTTTTGATTGGATCATTTAATCCATTTACATTTAAGGTTATTATTGATATGTAGTTGTTTATTGTCATTTTATTCTTTAAAACTGTATTCCTCTTTTGCTATATTCTTTTTCCCCTTTTGATCTGTTTACAACAGGCCCCTTAGCATTTCTTGGAGCATTGGTTTGGTTGTAGTGAATTTCTTGAGTTTTTTTTTTGTCTGGAAAGCTTTTTATTTCTTCTTAAATTTTAAACGATAGCCTTGCTGAATAAAGTAGTCTTGGTTGTAGGCTCTTGTTCTGCATTACTTTGAATATTTCTTGCCGTTCCCTTCTGGCCTCAAGTGTTTCTGTTGAGAAGTTGGAAGTCATCCTTATAGGGGCTCCTTTGGGATAGCCTTTTTTTTTCCTAGCAGCTTTTAATATTTTCTCCTTATCACTTAGCTTTGGTATTTTAATTATGATGTGTCTTGGTGTAGCTTTCTTTGGGTTTCTCTTTAATGGAGTTCTCTGTGCTTCTTGAACTTGTGAGATGTTTTCCTGCCTTAATTTAGAGAAGTTTTCAGCTATGATATGTTTGAATAAAGTCTCTATTCCTTGTTCTTTCTCTTCTTCAGGAACCCCAATGATATGGATGTTATTTCTCTTCATGTTGTCACAGAGCTCTCTTAGAGTTTCCTCAGACTTTTTGAGTCTCTTTTCTTTTTTCTGCTCTGCTTCCATGCTTTCGTTTATCTTGTCTTCTAATTCACTGATTTGATTCTCAGCTTCATCCATTCTGCTTTTAATTCCTTCCATTGTGTTCTTTATTTCTGATATTGTATTTGTTATTTCTGACTGATTCTTTTTATTATTTCATTATCCTTTTTTATATTTGTTATCTCTTTATTTAGGTGTTCGTAATGACCTCCTATTGTTGTTCTAATGTCTTTGATAATCGTTATTTTAAACTCTGCATCTGGTAATTTGGTTATATCTGACTCATTCAGGTCCTTTTCTGGGGATTTCTCTTGATTCGTTTGTGTTGCATTTCTCTGCCTTCCCATTTTGTCTGTGTAAAAGAAGGTTTTGGTCACTGGAGTTCACTGGGTGTGGCCTCTGTGTTCCCTAGGTGTGGTCTGTCTGCAGGCCTGCCACCCCCTCTGCTGCTGCTGCTGCCTAGGGTATTCTGGTATGGGCATTGCCTTTGCCAGCCCACTGGGGCTGTTGCTGTGTTTTCCCCATTTCCTTCATGGGATGGGCTGTGATCATGTGCTCGGGTATATAAGCCTCGGTGGCTTCGGCCTTTGCCCCACCCCCGCAGGTGGGGTTATGTGCCATGTCCAGCCTGCAAGCCTTGGCCCTGAGGCAGGGATGAGCACCTTTGCTCAGCTGTGGGTCTCTGCCTGATTCCACCCTTTCGCCCCACCCCTGCAGGAGGAGCCTGCTCATGGGTTGGCTGTAAGCCTTGGCTCCATTGGCTGGGCGGGGCTGTGTGCCCTTGCTCAGTCGTGGGACTCTGCCTGATCTGGCTTTTGCTCCCCCCCCCCCCGAAGGAGCCGTCTTGTGCTTTAGGCTGCAAGCCTTGGTTCCCCTGGGGCCAGGTGAGGCTGTGCTCCCGCACCCTTGCTCAAGGGCGGGTCTCTGCCCCTTCCGGGGCTGCTGCCCTTCCCCCACAGGCTAGATTGCAGGCGGCTCACAGGTGGGCTTTACCACTTTCGTGCATCCCCTCCCCCCCAGCCTGGCAAGTCTGAGCTCACACCTGGGCCTCAGTGTTGCCAGCCAGCTTTCGTGTCCTGCCACCGCCTGCCCTCGGGTGAGCTCTCAGCCATGTGGTTGGGGGTGCTGCAGCTCAGACCCTAACACTCAATACTGTATTCCTGAAAGCTCCCTCCTTCTAAACGACTCTGCTCTAAGTACTATGGGAGAGCTTGTTTTGCTGGTGTCCTGCTTCCCTTTGCTGGTATTGCTGTTTCCAGGGGAAATATTCACTTCAGATTTGGGGAGTGACTCATCCCAGGAGTTAGGGTGGCTATCTCTCAAAATGTTTCTCCCTGTGCATCCTAGATCACACTCTCTTCCTGCCACTCCATTCCTCTCCTCTCTCCCATTCCCCAGAGCCCTGGGTGAGTGGTTGTGAGAGGTTTTCTGCACGGTCCCTTTAAGAAGAATCCTGGGTCTGAGAAATCAATCTCTTTCTCACAAACAGTATCCTGACTTGTTTCCAGCTAAATACTGTCCATACGCCTCTTCTAGGCTCTGGGACTTTAGGCTGTGGCTTTGTTCCTGGGGCTCAGGACTCTCCCCTCTCTGCTAAACTCACTTCCCGCCACACGAGTCTCTCTGGGCTGCCATTTGCTCCAGAGAACTGGGCAGCCCTCTCTGCGTTTCTGCTTTTTTTTTTTTTTTTTACCAGTCTCAGTGTGGCTTCTTCAGTGTTCCTTGGTTGAAGAGTCCTCTTAGTTTAGTCCAAAGTTGGTTTTTCCAAATGATGGTTCTCAAAATTAAGTTGTAATCCACTTTGGTTCTGGGAGGTGGAAGTTGGTACATCTGCCTACTCCCTCTACATCTTGTCCTCTCTATTATTATTTTCATTATTATTTTTTCTTCAGTCAGAGGAGGGAAGGCAGAGACAGACTCCCACATGTGCCCCAGCCAGGATCCACCTGGCAAGCCCACTGGGGTTGATGCTTTGCCCAGATGGGGCGCTGCTCCATTGCTCAGCAACTGAGCTAATTTAGTGCTTGAGGTGAGACTATGGACCTATTCTCATCACCTGGGGCCAACTTGTTCCAACAAGCCATGGCTGCAGGAAGGGGAGGGAGAGAGAGAAAGAGAGTAGCAATGGGGGAAGGTTGGAGAAGTAGATGGGCACTTGTCCTGTGTGCCCTGACCAGAAATTGAACTGGAACATCCACATGCCGGGCCAATGCTCTACTACCGAGCCAACCAGGCAGGGCCTAATTTGGTAATTATTGGCATGTAAAATATTTAAACCATGAAATCACCAATGGAGTAAGAGTGCTTATTTTAAAACTTCCAAGGATTGAGCGTTGGAATATTCCAATGTTTGGTGGTGAGAGATAAGGAGTAAAAGACAAAGGAGATTAAAATGCCACTGATGATATACAAGAAAGAATAGGACAGTTGAGTGTCCTGGAAGCCAAATGTAGACTATGTCAAAGAAAGGGGAATAATCAGTTGTGAAATGCTTTTGTGTGATCAAGCAGGATGAAAAAAGAGAACACGATTTAAAAGGTGAAGGCGATTGGTAAGTTAGATCATTTAAAAGGTGAAGGTGATTGGTAATTTAATTCAGAGAATGGGAGAACAGAAACTGGAGACAATATGGATAGACAACTCTTAATAGTTTTGCTGTCAAATGAAGAAGAGAAATGGAGTGGTAGCTGGATGAGGAAGTAGGATCCAGAACCAAGAATATTGTAAAACGGGGGGAAAATGGTATACAGGGAGTCCTCGGGTTATGACACAGTTTCATTTCTATGACAGTGATGTACCCTAAATTTAGGTGTAAGTCGAAACACATCCTAGCCCAACACAAATGGAACACTTGTGCTTTTTTTTTTTTTTTTTTTTTTTTTTTTTTACAGAGACAGAGAGTCAGAGAGAGGGATAGACAGGAACAGACAGACAGAAACGGAGAGATGAGAAGCATCAATCATTAGTTTTTTGTTGCGCATTGCAACACCTTAATTGTTCATTGATTGCCTTCTCATACGTGCCTTGACCGCGGGCCTTCAGCAGACCAAGTATCCCCTTGCTCGAGCCAGTGACGTTGGGCTCAAGCTGGTGAGCCTTTTTGCTCAAACCAGATGAGCCCTCACTCAAGCTGGTGACCTCGGGTTCTCGAACCTGGGTCTTCCACATCCCAGTCCAACACTCTATCCAGTGCACCACTGCCCGGTCAGGTACACTTGTGCTTTTAACAGTCCAATATGGTGCAGGTAAGCATACTAGAGGACACCAACTCCCTCACTCATATCCCTCACTCGTACGTAGTCTTCACCACGCACAACCAAACTAGTTTGCCCATGGAGTCTGTAAATATGACGCTAATGGCGTAAGACAAAACACGTCTCAATTTTTTAAAGTTTTTTTGGGAGTGAGTGTCATAAACTTGACATATATGCTTATGTAAACCAAAAGAGGAAAGATTCATCCATTTGACACTAAGATTAAAACTCCTCCTAATGAGAAGAAACCATATAGGGACTGAAAAATACCAGTACCTTTTTAAAAAAGGTATTTATGTGCCAGCAAATGATTAGTATCCCAAAATAATACTATACAAATATAAAAGCGTGGGATGCCAATTATAATAAGGAAGAGCACCTAGGAGACTCTGACACTAATATTTTGTTTCTTTAAAAGTTTTTTTTAAATGTATCAATTTTAGAGAGAGAAATGAAGGAAGAAAGAGAGAAGAACATTAATCTGTTCCTGTATGTGCCCTGACCAGGGATTGAACTGGCAACCTCTGTGCTTCAGGACAATGCTCTAATCAACTAAACCATCCTGAATGGACACTAAGGTTTTATTTCTTAAGCTGGTTGTCTGTTGTATATCTGGAGTGTTCATTTCATTATTATTGTATTAATTGTATACATATATATTTCAGATACATCATATATAAATATTATATAATTTAAACATGTTTTATAATATAATAAAAATCCACTTAAAATGACTTAAACAATACGGGAAATATATTGGCTTTCATAATTTGTCCAGTAATAAAGAGAGCTTCAGGTGTGGTTTGAACCAGAGTGCACCTCTGTGGCTGGGGAAGAAGACATTTTCAGAACATATAGACTATATTGGGAGAGGTTGAATACCAGAATGGAGAATTGCTGAGAAACCTATGTACTTTAATTGATCAATGTCATCCCGTTAAATTTAATTTTCTAAAAAAACCCCACCCCAAAACAGAATTGCTGAAAGAGAAGCAGTCTAGGCAGGAAAAAATTGTAAATGTTCTGAGCTGCAATACATAAAACAGGTGCCATAAATAATTCAGTTACACTTCTCATCTTATATCAAACTTTTTATTTTATTGTGTTTTTAAAAAATTTATTCATTGATTTTTAGAGAGAGGAAGGGAGAGAAAGAGAGAAATCCCAATTTATTGTTTCACTTATTTATGCTCTCATTGGTTGCTTCTTGCATGTGCCATGACCGTGGATCAAACCCACAACCTTGGCATATAGGGACTCTAACCAACTGAGCCACTTGGCCAGGGCTGCCCAACTTTTAAAATCTTTGTTTTTCCTGTTTGACTTTTGTTAATCTGGATTTCTAACTGTAAGAAAATTTGTTAAGAGGTATATGATTCTATAATATTCCTTTTATTTTGTACCCATAACATTCCAACTTATGCTCTTTTTACTAGAATGATATTTTGATTCAGTAGTAAGTATCCTTATAAGTGTGGTGGCATTCTGGCTGAGAATAGTGTTAAAAACTTGTTAAAATTGTGACTTCTGTGTCTGTGTCCCTGTATTCCAGATATTTCTATAGGTTATAATTAAGATTGTATTGACTTTTATTTTATTTATTTATTTATTTATTTATTTATTTATTTTATTGTATTTTTCCGAAGTTAGAAGCAGGGAGGCAGTCAGACAGACTCCTGCATGCTCCCGACCGGGATCCACCCAGCATGCCCACCAGGGGTGATGCTCTGCCCATCTGGGGCATTGTTTTGTTCTAACTGGCGCCATTCTAGTACCTGAGGTGGGGACTATGGAGCCATCCTCAGCCCCAGACCAACTTTGCTCCAATGGAGCCTTGGCTGCAGAAGGGGAAGAGAGAGATAGAGAGAAAGGAAAAGGGGAAGGTTGGAGAAGCAGATGGGTGCTTCTCCTGTGTGCCCTGGCTGGGAATTGAACCTGGGACTTTCACACTATGGGCGAATACTCTACCACTGAGCCAACAGGCCATGGCCAAGATGATATTGACTTTTAATATAATTACAACTTTTGTTTATCTCAGTATTTATATTAACTTTTCATATTTTTCCAATTTTTAAAATTTTACTCAAATAGACAACTTTCTCAAGCCGTCACAGTTTACCATTTCTTTCAAATAATTATAGAATTATTTAAATTAAAAACTTCCTTTTTAAGGTCCAAAAGTTATTTTAAAATTATTTTTGATAGTAATCTCTCAAGGCCTTAAACAGTTTAAATGCTACGTAATGTTATGTTTTCTTCATGACTCAGGGTCATTAGGAATGTAAATTGCTTTGTTATAATTACAATAATTTTAGATGCAAGTAGTTATTAGTTACTTGCTTCTATAGTGAGGGGACTGGTCTAACTGGTAAGTGTAATTTTTTTCTTTTCCTTTTTTTTTGTTTCTACACTCAACATGGGTTTTAACTTTCTGATGCTATTAATATGCTAGCGTCTAGCAGTAAAACTGTTCTAAGTTGTTGCATCTGAAGTGTTAAAAACTAATAAACTAGTTAAAAGTTGGATATAACTATGCCAAAAGTATCACTAAGTTTTGAATGAAGTTCTCACTAAAAATTGTATTTGAATTTTAGAGCAAAGAATTTTGATATTCCTTCTATATCGCAACAGCTTTTCAATATTTACTTCTAATTTTCCCTCTTACCAAGTTTCCAGTTATATTTTACATAGTTAAAATTTCTAAAACATTTTGCTAAATAATGAATATGGATTGCTTTATAATCAAGAAAAAGCACTAAATGTGAATAAAAGTGTTGTTACTTTAGTTATGTAATATTCAGTTATAATATTTAAATTCTGTGCTTTCTACACATAATGCTGACAATAAACTTTATCAATTCCTTTCTCAGCTATTTGTGATTTTTTTTTTAATTAAAAGTGATTCTGGCCTGATCAGGCAGAGCATCGAACTGAGTTGCTGAGGACTCAGGTTTGAAAGCCTTAGGCTCAAGCATGGGCTCATCCCGCTTGAGTGCTGAGTTGTTGGCTTGAGCGTGGGATCATAGACATGACCCCATGGTCTCTGGCTTGAGCCCAAGGTCACTGTTTTGAGCAAGGGGTCACTAGTTGGCTGTAACCTTCCCCCCTACCAAAGCATATTTGAGAAAGTAATCAATGAACAACTAAGGTACTGGAACAAAGAATTGATGCTTCTTATCTCTCTCCCTTCCTGTCTGTCCCTCTGTCCGTCTCTCTTGCTAAAAAAAAAAAAAAAAGAAAGAAAGAAAAAAAAGTGATTGTTTTTCATTGTCTCTTTTTCCTCAAAAGTCACGTTAGTGATTTGATTATTTCCCATTTTGATATTAAAATACTATTTTTCAGGTGTTCTAAAACTTCTAATAATTTCCATTGTCTATAGGATAAAACACAGACTATTAAAACTCTTCTCTAGTGTATTTCCAAATTACCTACTTTTTATTACTTACCCTGGCCCCATATAGACATATTAGCTTAAAATATGTCATTTACATTCTTCTCTCCTGGTAGGACTCTACTAAATTTGACTCACCTCTACTAAGTGTTCCATTGGCTAGATCTACTCCTGGATAAAACCTTTCTTGAGTTCTCCCAGCCCACACGAAACTCTCTTAATTGTGTACGGCAGTTATTATCCTTATTGCTGTTGTAGAGCATGCATACTTGTTTGTAATGCTAATCTTTCTAAGTATCCTTGGGATGATTTTGTATATCTGCCACAGTATTTATCCAGAACAAAGTCTTTATCTAAAACAGTGTCTTAGTAGATACTTGGTAAACATATGATAGGTAGATTCATTCCATTTAGAGCAATGGTTTTCAACTTTTTTGCAATTGGGGACCAGCAAAATTAGAATTATTTTTGGGACTGCTATGGCACGAATTACCCTGAGCATAAGCAAATTTGACTAAAATCATTCAGTTTATAATCTTCATACAATATCAGGGTGTTAATCCTTTCATGAACCAGCATGAAATTTTTGGCAGACTGTTCTGTGGAACAGAGGTTGAAAAACACTGATTTTTTTTTTTTTTTGTATTTTTCTGAAGCTGGAAATGGGGAGAGACAGTCAGACAGACTCCCGCATGCGCCCGACCGGGATCCACCTGGCACGCCCACCAGGGGCGACGCTCTGCCCCTCTGGGGCGTCGTTTTGCCGCGACCAGAGCCACTCTAGCACCTAGGGCAGAGGCCAAGGAGCCATCCCCAGCGCCCGGGCCATCTTTGCTCCAATGGAGCCTTGGCTGCGGGAGGGGAAGAGAGAGACAGAGAGGAAGGAGGGGGTGAG
The DNA here is from genome assembly GCF_036850995.1 of Saccopteryx leptura. Lineage (NCBI taxonomy): Eukaryota > Metazoa > Chordata > Mammalia > Chiroptera > Emballonuridae > Saccopteryx > Saccopteryx leptura. The sequence goes on along the minus strand of NC_089514.1, from coordinate 37,043,887 downwards.
GGGTGGAGAAGCAAATGGGCGCTTCTCCTATGTGCCCTGGCCAGGAATCGAACCCGGGTCCCCCGCACGCCAGGCTGATGCTCTACCGCTGATACTGATTTAAGAGTACATGCTGCTGATCAGGCGGTGGTGTAGTGGATAGAACATTGGACTGGGATGCGGCAGACCCAGGTTTGAAACCCTGAGGTCGCTGCTTGAGCAGGGGCTCACCAGCTTGAGCACAGGGTCACTGGCTTGAGTGTGGGATCACAGACATCAACCCAAGGTTGCTGGCTTGATGAAGGTGTCACTAGCTCTACTGTAGCCCCCCCAGTCAAGGCACATATGAGAAATCAATCAATGAACAAGCAATCAATGAACAACTAGGATGCTGCAAGAAAGAACTGATGCTTCTCATCTCTCTTCTTCCTGTCTGTCTGTCCCTATCTGACTCTCTCTTTGTCTCTGCCCCCCAAAAAAAAAGAAAAAGAAGAAGTTGTGTGGGTTTCCCTTTGGTGATACATCTTTGCAGGCAGGGTACTGTGGGCACACATTTCTACCAGGAAACCAAAGTAGAGACTGCAAGCTAAAACTCAAGTAATTCTGGCCAAACACATAAACAGCCAAATTCTTTCAAAAAGGGTTTCTTAGAAGCAGTTTGCATTGACTGTGTTTCGGTTCAGAAAGGCTCATTTAATAGTGATAAAATAGTATGTGGTAAATCTAATCATTGTAGATAGATAGCTTAAAGTAGTAGTAGTCATCTTTTTAGATGGAGTACATTTCTAAGTACTGAACAGCCATTCCTCTGGTGTGGACTTAGGTTGTAGCTAGTGTGTTGAAAAATTTTTTTTAAATACATATAAATGTCATTATATAGTGGCTAAAGAGTCAATGGAAACTTGGAAATTTCCAAGTTGTGTACATTGATCAGAAAGTAGAATTTCTAAACTGGATTAGAAACATTTATATCTATAAGTTATCCAGAGGTGTACAATCAAAATCAAATGAACGAATGTGTATTGGTTGCAAGCTAAGCCTTACTTTGGATGAAAAGAATCATTCCTGCCAGGTAGGTCAGTTGGTTAGAGCATCATCCAGATACACTAAGGTTGTAGGTTTGATCCCTGGTCAGGGCATATGCAAGAACCAATCAATGTATGCATTAATAAGTGAAACAACAAGTCGATGCTTCTCTCCCTCTCTCTCTTTTTCTCCCTTCATCTCTCTCTAAATTCAATAAAAACAAAACAAAACAAATAATACACCTTATGTTTAAAAGAAGTTTGCAATCTGGATAAGCAGATATAGGTAGATAATATGTGCAGTTTATTGAAATATGAATTCTTGATAGAGTAAAACAGTACATCATAGCTGTCAAAGAATAATACGACAAAAATGTTATCATGAGAGAGAAAAAGAGAGAAGTTTCTTTGGGCTGGGGTGACTATAAAAAGGTATATGGAAGTAAGTTGTACCTGAATAATGGATGGACCTTGAAAACCAGAAAAAGAAAAGGGCATCTTAGGGAGTAAAGAATATAAATTATGTGAAGCAAGACAAAGCCATTCGGGGTAGAGTGACTAAATTGGTTTCTATAGAGAGGTGAAAATTTGTAAATTAAACTAGAAAAGGAGTTTGAATCAGGTTATGGAAAAGTGTGAAGGCCAGATAAGGACTAAGGACTTATTTTATAAGCAGTCAGTAGTTTTGGGGCAAGATTTTAAATTATTTTTATTTATTTATTCATTTTAGAGAAGAAAGAGAGAGAGAAGGGGCGGAGGAGCAGGAAGTATCAACTCCCATATGTGCCTTGACCAGGCAAGCCCAGGATTTTGAACTGGCAACCTCAGCATTCCAGGTCCACGATTGATCCACTGCACCACCACAGGTCAGTGGATAAGATTTTGATATAAGAAAAGTCTTGATCCAAGTTGAGCTTTAGGAAGATTAATTTATTAGTCGTATGCCATTTCAAAAGGAAGACAAAGATGAGCTTGGAAGTCTTTCCTCCTCTTAATTTTTTTGTAATGGCTTGAGAAAAATAGGTGTTAATTTTTCTTAGAATGTTTAGTAAAATTTGCCTGTGAAGCCATTCGGTCCAGGACCATAACTGTTTCAATTTTATTTGTTGTAATCAGTCTGTTCAGGTTTTCTGATTCTTCCAAATTGAGTTTTGGAAGAGTGTATGCGTCTAAGAATTTATCCATTTTGCCTAAGTCATCCAATTTTTTGGCATATTCACAGTATTTTCTTATAATCCATTGTTTTTCTGTGGTGTCAGTTGTTACTTCTCCACTTTCATTTCTAATTTTATTTATTTGGGTCCTCTTTCTTTTTTTCTTGATGAGTCTGGTTAAAGGTTTGTTAATCTTGATCACCTTTTCAGAGAACCAGCTCTTGGTTTCATTGATCTTTTGTATTTTTTTTTTAGTCTCTATGTCATTTATTTCTGCTCTGATCTTTATTATTTCCTTCCTTCAGTTTCTTCTGGGCATTATTTGTTGTTCTTTTTCTAGTTCTTTTAGGTGAAGGGTTAGGTTGTTTATTTAAGCTTTTTCTTCCTTCTAAAGGAATGCCTGTAATGCTATGACTTCTCTCTCAGGATTGCTTTTTCTGTGCCCCATAGATTTTGAATAGTTGTATGTTCATTTTCATTTGTTTCAAGGAAATTTTTTATTTTTTCCTTGATCTCATTGTTAACCCATTTGTTATTTAATAATATCTGATTTACCTTCCAAGTTTTTGAATGTTTTCAGTTTTTCTATTGCAGATGATTTTTGGTTTCATGCCATTGTGATCAGAGAAGATGCTTGATGTGGTTTCAATCTTCTTAAATTTATTGAGAGTTGGTTTGTGTCCTAACATGTAGTCTATCCTAGAAAATGCATCATGAGCACTTGAAAAGAATGTATATTCTGGTGCTGTAGGATAAAATGTTCTGAAGAGATTGATTAAATCCTGTTGATCTAGTGTATCGTTTAAGGCCGCTGTTTCTTTGTTAATTTTCTTTCTTGAGGATCTATCTATTGATGTTAGTGGAGTATTAAAATCCCCTACTATTATAGTATTTCTGTTAATCATGCCCTTTATATCCATTAAAATCTGCTTTATATATTTAGGTACTCCTCCTATATTAGGTCAATAAATATTTTATAATGGTTATATCCTCTTGAAATGTGATTTATCGCACAAAATGAAGGATAAAATCACATGATTATATCAATAGATGCAGAAAAAGCATTTGATAAAATCTAGCACCTATTTATGATAAAAGCTCTCAGCAAAGTGGGAATACAGGGAACGTACTTCAACATGATAAAGGCCATCTATGAAACACCACAGCCAACATCATACTCAATGGGCAAAAATTAAAAGCAATCCTCTTAAGACCAGGAACAAGACAGGGGTGCCCCCTTTCGCAACTCTTATTTAACATAGTTCTAAAAGTCCTAGCCACAGCAATCAGATAAGAAGAAGAAATAAAAGGCATCCAAATTGGAAAAGAAGAAGTAAAACTGCCTTTATTTGCTGATGACATGATACTGTACATAGAAAACTTTAAAGTCTCAGTCAAAAAACTACTTGACCTGATAAATGAATTCAGCAAGGTGGCAGGGTAGAAAATTAACATTCAGAAATCAGTGGCAGTTTTATACACCAATAATAAACTGTCAGAAAAAGAAATTAAGGAAACAATGCCCTTCACTATTGCAACAAAAATAATAAAGTACCTAGCAATAAATTCAATCAAGGAGATAAAAGACTTGTACTTAGAAAATTATAACACATTAAAAAAAGAAATCAAGGAAGATATGAACAAGTAGAAGCATATACCGTATTCATGGATAGGAAGAATTAACATTATTAAAATGTTTTTACTACCCAAAGCAATCTACAGATTCAATGCAATTCCTATTAAAATACCAATGGCATACTTCACAGATCTAGAAGAAATGTTCCAAAAATTTATATGGAATCAAAAAAGAACTCGGATAACCTCAGCAATCTTGAAAATAAAGAACAAAGTAGCAAGTATCACACTTCTTGATATCAAGTTATACAACAAGTTCACTGTAATAAAAAAGCTTGGTTTTGGTATAAGAACAGGTGTACAGATCAATGGAACAGAACAGAGAACCCAAAAATAAACCTATGCCTTTACGGTCAATTGGTATTTGACAAAGGAGGCAAGAGTATACAATGGAGTGAAGACAGTCTCTTTAAATCTTACCTTTTGTGGTGGCATGGATGGACCTGGAGATTATTATGCTAAGTGAAATAAGCCAGGCAGAGAAAGACAAATATCATATGACCTCACTTATATGTGGAATCTAATGAACACGGGGAACTGAGGAACGGAATAGAGGCAGAGACAGGGTCACGGGGAACAGAGGGACAGCTATCAGAACGTAGGGCCATGAGGGCATGGGATTAGAGAAGGATAAGGGATTAGTAAAATTATATATATAATATATAAAACACATAGATACAGACAACAGGACAGCAATTCCCAGAGAGAAGTGGTAGAGGGAGTCTGGGAGAGGGAAGCAAAGGGGATATAATGGGAGCACATTATTGGGGGGTGAGGGTGTTATATTGATTGGAACACTTGAATCCATGTTAACACAGTGAATTAAAAAAAATTAATTAAAAAAAGGAAGGCAAAGAGATGGGATAATAGGAAGATACTGAAAGGACTAATATAGCAGTTGAAGTGTGATTGTGAGGTACAACAGACAATGTATGTAATTTTCCTGTTCAGGATTCTCCCCTTTCTGATTCAGTGGTTCATGTAGACATGACACAATCTCTTCTCAAGAGCTACAGCTAAGCACATGACCCTGATTGGCTCAACTAAAGGAGTCCATTCCTCTAGTCATAATGATTGGTTCACAGATGGGCATACAATCCAAACTGAGCCAATTAGTTGTATCTCCAGAACATTTCCTGCTAGATCTATCAGAAAAGATACCCTTTTCTTCAACAGATCCTAACATTGATCCTAACATTTTCAGTGGTCCTCTTTCCTGTCACACTGTGTAGCAGGTAGCCTCCAAGATGGTCCTCAGTGTTCCCTCCTAATATTCATGTCTTTGTAAAATTTTCTTCCCTATTGTATTAGGGTTGGTCTATATCAGTGGTAGTCAACCTGGTCCCTAATGCCCACTAGTGAGCATTCCAGCTTTTATGGTGGGTGGTAGCGGAGCAACCAAAGTATATATAAAAAGATAGATTTAACTATAGTAAGTTGTTTCATAAAGATTTATTCTGCCAAACTTAGCAAAAATCTGACATAAAGTACTTGGTAAGTAATTATTATTATGTGCTTTAACTTGCTGTAACTCTGCTTTATAAATCACCATTACTGTGGAACCGGTGGACGGATAGAAAATTTTACTAACAGAGATACAAAAGTGGGTGGTAGGTATAAAAAGGTTGACTACCCCTGGTCTATATGATGAATAAGTATTATACAGCAGAAATGATGGTTTGTTATAAGCAATGATATGAAACTAGGTAGGGATAGAAGTTAAAGATTCCAAAAGTGGATCAATAAAGCTTGGTGATTGATTGGATTTTAAGATGTAAGGAAAGACATTATGATTTTGACAAAATGGCTATGTCACTGACATATAGAACAATGTCTGGAAGGAGGATTTGTCAGCACTGACACGCATAGCCATTTTTGATGACACGCGGCCGCATGTGGCCACATACCAGAGAAGATGGGGCTGCATGCCAAGAAGGACGTTTTACCCTCTGCTCCTGCACGGCCAGGTGCAGTAGCTGAGGATAAAACATTTGCTGTAGTGTAGACACTCTGTGCCAGAGGTCTGTAGGCCAAAACAAAAGAACTCCGCACAGAGCGTCTAGTTCTGGGACTTCTGGTTAGGCAGTTAGGGATCTTTGACCTCACTTCTGGCCAGCGGAGCAGGGAGTGGCAGAATGCCATGGGAGGGGATTTCGCATCTCTGGGGGCCCTGTGATCGCCATTATCAGCAACCACATAACCACAGCAACCATCATCCAATCTTCTGTTCTGGGGTGTCATGGATTTCTAATTGCCCATCATTACTGAGATAAGTGAGGGGGAGGCAGGGAGAGGCGAGGGCCTGTGCTATGGGTGCCGTTTCCCGCCATTAGAAATAGTGGCAGCCATCTTAATTTACATAAGATGCAACTTGCAGAATTTCAAGATAGCATCTGGGCTCAGGTGTTTATTGACTTGAGGTCAAAGCTTGAGAATCTGGAAAGGTGCCGCTTTGGAGAATCAAGAGGAGTGCCACTACGAACAGGAAATTTGGAGTGCCTGGAACCGATTACCAGACACTTTTAGCACCCTGAGAAATATAGCAATGGCTTTACTCACAATTTTTCCCTCTACATACTTTTGTGAGACCTTATTCTCAGCGTTAAATAATATCAAAACCAACAAAAGAAACAGATTGACAGATGAAGTTAGTAGCGCTTGCTTGGGCTTGAAGTGTACAATATACCAACCTTCAATTGAAGATTTAGCCAATGAAGTTCAGCAACAAAAAAGTCACTAATAGGTAGGTTAATTAAAGAATTTCCCCTTCCCCTCACTTATCTTAGTTCACGGCACCCCACACAAGTTAAATATTATCAAGACCAACTAAAGAAACCGACTGACAGATGAACAAACAAATCACTAAGCAGTTAAGTTAAATAATTAGTTTTTGGTTTATTAAATACAGTTATATATTAAAATTATACATTTTTATTTAAACAATAAATATTGCAAAATTATTGTTCTTTTCTCGAAGTGACACACCACCCAAGATATGCTCAGTTTTTTGGCGAATTTTGACACACCAAGCTCAAAAGATTGCCCATCACTGAAATAGACTGTCTCACAAAAAAGTGAGTTCTCTATTACTGTATGATTTCTTACTGAGAATGTTGGAAAATAAATTTATAATACTTTGACATTTTAAAAATCCCTTTCAAGTAAGTGATTTATTCTAGTTGTCACTCACACACAAACAAATGCACACACACACACTCAAAAGAAGGAATACTAGAAATAATTGGAGGCAATAGCCAGAGTCGCCCCTATCATAGAGCTCTTAACAATTTTCTCCTTGTTTCTCACTGTATTGCCTTAGATGAATTATAATCTCTGTTGGAGCATAACCAGGTAGTAGACAGACTGGAACCAAGATCAGGGGACATGTGGTCACACCCATCTTTCAATTTTGCAAATTACTTCATCTCTACTTTTACTTGCTTCTACATTGTATAAAACTGGCTATCTCACAAAACCTTCAGGGAAATCAGAGAAAACCGAAAGATATGCTTGACAAACCCATATATCTTCTTTCCATTAGAAATGATTTTGTGCTCTATAATATTTTCCTATATTGTGCCATACCCTTAAATTTCCTGTTTCCTTAATTTTCTTTTCTTTAAAAAAGTTATTATGTGCTTACTGTTTCTGAAAAAATTATCCTTTTCTTTAACATAATCCTGAAGCAAAAACAAATACTGTTTTTCTTTGGAGAAATAAAAACAAATGTAGAACAAGAAAGCTAAACTAGACAATTGCTAAGTAAACTTAGCAAATACATTTAGTAAATTTAGGTTAAAAAATAGTAAACGTAACTATTTTGTATTCAGCACCACTGAGTTCCTGTAGTAATAGTTGAACATATTTTTAATAATACAATTATACAAGTTACTTTTTAATGCTTTTTATTTAAATTTAAAAGGCATTCATGGGCTTGAAAAAGTCAGCATGCTTCTCTATTACGTATCATTTATAAGAAGCCAAATCTTGATATTCAATAGGGTTTGTGCAATGCAGCAAACGAGGAAGTGGGAAGAGGCAAAGAAAATAGGTCCTCAGATTCTTGCCTCTGCTTCTGTCTCCCTGTATCCCCACATTTCAAATTTGCCGAGTACTTTTTTCTCTCAAGTCTTGAAAAAATCTCACCTGCTTGCATAATTTGATAGGGGACTGCTCTAGAGACTTACTATTTACCTTGCCTACATCAAGTTGAAATTTTTAATGGTAAAATAGAGCTTTTCTTTGAAAAAATATATATATATTTGGCAAATGTGAAAAGATTAGTAAAAGCAATGATAATTTTAGTGATTTTCTAAAACCACATGGGAGAGATTTTCATCACTGGAAACATACTTAAAATATTAAGGTTTTCCCGAGAATAACAAAAAGCTCAAGCTGATGCAATAGTCACTCATCAGTCGTTTGATGAAAGCAGGGGAATTCCCAGTCAGCCAATTCTAATGACACTGCATGTGGCTAAAGAAGCTATTTGACTTTTTAATACTTTACACAAATACGTGCAAACCAAGAAAGTATCGTGGGTCAGTGGCTTCATAATTTTCCTTTCATCATACTGTGTATTTCTCTGTCCCTTACTCCAACCTCTCTCCTTTTGTTGACAGCTCATCTTACTATAAGCTTTTATATAATGTAGAAGATATTATCTTTCAGGATAAAGGCAGAATGCCAAAACGGGAGGCAGAATTTGGCAGTGTTCTAGATTTTCTTCAAGACAATGTTCATTCTTCTTCATTTATCCCCTTATAAGCGAGAAATTAATCTCACCAGCTTTTATGGAACAAATTTAGCTCAGCCCTCAGTGGACAACGTGTTCTTTCTTTTATAGACACAACGGAGAGAGGATTCCTGAGCATTGCTTGTACAAGATTGTTTTAAAAATATTTAGCTCTTTTCTTTTAATACGATTTGTGCAGTATACTAGAAAAATTTAAGAATAAATTTCCAGTTTTTATGTTGAAAATCTGGTTGCCCTAGTTTAAAATTATATGTCGGTTGCCAAGGAGAAAAGAGAATTCTATCTTGCTCTTGTTTATGCAATTTTGGTGAATTTCCTACTCATTTGTTGTTGTTGTTCCAGAAAGTTGTCTGGAAAGCAATTCCTCCTCTGTTGGTGATATTGCACAAATGTAATAAAAGCCTAAAATAATTTTAGATTTCACTGACCTCTAATATATGTTCATCTCAGTTTCTGTCTTATTCTCTGAAAAGAACAAAAAGATTTTTCAAAAAGCAATTATGAAGAAGGAAATGTGTTTTGGATTGACTAATAGAGATAAGAAAAGGTGGTAATAAATTGGATTATTTTTCAAAGGACTATGATGAAGAAAATATGGCTTGGAATTGATTACAGAGACAGTAAATAAGAAAAGAGGGTAAAAAAAAGATCTAAAAGCAGCTGTAAAAAACTTTAGAGACTAGCTTTGCCTTGTATAGATAAAGACAATATTTTATTGGATAGCCTTTGTAACATAGATTTAGGAAGCTCTAGTAGGTATTAAAAATTTAGGCATTAATAGGCTATTTTGTGTTTAAATTTTAAGTTTTTAAAATAACAACTAATTAATTTTACATTAGTTTTTCTTTTTGGTAGATTAAAAACATTTTTTTAAAGGAAGACATGGTGCCTCTTAATTTAAAAGCATATATCAACCACTATCTTGACTAGTCCATGAGCTTTTAATGATTGCTTTTGAAGAATAATTATTGCTAAAGTTACTCCTTAAATTTCACAAGTTTCTGAGGTCTGAGAGCCAAAATGGGTCAGGACGTTATGTCGGTGACTAATGGAGGTGTCAGACATTTTGTCTTCTGTCTCCATAGAAGGGAGAATTTGGCCACAAAGTATTTATTAGCAGTCATTGAACAATGCCCGGACATGGGTTTTCAAGGGACTGCTTTCCCAGCACTACTGCACCTCGGCCCTCTGCTAACCTGAAGTAACCTCAGATTTACTGCCTCTGACTGGTGAGCTGGTTAAGCCAGGACTGAGGATTTCCACAGAGGACAAGGAGATTTATTCTGTTTTGAGTCTCCAGACTCTGCACCAACCCTCCCAAAGGCACGTATGAATACCATACCCTTCATCCCAAAGGAGTCCATACACAAGAATGTAGGAGGATCAGGGCTAAACTCCCAGCGTGACATGGTGCCAAGCCATACCCTCTGGGTGTCAGATCTTCTTCTGTCACCTACAAGTGTGTAGCTCTGGGACTGTCTCCTTTCCTTGGTCTCAGTGGCATCCATTAAATGAGACTTTGTGGGGGATTTATGATAAGAACTGAAGCAACATAATTAGAATTTATGAAAATTATTTTGGATTATGTATATGTAGACACCAGAATGTGATCTTATAAACTCTGCCTCTTGTGAGAGATGAAGTTAGAATGATCATGTATGAAAAGTTGGGTGAAGGTGTGTGAACATTTTGGCGCCAGTTCATTTATAGCGGGGACCAGAATTACAATTGCCTCATTCCTGTCAGAATACGAGGCTTTGTGAGGAAAGTGATAATTTTAGTATGCTTAGCTCCTTAGTAATGACATCCCTCTAGTGATACCATCGACAGCCTAGCTGTTTTCTTGAGCGAAATTTTTAATGTGCATACCCACATACAATTTTGGATGTGCATACTCACTCTCTCTTCAATTACTTGCAATTCAAATAGTATTTTCCTAAAGTAAATAGTCTGTTTTTTCTCTACAGAAGTTTTGGGGATTTATGACCTTATTTCTGCTGGCCTGAAATTTCACCAAGATAGTACAGCTGTGGATTTCTGCCCTCCCCCACCACCTAATTCATCTTAGGGAACCCTTTGATCTGAAGTCTAGTGTCTTTCTTTAGCTGCAGGAATGTTATTTTATTATTTATTTTCTCATTTTAGTGCTTCCATTTAATTTTTATGAAACTTACATGAGCGGTAGTAGAAATTATCTACATCTCTTTTCTATGTCCTTTAACTTTTCTTTAACATTTTTCATTTTATGAATTTTTTATTTGGATTGCATTCTGGGAGAGTTCCTCACTTCAGGCTTTTGGTTCTGTAAATTAATCTTCAACTCAATCAATTCTGGAATTCAGTTCTTCCATTAATATTAAACATGGAAGAATATTAAACACTTTGTTATGTTTACTGGTTTTTATAAAACATATATAAAAAGATGCAAATGAACAGCCAGGTTCAGAGATACACAAGGCAAGGTCCAGCAGTGTGCCAAGCCCAGGAGCTCCTGTCCCTGTGGACCTGGGTGTGCTACCTTCTGGCATATAGATGTGTGCTCACCAGCCCAGAAGCTCTCTGAGGCTTATATTAGTGGGGCTTTTATGAAGGATTCATCATATAGGCATGAGCGATCATTAATTCCATTTCTAGCCCCTCTCCTTTATCTGGAGAATTGAGTGGGAAGGCTGAAACTTCCAAGCTTCTAATCATGTCTTCCTGGTGACCAGCTTTCATCCAGTGGCCCAAGAGTCACCTCATTAGAACAAAGTCATTCTCAACATCAAGGAAATTCCAAAGGATTTAAGAGATCGGTGTCAGACCTTCCTATTAGGAAATTACAAGGATTTTAGGAGCTATGTGTCAGGAAGCAGATTCAAAGACTAAATGTTAGAACAAAAGATTCTTTTAGTACCCCTGGTATTAAAAAATCCTATTTTAGGAGCTTTGTGCCGGGAACTGGTGGGTAGAAACCAATATATATCTTATTATATCTATATGATAGGATGTCACTTAAAAATTCTTTTAAATTTAACTTAACTAAAAAATCCCCAACAACAGTTCATCCGTTTCTACCATCTACCACTTCCACCTCTGCAACAACTGATCTATTCTCTGACTGTGAGCTTGTTTTTCTTGTTTGTTTTATTTTAGATTCCAGGTATAAGAAAGATCACATGGCATTTATCTTTTTATATCTGACTTATTTCACTTAGCATAATGCCCTCAGGTCCATCCATCCATGCTGTTGCAAATGGCAACATTTCATTATTTTTTATGGCTGAATAATATTCAATTATATATATATATAATTTTTTTATCCATTCATCCATCCATGGACACTTAGGTTGTTTCCATACCATACCTTGGCTATTATAAGTAATGCTGTAATAAACAAGAGGTACATATATATAGATTTGGGCAAAAGTAAGTTTACACTTATACATATGGAAAATAATACAATAATTAATAAATAATAATATAATAATAAACTGTGTTTTGGGTACTCACAACTGTAAATCTACTTTTGCCCCTAACCTGTATTTTCAAATTATTGTTTTTGTTTTCTTTAGATAAATACCCACAAGTAGAATTGCTGGATCACATGGTAGTTCTATTTTTGATTTTTTGAGGAACAACCATATTTTTTTCCGTAATGTTTGTACCAATTTACATTCCCACCAATAGTAAGTTTTTTTTTTTTCACATCCTCACCAACACTTGTTATTTCTTTTCTGTTTGAGAATAGCCATTGTAACAGGTGTGAGGTAATATCTCATTGTTGTTTTGATTTACATTTCCCTGACAATTAATAATGTTCAGCATCTTTTTATGTACGTGTTGACCATTGGTATGTCTTCTTTGGAAAAAAAAGTCTATTCAAATTTTTTTTTTAACTAGACTTTTTTAAAATTAATTTTAATTTATTGTGTATACGTAGATTCTAGTGTTGCCCCGAATGATCTTATCTCCATTTTTAGATCAGATTTTTAGGGTGTTTTGTTTTGTTTTATTTCTGCTATTTAGATGAGTTCTTTGTATATTTTGGGTTTTATTCTCTTAGCAGAAATGTGATTTGTGAGTATTTTCTCCCAGTCAGTAAGTTGCCTTTTCATTTATTTTATGGTATCCTTTGCTATGCAGAGGTTCTTTTGCCGGCCATAGTCCCATTTGTTTATTTTTGCTTCTGTTGCTTTTGCTTTTGGTGTCAGATTCATGAGTCAGAATAAAAGTAATTTAATTTGTTTGTACAAGGTTTCAGGGAAGAAAACTATAAAAGGTAAACATCACCAAAGCTTACTGCCTATGTTTTCTTCTAAAATTTTTAGGTATCTTATCTTATCTTTCTTTCTTTCTTTTTCTTTCTTTCTTTCTTTCTTTCTTTTTCTTTCTTTCTTTCTTTCTTTCTTTCTTTCTTTCTTTCTTTCTTTCTTTCTTTCTTTCTTTCTTTCTTTTCTTTTCTTTTTTTTCCAATAGAGAGAGAGAGAGAGAGAGAGAGAGAGAGAGAGAGAAAGAGAGAGAGAGAGAAAGAGAGGGATGGAGGGAGAAAGATAGAGACAAACACACACAGACAGACAGGAAGGGAGAGAGATGAGACGCATCAACTTGTAGTTGCAGCACCTTAGTTGTTCATTGATTGCTCTCTCAAATGTGCCTTGACTGGGGGGCTCTAGCCAAGCCAGTGACCCCTTGCTCAAGCCAGTGACCTTGGGTTCAAGCCAGAGACCATGGGGTCATGTCTATGATCCCACACTCAAGCCGGCCACCCAGCATGGAAGCTGGTGAACTGGCACTCAAGCTGAAAACTTCGAGGTCCTCAGCGTTCCAGGCTGATGCTTTATCCACTGTGCATTGCCCTGTCAGGCCAGGTATCTTACTTTTAACTTCATGATACAGCCTCCAAAATTTTAATTAAAGGTAACAGTATCAGTGATAATAATAGTTAATATCTGAGGAGTGCCAGCACTGTGTTAAAAACTTTCTATGCATTATCTTATTCAATGTTGGCAATAAGTTTTAAGTTCCAAGAACTTCAATTGTTTCTCCTTTCTGTAGGTTTTAGTTGTTATCTTCTTTGAGTCAGATGATCCTTTCTAATGGTGGAAATTTCCTCAAACATTTGGTATTGATTGTCTGTTCTTAGTGTTGGTGAGGTCTTTTTCCTTGACCCAGTGAGAATCCCTGTTTACTTGTCTGTTAATATATATCCTCCTTGCAGCAGTAAAGAAGGAGCACAGTGGAATGTATGGTCCAGAAGGCTGGTGTATGAGTTTCCTAGGGCAGCCCTAAAAAAATACCCCAAACTGGGTGGCTTTACACATTACAAATGTATTCTCTCACAGTTGTGGAGGCTAAAGGTTCAAAATCCAGGTGGTGGCAAGGCCACAGGTCTTGGAAGCCTAGGGGATGATCCTTCTTTGTTTCTTTCATCTCTGGCAGCCCCAGGCATTGTCTGGTTTCTGACAGCGTAACTCCAAGCTCTGCCTCTGGTTTCCCCTGGCCATCTTCCCTCTGTGTCTGTGTGTCTTCATGTCTTCACTGGTGTTTTCCTCCTTCTGTCTCTCTCCTCTGCTTATAAGGACACTCACTAGTCGTATTGGCTTAAAAGCCCACTGTACGCCATCTTAATATTATAATTACATCAGCAATGACCTATTTTCAAATAAGGTCACATACTGTGGTTCTGAGGTTAGGACTTCAGTGTGTATCTTTTGGGGATATAATTGAACCTATTACAGTAAGTAGCTTGTACAACTGAAGAAAAGTGGGCTTCCCACCCTTCCCTGCTTGTTGTCCTACTTCTCCAGCCCCGAAAGCTACTGAGAGTCTTCGATTCCAGCTCCCACTTTAGAGACAGACAGTTTATCCTGGTGGCAAGTGGTCAGGTTGCCCTTTTCTTTCTGTCCTCAGCTGTTGCTGGGGAAGTCTTGCTGGACTCTGCTTCTCGGGCCCAAACACTAAAGCCAAGAAACTTCCCCAAAGCCTTTAAGCTTTGTTTATAGATGAGTCTGCAGGCAGCTGTTAAGATCTTTGGGTGAAAGAGTCACTGGCTAAATCTTCTGACAAATCCTTTAATGACTCATCCAATTATTTCTCCTGGACTGACTTGGTTTGGTTAGTCGGGAGCATAAAACTCATCCAGGGTTTCTTAAGAATGTTTGCAACAGCTTTTATTTGGATCTTGTGTTGCAGTTTCTCCTACTTGTTTCTCTGTTGATCTGATCTCATCTGCTCCCTTCCCCAAAACAGTTTTCATGTACTAAAAATTCCTCAAGGTTTCTGATCCATCGATGCCACCTTTCCTTGTTTTTCAGTCTGTTATGGATCTTTCTTTAGTTATAGTTTTTTTTCTTCTTAAATTTCAGTGGCACTTGGGTGGGAAGGAAATAGATGTATGTGTTGCTCTGCCACAATTATATGGTATAGGTGTTGATCTAAACTAAGGGTTGGCCCTGGCCGGTTGGCTCAGCGGTAGAGCGTCGGCCTGGCTTGCGGGGGACCCGGGTTCGATTCCCGGCCAGGGCACATAGGAGAAGCGCCCATTTGCTTCTCCACCCCCTCCTCCTTCCTCTCTGTCTCTCTGTTCCCCTCCCGCAGCCAAGGCTCCATTGGAGCAAAGATGGCCCGGGCGCTGGGGATGGCTCCTTGGCCTCTGCCCCAGGTGCTAGAGTGGCTCTGGTTGCGGCAGAGCGACGCCCCGGAGGGGCAGAGCATCGCCCCCTGGTGGGCAGAGCGTCACCCCTGGTGGGCGTGCCGGGTGGATCCCGGTCAGGCGCATGCGGGAGTCTGTCTGACTGTCTCTCCCCGTTTCCAGCTTCAAAAAAAAAAAAAAAAGAAAAAGAAAAAAAAAACTAAGGGTCATCAAACCTTTTCTGCAAAGGGCCAGATAATAAGTATTATAGGTTCTGTGGACTATATGCTCTCTGTTGCAGCTATCCAGCTCTGCCATTTTAATGTAAAAGCAGCCACAGACAATATGTAAATGGATGGAAGTGGCTATGTCTTATTATTAAACTTTATTAACAAAAATAGGCGGTGGTCCAGGTTTTATATATCCCTAACATCAGTGGTTCCCAAACAGACCATGCATCAGAATCTTGGAAAAAGCTTGATTAGACACATTACTCTCCTCATCTCCAGTTTCTTACTCAGTAGATTTAGGGTGGAATTTCTAGAATTTTAATTCTCAATAAACTCCCAGGTGATGCTTCTTACTGGTCTGTGGACCATACCTAGAGAAGCATTCATCTAAAATTTTTTTTTTTTTTGCATTTTTCTGAAGCTGGAAACAGGGAGAGACAGTCAGACAGACTCCCGCATGCGCCCGACCGGGATCCACCCGGCACGCCCACCATGGGGCGACGCTCTGCCCACCAGGGGGCGATGCTCTGCCCATCCTGGGCGTCGCCATGTTGCGACCAGAGCCACTCTAGCACCTGAGGCAGAGGCCACAGAGCCATCCCCAGCGCCCGGGCCATCTTTGCTCCAATGGAGCCTTGGCTGCGGGAGGGGAAGAGAGAGACAGAGAGGAAGGCACGGCGTTGGGGTGGAGAAGCAAATGGGTGCTTCTCCTGTGTGTCCTGGCCGGGAATCGAACCCGGGTCCTCCGCACGCTAGGCTGACGCTCTACCGCTGAGCCAACCGGCCAGGGCCATTCATCTAAATTTTGTTTCCTAAACACTACTGTCTAAACTGTTTATCGCTGATACAACTATATTTATTACTTGTTTATTTGTCCATTCACTTATTCATTCATTCAACAAGTATTTATTGAATTTCTACTATGTGTCAGGTTCTGTTCTCAGTCACGAAAATATTGTCACAAATAAGATATAGTATCTGTTCTCAGGATTGGGAGAACCAGACAACCAGACAAACACAGGTATACCTGTAAAAGATCTAATATTGAATGGAAATAAGAACTACATAAATAAAGCCAAAGAAAAGGTGACAATAATATACAGTATTGAGTATTTAGTAAAATAACCAGTCATATTGGAAGCTAAAATGCTACAAGTGAAAACGAAGGGGAAGAAGCCTTTAACAATCAGAAAGAGAACTGTTTTAGACA
Source organism: Saccopteryx leptura (assembly GCF_036850995.1). NCBI lineage: Eukaryota > Metazoa > Chordata > Mammalia > Chiroptera > Emballonuridae > Saccopteryx > Saccopteryx leptura. Next base: position 37,027,285 of record NC_089514.1, on the reverse strand, counting down.
GGATAGTCAGGGAAGAGATAACATCTCAACATAGATGTAATGATGTTATAGAGCTAATTAGGGGAAAGGTAGATCATCCCAGGCAGAGGAAATAACAATTATGAAGGTCCTAAGGTGAGAATAAGTTTGTGTTTGAGGCAAATATAGGAGGCCATTGGGAAGGGAGTGGTTTGAATGAAGTAAGGACTAGAAGGATTTCATTTAAAAAAGTGGGCAGGTAGGGTCTAGAAGTTTTAGAGATTTTTAGCCCATGATAAAGAGTTTACATTTTATTTTAAGTTTTATGGGAAAACAGTAGAAGTTTTGGTGCAAAGAAATGACACAACTGCATTTACATTTTAGAAAATACTCTTTGCAAGTGGTGGCAGCAAGGGTTGAGGATGAAAGTAGAAGCAGAAAGACCACTTGGGAGGTTTCAAAAATTCTAGGAGAAGGGCTGTAGCATCTTGGACCAAGATGATTTTAGTGATGAGACACAGGAGGATGCAGAATAGATTCTGATGATTGAAGCTGTAGAATTTGCTGAAAAATTGGATGTGGTGTGGGAAGTAAAGAGCAGTATCAAAGATCACTCCTGAGTGTCTGCGTTGAGCTGGGTGGAGAGGGGAAAGAAATTAAGGTTTTGCCTTTAGAATCTTATGTTTGAGATGCTTTTAAGACATTCAAATGAAGTTGTCAAAAAAGCAGTTTGATGTAATAAACTGGCCATCAGGTGAAAGGTCAAGACTAGAGATAAAAGATAAATTTGGGACTTATTAACGTATTTTTGATGTTTTATATTTAGGGCCATATGGCCTGAGGAGATCACCAAGATTGTAGGTATAGATAGAGAAAACAAGGGGGCCAAGAAGTTAACCTTACTAACTTTGAGATGATAGGAAAAGAAAGTGGAGCCAGGAGAAGGATCAGAGGAAGCATGAGGGAGAAAATAGGGTGTCTCAGAAGCCAAGTAAAGAGAACATGCTTCAAGAAAGAGAGAGTCATCAAAATGGTCAGATGTTACTGGGTGAGCAAGTGAGATGAGTTCTGAAAGTTGACCACTTGGTGATCTTGATAAGAGAGGATGCAGTGCAACAGTGAAAAGTACAGCTGTTCAGAGCAGAAGAGAAAAAATGGAGGAAGAGGACATAGAGACTGAACATAGTCAACTCTCTCTAGGGATTTTTGCTTGTGGGAATGCTTGCCTAAATTATATGTACCCATCCTAAGAACAACTATAACAGCAAGACTAATTATGAAAACCCTGCCTGAAGGTATTGAGTAGCTAACAAAATAGTGAAGAATAATAAGTTTTGAAAGAAGAATGAAACCCAGAGAGATAAACCCAGCACTGAGGTCTACTTTACTGTAAGGAGAAAAAGTGGCAGAGAAGTTGGGGATCTGAACAGCATTTTGAACAATCTCAAGAGACTAATAGGACAAAATTTGTAATCCAGGGTATACCCAGAGGGAGAGCCAGGTGGTCACACTCCACAGGATTTTGAGTTGGAATCACCAAAAACTAACTCTTAGGAATAAGTATGAGCCAGAAATAGTTCAAGTGTGGCAGAAACTGAAGCCCAACTTCAAATAAACAATCCTTAATAGTAAATTATGGAAAGCTCACATTGTTAATGCCTTTAGTTCCCTTCCAAAATAGAACACAAATTCTCCCCGGAGTAAGATAACATCATTCTAGGACTGCCTCAAGTTATTTCTATAATGTCTTAATATACAGTATTGAGCACTCAGTAAAATAACCAGTCATATTGGAAGCTAAAATGCTACAAGTGCAAACCAAGGGGAAAAAGCCTGAACAATAGAAACAGGCTGACAGGAGCATGAGGTAACAGATTTATCTGTAAGATTATAACTCTGTTCAAGGAGATTAAAAACAGAGTAGGCAATTTGACAGAAAGTTGGAAGCAATGAAAACAAAACCAAATTGAAATTCTAAAACTGAATTTATCTGATAACTGAAATTAAAAACTCAGTAAGTGGATTTAATAATGGATTAGACAGTGTTGAAGAGAGAATTAGTGACCTAGGGGATAGGTAAGGTGGTTCCCAGAATGAAGCACAGAGAAAAATAAGGAATTAAAAATACAAAGGGAAGCTATAAAAGAATAGATATAGTAGAACATCTAGCATGAGTAATTAGAGCCCTGGAAGAAACAGAGAAGAAAAAATGGAACATAAGCAATATTTGAAAAAATAATGACAACCCTGGCCGATAGCTTGGTTGGTTAGAGCATTGTCCTAATGTGCAGAGGCTGCCAGTTTGATTCCTGGTCAGGGCACACACAGGAACAGATGGATGTTTTTGTCTGTCTGTCTTTCTTTCTCCCTTTCTCACTTTTTCTCTCCCTAAAATCAATAAATAAATTAAAAAGAAGGCCCTGGCCGGTTGGCTCAGCGGTAGAGCGTCAGCCTGGTGTGCGGGGGACCCGGGTTTGATTCCCGGCCAGGGAACACAGGAGAAGCGCCCATTTGCTTCTTCACCCCCACCCCCTCCTTCCTCTCTGTCTCTCTCTTCCCCTCCCGCAGCCAAGGCTCCATTGGAGCAAAGATGGCCCGGGCGCTGGGGATGGCTCCTTGGCCTCTGCCCCAGGCGCTAGAGTGGCTCTGGTTGCGGCAGAGCAACGCCCCGGAGGGGCAGAGCATCGCCCCCTGGTGGGCAGAGCGTCGCCCCTGGTGGGCGTGCTGGGTGGATCCTGGTCGGGCGCATGCGGGAGTCTGTCTGACTGTCTCTCACCGTTTCCAGCTTCAGAAAAATACAAAAAAAAAAAAAAAAAAAAATTAAAAAAGAAAAGATAATGACTGAGAATTTTATAAATATGTTGATAAGTAACAAAGATCCAAGAAACTTTACAAGCTCCAACTAAGATGACTAAAAGGAAAACCCGGTTTGCCTAAATACAGTAAAGTACTGAAAATTAAGATGAAAAGAAAAAAAATTATAAACTAGTCATAGGAACCGCAAAAAACAAGTTAGAATGAGATTTCTCTTCTTTCATCAGAAATAATAGAAACTTTTACAACATTGTGAAAGAAAATAACTGTTGACCTAGATTTCAAAACATCTAAAAATGTATCCTTCCATAATGAAGATGAAATAAAAACATTTCAGACCACAAACTTGTAGAAAAACATTTTTTTTTCAAGCAGGCATGCGTTACATACTAAAACAGACACTAAAGTTGTTGGTTTTTTTGTTTGTTTGTTTTTTGTTTTGTAGTGGTAAAATGAAAGCAAATGGAAGCTACGAGATTCAAGAAAAAATAAAGAGCAACCAAAAAGGTAAATGTATATAAATCTAAAAGATTGTACAAAACAGTAGTTATAATTCCCTTTGGGTCTAAATATATATACACTTTAGACACACAACAATAATGTCCAGAAGGAGTAAAATGAAGTTAAAATGGTCTGTATTTTACATTGTATAAGACAAGGTAAAATTGCTAGTTAAAATGAGACTCAACCTCTCTCTCTCACGCACGCTAGAACAAAATAAAGTTAGGCTGGGCTAAGTCAATGATGATGTAATCTGTAGAATAACTTCTAAAAGAGGTAAAAATGTATAACTGTTTTGAGAGAAAAACTGAAGTAATGAATAACCTCAAAAAATGGGAAAACACAATATAATAAATGATGCACATAGAACCGGTGAGAAAACAGGAAACAAAGAGGAAGATGGTAGAATGAAGATCCCATATGTCAATAATCACATTTACTATATACAGCCTAAATGCTGGCACTGAAGGAAAGATTGCCAAACGATTTTAAAGAACAACTTGACAGGCCCTGGCTGGTTGGCTCAGTGGTAGAGTGTCGGCCTGGCATGCGCAAGTCCTGGGTTCGATTCCCGGCCAGGGCACACAGGAGAGGCGCCCATCTGCTTCTCCACCCCTCCCCCTCTCCTTCCTCTCTGTCTCTCTCTTCCCCTCCTGCAGCTGAGGCTCCATTGGAGCAAAAGATGGCCCGGACGCTGGGGATGGCTCCTTGGCCTCTGCCCCAGGCGCTAGAGTGGCTCTGGTCGCGACAGAGAGACGCCCCGGATGGGTAGAGCATCGCCCCCTGGTGGGTGTGCCAGGTGGATCCCGGTCGGGCGCATGCGGGAGTCTGTCTGACTGCCTCCCCGTTTCCAGCTTCAGAAAAATACAAACAACAACAACAACAACAACAACTTGACCATGTTGACAAGGTGGTCGAAAGACACACCTAAAATGCAGGAAGACAAGAAGGTGGAAAGTAATAGGATGGGAGAGTCTATGCCATGCAAACCATCTGAAAGAAAGCTGAATAGGTAAATTAATATTAAAGTAGGCAAAAATTTTGAGAAATTTTGTTTTAAAAGTTTGTAGGGAAATGGGGAAACAGGAGGGGGACATTCGTTCAGACTTATTATTTTTTCATACTGTGTACAAATGGAAATAATTCAGCCGAGAGGGGTGGATTGATGATAGAAAAGACATACAACCGAAGAGCCAAGCTCTGTGAAAAGAAAAGGAATGGAATTCAGTGCTGAAACGGAAGAGTTGGTCTGAGGGATGGGGACAATACTTTTTTTTTGGTTATAATCAGCAGAAGATAAGAGTACCAGATTCCTGTACATTTGTAGATATTGTAGATTTGTGGTGAGAAGATGAGACAGTTCTCTTCTGATTACGTGTTTCCTAAGGAAAATTTACCGTTTGAGTATAGGAGAGATTATTACTGGTTTGAACAGAGGGAAGGTGTAATATAGCAGTTTTAACAAGAGGAAAAAAAACACGTTTACTATGGAAATATACAAAGACTAGACCAGGGGTCTCAAACTCAACTTAGCATGTGGGCCGCAGAGTAAGATCACAGCCGTTCAGTGGGCCGCACTAGGTCTACAAAAGGCAACTGTTACGCAACACTTTTCTCACTGCAGTTGAAAACAACAAAAAAATCAGTACAACAAGCACAATCGAACATGCAGTTTACTCAGTGTCACAAAACGACCAGAAACTGTAGTTCGCATCACAACTGCTGTTAACTAAGCTAATATCTAGCTAGGATGCTAGAGAAATGAAAAATACAAGTAGGCCCCTAGGCTTACTTAATTTTATCCAAAATATTTTGAACTTCGTGGATTAGTCTGCGGGCCGCACAAAATTGTTCATTAATTGAAGGTGAGGCCAATCAGTGTGGCAGCTGTATGTCCTTTTCCAGCCAAGTTCTTCAGTGAGGATGTAGAGTAGGTGGAGTTGAATCTGCGCTCTGGTGAAGTAAGCATAGTTTCTCTTTATAGATGCTGCACATCCTAGCCCAGAGGAAGCTGCGTCCTTCCCTTTGTCCCCTTCTCTGTGTACTGGCAATGAGCTGGTGAGTGGTGGTTGTGCTGGTTGTGCTGAAAAGCACCTCCCAGCAAACCCGTCTGTCCCCATGGCTGGTGTACCCTGAAATTAGAATGAGGACTATGTAACACTTTTGGTTCTCCATTGTGGAACTAGTTGCTAAATTTGAGAAAACAGGAAAGAACGCACCTTTAACTTCACAGTATCACTATGTCTGTCTGCAGAGATGGAGCACAGAAATGCCCTTCGACTCTATTCTGTCTTGTGGAATTCCAGCTCCAGGGCCTGGGAGATGAAGTCATTCCCCATTCCTATGGGCTGTATCAGTATCCCTCTTTTTGTTATCAGTATCTTCCCTGTCAGCTACTTTGAGTAGGTTTCTGTGCCTTGCAAACAGAAAGATGAGTTTCCTCATCTGTATAAATAAGGTGACCAATCGTCCTCCTTTAGGGAGGACAGTCCTTCTTTTGTAAGTTCCATCCTCCCTTGAAAAGTGTGCTCCTACACGTCCTCCTTTTTGATATTGGAAGACTAATCATGTCCATATTCGATCCATGCAGGGTCGATTTATTGCATGTGATGTGACATATTTGTATCTGAATGAATACTTTTTTCTGAGTAATATTATTAAAACTTAATAAGCATGTAAGCATAATTATAATATAAAGTATTAAAAATGTTTTATTATGCATTTATCATATTATTGTGTATTGTTGCGATGAATAAAATGTTTCTTTTATTTATGATATTGTTTTCTTCCATTTATTTTTGTCCTCCTTTTCATTGTAAAAAAGTTGGTCACCTTAGTATAAATAAAGAGAGGTTTTCTTTTTCTTTTGAAGATTTTATTATTTTATTTTATTTTTTTTGTGACAGAGACAGAGAGAGGAAAAGACAGACAGGAAGGGAGAGAGATGAGAAACATCAATTCTTTGTTGAGGCACCTTTATAGTTCATTGATTGCTTTCTCATATGTGCCTTGGCTGGGGGGCCACAGCAGAACTTGACCCTTTTCTCAAGCCAGTGACCTTGGGCTCAAGCCAGTGACCTTGGGCTTTAAACTAGTGACCATGGGGTCACATCTATGGTCCCACGCTTAAGTCGGCAACCCCGCACTCAAGCTGGTGAGCCTGTGCTCAAGCCAGATGAGCCCACACGCAAGCCTGCGACCTTGGGTTTCAAACCTGGGTTTTCTGTGTCCTAGTCCAACACTTTATTCACTGGACCACCACCTGGTCAGGTTGAAGATTTTATTTATTGATTTTACAGAGAAGTGAGAGGGGGTGGGGAATGAGAAGCATCAACTCATTGTTGCTTCACTTTAGTTGTTCATTGATTGCTTGTTGTATATTCCTTGACTGGGAAAGCCCAGGGTTTTTAATTTTTTTATTTAATTTTATTTTTTAGTGAATGAGAGAGAGAGAGAGAGAGACAGACAGACAGAGAGACAGAGACAGACAGACAGGAAGGGAGAGAGATGAGAAGCATTAACTCATAGTTGCAGCACCTTAGTTGTTCATTGATTGATTGCTTTCTCATATGTGCCTTGACCCACGGGTTCTACCTGAGCCAGTGACCCCTCGCTCAAGCCAGTGATCTTGGACTTAAAACCAGTGACTATAGGGTCAGGTCTATGATCCCGTGCTCGAGTTGGTGACCCCTTGCTCAAGCTGGTGAGCCCGTGCTCAAGCGGTCAACCTCAGGGTTTCGAACCTGAGTCCTCAGCATCCCAGGCCAATGCTCCATCTACTGCACCACCACCTGGTTAGGCTGGGCAAGCCTAGGGTTTTGAACTGATAACTTCAGCATTCCAGGTGGATGCTCTATTTACTGCACCACCGCAGGTTAGGTGAGGAGGGGTTTTCAAATTGTACACCAGGAGTCCCCAAACTTTTTACACAGGGGGCCAGTTTACTGTCCCTCAGACCGTTGGAGGGCCGGACAATAAAAAAACTATGAACAAATCCCTACGCACACTGCACATATCTTATTTTAAAGTAAAAAAACAAAATGGGAACAAATACAATATTTAAAATAAAGAACAAGTAAATTTAAATCAACAAACTGACCAGTATTTCAATGGGAACTATGCTCCTCTTACTGACCACCAATGAAAGAGGTGCCCCTTCCGGAAGTGTGGTGGGGGCCAGATAAATGGCCTCAGGGGGCCGCATGTGGCCCTTGGGCCATAGTTTGGGGACCCCTGTTGTACACCATTGGGCCCAAGTTATCACAGGGGCTTGTGAACAGGATGGAAGGAGTAACAAATAGCTACAGCTTCTGGTCCCACTAGACCATTTCACCTCTGATTCCCATTACATGTGGGGCTTTTTGTTAGGGATTTTGCTCAGAAAGGTTCTATTGAAAAACTGAATGCAAAACCTACTCTTCCAGCTCTTATTCTGTATAATTCCATGGTGTAGATTCATTTATACTTATTTTTGGTGATAGTACAGCTTCAAGTTAAAAGGCAAGGGTAAGTCTGAAATCATTTCCCAGGTCATACATCGAGGCACGTGCCAGTCAATAAGGCGTGGTCCTCATAATCGTCCAGCTTGTTTCCTGCTTCTCTGACTCAGAAGATCTTATTGAGACAGTCCCTCTCTGATCTAGCTGAGGTGCAGAAGTTGGTATTCTAAGATCAACAGCTTCCTCTCTGTTATAATTTTGGCAGCTGTGTTTCTTTCCCTTCTTCTCTCTCTTCAGTGTTGTTTAGAAATACAGCCATTTTGCTGAGAGAGCCTCATTACAGTGGGTCATGCCTCCAGGCAAGGGATTAATAAACTGACATGATATCATCAGTCTGATAGTTTTATAGCTGCAAGAACGGACACCTTGTTCTTGGCACAGCTCCAATGGGCATCCACGAATAATTCTGGGAATGTCATATGCTCACTAGCAATAAATGTGTGGCCTGACCAGATAAAAAAATAGAATTTGCCGAGAAAAGAAGGTGCTGAACTTGAGCCTCAGGTCATGTGTAGTGGTCACAAGTCAGTGATTTGTTCATTTATTCAATTATGGGATTAGCTTCAATAAAAAAGAGATCAAATAATTTATTTCTTCTTCAAAGGGCCTCTTGACAACATCTGGAAAAATTGGCATGAAGAAAGAAGATTTCCAATTAACTGAATAAAACTTAACATTAAGTTTGAACTGGAATTCTAATGAACACTTTTACTTTGAAGCCTAGTTTTAGAAAAAGGAGCTCCTACATCTTGTTCATTTTCTTGGAATAAAATTCCAGACTTAATGTTATCAATGAAAATTACATACTTTTTGTTATTAGTTTGTAGGCTTAATTTACAGATCTCATGCTTAATAGGTTACAATTTCTTACAGACTTCTTTAGACATGCGTCCTACAGTCTGAATACCAGAGCAGAATCATACATTTCTTTCTTTTTTGTGTGTGTGACAGAGACAGAGAGAGAGACAGGGAAAGAGAGATGGATAGGGCAAGACAGACAGGAAGGGGGAGAGATGAGAAGCATCAATTCTTTTTTGCAGCTCCTTAGTTGTTTACTGATTGCTTTCTCATATGTGTTTTGACCAAGGGCTACAGCAGAGCAAGTGACCCTTTGCTCAAGCCAGCGACCTTGGGCTCAAGCCAGCGGCCTTGGGCTTCAAGCCAGTGACCTTTGGGCTCAAGTTAGCAACCTTGGGCTCAAGCCAGCGACCTTGGGCTTCAAGCCAGCGACCTTTGGGCTCAAGCCAGCGATCATGGGGTTATTTCTATGATCCCATGCTCAAGCCAGTGACCCCACGCTCAAGCTGGAAGAGCTCGTGCTCAAGTTGGAAGAGCCCACGCTCAAGCTGGCAACCTTGGGGTTCTGAACCTGGGTCCTCTGCGTCCAGTCTGATGCTCTATCCACTGTGCCACTGCTGGGTCAGGCATACATTTCCTTTTTATTGCTTAAACAACATTAAATGTAACTCATTGAAATAGTAAAAAGACATTTTTTAACAGTTTTTTTTTTAAACCAAAGATTACAAGCTTCCTATAGAGGAATGCTTACAGAAAACAAACCCCAAGCAGGCTTCCTTTTGAGCAAGAAAGGAAACTGTCTGGGGAAAGAAGGCATTGGACTTCCGGCCTATAGCTTTCCTAGGTGCTGGTCTTTGTGCTCCATTGAGACCCTGTGTGACTGTCCTGCACAACTGTGTAACACCTTGTTGACAGGCAATTTTGCGCAGAAAAACACACACTTTACACATTCTATTTGGACTGAACACGATGAAGAAAGATTTAACAATATCCTTGAAATGTATGTTCAAACTGTGAGTGGTTAGAAGACAGTCCGAGTTTAGACGGCTCGACACTGTTTTTGTTTACTGTGCCTTTGATTTTTGCGGTCTCACGCCTGGAGGAGTGGGAGGAAGAGGAGTCCACATGAGAATATAGAATGGTGTGCTGTTTTTCAAACTTTGCTCCTTAGAGTGAAGAGTCACAAATACAATAATTCTTTATTACCCTGAGTTTCAAAAATTGAAATAGCTAATGCAAGTGCAAACATGAGTTAACTTGTGAGTGGTCAACAATGTGTTTTAATTATACCAGAAGTTTTATTAAAGAATCATCTTATCAAAGGGGCAAAGAAATATATTTTTTTCTTCCCACTACCCTACACCATATGTCTTTCTTCTTCTTCTTTTTTAAACAGAGACAGAGAGAGGAATAGATAAGGACAGACAGATAGAAACAGAGAGAGATGAGAAGCATCAATCACCAGTTTTTTGTGGAGACACCTTAGTTTTTCATTGACTGCTTTCTCATATGTGCCTTGACCGGGGGGGGGGGGGGCTACAGCAGACTGAGTAACCCCTTGCTCAAGCCAGTGACCTTGGGTCCAGGCTGGTGAGCTTTGCTCAAACCACATGAGCCCATGCTCAAGCTGGCAACCTCGGGGTCTCAAACCTGGGTTTTCTGCATCCCAGTCTGATGCTTTATCCACTGTGCCACCGCCTGGTCAGGCCATATGTCTTTCATAGTTACATTTGTGTATGTATGCTGAAACTTGAAAAATCATACTGCAACACATAGCAACTGAGATTATTTTAAACAGAATACAATATACAGAACACACACTGTTGTGTTTTGTGTGTGAGTGTGTGTGTGTGTGTGTGTGTGTGTGACACAGAGCCAGACAGAGAGGCAGAAGGAGGGACAGATAGGGACAGACAGACAGGAAGGGAGAGAAACAAGAAGAATCAATTCTTCACTGCAGCCCCTTAGTTGTTCATTGATTGCTTTTTCATAGGTACCTTGACTGGGGGGCTACAGCAGAGCAAGTGACCCCTTGCTCAAGCCAGTAACCTTGGGCTCAAGCGAACAACCTTGAGCTTCAAACCAGCGACCTTGGGCTCAAGCCAGTGACCATGGGGTTATCTCTATGATCCCATGCTCAAGCCAGAGACCCACGCTCAAGCTGATGAGTCCATGCTCAAGCCAGATGAGCCTATGCTCAAGCCGGCGACCTCGGAGTTTTGAATCTAGGTCCTCTGCATCCCAGTTTGACACTCTATCCACTGCACCACCAACTGGCCAGGTCACACTGTTTTTATTGGGGTTAAAAAATCTGCTTCTGTAGAATCCCTGTTTAATGGTAATCTTTTAAGTCATGCTAGCTAACAGAATCCTAGAAGTCCCATTCTAAATGCTTTTTCCTCCTTCACTTCTAATATTCTATTGGTCATGAATTCATGAAAATTCTGTCTTCTACCAGATTTCATTAGCTCTACCCTTTTATCCATCTCTTCTGTCATGACCTCCATTTCAGAACTTATTGTCTTTGTCCTGGGATGTTGCATTGTCTCCTTATTCTTTTAGCTTTTCAGCTTGCTTTCATCCTGGCTCCCACATCATCAAATCTATCTCTTGGATAGTCTACAGAGAGATCTTTCTGTGCAAATCTGATCATGTTAGGCTCCCATTTAAAGTTTTATTAGTGGCTTCCTCGCTCCCTGAAGAACAAAGTCCACACTTAGTTTCATATTATGTGATGATTTCATTGATCTATCTGGCCCAGGTATCCTTCCAATCTGGTATTTCCTTCACATTCTATATTCTGAGTTTAGTCTTTCCAACACATTTTATTCCACCATTTTATACCTTCATGTTGGTCACTATGCTACCTTTCTATTCTACTCAAAGTACTGCTACTTATACTTTAATACCAGCTCAAATAGTTCCTCTTTTTTTGGATCAGTCTCACATCTTCCTGATTTTTGCACTTTAAAACAGAACTGGTCATTTTCTTTTCCCTTAGTGATAACAGTAAGCCTAGAATCCATTGGTTTACAAAAATTGCCTTCCCTTTGTGATTATCAATACAGAGTAGGTAATTTTTATCTTGATATATCCTCTGTCTAGCACTAGTTCTTGTATAGGTGTTTTATAAATGCTCATTGAGTGAATTAAAGGAAATTCAAGTTTATACCAAAATATATATTGTATTTTTATCTTTTCCTGCTTATAAAAATACTACACAACCATTGTAAAAATTTCAGAAAAGATACAAAGTTATTGGTCTAGTATTCAAGAGCCCACAAATACAAGTTGAATCTTGATGTTTTGTGCTTTACTTCCAAGAGCTTTGTAAGTCTACTTTCTCTTATCACTGGGAATTATCCAAAGTGTTTATTCTGTGTTTCAGAATAGGACTGTTGTCTACGGCCATACCACTCTGAACGCGCCCGATCTCGTCAGAATAGGACTGTTATTATTAATATGGCTAACAGAGACAGGACTCCAACAACCAAGCCAGAACACAGCTGTTGTCCTTGACAACTTCATTAAAATGTCACATCAGGTTGGCACCCTGTTTTCAAGCTGAGGCCTCTTTGATATCTTGGTACCAGAAAGGTTAAAACTTGCTTTCTTGCTCTCACTACTGGAGATACTGACACTTTGCCATCTTGCAATGCAGCTGAGTGCAGGTACTCAACTGCTACATCTCAGAGCTGGTTGATTATGGTATACTAGAAAGCCCGGCGGTCATACAAAGTGACCGCTGTTCTAGATATTATAAATTGTAGTTAAAATGATTTGTGCAAAGGTGTCTGCTAATTCAAACTGAATTACCCAGGGCAGGCAGCGAGGACGCCCCTTTGCTTAGTCAATAATTTATTCAAGAGTGATGGATAATTCTCAATTAGTGGAACTACAATGTTTCCGTACTTGCAACATTGAGAAAATCCTTTCTGGCCAAGGTCAAATCGATTAGTTTCTAACTTAAAGTTTAAGGACTGACAGTGTTCACATTTAATATTCATGTCACCAGAGGAATGCTCAAAAATTAAAGTTTCTCTGTTTGAAACTGTTTTTAATCCTTTTTGCGTTTCGGTCAGCATTACTCTGTCATTTTTTTGCATTTCTCTCCTGCCTTTGTTCAAGGGACTCATTTTGTCAAGACAGGCTTTTTTGTCTTGCATCTGAGGCAAGCCTTGTTTCTCTATGCTCATCAGTCTCATTTTTCCGAGAAAGATGCATTTGCTCTGCGACTGAAGCAAGCCTTGTCTTTCTCTGCTCAGTGGTTTCTTTTTGTCGAGAAAGCTGTTTTTGTGCAGCTTTAGCTCCTTTTCTCTCCTCTTCAGTGCTGTATTTTCTAGGAGGCATTCTTAAAAGAAATTACGTTAAGATGTAGTTTTTATGTAAAACAGATGATTGCCAATGCAAACAAATGTTCACCTTCCCCCAACACACTCAATTTGCGTTCAGCCGTGGCAACTTCACCCCATTGGCTAGTACAGTTACGCAAGCAACCAATAAGCTATCGGCGACAAACAGACACTTAAGCCGCATATAATAAAGATATGTTATGCTTAGTTAAGTGATTCCAGTTATATCCCCTTGCTGAATCAGTTTGCATGTCTAGAGTACTAGATACCTTTTTCTCTTGTGCTGAATTACTTCTCAAGGGCACTACTCTCTGCTCTGTGTCTAATTGTGCTACTACTCTCCACTTCTCTCTTCATTACCTGAAGAAAACTCTCTAAATATCTGAGCCCTAGCAGTGCACAGAATTCAAATTTATACTCCAGAAGGCTTCTTAGCTTCCATGTAATAATAATTTTCCTTTGCAAAAGAACAGAAAAACTGAACCTAACTTAATGAATATACTGTTTTTCCTAATTTGTACTATTAGCTGTATTGTCTTTAGTCTTAATAAATGATCTACCCATATTAAAGAGAAGGCTTGTGATTAGTTTTGATAATTATGTAAAACCTCTGAGGGATGTTGTGTTGGAGAGTCCTGATAGTAGATGCATAGTTTGCTCTTTGGGGAACTGATTCATGGCCTGCTTTTTCCAGTATATTAAGTAAGCTTAACTGAGTTGTACATAATATGCATGGAGAAAATTAAATTGACTTTTTTCTCCTAGATTGCCTGAGTTTTATTTTGCCTGGCTGTGTATCTGATATTATTCTGTTGCTTTACTTGTGTAGACATAATCTGTGTGTTTTTGAGTTAGCTGTTTCATGAATCACACCCAGTTACAGAAAATGAAAGTTCTTTAACAACAATAATAAATACTGGATGTACCTGTATGGTAGATTCAGATAATGTATTTTTTCATGGCTCATGATACCTTTTAATGAGTAGCAAGTACTGGTATTTCAAGGCCTTTTATTATTTATAATGTTATGCAGTCTGACAAATCAGATGTGATTATTCAGCTTTACTTGAACATAAAGAATGTGCTGAAGATTATTTATTTCTTGCTTTGAATCAACTCTGAAAGGAAATACACAAATTTCAAACTCACCACTCAGAAACAAAGAGACACATGAAGACTCTCAATGGTCATTTTATTAAACAAATACAAATTTGAAATGTTAATGATAAAATGTATCAAATTTGAAGAAAAATGTTGTAAACAGTCATTCTACAACTGGGAAGACATCTCAATGTCAATTTTATTAATTTTGGTGACATCTTCCCAACCAAATCTAATCTTCCGTATCTTCACTCTTAAGCACGGCAGGAATAGTATGGCTTTACACATCAGGACAACAATCGGAAGGAAAACAGCTATCATAAACGTTGGAGGTGTATACCATACAAATTGTTTTATATCTACCCATTTATTCCAGGCAAAAATCAAGGCATGTATTGTGCACAGTAGAAGGGAAACAATTCCTAGCTTGCTCTGCAAAAGAAGAAAAATTATCTTGGTAAAGATTGGTTCAAAAAGAATTTATTCCATCTTACTTCACCTGGATCTGTTCTGTTGCTTGAAAATTCTTCCATTCGTCTGTAATGGTTTTTCCATTATATTTCTCAACAACTTACCCTTGTTGTATCATCTTTCTACTCTTTTTTACATGTCCCCACCTTACCTTACTTTTGGTACTGTGTTGATCTCCAGGCTATTTAAATTAAGGAAATTCACAACCATTCTTCTTTCAGTCTCAGCTAATCAATAACACTATCTTCCTTTCTCCACTGTAAATCGGAGACTAATCAGTTCTTGGATTGTAAATGAAGTTTCTAGGAATACCTGTGACTGGCTAAAGACTAATCTGACCAAATGTGTATTGTATACTTAGTATGAGCTGGGCGTTGTGCACATAGTGACATGGGCTCTGTTGTCAAGATGCAGTGCTTGAATTCCTAACTAAATTTGGAAAGTAGTGTTCAGCATATGTGTGACAGGCAGAGCAAAGAAAGTTATTTAATGAGGATCAGAGAACTCCAAAACTATTAGGCTGAACTTATAAAACCAGCAAATACTGTACTTGGGAAATATTGCACCATCCCTCAGCCACATTGGAATAATTCAGATGAAGACATACTTTTGAGCCCAATCAGATGTCCTGATAAAGCATTTGTAGGAGTGTATGTATGACCATGTAGAAAGGATAGCAGTGAATGCCTGATTTTGTGGGAATTGCCAAAGATGTCCACTCAGACAAAGATGTCTCGACAGCTATGTAATTTAAAAAATCTTGGCCATGCTTATGACTTAATTAAATTTAGCCATTTGAATCTTGACTGACATGAATCCCTTGTGAATCCTGGCACACAGCCCTTTGTAGGGTGTAATCTACTACTGGGAGATTAACCTCAGTACATCTGAGATAGCTGGAATTCCAAGAACACTGAGAAGCTTCAAGTGAGTAAACTACATAAAATGTAATTTGGAAAAAGCAACATTTCAAATTTGATATTAGAATACCTTTGGTAGATATAACTCCATATTTCAAGGAGAGAGAATACTTTATGGATAGTACAAAGTTGTGTAACTAAAAAGGCATGAATCCAATTAGGTGATAGGCAAAAGAATATCTTTATTTTTTGGGAACTAAAAATCCATATTAGATTTCTAAAATATCACAATTACAGTTATTAGATAGATGGCAAATTGCCTACCAAGTTTTTTGTTTTCACAGAGACAAAGAGTCAGAGAGAAAGGGACAGATAGGGACAGACAGACTGAAAGAGGAAGAGATGAGAAGCATCAATTATTTGTTGCAGCTCCTTAGTTGTTCACTGATTGCTTTCTCATATGTGCCTTAACCGGGGACTACAGCAGAGCAAGTGACCCTTTGCTCAAGTCAGCGACCTTGGGCTCAAGCCAGCAACCTTGGGCTTCAAGCCAGCGACCTTTGGGCTCAAGCCAGCAACCATGCGGTTATTTCTATGATCCCAGTGACCCCGCGTTCAAGCTGGTGAGCCCCTGCTCAAGCCAGATGAGTCAACGCTCAAGCCGGCAACTTCGAGGTTTCGAACCCGAGTCCTCTGCATCCCAGTTCAACGCTCTATCCACTGTGCCACCACCTGGTCAGAGAGCCTATTAAGTTTCAAATGTTAGAAATACTTTCCTTTGAGTAATGCCTTTTATTTATGTTTGGAAAACACTTCTAGTTAGCAGCAATAGGGAAGAAGATAGGAGAGTATCTCATGAATTGGAATAAGTATAGGATCTTTGCTATTGGAAAACCATTTGTTATTTTTTATGGGATAAACTCAGTATACTTGATGATATTATAAGCACAAAGAGAAGATTTACCTCTCTGAGGGAAAAGAATCGTTTTGTATTTTATTTACCTGAATGTATTGAAATTCTCTCCATGTCAAAGAGCGACTCACAGATGGAAGAGATGTCACAGCCAACAGAGCCAGTATGGCAAGTGCCATGATTCCCAGAGACACATAAATTTCCATTCTCCAAACATCATGCTCAATCCAGGCATCTTCTTTATTTTGCTGAACCTACCAGGGGGTGAAAAGGGGAAAGAACGTTAAGAGGACTTAGTTCCCACGTGTAAACCTCCTTCCACACTCGCTCTGGTTGCTGGGGAGGCCTGATAACTAGGGGCCTCTACAAAATTAGGACTTGTTTTTGCATTCCTCTAAAAGAAAGGACATAGGGACTATTAATTGCTTTCCTTGAATGCAAGACTGATATAATGTTTTATTTGTATAATAATTATTTAATGGTTAGAATGGTAATATAGAATGCACATGTTTTAAATAAGCAGGAAAAAAGAAAAATTAGCATTAAAAAGTAATCTTGTGAAGGTGGTAGAAAACTGAAATATGAACTTGTCCATGAATACTTGTTTCTATTGTTAAAGTTGTACTATTTTCAACTTAAAATAAATTCATCGATGTAAACCTATACAACCAAAGCCCAAATGAAGAGTAATAAGAAAACATTTTGAAAGGAGATTCCTTTCTCAATACAGGGTTGCAGCAGGTGTTTAAGGTATTGATATTAACATGCAAAAGAGTAAGTCTGTCAGTGGTCCCCAACCTTTTTTGGGCCACGGACTGGTTTAATGTCATAAAATATTTTCACAGACCGGCCTTTAGGGTGGGGCGGATAAATGTAACACATGATTGAGACAAGCGTCAAGAGTGAGTCTTAGATGGATGTAACAGAGGGAATCTGGTCATTTTTAAAAAATAAAACATTGTTCAGACTTAAATATAAATAAAACGGAAATAATGTAAGCTATTTATTCTTTCTCTGCGGACTGGTACCAAATGGCCCACGGATCAGTACCGGTCCGCGGCCCAGGGATTGGGGACCACTGTGTTAGGTGACTTAGACTTTTTGGTTTAGTGGTATTGTCAATCTCATCATCCTACCTGCTGATACGCCCAGTTTAGCAACTTGTATCTGTAGGATCGCCTCATCGGATAGGATAAACTATAAATTGCATGCAGTACAGCAAAGAAGAAACTGAGAAGCCCAAATTGCTTTCTTGTTAACATCCACCTGTCCAACCAATGTGGAAATTTCTTATACTTGGTTCCGTTATAAAGCTGTACAAATGCTGCTATCACACCTGGCAAATATACCAGTGCCAGGAGGGTGATGGAGGCCACTGGCAACACTTTGTTGATGACCAGGATTGGAATCTTATAAAAATACTGTTGACGGGAAGTTACAAAAGGGTGAATTACTTCCCTCAGAAGAGTATAAAGAAAAGTCAGAGATGATATGATAGCAGCGATATTCATTGGCAAGCGCCACTCTGGGAAGAGTTCCTGTTTGTGCTGAAGCTTTTGAGGGCACTCAAAGCCATCAAGGGTCGTTCGGTCCAGGTTCCAGAGCACAGGTCTTTTCAGCGCACTGGTCTCTCCAGAGTTCTTATTCTGCAAAGAAAAGAAACATCTTAAAGTTCAAACAATGGGATTTCCTTATTGCTAATTACTTATTGCTCATCAGACTTATTGGTGAAAATGGACTTTTGGCTACTGTTTAGCTCAAGAGACGACATAGTCTACGTAGCACTAATCAAAGGTCTACTTAGCTATGTTGGGGTTCTCCATTCATTTGTTATTCACCTTTCAAAAGAAATACATGCTTCAGGTATCCCCACTAAAGCTTAGGACATTGTGTTTCTATCTTGAAGGCATAGAAAGATGCAATAATGCAACTAGACCAGTAAAACTGAAAAACAAACAAACAAATCCAGTAATCTTTGGTAAAAATGAAGCTTGTAAACTGTAACAGTTGTGCTGTTTTTTAAATATATTTATTGGTTACTGGGTAACTCTTGGCAAAAACTGAAGAGTGAATTCTTCATTAATTCAAATATAGAAAATCAGGAATAATATAGTCATTACTACTTTAAAAAATCTATAATTTCCATCATGTAGTCTTGTACTTTGATTTTATATTTCTAAAATATCTTATTTGTATAAGTACTGACAGACAAATAGGCTAATTACAAAGGCTATATAAGTAGTTAAATCCCACAGGAATGTTCTATTTCCTGTGAAAGTTATACTCCTTTACACAGTTGTATTTTTGGTTAGTAAACAATTCAAAATGTTCCAGTGAATATTTTATCATTTCCTCAATTGGCAGATATACCAGCAGATTAAAAGTAAAAACACCTCAAAATGGCAAATTATATCAGAGTACTTCATACTGCATTACTTTATGAATAAATTTACTTTCTCAGCCAATATGTTATTCCTCATTTCTTATATAGCTCTATATGTAGAACCATAATATTTTAATGCTCGAAATCATCCTGTTCATTTCCTCATTTTATGCATGGTAACTTTACTTCACATAGTTCTCTATAATTTTTGGTGTTTAAAATTGACTTCTCACCATTTGACTTTCACTTTCAGTAATAAATCACTGTTATATCCAATTCTCCATTTAGAAGGGGTTGAATATGATATAGAGCCTGTCATCAATTCACGTTAAAACTATCTAAGTACAATCAACTGAGATCAATTTTCTGGTTAAGAGTGAAGAGTTATGAATCAGAAAGTAAGACAGTTAATTTGACAAATAAAAATAATTTCATTTTATGCACAAAATATGTGCTTATATCATAATTATTTTGCTTATAAAATAATTAAGGTAAAATAATTGATTTCTGTTAAGACTGCAGTTGAGAACACTTAGAAAGGTAAAAAGAGTTTGAAACCAAAAATTTCTACCACTTTTGCAGCTAATAATGTAGTCAGAAACATTTACTCTAAAGAGGGACCAGTGATTCTTATTCTAAGATTGAATTTATTTGGTTAAACAGTGCATCATTAATTAACTTGATGATATTTTGGTAAGCTGCCACTGTGCCTATTAAAAAATAAATGCTTGCAAAACTACTGGTATAGGGGCATTGGTGATTCTTCTGAAAGATTCATAGAATGTTGGGAGAAGCCTGACCAGGTTGTGGCACAGTGGATCGAGCATTGGACTAGGATGCAGAAGATCCAGGTTTGGAACCCCGAGCTCACCAGCTTGAGCGTGGGCTCATCCAGCTTGAGTGTGGGCTTACCAGCTTGAGTGCAGGTTCGCTGGCTTGAGCGTGGGATCATAGACATGACCCCATGGTCGCTGGCTTGAAGCCCAAGGTCCCTGGCTTGAGACCAAGGTTGCTGGCTTGAAGCCCAAGGTCCCTGGCTTGAAGCCCAAGGTCCCTGGCTTGAGTCCAAGGTCGCTGGCTTGAGCAAGGGGTCACTTGCTCTGTTGTGCCCCCCTCTTCCAGGTCAAGGCATATATGAGAAAGCAGTCAATGAACAACTAAGGAGTCTCAATGAAGAACTGATGCTTCTCTTCTCTCTCCCTTCCTGCCTGTCTGTCCCTCTCTGTTTCTCTCTCTCTCTCTCTCCCTCCCTCCCTCTCTCTCTCTCTCTCTCTCTCTCTCTCTCTCTCTCACACACACACACACACACACACACACACAATGTTGAAAGAAAATGGAAGGACTTTGGAGATGATATGGTCCAACTTTGTTACTTTACAGATAAACCAAGACCCAGGATTTTTAGTGACTCATTCAAGGTTATCCAGCTAAATCCATGGCAGCAGTCAAGGTATACTCTCCTATGGCACTTCACCCATCCTAACATCAGTGACATGAATCAGTGTGAAGATATCAGCAGACTAGGGTGAAAAATCACTTTTCCGACACTATGAGATATAGAACAGCATTTTGGTTACGTTTATAGATTTTAATTATTATTATTTTACCAAATAATCATCTTCTTCTAGACTTCTCGTAGGCTTCATTTTCCAAAGTTCTTGGTTTGTGACGTTTTGTCCAATTTCCATTAATTCTATAAAATATGGCTTCAGCCACCTATGAAAATAAAAATAATTATCTTCTTCAAGTTTGTGTTCTTTACTATAGTGTTTGACTGGGAAATATCAACAATTTACTCATATAAGGACTAGAATGGCAGATATAGTACAATTAAAATACAGTTGGTGACACTTACAATTTAACTTCACATTATAATCTGTAAGAGTGTCAACCATGGTCCTTGTATAAACAGCAACTGCTTTACTTTGTCCAACTAGCAATACAATGTATGACCTAGGTGTCTCTATTAGGAATTCAAATGGTTGGATGTTATCTTTTATTTTAGGGAAATTTAACTTCAGGTGCTCATTTAGAGGAAAGGCTACTCCCCTCAAAGGTAAATAGAATTAGGAATGCATTTTTCTAAGTGTAACAATGTTATCAATGGAGGTTGGAGTTAGCCGATACGAGATTATACCTCAGGAAGTTGTATTTAATAGGCTTTTGGGTTTGACATAGAATCTGAAATAATAAATTATTTTGGGGCAAATATATTCCGAGTTTCAGACAGTGAACAAACTGGACACTCCTCGTAAGGTGAGCCCTGACAGTGGCATAAGGGACCTAAAGGAAGAATTTCCAGAGTGCCATTTTCCCATTGGAGTACCAGGCTGGTTTTTGTGGTAAAACATGAATTGCTGGTTTATTTCCGCTGGGGTTGCTGGGTTGTGTTCAATCCCTGACAAACCCCCTATCCTGGTCAATGCTGTGGAAATGGACTTTGTCAAACTCCCTACCCTGTAAAGGAATCTTCCTTAACACCCATCACAGATCTTCATTCAGGCTTGGAATAACGTATTTAGGGAAGAGAAACATAAAAATGTCATAGTATTATTCATTGTTTTTATTTGTTCTAGATTTATTTCCAGAGGAATACATTGCCAATTGGTACTTTATGAAATTCAAAAAGAAAAGTAGATTAGATATACAACAATTTCATTGAGAGAAAACATTCCAAGTGTGTCTGAATTTTAACGTGCCTGCAATATTTCATTAAGTGAAAAGCTGTTTCCAGGAATAGTTTAAAATACTTAAAACATTCTCCAAATTTTAAAAGTTTGATCTTAACCAAGAATAAAGGAGAGCCATTGTTACATAATGCCAACATTTGTCCTTGTTTAAATGCTCTGAGAACATTTTCTGTATATTATTTATTTTTAAGTTTCACAATATTTATGCTCAGGATACCCACCTTATTTTCCCATTAAAAAAATATAAAACATTTACTCCATTTGGGGAAATCTCCTTCCTTGGCCATTTAAGTGGATACATGACTCAGTCTGGGCTAATCACAGTTTTCTACTCCTTTGATCACATTAATTGGTTTTAGGATGGCACACAACCCTTGTTGACCAATTAGAGTTCTTTGAGATTTATATATGGAAGTGGAAGATGTGAAGATATGTCTAACATTTTTAGTTGAGATACTAGAAGCCTACTATGCTAAATTCTACATGCTGTAAGAAGGAAGATGTCATCAATAAGACAGTGGAAAGCCCAAATACAGAAGCACAAGCAAGAAATAGGGACACAGAAGAGTCCTTGTGGCATACAAGACAATACATTCCTTTTTTTGCTTAACTTAGTCTGAGTTGGGTTTATAACATTGGCATGTGAAAGAGTTCTGAGTAAAGCAGATGGCAATCATCAAGTGTTTATGAACTCTATGATAGACTGAGGAGGAAAAGAGAAACGAGACTTCATGCTGCTCTGGAGGAGCTTATAATGTTTTTTCTTAAGAAGTATTATTCCAAAGAACTTGGTGATTTAGCCAACATTATAAAGACAATAATCTGGGGTGTGTATATGTGTGTAGGAATAGAAGTTTTACCTACTGTAATTAAACAAGAAATATTTCACACAATTTAGAAGTTTTAACTGTGAGTTGTACTGCAGGATGCAAAGATGCTAACATACAACCTACACTTATTCAATATTAACTCATTAACTATTTGTGAACAACAATGTCAGGCAGTGGGAATACAAAGTTAAATGAGATGAAGCCTCTGCTATCAAAAACCTCAACATCTAGGAGGGAAGGCAGACATTTCAAGAACTGAGCACACGGTTGTGCACTGAGTCCTAAAGGAGGACAAGGTTTTTTGACTGATGGTGGCAAGGGAAGGGTGATGGCTCTCTTCTAAATCTGGTCCTGGGACATTTAGCAAGTTGGCAGTTTTTGCTGATTGAGGGCAACTTTACACAGGGCGGAAAGCCAGAGTGGCCCTGGAGAAGTATCCAGCCATTCATTCATCTGCAGGGTAGGGAGTCCATGTTGATGAGCAAAGCCAAGGAAACGCCCAGGGCAGTGAGGTGGCTTGTTGACTGTGCAGCCCACAGTCAACTTTGTGCCCAGAAGCCAAGAAAATGAAATGGCATATAAACAAAATATGTTGGTTTCCATCAGACAAACCAAATATATAATTTAAATTCTACAGTGAAATTTTCTCATAAAGAAAAAATATACAGGGACCAACACAGTGTTCAGATATTAGGAACTCCAGGATTTGACCCAAAGCTCTCTAACGTTCATCCCCATTCAAAAGCAAAGCATATTTTTGATGCGACTGTTCCATTTTGATCCAACAGGCAGGCTGACCTGATGTTCCTGCTAAATATTGACACAGCCCTACTGACTCATGTTTATGTCAAAGAGTTTAGAATATGAAGAAACTCAATGACTGGAATACATTGTAGGTTGCATTGCATTTCCAAACTTATACTTCCAAGGGCGCACTTTCATCACCACATTTAACTATGTGAAGGGGCGATGTTTTTCTTCACTGGGCTGGTTTTTTATTTTATTTTTTAAAGCACTGGATCTTCCCTGTGCTTAACATTCTGTGCTAAATGAATGACTTATTAAATGCCAGAATGTTGATGTAATATATATGTATATAATATATATATATTTTTTCTTTTACAAAAAGATCAGAGAAATGAATTTGTAAGTGTTCGTAAATTTTACCTCTACAAACTCCTTCCAGTGAATCTGACCCAGGACATAAATAAATAAAGCCTTGATTGACTCTCCGGAGGGAACTTGAACCGCAATCCAGATCCTGAAAGAGTAGACTAATGTTTCAAGTACTTAAAATGAAAAGTTCCTGTTACTAGGAAATCTGAAGACAAATTTCGCAATTTTAAGTACTGTGCACCAATCATCCATCAATGCGATGCAAACAAGGGGTGATTTTGCCAAGTTGGCAAACGTGTCATGAGAACCCAACGTAAGAACAAACGACCCATCCTATCGCCCGATCCCCCAGCGAAAGGCTTCCTTGTGAGTCCCTGGCTGCCAGCGCCCGAGCGGCCACAGCGGAGCGGTGTGCTCCGCCGAGGGCTGGGCAGGAAGGCAGCGCGCCCTGGCGCGGCGCACAAGGGGCGGATTGAGCTGCGCTCGCCCGGGCGCCGCCGCCGGGGTCCCGTGCCGGCTCGCAACCGGCTCCAGCCGTCCCGACGCGGGGAGCCGGCGCGGCCGCGCAGGGACACCCACAGATGGGGGAGCCAGCGGGGAGCTGGGTGACCCCAGGGACTCACCGCTTCCCGGCGTGAGCGGACGGTTGAGCGGCGGCCGCAGCAGCTGTCCGCAGGGATCAGTCCCACGCGACGCCGGAGCCCAAGGCGCGCAGCCGGGCTCCCGCCGCAGACCCCGCCCCCGTGTCAGCCGCCGGCTTAGCGCCACCTGCGGGGGCCTGGAGTCCGCGCGGCTCCTGCCGTAGGGGCTGTCCTCGCAGGTCCCCGCGGCCGAATGTAGGATTTCCGCTACGTTGCAACCTGGCCGCTTCCGTTTTTGTTTTCTGTTTTTCTTTCCAATAGCCCTGTCCGCCGGAGGTCGGCCACACGCCCTCCCTCTGCTCGCCTTTCTTCAATCTCCCTCACAACGAACATCACAGCACTGGTTCTCAGACGTTAACGTGTGTCAACTAGGGCTTATTAGAACCCCTATTTGTCGTCCCCCCTCCCCACCCCGTTTTCCAGCCCAATAGGTCTGGGATGAGCCTGAGAGTCCGCGTTCTAACAAGTTCCCAGGTGATGCCGAAGCTCGCTCACATCACACTTTGCGATGGACTATTTTAAAGTTTAGTTATTCATTCTAAATTTCACTTGAGCCCTTGAATAGCTGTTACTTAGAGTTGAGGAATATGAATCTGAGCGTCTGAGAGTGACTTCCCTTTCCAGCCGTCCAAATCTTGTACCCAAACCTCACACACCTTATCCCCTAGCTGGCTGATGGCGGGGTCCTTAAACCCCGCGTTTACACCCTCCCTTCAACTTCCCATACTATAACCCAAACAAGGACTCCCAACATTAGAATAGTTACTGTCACTAAATGTTACGTCGTTTTAAAAATATCAGGGGTATGGAGAAAGAATGTGAACCAGTGATTTACTCCTCTGAGTTAGAACCAGACTCAGGGAAGCACGCCGAGACCTGAACTGCAATATTTGGCTATTTGGTGTACACCATCTCCAGAACTAGTCTGGTTAGAAAAAGTAAAGGAAAATGAACACTCACCCATTTTCCATCATGATTGCCCTTTACTCATAGAGAGGGTTCCTGGGGCTCTTCTTGTTTTTTTATTTTTTTTATTTTTTAATTTATTTTAAATTTGAGTTTTAGAGAGAAAGGAGAAGCAGAAATCATCAACTTGTAGTAGTTGCTTCCCATATATGCCTTGACCTGTCAAGCCCAGGGTTTCAAACCTGCAACTTCAGCCTTCCAGATCCGTGCTTTATCAACTGCGTGGGCTATTCTTGTTTTAATAGTATGTATTATTTTTTTGGCAGTTATTGACTTTACACAGGGTAATGTTAAAACCCTTCGAAGATTAAATTACCGTGGACTGACGCCTTGTGGTAGGAATAGAATCTTACACTTTTCATTCCTAGTGAAACGCGAAAATAATTTTAAAAAGCTTTAGCAAAAGAAATGTGTTTTTTATAACAGAGAATACCAAGAATTAAGACAAGTGTATCTAAACGGTGTATCTAAGTTAAGTGTATCTAAACGGTGAATTTTTAAAATTAGCATAGGCTTTAAATGGTCAAACAAAGCAATATACTTTTATTCGTTAAGTTTTGGTAGAACAAAGGTCATTCTTTTTTTCCCCCAAAATTTATTTTGCATATGAAGAGGGCAATGAAGTATTATTATATTAATATAAATTGGCTAAATTATAGCAAGTTCCACTTAAAACTGCTTTTCCTCTTCCAAGTAAAGCATTTAAAATCAAGCCCCAAATATTTTTGTTTTATAATTAGATCAATTTTATTCTTCTTCGTCTTCTGAAAGTTTTTTTTTGTTGTTCAATATTTTATGGTGGTGGATATATATAGTATGTTTAAAGAAAAATGATTGAAAATGTGAGATTTACTAATTAAATTAGTTGTAGATATAATAAAGGCAATACAATATTGAATTTTAAAAAGATGGTATTAAAGAACTTCATTGAGTTATTACGATTTAAAATTACAGAAGAAATGTCTACAATTTATCCATACAAATAACCTGTGATTTGGATATGAAGTAAATGAAAAAGAAAAATTTTTAATAAACACAAAGTCAATGCATCTGAAAATATTCTGAGTCAACCTCATAACACATACTTTTCAAAACCAGTATGACTGTGGAAAACCACGTATCTTGAAGCTAAAAGTGTGCTACCTAGCCGGATCAGGAGGTGGTGCAGTGAATAGAGCCTCAGCCTGGGAGGCTGAGGACCCAGGTTCAACACCACAACGTGGCTGGCTTGAGCGTGGGCTCATCAGCTTGAGTGCAGGGTTGTGGGCTTGAGCATGGGATCATAGACATGACACCAAAATCACTGGCTTGAGCCCAACATTGCTGGCTTGAGCAACAGGTCCTGGCTCGGCTGGAATCCCTCCCTCCCATCAAAGCACATATGAGAAAGCAATCAAGGAACAACTAAGGAGCCGCAATAAAAAATTGATGCTTCTCATCTCTCTTTCTGTCTGTCCTCTCTCTCTCTCTCTCTCTCTCTCTCGATGTCAGAGAAAAAATTGTTACCAGTCCAAAGGCCATGTGTCCGATGCTGTTAAAGGCCAAAATTCAAAATGTCAGACTTCAGCGTAAGGAAAGATTTATTGATCAAGAAGGTGGCAACCAAAAAGGTAAGAGTCCTAGTAGTTCGTCAGATCCATCTAAAGAAAGTACAAAGTTTAGGTTTCTTTTAGGTCAAGAAAAGGAAAATAGGAAGGAACTCAAGCTCCAAGCAGAGTTCCCCTAATGATCAGCATGGCTAAAGCACGGGCTATGAGCCTGAAGGTCATGGGAGCTATGCAGATTTGAACAAGATGGAGTCAGAGAGACTGAGCGTTTCACTTTGTTGCAATATAAAAATGATCATGCTGTTGGCCCTAGCCGGTTGGCTCAGCGGTAGAGCGTCGGCCTGGCGTGCGGGGGACCCGGGTTGATTCCCGGCCAGGGCACATAGGAGAAGTGCCCATTTGCTTCTCCACCCCCACCCCCTCCTTCCTCTCTGTCTCTCTCTTCCCCTCCCGCAGCCGAGGCTCCATTGGAGCAAAGATGGCCCGGGCGCTGGGGATGGCTCCTTGGCCTCTGCCCCAGGCGCTAGAGTGGCTCTGGTCGCGGCAGAGCGACGCCCCGGAGGGGCAGAGCATCGCCCCCTGGTGGGCAGAGCGTCGCCCCTGGTGGGCGTGCCGGGTGGATCCCGGTGGGGCGCATGCGGGAGTCTGTCTGACTGTCTCTCCCCGTTTCCAGCTTCAGGAAAAAAAAAAAAAAAATGATCATGCTGTTAAAGATAATCTCAATGAGTAATAAACAGTAAATTGTAAGAGGATGACAAGAATTATATTTAGTTTATCTTTTTTTGAAATCAAACTTACTCTTAAGGGCATTCAATAATGATCAACAATATTTCCAAGTCTACATCATTCTGTGTAAGAATAGTGAGATTTATCTTAAGCTGAAGCAAAAATTACCTAAAGTTCATGGAGAAATATTTTATCAAAATGATTGTTTTAGCACAGACATAGTAAAACTCTGCTGGCCTAATTTTCTGATTTTATTAACGTTATATGATAAATTCTCTTTACTAGTTTGAGAGCTGCTATTTGATGCTGAAAGTATGTGGCCTGTTATCTCCCGTGTCTGTATGTGAGGCCAATTAGGAGTAAAGAGAAGGTCTGCCTTTGGGATTGAAGGTTTTAAAAACTCTTTCTATAGTTCATGAATACAGTTAACAGTCAACATCTGCTCTAGGTGGGTTTTAAAATTGGGTGGGTTGTATCGAGGCTCACAGATTCATCTCTGACTAAATACTGCTTAATGATGCTCAAAATTCCATGACAAAATATATTCTATTGTCTGTAAATCTGTTGTGATCTATAAAAAGGATGAAGGCTCTAGAAATGATACCACACTTAACC